>NC_064623.1:66791393-67438439 GCF_023898315.1 Schistocerca nitens | reverse complement strand
ACACAGTCCCTTTCACTGCTCAGAGGTGTCACTAAACAAATCCAAAGATGTAAGAAACCATGCCTGAGCAGCGCCTATTAGACGGAGGGGGTCCGACAGCCGATCAGTTCCAGTCATTCCACCAGGAAGGAGGTACACGGCTCGTGTTGTCTGTAGTTCAACCATGTCTAGACGATCAATACTGCGGCTCGATCGCGTCCGCATTGTTGCTTTGTGCCAGGATGGGCTCTCAACAAGAGAAGTATCCAGGTGTCTCGGAGTGAACCAAAGCGATGTTGTTCGGACATGGAGGAGATACAGAGAAACAGGAACTGTCGATGACATGCCCAAGGGCTACTACTGCAGTGGACGACCGCTAACTTCGGATTATGACTCGGAGGAACCCTGACAGCAACGCCACCATGTTGAATAATGCTTTTCGTGTAGCGACAGGACGTCGTGTGAAGACTCAAACTGTGCGCAGTAGGCTGCATGATGCGCAACTTCCATCGCGAGGTCCATCTTTCCAACCACAACACCATCCACTGTGCACACATGGGCCCAACAACATGCCGAATGGACTGCTCAGGATTGGCACCACATTCTCTTCCCCAATGACTGTCACATATGCCTTCAACCAGACAATCGTCAGAGACGTGTTCGGAAGCAACCCGGTCGGGCTGAACGCCTCAGACACACTGTCCAGCGACTGCAGCAAGATGGAGGTTCCCTGCTGTCTTGGGGTGGCATTATGTGGGACCAACGCACGCCGCTGGTGGTCATGAAGGCGCCGTAACGGCTGTACGATACGTGAATGCCATCCGCTGACCGATAGTGCAATGATATCGCAGCATGTTGGTGAGGCATTCGTCTTCAGGGACGACAATTCGCGCCCACATCGTGCACATCTTCTGAATGACTTCCTTCAGGATAACGACATCGCTCGACTAGTGGCTAGCATGTTCTTCAGACATGAACCCTATCGAACATGTCTGGGATGGATTGAAAAGGCCTGTTTATGGACGACGTGACCCACCGACCACTCTGAGGGGTCTACGTCGAATCGCCGTTGAGGAGTGGGACGATCTGGACCAACAGTGCCTTCATGAACTTGTGAATAGTATGCCACGACGAATACAGGTATGTATCAATGCAATAGGACGTGTTGCTGGGTATTAGAGATACCGGTGTGTACAGCAACGTGGACCTCCACCTCTGAAGGTCTCGCTGTATGGTGGTACAACATACAATGTGTGGTTGTCATGAGCAATAAAAAGGGCGGAAAGGATGTTTATGTTGATGTCTATTCCGATCTTCTGTACAGGTTTCGGAACTCTCGGAACCGAGGTGATGCAAAACTTTTTTTGATGTGTGTATGTTTCTGTGTATAACCTATTTAACTAACCTCTTGAATTTTTATTTAGATTTGGGTGGATGTCTCTATCTGTCACCAATCTCAAGAAAACTAATATGAAGTAGCACACTCATTTTCGATTGCAAGCGGCAGAGATACAGCGAGAGTGAAATATCCACAACATTCCTCATATCTCAAACAGTTTGATATACTGAAATGAGATTGTGGCAAATGGTAGCACACAAAGAGGAGAGTATTTTGCCATATGGTTATCATGCAAAATTCATTATCTGCCCTGTTATTCCACTAACTACATACTTTTTTAATGAAATAATGTAATTTTTAAGCGCCATCTATAGCTGACGAAACAAGAAATGCAATTGATGTTGGAACTACGTAAGTGCAGACAAAGCACATTTATTTTTGTACTCAGGAGGGCTTTTTCATAAGCTATTGACCTTGCTTTCCCTCAGTTCCTACGTTAATAAACTTAATAAACCACTGTTCCAAAATTCTCTCGCAATTGCACCTGCACGATATGTTAGTGAGGTGACACTGTGTCAACTTTGCTGTGTTTTAGCAAAAGCAGCATGTTTTAACATGGCAACCAGACAAATGTGTAGGTTTTACTCAAAATTCGCTACTTATGTCGCATTTCTAAAAGTTACAAATTGTTAGCAAGCCAAGCGAAAATAAATCGCTGCTTTTGTCGTATTTTCAGCGAAATTCTTGTTAGATACTGACCAAAGCAGATATGATGTATCTTTTTGAATGATCACAATGCAAGTGCGGGTATGGAAGCGCTCTAATTAATAAAAAAATGTAACTGTAGACTTCAGTTTCGAATGGCACGTCCTCTACAAGGCTGGGTATTTCCCCTACAGCACCTGCCCCATAACAACCACCACCACCACCACTACTCTCCCCACATGTGCCCTGCCGACTGCGAATTGCGCATTGCGCATTTACCAGCCACCTTATTCTACACGGACTCTATGCCTGGCTCTCTGTGGGCCACTCCACCTACCTCTATGGTCTGTACATCCAGGCAGGCCAGCGGAACAGTCGTAAGACCGCGAGATGGATCACTCACCCATACACCAGTAGTGTGCCATTAACACGCCTACTTGGGAGGCTTTCCACTCAGTTCCTTGTACCTTTATAAAATGGCCCTAGAGAACAATCAGGGCCTACAGATTTCGTGTGTGGCAAAAGGGACCAAAAAAGGCGTTAGGAGTTAAATCATCACCTTTTGCGTGTGCCTTTATCCCGCAGTTTCGCAGGATCGGCATGCTGAGGGTCGGATTTGGCAAGGTTAGTGTTAAGGAGTGGCCGGATGCCCTTCCTGCCTCCACTCCATACCCCCAGCACGGAGTGCGTGTACGCCAGCTATCTACGTCTAGTGTAATCCATGGAACAGCGCAAAAGTGTTCAGAGGTCTGCGAGTCGTGTAACTCAGGCGGGACGTGGGGACCAGCCGGGTATTCACGTAGTGGGATGTGGAAAATCGCCTAAACACTACATCCAGGCTGGCTGGCACACTGGTCTTCCACCAGGCGGATTCCACCCAGGGCTGGCGCGCCTACCCGAGTTCAGGAAGCAGTGCATTAGTGCTCTCGGCTAACCTGGTGGGTGTGTTAGGAATAAAATCAGTTTAAATTAGTTCAGTATGTGGTGTGAGACATTGGTTCGAGGTTTTTTACGTCAAATAATCTACTTTTTGACGTCCTGTGTCGCAGCAGTTATTGCTGCATCCACAGATACTGGAATACACGGTAGGGACCGCGAGGCGTATGCGCAGTAGTAAGTCGCGGCGCTGACGTCACAGTGAACCCAACCAGCGCTCAGTAAGATGCAGTTGCCATACTGTATTGTGTAATAATTGCGGTTACGAGTGAAAACAAGCTTGAGTACGGCAGTGTGAATTTTTAATAGCAACTGAGAATTGAGTACAGGCTTATACCATAATTATCAATATGTTGAGGGATTTTAGTTTTTATGTGAAAAACAATGGTTTGCTGAAATATTGCCAGTCGTACTAACCACAGCAAACAGATAAGTAAATTCCGAGTTAAGTTTCGTACATTTCCTAAAAACAATGGATAAATGCTCGTAAGTGTGCAGATTAGTTTTCAGTTGAAAATGCCCATATCCCCTCAGTACATTTTACCGATTTGGGCTAAAAAACAGATTTGGAACGTGAACTGTTGATCAGTCCATCAAAACGCAAGTTGAAGTGCTGATTTACAGTGCAGTAATGAGCCTAATAACATGATAGATATTCGTGCATAAAAACCAAACTACCCTAAAGAAGTAGAAGATATTTTACAGGTAAATATATTACTACCTAATGAAGAAATTACTACTAGACAAAACTAGAATTGTGAAAACAATCACTGCCGTGCGTGTTGTTGTTGTTGTTGTTGTGGTCTTCAGTCCTGAGACTGGTTTGATGCAGCTCTCCATGCAACTCTATCCTGTGCAAGCTTCTTCATCTCCCAGTACCTACTGCAACCTACATCCTTCTGAATCTGCTTAGTGTATTGATCTCTTGGTCTCCCTCTACGATTTTTACCCTCCACGCTGCCCTCTAATGCTAAATTTGTGATCCCTTGATGCCTCAAAACATGTCCTACCAACCGATCCCTTCTTCTAGTCAAGTTGTCCCACAAACTCCTCTTCTCCCCAATCCTATTCAATACCTCCTCATTAGTTAAGTGATCTACCCACCTTATCTTCAGCATTCTTCTGTAGCACCACATTTCGAAAGCTTCTATTCTCTTCTTGTCCAAACTGGTTATCGTCCATGTTTCACTTCCATACATGGCTACACTCCATACAAATACTTTCAGAAACGACTTCCTGACACTTAAATCTATACTCGATGTTAACAAATTTCTCTTCTTCAGAAACGCTTTCCTTGCCATTGCCAGTCTACATTTTATATCCTCTCTACTTCGACCATCATCAGTTATTTTACTCCCTAAATAGCAAAACTCCTTTACTACTTTAAGTGTCTCATTTCCTAATCTAATCCCCTCAGCCTCACCCGATTTAATTTGACTACATTCCATTATCCTCGTTTTGCTTTTGTTGATGTTCATCTTATATCCTCCTTTCAAGACACTGTCCATTCCGTTCAACTGCTCTTCCAAGTCCTTTGCTGTCTCTGACAGAATTACAATGTCATCGGCGAACCTCAAAGTTTTTACTTCTTCTCCATGAATTTTAATACCTACTCCGAATTTTTCTTATGTTTCCTTTACTGCTTGCTCAATATACAGATTGAATAACATCGGGGAGAGGCTACAACCCTGTCTCACTCCTTTCCCAACCACTGCTTCCCTTTCATGCCCCTCGACTCTTATAACTGCCATCTGGTTTCTGTACAAATTGTAAATAGCCTTTCGCTCCCTGTATTTTACCCCTGCCACCCTCAGAATTTGAAAGAGAGTATTCCAGTTAACGTTGTGAAAAGCTTTCTCTAAGTCTACAAATGCTAGAAACGTAGGTTTGCCTTTTCTTAATCTTTCTTCTAAGATAAGTCGTAAGGTTAGTATTGCCTCACGTGTTCCAACATTTTTACGGAATCCAAACTGATCTTCCCCGAGGTCCGCTTCTACCAGTTTTTCCATTCGTCTGTAAAGAATTCGCGTTAGTATTTTGCAGCTGTGACTTATTAAACTGATAGTTCGGTAATTTTCACATCTGTCAACACCTGCTTTCTTTGGTATTGGAATTATTATATTCTTCTTGAAGTCTGTGGGTATTTCGCCTGTCTCATACATCTTGCTCACCAGATGGTAGAGTTTTGTCATGACTGGCTCTCCCAAGGCCATCAGTAGTTCTAATGGAATGTTGTCTACTCCCGGTGCCTTGTTTCGACTCAGGTCTTTCAGTGCTCTGTCAAACTCTTCACGCAGTATCTTATCTCCCATTTCATCTTCATCTACATCCTCTTCCATTTCCATAATATTGTCCTCAAGTACATAACCCTTGTATAGACCCTCTACATATTCCTTCCACCTTTCTGGTTTCCCTGCTTTGTTTACATCTGAGTTTCCATCTGAGCTCTTGATATTCATACAAGTGGCTCTCTTTTCTCCAAAGGTCTCTTTCATTTTCCTGTAGGCAGTATCTATCTTACACCTCGTGAGATAAGCCTCTACATCCTTACATTTGTCCTCTAGCCATCCCTGCTTAGCCATTTTGCACTTCCTGTCGATCTCATTTTTGAGACGTTTGTATTCCCTTTTGCCTGCTTCATTTACTGCATTTTTATATTTTCTCCTTTCATCAATTAAATTCAATATTTCTTCTGTTACCCAAGGATTTCTATTAGCCCTCGACTTTTTACCTACTTGATCCTCTGCTGCCTTCACTACTTCGTCCCTCACAGCTACCCATTCTTCTTCTACTGTATTTCTTTCCCCCATTCCTGTCAATTGTTCCCTTATGCTCTCCCTGAAACTCTCTACAACCTCTGGTTCTTTCAGTTTATCCAGGTCCCATCTCCTTAAATTCCCACCTTTTTGCAGTTTCTTCAGTTTCAATCTGCAGTTCATAACCAATAGATTGTGGTCAGAATCCACATCTGCCCCTGGAAATGTCTTACAATTTAAAACCTGGTTCCTAAATCTCTGTCTTACCATTATATAATCTATCTGATACCTTCTAGTATCTCCAGGATTCTTCCAGGTATACAACCTTCTTTTATGATTCTTGAACCAAGTGTTAGCTATGATTAAGTTATGCTCTGTGCAAAATTCTACAAGGCGGCTTCCTCTTTCATTTCTTCCCCCCAATCCATATTCACCTACTATGTTTCCTTCTCTCCCTTTTCCTACTGACGAATTCCAGTCACCCATGACTATTACATTTTCGTCTCCCTTCACTACCTGAATAATTTCTTTTATCTCGTCATACATTTCATCAATTTCTTCATCATCTGCAGAGCTAGTTGGCATATAAACTTGTACTACTGTAGTAGGCATGGGCTTTGTGTCTATCTTGGCCACAATAATGCGTTCACTATGCTGTTTGTAGTAGCTAACCCGCACTCCTATTTGTTTATTCATTATTAAACCTACTCCTGCATTACCCCTATTTGATTTTGTATTTATAACCCTGTAATCACCTGACCAAAAGTCTTGTTCCTCCTGCCACCGAACTTCACTAATTCCCACTAAATCTAACTTTAACCTATCCATTTCCCTTTTTAAATTTTCTAACCTACCTGCCCGATTAAGGGATCTGACATTCCACGCTCCGATCCGGAGAATGCGTTTTCTTTCTCCTGATAACGACGTCCTCTTGAGTAGTCCCCGCCCGGAGATCCGAATGGGGGACTATTTTACCTCCGGAATATTTTACCCAAGAGGACGCCATCATCATTTAATCATACAGTAAAGCTGCATGCCCTCGGGAAAAATTACGGCCGTAGTTTCCCCTTGCTTTCAGCCGTTCGCAGTACCAGCACAGCAAGGCCGTTTTGGTTAATGTTACAGGGCCAGATCAGTCAATCATCCAGACTGTTGCCCCTGCAACTACTGAAAAGGCTGCTGCCCCTCTTCAGGAACCACATGTTTGTCTGGCCTCTCAACAGATACCCCTCCGTTGTGGTTGCACCTACGGTATGGCCATCCTTATCGCTGAGGCACGGAAGCCTCCCCACCAACGGCAAGGTCCATGGTTCATGGGGGAAGGCCGTGCGTGTGTACACCGACAATTATAAATTAAGGAAACAAAATGAAAAGAACTCAGGCAAATTAATATGATTCACAGAATCATCTCTCTCCATGCAGGACTCAGTTACTGAAATTAAAACATGTTCAGAAAGTGATTCAAGGGTCTTTTATCTGTCCCTCAACAGCTAGTGGTTATGCAAAGACGGTGTACTAACTAGTCATCTGAAGATATTGCAAATGCTGCGACACTACATTGCCTATCTTATAAACCGTTATCTTTTGTCAGGGCAGGACTGTAATGTGTTCCTTAAGGAGACACACTTTCATTAGAATGAAAGTTATTAAGCACCGAAAGAAATGCAATGGTAGTAAGTGAACTGAGAGTCAAAATAGACAAAAATGAAAGAACTTGTAACATAACTTTCCAGAAGAGATAAAAAAAACCTGTTAATACAGTTAAAGAGTTTATAGGTTGTTTCTCTGTACTACTGGTCTATTAAGGCTAAGCCCGTGTGTGTCTCGTCTCCCAGAAAAAAAGTGCCGCCCGAGATCGTGAAAGAGGCTGACATTCTTTACTTTACACAAGTATTTCACCGATAGTGGAGAAAATATTCTAAATTATGTAAGGCTCAATTATAGTAACAGTAGATACACTAAAACATGGGAAATGTCGACTACATTTATTCCTTTGTATGAGTTAAACACGTGTGCGCCCTGTGCGTGTATGCTCCAGTGCAGTGCGACTTGGCGACAAGGTTTACGGAGACGTCACAGTTCCTGGCGCGCCTGTGCTTGCCCCCTACAGTGTTATTCTGGCATCCGTGTCTACATCTACACTCCGCAAGCTACCGAATGGTGTGTGATGGAGGGTACTTTCTATATCAGTGTCCATTTCCCCATTTCCGGTTCCAGTCACGAAAGGTTCGGAGGAAGAACTCCGTGTGAGCTCAAATATCTATAACTTGCCTTCGTGGTCTTTGGACGCAATCTATTGGTTGACTCTTCTAAGAAAGAACGCTCCCAGAATTTTAACAGTAGATCGTAGCATGATGCAGAACGCCCCTCTTCCAGCATCTGCCACTTGAGTTGGCTGAACATCTCTGTAGCGCTTTTGCGCTTGCTAAATGAACCTGTGACGAAACGTGCTGCTCTCCTTTGGGACTTTCGTGTCACCTGTTTCAATCCTTTCTGGAGCAGATACCTGACTGATGAACAATGTCCAAGTGTAGGTCGAACGAAGTGCTTCACTTTCTGAGGATTGTCTTGATGAAGAATGTTGCGATTATTCCTGTTTCTTATTTTTTTTTTCCTGACATCATCCGTGGGCTGTGGTAAACAAATTGTTGTATGTCTTTCAGAGCTAACTGCTCGTCGATCATCTCAAAGAATGGTGGCGATACGACCAGTGTAATCAAAGAAACGTGCTACTGTTTTCTGGGAAATTTTTCGCGAACAAACCAGTTTTATTGCTTCCGGTTCGTCTTGTCGCTTACCGCCTGGCTCATACGAATATGTCAAAGTTTCATCTCCTTATGCGCTGTTGCATAAGCATTTTGTGTTTTCTCGGGCGAATTTTTTTACCATTTCCTTACACCAACTGACACGGGACTCCTTCTGAAATTCGCACAAACTGCACAGAAAGCGTCGTGAGGTAGAGACCCCCTTCAGTGATATCTTTGGAAATGACAATTAAGATTTTAATGTGTTGCAGAGTGGCTGGCTTCTCCTTTTTATTTTCATGGTCGGCCAGCCGCTGTAATCTGCTTCCTTGTTTTACTCTCTTCTAACTGTTTCTTGCATCTCTCTGTTGTTTTCTTGTCCTCTTTTGTTCCTTTTAGTGTTCGTTGCCTTTCCTTTCTTTCCGTTTTGTGTTATATTCTCGTCTGTTTTATTCTCACACTTGAGGCTTTTTTTAATTAGTAGCAAGAGACCGATGACCTCGTAGTTTGGTCCCTTTCCCCCTCTTTTAAACCAACCAATCAGTTAAGTGCCTGGCAGAGGGTTCTTCGACCCAACTTCAGACTATTTCTCTACCGTTACACACTCTAACAAAACCTGCGAAAAATGAACACTTAAATCCTTCTGAAAAAACTCTGATTTGCCTTACTTTATTATGATCATGATTTCTCCCTACGTACGATGGCAGCAGTAAAATATTTTCACATTTAGACGAGAAACTGATAACCGAAAACGCAACAAAAAACGCCTTTGTTTCAATGGTAGCCGCCCCATCCGTGACACTCTCTCCCATATTTCGCGATAATACAAGAAGACTTGACATGCCATCAGGAGGTGAAAACTCGCATTGCTGTAGCGAATGAGGAATTGAATAGAAAGAGGGAATTATTATGCGGCGAACTAGATAAAAGGTCTGAGGAAAAGACTTTGCAAGTGTTTCGTATGGAGTCTGGCACTCTGTCGGACACTGAACGAGAGGATGAGGAAAGGCTAGAAGTGCTTGAGATGTGACTGGAGAGGGTAAGCTGGATGGAAAGAGTGAGTAACGGAAGAGTGTTGGTGACAAGACTGCTGTAGTTTAAGTTGTAAGAGAAAGGAAAGGGAGCCGGAATACAAAACACAACAGCAAGGGTCCAAACATATCTCTATGCAGCTTACTTCTACATCAGTCGATAATTCTACATCCGAGATAAAATGCTGTGTCTTGCCTACTACAAAATCCTCAGTCGAGACACAAATTTCGCTTTATACCCTGTAAGATCGTACTTGAGATTATAAATGTTAGGGCGGTAACGAGTCGACTACTTGATCGAAGCGAAGAAATAGACTGAGCTGACAAGTGTCGCGAGATACTGATACGGACATATATAGCTGGTGATTCACGTGGAAAGGTTTCCGTTGTGATTGTGGCCGCACGACGGAAATTAACACACTTCGAACGCCTATAGTAGTTGGAGCTAGACGCATAGAAATTTCCTTTCGGAAATAGTTAGGGAATTCGATATTCCAAGATCCACAGTGTCAAGAGTGTGCTTAGAATACCAAATTTCAGGCATTATCTCTCATCACGCACAATGCAATGGCCGACGGCCTTCACTTAATGACCGAGAACAGCAGTGTGTGGTTAGAGTTGTCAGTGCCAACAGACAAGAAACATTGCTTCAAATGGTTCAAATGGTTCCGAGCACTATGGGACTTAATATCTATGGTCATCAGTCCCCTAGGACTTAGAACTACGTAAACCTAACTAACCTAAGAACATCACACACATTCATGCCCGAGACAGGATTCGAACGTGCGACCGTAGCAGCCGCGTGGTTCCGGAGTGAAGGGCCTAGAACCGCTCGGCCACAGCGGCCGGCCTTGTTGAATCAATGCGACTTCGAGTTGCTGCACTAATCCGGGCAGAATGAGTTCCGACACGATATTAGGAGGTATTCCACGACTTTTGCACCTCGTTGTACGGCATCTACGTGACTGCCTTGATACACGGCTTTCAGGATGCGACGTGAGGAACATGCGGGTTGGATTCATGTTGGTCTCTGCTTTACCTGTAAAGCAGTGACATTTCTCTCTCTCTCTCTCTCTCTCTCTCTCTCTCTCTCTCTCACTCACTCACACACACACACACACACACACACACACACACACACACACACACACCGTTTGTCTGTCTGTTTCATCAGTCACCTTGACCTATGACAGTTTCTGTCGTATTTGCATATAAATATTTTCCGAGACTGGGCACACCTTATTCAAAACGCATTTTCATTTCCTTCTTTTTCTCCAGCGGAACAGGTTTCGCCTCTGCAGTGCCATCGCCTGCGTCGTCTCTCTATTCATCCTGAGAGTAATGTTGATATCTGTGAGATCTTCTGCTGGCAAGCGGACGGCCGCTGCAGCGGAGCGTAGTGAAGACCGCGCACCTCCGAAAACGCTCGGGCCACGTGTCACGTACATTTCCCAAAATATAATAAATCTTCTGCGCCCTCAGCACTCCGCTGTTCCGCCGCCTCAGTGCACGGGTAGCCCTAAACCACTTGCCTTATCCTGCTCTTTCATTTCCGGTGAGGTAAGTTGGAGAAGTTACTGCATCTCTTCACTGACTTGCGCTCAGCTAGCTGTATACCAGACCACCAGGGTAGCACTGACTGAGGTTCTCACGTAGTATTCCCGCGATTTGTAACTCAAGTACACTGTGTTTCAAGAACATTCATCCCATTTACCAAGACTATAGGTTCTTTCAGAACTCATGTTACACACCTATAGAGGTTGTAGAAGGGGCTTAATAGATTAAGTTTTACACAGGAACGCATGTCTGGAAACACCATGCTACGTCGCTACAGAGCGTCAAAGTTATAGGCACCGCCGCCTGTAAATAGAAGTAGGGTAAGATGTGGTAAATCCGACCGGGTGGGTAAATGCGACCACCCTCTATTTGTGAGAAACGGCAAAGTGGAGCGATTTCGCATTAGTGTTACCATAGAGAGCATTCGAAATAACTAAAATGTCACCTTGACAGCTTTGCCGCATTTGACATTTGGACACCGAAAAGACAACAAGTGTGTTTTAGATTGTTTCAATTTAATTTTCTCGCAAATTGCATCACTAGATTTACATTATCAAATAAAACGATCGCAAAACAAACGGTAAGTGATTTTTGTAGTGCATTTAGTGACCTATTCAGTGTATGTATCGTATTTGTTGGAAATGTGTAAATTGTTTCTATGTGTGTTAAATGAAACACGGGATAGTGTGGTAAATCCGACCGCTAAATGGTGGGGTAAATCCGACCACATATTTTTTATCGTTTATATGAATTGAATTATTTATGTAAACAAAGTGAATTTTTGTTTATTTTTGGGAAAATAGTACGAAATTACAAACGAAAAACGACAAAATGCAATCAAAACGATATTCGCCGAGCAGTTGCTGCAATGCAAATGGGAACGTCTTTACGAGCTGTCGCTCGTGATTTT
This sequence comes from Schistocerca nitens, assembly GCF_023898315.1. Taxonomy (NCBI): domain Eukaryota; kingdom Metazoa; phylum Arthropoda; class Insecta; order Orthoptera; family Acrididae; genus Schistocerca; species Schistocerca nitens. The sequence goes on along the minus strand of NC_064623.1, from coordinate 67,426,482 downwards.
AACATTCTGAGATCGACATTGCTGTTGCACATCGTCCGGGCCATACAAGGGGCAGTGGACTGGCGAGACGACCAGTATATATATATATATATATATATATATCGCACCGACTGGGCCAGGATGTCAGTCAGCAGGAGTAACATGATGATGAGGATGGCATCTTACGCTGTCGAAAATTCGTTCTAGAACGCTCAGTCAATGTCGTATACACTGGGGAAACCTATCAACGCAATTGTTACTATCACTAGCGACCTTCACAAGCTATTAAAGCTCCTGTGTGATGATGTCACAGTGCATTTACGATTTTTACATCTTCTCTGGTGTTGTCATAGTAGCGTCGTCTCTGTATTCCAGGAGGTCTTCTTCGTTGAGGATGTTTTGTACATACCTAGTAGATTTTCCTTGCTTCTCCAGCTCGAAATGCGTGTCCGCCAGCGAATTTTCGTTCAAATGGTTCAAATGGCTCTGTCCTTTAGAACTTAGAACCACTTGAACCTAACTAACCTAAGGACATCACACACATCCATGCCTAAGCCAGGATTCGAACCTGCGATCGTAGCGGTCTCGCGGTTCCGGACTGAATTTTCGTAGCTTTAATTTCATATACAATGTCTTTGTCTCCATACTCATCATATACTTTTTTGTTTACTAATGTTCTCCATTCCATGTGTTCTTATCTTGAATCCCACCAAAAGTTTTCCGGAAATGGACCCTTCTAAATATTCTTTCAGAATCTCAAGGAGAGTATTTGCGTCAATACTGTCAAGGGATTCTCTAAGTCTACAAACGCTATAAACCAAGATTTGCATTTCCTTAACCTACCTTCTAACATAAGTCGTAGGGTCAGTATTGCCTCGCGTGTTCCCGCATTTCTTCGGTATCCAAACTGATCTTCCCCGAGGTCGGCTCCTAACAGTTTTTCCATTCATCTGTAAAGAATTAATTTTAGTATTTTGCAACCATGTCTTATTAAACTGATTCTTCGGTAATATTCGCCTCTATCAGGCTATACTTTCTTTGGAAATGAAATCATTATATTCTTATTGAAGTATGGGGATATTTCGCCTGTCTCGTGTGTCTTGCACACCAAATGGAAGAGGCTCCTCATGGCTACGTCTCCCAAAGCTATCAGTAGTTCTTATGGCCTTGTTCTACGTAGGTCTTTCACCGCTCCATCAAATTCTTGTCGCAGTATCATATCTCCCACCTCATCTTCCATTTCTGTAATATTGCATCTCCCTTGACTAGACCCTCTATATACCCCTTCCACCTTCCAGCTTTCCCTTCTTTGCTTGGTACTGGTTTTCCATTCGTGCACTTGATGTTTATACAGCTCCTTCTCTTTTCTCCAGATGCCTCTTCAATCTTCCTGTAGGCTTTGTCTATCTCCCCCCTAGGCCATGTGCTTCCAAATCCTTACATTTGTCCTCCAGCCATTTCCCCTTAGCCATTTTGCACTTCCCAACAATCTCATTTTTTAGCCGTTTGTATTCTCTTTCGCCTGTTTCATTTGCAGCATTTTTATATTTTCTCCTTTCATCAGTTAAATTCAATATATCTTGTGTTATCCAAGGTTTTCTACTAGGCCTTGTCTTTTCATCTGTTTGATCCCCTGCTACCTTGGCTATTTCATCTCTCAAAGCTACCCATTCGTCTTCCGCTGTGTTCCTTTCCCCTGTTCTTGTCAATCGTTCCCTAATACTCCCTCCGAAACACTCTACAACCTCTGGTTCTTTGAGTTTATCCAAGTCCCATCTTCTTAAATTTCCGCCTTTTTGCAGTTTCTTCAGTTTTCATCTGCAGTTCATAACCAATAAACTGTGGTCATATTCCTTATCTGCCCCTGTAAATGTCTTACAATTTAAAATCTGGTTCCGAAATATCCGCGTTACATAATCAGTTTGAAAGCTTTCGGTGTCTTCAGGTCTCTTGCACGAGTACAACCTTCTTTCATGACTCTCAAACCAAGTATTAGTGATGATTAAGTAAAGCTCTGTGCAACATTCTACCAGGTGGCTTCCTCTTTCCTTCCTTTGCCCCAGTCCATATTCACCTAAAATTTTTCCTTCTCGTCCATTTCCCATTATCGAATTCCAGTCCTGCTTCACTATTACATTTTCGTCTGCCCTCACTATCTGAATGATTTCTTTTATCTCACCATATATTTCTTCAATCTCTTCATTATCTGCGGAGTTAGTTGGCATATAAACTGCGGTTGGTGTGGCTACGATAATCCCTTCACTATGCTGTTCGTGGTAGCTTACCCGCATTCTTATTTTCTTATTCATTATTAAACCTACTCCTGCATTATCTCTATTTGAGTTTGTATTTATAATCCTTTATTCACCTGACAATATGCCTTGTACTTCCTTCCGCCGAAATTCAGTATTCCCACTATACCTAACTTGAAGTTCATTTCCATTTTTAAACTTTCTAACCAAGCCGTACGATTAAGTGATCCAACAATCCAATCCGTAAAACGCCACTTTGTTTCTCCTGTAAATGATATCCTCCTGAGTAGCCCCTGGGCAGAGACCTCAATGGGAGACTGCTTTACCTCCGAAATATTTTACCCAAGAGGACGCCATCATTATTTAACCATACAGTAGAGCCACATTCCCTTGGGAAAATTGATAGCCGTTTCCCTTTGCTTTCAGCCGTTGGTAGCACCGGCACAGCAATGCCATTTTGGTTGCTGTTAGAAGGTCAGATCAGTCAGTCATCCAGACTGTTGCCCCTGCAACTACTGAAAAGGCTGCTGCCCCTCTTCAGGAACCAAACGTTTGACTGGCCTCTCAACAGATACCCCTCCGTTGTGGTTGCACCTACGGTACGGCTATCTGTATCACCGAGGCACGCAAGCCTCCCCACCAACGGCAAGGTCCATGGTTCATGGGGGAGGGGGGGGGGAGGTATTTTTTTATTAGTTGCGTCTTTTACGCATGAACTGCACCCCACAAGATATTACCGTCCATGTTCCCCAATTATTTTCAGTTAAATCCACTGTGCACAAAGAAGTCATTAGATAGATAGTTATAATAGTACCAACAAAAATCACCAGATTGCAGACCGATCAAAAGATCAACCAGATCCCGAGATTTCCCGAACTGTGACGGAAACTGTTCGAACCGTTCGAGCCTTGTTCATACACGGCCCAAGCACGGAATATACATCGTTTCCAGATAACATCTTTTTTCAAAATTTTACATTGTTAAAAAGAGTGGACGTAGCAAATAAGTGTAATTTCCGGGGGTTTTCTTCGTTATCGCTCGTTGAAGCCTACACCATTTTGCAGTTTTCAGTAAAATTTGACGTTCCTTCAAGAAAAATTTCGATTTCAGCCCAATGCATAATATTACCAGAATATTACTGGTACTTCTGTAAGTCTTGCTGCGATCATTCAAAGTGATACAGCAAGATAACGTGTACCAATACATGCTGCCAAGTAACATAGTTCGATGACACTTCAAGCATGCATATATACAAAGGATGGCTACAATGTAGCATGGAAGGTAGCTGAAAGAAATGCGCAATGAGACGAACAGAAATGACAAAAATAAACAAGCTGAAGTAAGTGCAGTTCATGATGGTCCCGAAAGGCTGGATGTGGTTCTTTGTGTGTCATCACAATAGATGGCAATGCATACTGTGCAGTGTCCTCCCATGCTAGCCAGAAGGATGCTAAGGAGTTTTTGTGGTAGGGTGTGTGCTGGAGTAAGCTGCTGCCAGCCCACTGGACAGCAAACTTGTAGTGTGAAGATCGATAGCAGGCGCTGGACGAAGTGCGGCTATCAGGAGAGAGGCCAGAGACACTACTCGCAAGCAACACGACACCAACGCCCTCTTGACCACAAGTATTTAGGCCACTGCCACTGTCCAGAGGGCCTCAGCCACTACTCAGTTAGTGACAGACTAACTCTGTCAGTCTCACTGACTCATTCTAGTTTGCCATCTGCTACCTGTTCATGTAAATAAAGAAACATGTTAATCCACGTGTGCACTTGTGTTGTAAAAAGAGGGTACCAGACACCCATAATAATACCCTCTGCCTTGCTTCGTATGGTACAAGACTCTATACAGTGGCGACGAGGACCTACAGGGTGTTCAATTCCTCCACCAGCACGGATGACAACTGCTAGGTCGTCATTGGTGCATATGGGCATGCTGGTATACGTCTCCCCAACGCATATCATACGTACTCGATGGGATTTCAGTCGGAGAACCAGCAGGCTAGTCCATTCGCCGAAAATCCTCTCATGCGAAGGTCTGCTCCACATGCGCTGTACCATGTGGTCGCGCACTGTCATACATAAAAATGAGTTCGATACCAAATGCACACGTGAAAAGACGCTCACGGGGAATGACTACAATATCACAACGAGGTTGACCGATGGGTGTGCCAAGTTCATAGATGTGATGTATAGTACGCCCATGCAACATCATGCCTCCCCACACCATAACACCTGGGTGCATTACTTGTTCCCACCTCTCGTCAGGTGATCGTACGCCCAGAACCACTACTCAGGCTGAATGTGCTCTCATACGAGAAGAGCGCGCGAGCTCACTCCTCATTGGTCTTGCCGCTGTGCCGGTGTCAGTGTAACAGCAGCTAGGTAGGTAGGTAGCTAGGTAGCCTAGATAGGTAGGTAGGTAGGTAGGTAGGTAGCAGCAAGGTAGGTAGGTAGGTAGGTAGCAGCAAGGAAACCACAAATGCACTGTCCTTTAATACGTTACGTACGCGATACTACCGCCATCTGTTTGTCACCTCAGTGTAAGTACCTCACCCTCACCACCAAAATCTCAATCTAAGGCCCCTATGTTCCCTATCACCTGCCTGAGTTTGGTGCTAGTTTTCACGATGCATCTGACCTGGTATTGTGCGCCTAACTTTTCCGGTAGCAATTACCCTACACCTCTCCCATAACTGCACCCTCATAGCAAGACTCTTATCTTTCTACGTCGCTTTTCTACAGCCCTACCCTTAAACTCGTTTTTACGTGCCTGTTGTCCCCGTTAAGCTCAAAAACTGGTTGAGACCATCCCCCTACTCTAGGTAACAAGTCACACTGACTGCTGACCCGTATCTGAAATGTGATTTCTGAGGTTTTCTCCTTTTGCCTGTTACTTGTCACCTTCTCCCAGCTCCCATTTTCTCCTTCCCCCTTTCCCCTTCAACCTATCAAATACAAAATACACCATTTCTAATTCTGGCTGGAGAGCACAAATCTCTCTTCCCTGTTCCACGATTTTCTTGTCTCGACAACACAATCTACAACTCCATGGAGGAGCCTCATCTGACACTTTCTTCAACTTCCCCCCTGCATTCTTCACAGTAAATCACCAACCCACAGTCGTGACATATTTATCCCATACAAACTAACCTACGGCAACATCCACGTTTGTCACACACAACGCTACTCTTATAGTAAACTGAAAAGCACTGCAAGACACTTAAACTATAAAACTTACCTTCCGGTGAGTTGTGTAGCTAATTTCCAAGCGTCAGACATAGATTAACATGATCTAAGTTCGTTGAATATAAACACACCAAAAAAAGCTTTGCATCACCTCGGTTCCGAGACTTCCGGAACCTCTACAGAAAATTGTAATAGAGATCAACATAAACATCATTTCCCCTCTTTTTATTGCTCATGAAAACCACACATTGCACGTTGTACCGTCATACGGCCAGACCTTCAGAGATGGTGGTCCAGATTGCTGCACACACCGGTATCTCTAATATCCAGTAGCGCGTCCTCTTGCATTGATGCGTGCCTGTATTCGTTGTGGCGTACTATCCACAAGTTCAGCAAGGCACTGTTGGTCCAGATTGTTCCACTCCTCAACGGTGATTCGGCGTAGATCCCTCACAGTGGTTGGTGGGTCACGTCGTCCATAAATAGCCCTTTTTCAATCCATCCCAACATGCTGAACACTTTAGTCGAGCGATGTCGTTATCCTGAAGGAAGTCATTCACAAGGTGTGTACGATGGGGGCGCGAAGATGGTGGTGTTGCTGTCAGGGCATAGCAGGATGAAATACTTCGAGACTCCACTTACAAAAAAAGGCAGGCATGACCATGACCTATAATGATTTGCTAATGGCGGAAGGAAATGGCTGTCTACTCATCTAATCGTTTCGTCTGCCAAGTTAGTGGTGTCGGAAACATGTTTCGTATTTGCGGTCGCTTCTGTTGTCAAACGCGCAGCACTCTGTCTCGGTGTAGAGAATATGGAACAAAATCTGGAGACGGTAATTCTGATAACGCAAGTGTGAGGTCTAGCTGCATTGCGTGCAGACAGAATTATGCTTTCGTGACAAGTAAAGGAGGAATTGTTTGTTGAGCAGACGTACACTATTTATTACCTGTTAAAGTTTTCGTATATGTATCCCTAAGATCATTCTGCAACTTGTCTACTGGGGGTGTAATACTAGATTAGATGTTCTTCATCAAGGCGCCTTTTTTACTGTTCAGAATCTTAAAACTGGAACACATCTTCAGTTAGTAGTTGGATGTATACATGTTCCGGAAGACTACTTTTGATGGATTACTCAGTACGGGCAGGATGTGATACATCGATACTATAGTTAGAAAACACAAATGAAATTATATGGTTCCAGTGACTTTTTCAGGTCTCAAACATCTATTATGCATAAATGCAGACTGAAGCGATGAATGAAAATTTGTACCAAGGCCTGATTCGAACCCGGGTCTCCCACCTTGGGACAATTTCATTCAGTGCTTCAGTCTGCATTTATACATTAAAAAAAGACAATCAGTACTTATAATTATTTATAAAGCTATTCGCCGTATACCTATAATTTTGACGGGGAAATCGACTATACAAAAATAGCGAAACTGCTAGCTGTTTTGTAACCAGTTTGATGTTTGAATACTGATTTATTCCACTGGACGGTTGAAGCCATCTCGTGTGCCCACATTACTTAATATAGAATATTTTCGTGGTGTGTCACAAGAAATTCGCGATTTGATTAATAGTCTGAGACACTTACACATTGGTTTAATTGATGTGGGCCATAATTATCTCAAGAAGTGCTACCATAGAAGCCTGTTTTACTGACAGTCCAGTGCTTACATATGTGTAATTTAGAAAAAATATTCGACACAGTGCATTTTCGAACTCTGGGCTGCTTATTTCTGATAGGGGCATCATGTGAAAACAACTTTTCTCTTTTCCAAGCGCGCGCTTACAAAACACAGAGCTACAGACTGTATGTCTGTACAAGTTCTATTTTCACTTGTATTACTTTGTCTGTGAACGTTGGTTCTCAGTATTGTTTTCATGAAAAAAGAAAGCACTGGCCAATTTCAGTTCATGTAATACTAGTGTACTGATTGCTCCAATCAGTAAGAAGTGCAGCTTTACGATACTGGATTTCAGGATCACTTCTATTCAGTAAGGATTGTGTTACAGCATTTCCGCAAGCAACCGAAGATTCATTTCTATGACGCAACCTTATCAAACACGTGGGTTGATCATACCTCTTTTTTTTTTCTTTTTCGTAGGATACAGTACGAGTCTCTTGTGGTGCATGATCGTAACTTAACGCCACCTAGGTTTCCAGAACGCATTTTCTGTTGGTTCCCGTCACGATAGCAAACATGACACGAGTTACTGCATATTTGCCTCGGAACTTTTTTTCCTAGTACAATCGACTTAATAAAATCTCGCTGTGCTGGTAAAACCTGCTATAGTTCTTCTCAGAAGTATCAGGCTCCAAACTCGACTGTGATATTACCCAGTTAGCGATTACCCGTCGTCGACGACGACTACGTATGATAAAGATAATATCACAACCTTTCTATTGACACAGCTTTTCTAAGACTGCTTCGACGGGTGAAACGTTGGTGGCATTATCAAATGGACTTCTGCATCAATTAGACAGACGTGGCTTACGGTTAGTGGGTGCAGGTTGGCTCCTGTTTCGTTTTAACGGTTGCAGTGTGGTCTCAGTCTTCTGCACGCTTAGCTCATGGGCGGCGGGAAAGGAATTTCTTATCCTTTACTCCCAGCGACACACACCGGTAGTGATTCCCCCAATTTATCAGCTTTCCGTGTGCCACTTCCTGCACTTTCCACCTGCCAGTATCCGCACCTTAAGACTGTGGACCTCGGATCTACCGAGAGAGTCGCTGCATGGCCAATGTCCGGGCAGTATTACCAGGTCTGTCTGCACGCTCACAGTGGCGATGTCGGCCCACGTGATTCAATGTTGCGGCAGAACCAGCAGATGCGATCAGCATCTCGTCATAAGTATGCTGCTGATTGCACTGTTATCAGGTATGTGCAAACGGTCATTATGGATATTTTGTTCGTAGTTTGAATCCACTAGGTGGTAGGTTAATTGTTATTTGAGTCTTTGGAGAATAGTCTTATCGACAAACAGTACCCTAGCTCCGCAGCTCTGTAGACTCGCATTTTACGGTATCTTTACCTCCGCGTGTCTATGATTTGGTACATAGAAATAGGCTTTTTTCTGCAGTGTGGTCATTCCACAGTCCTGTTCGTGTGTGATGACATACATACCTCGGAGTATCTCTGTATCTATTTATGTGTCTTATATCGACGTTGCACTGGAATATTGTTAGAGTTACGTGGCTGGGAACACTGGTAAATCTGCCTATCATCGACGTGGTTCCACAATTGTATTTTGTTGCTAAATTTACCCTTAATATCCTCCATGGTTCACGAGCGGTAGGCGACATGTAGCACCAACCCTGCCGACACCTGAAGGATACTCATTGTTAATGCCCAGATAAGTTTCATAGTAATAATGTTTCAAGCGCTGCTGTGTGCTACCTGTCCAGCGTTTGTCTTTGGAATTGTAAGCGTCAGCCGAAATTGTGTTAACAGCAGTGACCATACTTAATGTACAAGATATGTCGCATATACTAATAATATCGCAGGATTTATTTTGTTTAGACATGGTAATTACATGTCTTCAACCCACCCAGGAGGCTACGTGGCTGAAAAAGTGGATGCACCAGCGCTAGTTTTAAAAGGGTGACTCTTGGAGGAGGAGGGGGAGTATGTTTCAGATTGGTCCAGGGACAAAAGGGTGGTTGGGAGGGATGTTTGGCGCTTAAACTGTTTGCAACTTTTATCCGCAAATTAGTTCACATTTTTCTCTCTCTCATGAGAGTTACGGTAGGCTTGTTGTGGCGAGATGTTCCCTCCCTGAATGATTGGCTTCAGTGCATGTCACCAGACTGAAGGTTATTACATATACAGGGTGGACAAAAACTGTCACGAAATTTTGACTCTGGATAGCTAATGTCAGTAGGAACCAACAGGGCAATCCCACAGCCAATTGGAGCGAATGACGCCAAGTTTCCGTATTTTAATGGCTCTGAGCACTATGGGACTCAACTGCTGAGGTCATTAGTCCCCTAGAACTTAGAACTAGTTAAACCTAACTAACCTAAGGACATCACACAGATCCATGCCCGAGGCAGGATTCGAACCTGCGACCGTAGCGGTCTTGCGGTTCCAGGCTGCAGCGCCTTTAACCGCACGGCCACTTCGGCCGGCCGTATTTTAAAAATGGTGAGTTGTCGACCAACACAACATTAGCAATTTTGGTTCCTACTGGCATCAGCTATCCAGGGTTAAAATTTCGTGACACAGTTTTTCTCCACCCCGTATATTGTGCATAATTCTGTACCGTATCTGGAGCGCTTGCCATTTTTAGTGTTGGTCGGAGATGTAGAGCTCTCTCGTTCAGTCATGTATTCGGTGAAGGCCGCAGTCAGTCGGAAAGTTCCATACGCCACTAGCATCTCACCTGACTCGTTCGACTTGCAGTATCCGGCGAATGCAGAGAGGAGAGTTCATAATCTAAACGTGTATTAGTTGCAGTCTGTGATTTCCACCGACTTGTTGGGATCTGTTTGCCCCTGTTCGCTGTTACCGCGGGTGGGAGCTCCCTTGGCCAGAACTGACATATCAGCAGTGTGACACCGCAACTTTCCCGGCCATTGCGGGTTTTGGAAGGGGAGGAGGGGGCACTTTTAGTGGCCATACCCGACACGTCAGAGTCTTAGCTGATGGCTGCTTTTTGCTGAGATTGTTGCACGTACTAGTCTAGAGGCGTAATTTGTAGCGCTTTGCTACAAATATACACTCCTGGAAATGGAAAAAAGAACACATTGACACCGGTGTGTCAGACCCACCATACTTGCTCCGGACACTGCGAGAGGGCTGTACAAGCAATGATCACACGCACGGCACAGCGGACACACCAGGAACCGCGGTGTTGGCCGTCGAATGGCGCTAGCTGCGCAGCATTTGTGCACCGCCGCCGTCAGTGTCAGCCAGTTTGCCGTGGCATACGGAGCTCCATCGCAGTCTTTAACACTGGTAGCATGCCGCGACAGCGTGGACGTGAACCGTATGTGCAGTTGACGGACTTTGAGCGAGGGCGTATAGTGGGCATGCGGGAGGCCGGGTGGACGTACCGCCGAATTGCTCAACACGTGGGGCGTGAGGTCTCCACAGTACATCGATGTTGTCGCCAGTGGTCGGCGGAAGGTGCACGTGCCCGTCGACCTGGGACCGGACCGCAGCGACGCACGGATGCACGCCAAGACCGTAGGATCCTACGCAGTGCCGTAGGGGACCGCACCGCCACTTCCCAGCAAATTAGGGACACTGTTGCTCCTGGGGTATCGGCGAGGACCATTCGCAACGGTCTCCATGAAGCTGGGCTACGGTCCCGCACACCGTTAGGCCGTCTTCCGCTCACGCCCCAACACCGTGCAGCCCGCCTCCAGTGGTGTCGCGACAGGCGTGAATGGAGGGACGAATGGAGACGTGTCGTCTTCAGCGATGAGAGTCGCTTCTGCCTTGGTGCCAATGATGGTCGTATGCGTGTTTGGCGCCGTGCAGGTGAGCGCCGCAATCAGGACTGCATACGACCGAGGCACACAGGGCCAACACCTGGCATCATGGTGTGGGGAGCGATCTCCTACACTGGCCGTACACCACTGGTGATCGTCGAGGGGACACTGAATAGTGCACGGTACATCCAAACCGTCATCGAACCCATCGTTCTACCATTCCTAGACCGGCAAGGGAACTTGCTGTTCCAACAGGACAATGCACGTCCGCATGTATCCCGTGCCACCCAACGTGCTCTAGAAGGTGTAAGTCAACTACCCTGGCCAGCAAGATCTCCGGATCTGTCCCCCATTGAGCATGTTTGGGACTGGATGAAGCGTCGTCTCACGCGGTCTGCACGTCCAGCACGAACGCTGGTCCAACTGAGGCGCCAGGTGGAAATGGCATGGCAAGCCGTTCCACAGGACTACATCCAGCATCTCTACGATCGTCTCCATGGGAGAATAGCAGCCTGCATTGCTGCGAAAGGTGGATATACACTGTACTAGTGCCGACATTGTGCATGCTCTGTTGCCTGTGTCTATGTGCCTGTGGTTCTGTCAGTGTGATCATGTGATGTATCTGACCCCAGGAATGTGGCAATAAAGTTTCCCCTTCCTGGGACAATGAATTCACGGTGTTCTTATTTCAATTTCCAGGAGTGTAGTATCTTCTGTTGAAAGAATCCGAATTTTACTACCAAGTCACAAAACCTAATAATGTAATGAGGGTTTGACAGGAGCTTATCCTATTACGACGCGTCTTATACAGTATCTTTTTTTTGAAATCAGTAGTGCTTACAGAATTATCTGTGACTTCACTGACATGAGGTCACTTTTTCTACCAATGCTTTCGTTTCTAACAATATGACGTCACACACTAGTAAAGAAATCATGCATAAATGAGGACAAAGTTGCATTGCTATTGGCTGAGAGCATCATGAGGTCGACGCGACTTCGTAGCGGAATTTTTACGTTAACACGTAACTCACGTAACTGGGTAAAGTGAGTAAAATTGTAGAAAATATGGAAAAATGAGAGTAATTACATATCTGCGTGGGTGTGACCTCTGCTGGTGCCTCTGATGACGAAATATTAATTTGTTGTTAACAAAGAGACCGTGCGGGAACTAACTTGTTATTAACAAGTAGTTACAGCCTGTAACCTCTCCCTGTGCTGCCAACTCAAGTATCCTGGTTATAAAAGGTGGAATTGGGGAGAAGTGTTTCGATAACAATGATAACTCGTTCGAAGATACTGCATCGTGAGTGCCTGATGGCATCATGACGTCGACGTGACGTTGCGAACACTAGTTTCTGTCTTGCGTAATTGGACAAAATACGTAAAATTGTGGAAAATCCGGAAATGGGAAAAAATATGTAAAACTGGGATAAATACGAAAAATATGGAAAGTATGTAAAACTGAGAGGACTTACATAACTGCATGGTGTGGTGTCTGGTGGTCCCTCGACTGATGTAACATTCATTTTCATTAACAAATAAACCTCAGTTGATGAGACTTAACGTAATTTATTATAAACAAATAAACATGGCTTGCAACACCCCTTATGATGTCCAACTCCGGGATAACCTCTACCACTTAAGTGTCCCAGTTACACAAGATTAAGGTGTGAAGGGAATGTTAGACCATCATTGTTCCAGAGGGGTGGGGACGGGCGAGGATTCAAGGGTGAGGGGGAGGGAGTTGCTACATGGCGAGTACAGTGTTACGTCATGACCTTCAATATAAGTCGCACAGTTGCCTGGGTCTTTCCACTAGGAGACTCTGATCAACTCCTAGTGGTTCCCCACGGAAGAGGACGTAATGTTGAATACAAGTTTGCCAAGTGTGCAACATGAAACCCGATGTGATAAGCGTGGAATGTCTTGGAGCCAACTTTGATAACCTACTGCCCCCATTCTCTCCGTTCATCTCCTCTTTGCCCCTCTCTCTTACCTTGAGCCTTGATTATTGTTATTCCAAACTAAACATTGATTGTAAACTGAAGTCACTTAAAATGAGTGGGTTAATCGATTCGGATCGTTGCAGATTGGGTATGAGAGACTTCTCTCCAGCAGCTGCACCTGTTGGGATAGTAGCTTCAGTGACAGTATTTCGTATAGTTTCAACCTGTGAATGAGTGGGGTTACAAAGTTTCGGACGATTCAGATTGCGTAGTAGTATTCTAATCATATGCCGATAAGCCATAAATACAACTTTCGTGTTTTCTGTGAAGTCGACGGCAAAGAAAAAAATAACATAGCTCACAGTTATGTAAACAATTTTTGTTTGGACATATGTATAAGGAGAAACAATATATGTAAGAGAAATAATTTGTCTAATGGTTTAAATGCCTACTATCGTAGTTAAAAATGACCGTGAGAAACAAAACTAAACAGCATGTTTCCACAGCACGTAACACACATACCTATTCTGTAAGTTATCTCAGTAAGCTTCTATTTCATTCTTAAGTTGTAAAGTTCTTTTGACTCGCTCTGTATATAGCTCACGTCCTTCTATACGTTTATTAGAGCATGATGTAAAAATCTGAAGTAAATCGCTCAAGTATTTTTCTAGACTTTCGGTAGCAACGTCAAAGGCATGTCTTTTTCAGTAGTATAGATTAGCCCTCGTACCTTATAGCTTAGTTATTTTTGTCATGTTTTCGAACTTCTTGCACCATTTTACATTTTTGAAAGCTTTTTAGAGTTCGACATAACCTATAAGCGTGTCTTGATTTTCCTTCAGTCTCGCTTCCATTGTCAAGCGCAACGTCACTACTGCCTTTACATTTCCTAAAGCCAGACCGATCGTCACCTAATAGAGCATCAGTTTTCTTTTCCATCCTTGTTTATACGAGGGCGGTTCAGAAAGTAACCTCCGATTGGTCACAGTGCGGGTTGTGGGGGGAGTAGCGACGCCATCTGTGCGTTCACGCACTCAACAGGTCAGTCGGCATCAAGCCGTGGTCGAGTGAACGTCGTACCTGCGCTAGTTTAGTTTTTGTGGCAGTTTGAAATGTGTGCTGCAATAGAAAACCCCGCCAAATGTGAAGTGCGTGCTGTCATAAGGTTTTTTACAGCCAAAGGATGTTCTGCAGCAGCTATTCATCGTGAGCTTTGTGCCGTGTACGGACCAAGAGTTATGAGTGAAGGAGTTGTCCGTGAATGGGTACGTTTATTTAAAAGTGGACGAGAAAACGTTCATGATGAAGTTGTCTTGTGACAGCCAGAGCGAGAGCACCAGCAGCAGCGAGTACTGTTTGTATAAAGCGTTTATTTTGCATTTTGTTTACGACCTTCCACTAAGGAAGGGATTCTATTAGTGTTTATCTGCTCTGCATAGTAACTAACAGTTCTTGATAAAACTTTACGTAGTTTTCGTGTTAGATTTCTTAGTGTTTTCTTGATCGTTTAGAACAGAAAGCGCCCTAAAACCGTCTTTTGTTTGTTTCGCGTCCGTTAGCCACTAGTCACTTGAATCAGCAGTTGTCTTGTGACAGCCAGAGCGAGAGCACCAGCAGCAGCGAGTACTGTTTGTATAAAGCGTTTATTTTGCATTTTGTTTACGACCTTCCACTAAGGAAGGGATTCTATTAGTGTTTATCTGCTCTGCATGGTAACTAACAGTTCTTGATAAAACTTTACGTAGTTTTCGTGTTAGATTTCTTAGTGTTTTCTTGATCGTTTAGAACAGAAAGCGCCCTAAAACCGTCTTTTGTTTGTTTCGCGTCCGTTAGCCACTAGTCACTTGAATCAGCAGTTGTCTTGTGACAGCCAGAGCGAGAGCACCAGCAGCAGCGAGTACTGTTTGTATAAAGCGTTTATTTTGCATTTTGTTTACGATCTTCCACTAAGGAAGGGATTCTATTTGTGTTTATCTGCTCTGCATAGAAACTAACAGTTGTTGATCGTTAGGAGAGAAATTTATTTTGTACTTCTTTGCTGCGCTTAGCTTTTAAATAGTTTTTCTGGGAAAACCTAGCGTAGTTTTCGCGTCTCGTATTTCAGTGAGTGTTTCTTGATTATCAGAGTAGCTCATCAGAAGATTATCTTGGGAATTTGTCACCGTATAGAGTAGGGTAAACATAGTCATGTGTAGGGACTGTGGTTGTTGTGAGCGGACGCAAGGAGAATTGGCCACTCTTCGGGGGCAGGTGGAGGCTTTGTCTGTTAGGCTCATCGAGCTCGAGGCGCAGGCGTCGGCTCGTAGTGGCGTTGGGGCAACTGTGGTGAGACCTATGCCTACTTCGGTGGCCTTGGAATCACATGGAACCCCTGATGTCGCTGCGTCTTCCGGCAGTGAGCATCTTACCGGTCAGCCATCACTCCAGGGTGAATGGCGGACAGTGGTGGGCTCGCGCGTGCCTGGCCGAAAGGCGAAGGTGGGATCTGGCAGCGTGGCAGCTGCCTTACCCCTTTCCAACAGGTACGGGGTGCTTCCTAGTGGTGATGACATCGTTTCCGAGCCACCACAGGATGCCTCGCCTGTTGGGCCAGTGGCCGATTCTCCGGCAAGGTCCCGACAGTCACAGAGGGCGGGCCTATTAGTTATAGGGAGCTCCAACGTTAGGCGGGTTATGGAGCCCCTCAGGAAAATAGCGGGTAGGTCGGGGAAGAATGCCAGTGTGCACTCGGTGTGCTTGCCGGGGGGTCTCGTCCGTAATGTGGAGGAGGCCCTTCCGGCAGCTATTGAACGCACTGGGTGTGACCGGCTGCAGATAGTAGCACATGTCGGAACGAATGACGCCTGCCGCTTGGGTTCTGAGGCCATCCTTGGTTCCTTCCGGCGGCTGGCTGATTTGGTGAAGACAACCAGCATCGCACGCGGAGTGCAAGCTGAGCTTAATATCTGCAGCATAGTGCCCAGAGTCGATCGCGGTCCTCTGGTTTGGAGCCGTGTGGAGGGTCTAAACCAGAGGCTCAGACGACTCTGCGACTATAATGGTTGCAAATTCATCGACCTCCGTTATTGGGTGGAGAACTGTAGGGCCCCCCTAGACAGGTCAGGCGTGCACTACACACCGGAAGCAGCTACTAGGGTAGCAGAGTACGTGCGGCGTGCACACGGGGGTTTTTTAGGTTAGAGGGACCCCCACTTGGGCGAAACGATAAAATACCTGACGGCTTACCAGAGAGAACATCAGCATCGTTGATAAAGAACGTCCGTCCTCAGAGACCAAAAACAGGAAAAGTTAACGTAATATTGGTAAACTGCAGGAGTATCCAGGGCAAGGTTCCTGAATTAGTATCGCTTATTGAAGGAAATAGTGCGCATATAGTATTAGGAACGGAAAGTTGGTTAAAACCGGAAGTGAACAGTAACGAAATCCTAGACACAGAATGGAATATATACCGCAAGGATAGGATAAACGCCAATGGTGGAGGAGTATTTATAGCAGTAAAGAATTCAATAATATCCAGTGAAGTTATTAGCGAATGCGAATGTGAAATAATCTGGGTTAAGTATCAAAGGTGGGTCAGATATGATAGTCGGATGCTTCTATAGACCACCTGCATCAGCAACCGTAGTAGTTGAGCGCCTCAGAGAGAACCTGCAGAACGTCGTGAAGAAGTTTCGTGATCATACTATTGTAATAGGGGGAGACTTCATTCTACCAGGTATAGAATGGGATAGTCACACAATCAGAACTGGAGCCAGGGACAGAGCCTCTTGTGACATTATCCTGACTGCCTTGTCCGAGAATTACTTCGAGCAGATAGTTAGAGAACCAACTCGTGAAGCTAACGTTTTAGACCTCATAGCAACAAATAGACCGGAACTTTTCGACTCCGTGAATGTAGAAGAGGGTATCAGTGATCATAAGTCAGTGATTGCATCAATGACTACAAGTGTAATAAGAAATGCCAAGAAAGAAAGGAAAATATATTTGCTTAACAAGAGTGATAGGGCACAAATCGCAGAATATCTGAGTGACCACCATCAAACGTTCATTTCTGAGGAAGAGGATGTGGAACAAAAATGGAAAAAATTCAGAAACATCGTCCAGTACGCCTTAGATAAGTTCGTACCGACTAAGGTCCAAAGCGAGGGGAAAGATCCACCGTGGTATAACAATCATGTACGAAAGGTACTACGGAAACAAAGAAAGCTTCATCATAGGTTTAAGAGTAGTCGAATCATAGCTGATAAGGAAAAGCTGAACGAAGCGAAAAAGAGCGTAAAGAGAGCAATGAGAGAAGCATTCAACGAATTCGAACATAAAACATTGGCAAACAATCTAAACAAGAACCCTAAAAAGTTTTGGTCATATGTAAAATCGGTAAGCGGATCTAAATCCCCTATTCAGTCACTCGTTGACCACGATGGCACCGAAACAGAGGACGACCGAAGAAAGGCAGAAATACTGAATTCAGTGTTCCGAAACTGTTTCACTGCGGAAAATCGTAACACGGTCCCTGACTTCAGCCGTCGCACGGACGCCAAAATGGAAAATATTGAAATAAACGATATCGGAATTGAAAAACAACTGCTATCACTTAGTAGCGGAAAAGCATCCGGACCAGACGAGATACCCGTAAGATTCTACAGTGATTATGCTAAAGAACTTGCCCCCTTTCTATCATCAATTTATCGTAGATCTCTGGAAGGACGTAAAGTACCTAGCGACTGGAAGAAAGCGCAGGTCGTTCCCATTTTCAAGAAGGGTCATAAATCAGATGCGAATAATTATAGGCCTATTTCGCTTACGTCAATCTGTTGTAGAATAATGGAACATGTTTTATGTTCTCGTATTATGACGTTCTTAGATAATACAAATCTCCTTCATCATAACCAACATGGATTCCGCAAACAGAGATCATGTGAAACTCAGCTCGCCCTATTTGTCCAAGAAATTCACAGTGCCGTAGACACTGGCGAGCAGATTGATGCCGTATTCCTGGACTTCAGGAAGGCATTTGATACGGTTCCGCACTTACGTTTAGTGAAAAAAATACGAGCTTACGGAATATCGGACCAGGTTTGTGATTGGATTCAGGATTTCCTAGAAGAAAGAACACAACATGTCATTCTTAACGGTTCAAAATCTGCAGATGTAGAGGTAATTTCGGGAGTACCGCAAGGAAGCGTGATAGGACCTTTATTGTTTACAATATACATAAATGACTTAGTTGACAACATCGGTAGCTCCGTGAGGCTATTTGCAGATGACACGGTTGTCTACAAGAAAGTAGCAACATCAGAAGACTCGTACGTACTCCAGGAAGACCTGCAGAGGATTAATGAATGGTGCGACAGCTGGCAGCTTTCCCTAAACGTAGATAAATGTAATATAATGCGCATACATAGGGGCAGAAATCCATTCCAGTACGATTATGCCATAGGTGGTAAATCATTGGAAGCGGTAACGACCGTAAAATACTTAGGAGTTACTATCCGGAGCGATCTGAAGTGGAATGATCACATAAAACAAATAGTGGGAAAAGCAGGCGCCAGGTTGAGATTCATAGGAAGAATTCTAAGAAAATGTGACTCATCGACGAAAGAAGTAGCTTACAAAACGCTTGTTCGTCCGATTCTTGAGTATTGCTCATCAGTATGGGACCCTTACCAGGTTGGATTAATAGAAGAGATAGACATGATCCAGCGAAAAGCAGCGTGATTCGTCATGGGGACATTTAGTCAGCGCGAGAGCGTTACGGAGATGCTGAACAAGCTCCAGTGGCGGACACTTCAAGAAAGGCGTTACGCAATACGGAGAGGTTTATTATCGAAATTACGAGAGAGCACATTCCGGGAAGAGATGGGCAACATATTACTACCGCCCACATATATCTCGCGTAATGATCACAACGAAAAGATCCGAGAAATTAGAGCAAATACGGAGACTTACAAGCAGTCGTTCTTCCCACGCACAATTCGTGAATGGAACAGGGAAGGGGGGATCAAATAGTGGTACAATAAGTACCCTCCGCCACACACCGTAAGGTGGCTCGCGGAGTATAGATGTAGATGTAGAAGAGAGGAGTGGTAGACCATCATTGGTGACTGACGAACTCGTTCAGACAGTTGATGCAAAAGTTCGTGAAAATCGACGTTTCTCAATGTCGGAGTTGTCTACTGCTTTTCCACAGATTTCTAAGACTCTCTTGTACGAGATAGTGACAGCAAGATTGGGTTACCGTAAGTTCTGTGCACGATGGGTGCCCAAAATTCTTACCGACCACCACAAAACTCAAAGAATGGCCTCTGCATTAGACTTTCTGTCACGTTATGAGGACGAAGGAGAACCATTGTTAAACAGAATCGTGACCGGTGACGAAACCTGGATTAAGTACGTGAACCCTGAGACAAAAGAACAATCAAAGATGTGGGCACATTCAAATTCGCCTACCAAACCAAGAAAAGCCTCGCAAGATTTTTCTGCCAGAAAACTGATGGCAACGGTGTTTTGGGATGCCAAAGGGGTGTTGTTGGTTGAATTCATGGAACGTGGTACGACCATTAATCAAGACGTGTACTGTGAAACAATAAAAAAGTTACGACGGGCTATACAGAACAAACGCCGTGGTATGCTGACTTCCGGTATCGTTTTTTTGCACGATAACGCCCGTCCTCACTCTGCTCGCAGAACAACGGCCCTTCTTGAGTCCTTCAAGTGGGACGTTATCAACCATCCACCTTACAGCCCAGACCTGGCGCCAAGTGATTATCACCTCTTCATGCATTTGAAGAAATGGCTCGGGTCACAGCGGTTTGATGACGACGAAAAGCTCAAAGATGCGGTCACAGGCTGGCTCCAGGCACAAGCGGGTGATTTTTATGCAGAAGGAATTTCAAAGCTTGTGAAGAGATACGATAAGTGCCTCAATCGCTATGGAGACTATGTAGAAAAATAGTGCAAAGATGTAGTTGTAAGATGTATATATTAAAATATTTTTATTTAACTTGTTGTATTTTTTTAAATCAACCGGAGGTTACTTTCTGAACGGCCCTCGTATTATTCTTGTCAGCAGCTTGGGTGTTTGATCTGTTAATCTGATTATGCGACAGTTCTTGCACTCGCATGACACTGCTATCTTCCGGATTTCGTTGATGACATTTTTCCAAGTCTGATGGTATCTGTCTAGTTTGATAGATTCTACAAACCAGTTCGGTTAGCTGCCATCTCCCCCCCCCCCCCCCCAAATAGTTTTAGAAATTCCAATGATATGTTATCAGTTCTATCTGCCTTATTTCATCGCAAGTCTTCCGAAGATCTTTTAAATTTTGACTCTAATACTTGATCCAGTATGTAGCACATATCGACTCCAATTTTTTGTTCTGTCACGTTATTAGACGATTCCTCTCTCTCGTAGAGCCCTCCAATCCTCCAATGTACTCTTTCCACCTATCCGCTTCTCACCTGTGTTTAACACTGAAATTCCCGCTGCAGTCTTAACGCTCACGTTCTTTCTTTTGATTTCACCGAAGATTGTTTTGATCTTTCTGTATGCTGAGTCAGTCCTTGGGCGGATATTTCGTTTTAGGTTTATTCACATTTTTCCTGCAGCCATTTTGCTTCGGATTCCCTCACTTCCTATTTGTTTCGTTTCTATATGATTTATATTGCAGTACTCCTGTCTTTCACGGAACATTTTCGTACTTCCTCCTTTCATCAATCAATTACATCACGAAAATCGAAGTATGAAAACTTTGAAACCGGAAGATCTCAGTGTGAGCATGTTCAGATTTTCCGAAAGTGCAGCGGAAGCGCCGCGCGGAACCAGTGAGCAGTTGAAGGGGAACAGAAAATTTAGCAAAGCACTGGCGTAACCAAATATACAGTGAAGATGTCATTAACAGAAAAGGCGAAACGCATGTGGAACGTAAATAAATCTGGTACTGCAGCAAGAAAAGACATTTTAAAGCTAGAAACAACTTGTAATAAATTATGATACATTTTCATTTTGGGTTACAGTAACATTTTGAAGCTGATTGTATGTGTTCAGTTATTGTTTAAAAATGTCATCAACATTTTTCGAAATGGAAGCTGAAACGTTTGAAAACAGAGAACGTAAAAAAAGATACGAGCATGAGCTACGTTGTCGGAGAGCACTAGCAAAGCGGTAGGTACGTCTTACAACGTCATGGCTGTCACCTAAACACACAGTTTCGTCAGACCAACAGCAAGAAACAAGTGCAATCTGTCTTGAGGTTTGAAGCAAAAACAATCGCCGAAAGGCCTTCTGAGTCTTGCTCCTCGCCAAGTGTTGCGTCAGTGACGCGTGATCCCGCTGGTATTTGTATGATGAATAGATACAGTCTAATAAAAGTGAGCCAGAATGTTTGTAGACACTTTGGACTGGAACAGCTACCAATCTGTCTAAAATGTTGACGAAAGCACCTGTGCGACCCGATGCTGAAATATGTAACGAGGAAGAAATCAGAAAACGCTTTGTTCCACCTTAGGTGGTGTGGCAGCTTCATATTTTAGTTTTGAAAAAGGTTGCTTGTTTTCTGCAGTAAGCTTCCTAGAAAAAAAAGAAGGGAATGTTAACATACTTGTTGCTGCTTTCTACTGCCTCTGGTGCCGATTGCTTGTGTGTATGATGTGAGGCTTTCCTGTCATAAGTTGTTTATCTTTTGTATAGGTTATCTAACGTAGAAGGCCCGTATCTATTGTCTGAGTCTATCGATTTGATGATATCGATTAACTTTTGTTGTTCAGTTTGTTCTAGTGGAATTTAGAGTAGGCAGCTTAATGTTGAGCTAAAATCGTATGTAGTTTTTGGTGTCAGACTTTGCCTTTGATGCACACTTCAGTAAATTTACGAATTATCTTAATATTTCTTGGAGCTTTTTAAATGTACGAATTTTATGCTGTTGTTCGTCTCACGTTATAAGATGAATTTTATATTTTTATGAATGCTCCTCAGAGTTCTTGCTAATGCCAGAGTTTCATTATTTGTGGCATCAAAGATAATCATTGTGTAAATCATTCACCTTTTATATTTGATGGTTTTGTTGTTAATGTGACTGTCATCCTGCGAAAAATATTTTCTCCAAGTGTCTCATGTAAATGTCTGCGAACATCCCAGCTAAGTACCTCCCAATTCCAAAGAAATCTTCCTATCTACTTGTACATTTATTTGTTAAAACTGATGTAGTTGAACAACAGGACCAATGTAAGTAACTCAGTGGCTACACATGTCTCTGAGGTACTCTGTTGTTTGTGTTTAATTTGCTTATACCCAGTTATGGTTTCCTCGACAGTTATAGTTCCACTATACTGAATTATGCAAATCTGCGTGTCGGAGGAATGTGAATACGTTTAATTTTTTTCAGTGAGCTCATATGTGTTCTTTATGGGGAAGCTATTTTTAAAAGTATGATGAGTGTTGAGACGCAGTAACAGGTTTTCATTTTATGTATATGAAGGCCAGTTCCTAGAATTTGCAATGGGCTATGTTTGACAGTTCTGCTTGTGTCTTCAGTGCCCACACATACGCGGTGGAGAAAAGTTCTGTCACGAAATTTTAACCCTGTGTAGCTAACGCCAGTAGGAACCAAAATTACTAGTGTTGTGTAGGTCGACAACGCAACATTTTTAAACTACGGAAACTTGGCGCCACGCGCTCCGATTGGCCGTGGGATTGCCCTGTTGCCGTTCGTCGATTGACGGGCAGCGCTATGGTTGTCGGATTTTAGACAGTGACCAGAGTCAGTGTGCTGCGGTGCTCAAAAACAAGCAGTCACAGCACTCTGATGCGCTCTCCAGTTTGTTTTAATTTTGACTGGGAATTTAGGTGTTGCTTAGTAATCTAGCACAGTTACCTTGTTACAGTCGAAAAATTCGAAGGTCTTATCAACGTAGTTATTTCCATACATCGCGGCTGTACTGTTTCCGTTATCCACCAGAGTTTTAGAGCTGTGCTCCATAAAGTTGGATCCAACTGTGCTAAAGCAGTCTCTTCTCTTACATCGTGCATTACTGTTGGGCAAGAAAATTAGCAGACTTCGCTTTTACAGCAGAAGTTGCGCTGAATGTAATTTTGAATGGGAACAGCCGTCTGATTGTAAAACTGTCGGAACTAAAACAGTAACAATGCAATTTGTTCATTAAATTACTTTTTAATCATTCGTAACAGTGATTGAGAAATGTATTCCTTCAAGATTTTTGTTCTCAGTAGAAAGCTTTATTGACTAAATGTGAACGTTTAGGTTGGGCTTCACTGTGATTGTTACTGGTATTGAATGAGAAAACAAACTTGCTGTTCCTAGTCACAGTTTATTTATATCCATAGTTCGTATCAAATGTTTAAACCTTAATCATCACATCGATTTGTGTATATTAATGTACAATGTTTATGTTCTCTCGGGACTTTGGGATAACTTGTGGTACTCTCTAGTACAAGAAAACAAGACACTTTTCAGAACATGGCTCTGTGAATGTCTTTCTTTGACTGAAGACTGAACGTAAATGAAAATGTGCATAAAATAGGATACCTCTACTGGTCACAGGCTTCTTTCTCTTTCGTAATACATCATATGTACACTTTGTAAGCAATGATGGCGCCTAGAAACTAATAAGTGCAAAGAACATACAACAATACAGAAGCACTGTTTCCAAATGCCAAGAACGTATAGCAAACCGAAAAACATTCTTTTGGAGCAAGTCTTAAAGCACTGTGGAGATCTTAGGTTCTGTAGATGAATAAATATGTCAGTGTAAATATTTCCAGTAGTACACAAATCATTTTCTGTCAAATTCATATAGCTTATGCTTTGTAAACACCCCATTTACATAATGAGGTGACATGCTGAATTCATTAAGTCTAATAACTACGTTTCCGAAAGTGATAAAATTTATACATAAAGAACAATTTAGAATGGGATTCAGGGGTAGAGGATGAAAGGAGAAAGCTTGGTTATACCACAGCTGTGGGTATTTAAGATTACATCTGTTATGTGTTACAACTAAATAAAAGTTGAAGTGATACATTGTTTATCCCTTAAGAGAATACGCAGATAGATATAGCCTTAATGATATAAACTGATATGTACCTTAAAACTAACGGGGAGTGGAAATGGTAGATGTGTTGGTGGATCTGTTGGGTTTTGTGAGTCAGGCTACTCCATTGCTCGTTTACAAAATATCATGGAACCATCAATAGATTCACCCAAAAACGAATGGTTTGTACTGCATGTCAGCCCAAAAGTACATGTATTAAGAGTGTGCCCATCAGCTTATTTTTAATTCCTTGTCAGTGTGTTACCTCAGTGTTTACTTAATTATAACATGTAGTGCGTATAATCTTAAAAAACCCATAGTTCTGGCATAACCGAAACTTTGCTCTCCTCCTGTCACTCCTTTCACGATCTACCTCTGAATCCTAACCTGAATCGTTATTTATGTATAATTTTTACCGCTGTTTGCAACCGAATTATTAAACATAATGTTCTCAACAAATCATCTGATTACATAAATGTGTACCAAGTATAAGCTACAAAAAGTAGACAGAAAAGAATTTGTGTACCACTGGAAATTTTTACCCTAACATACCTGTTCATCTAGTCAACCAAAGACCTACACAGTAGTAGTAGTAGTAGTAGTAGTAGTAGTAGTAGTACTAGTACTAGTACTACTAGTAGTAGTAGTAGCTTTATTCTTCTGTAGATCTCGTTTTACAAGGATATAGGATATGTAAAAGTATTTACAAGTTTAGACCAATTTAAAATATGCTAATTTGTATACACATACATTTACAGACTTCTAGTTAGAGATAATCATTAGATTTACTGCTGGCATACAATAATTTGTTTACAAATAACTTATTAGATAATGTAATGCCACACTGTTCACTCATATCTCACTATCAGTCACTGCACGCACTATACTCACATTGTTTCATAACACTTCATCACTACACACACACACACACACACACACACACACACACACACACACTGGTGATCTCTGGGTCATTTTTGAACTGCAACTTCCCATTTACTATCCTGAAAACTGAGTCAGCATCCCTCTACAATAAGTGAGATGTTGAGCTCAGAAAGAGAAATAGGTCTTCGTATTGCGTTGTGCAGAGCTTGGGGGTAAATTTTTCTAGAAAAGGAAAAAAAAGAAGGCAAAAACATAGTGTGAAGGTGTTATGTGGACTGTTGGATGTTTTATAATCATCATTATTTATTTGTATTTCATTTTTACCATACCCCTACTGCTTTATCTAACTAATCCTTCAATGTATAAAATGTATTGCACAATAGGTATTTTTAGCTGCCTTTTTAAATAAGTGTATGTTTGCAGTTTATTTAATCTCTTTTGGTAGTTTATTGTATTGTTTTATTCATTGGTAGAAAATGCTGTTTTGAGTTCTATATTTATTTTTTCTTGGTAAATGTAAGTTGAGTCCAGGTCTTTGTGCAGTAATTACCAATGTTATTTTTGATGTGTACAAGTGATGGTAAATCTATTCACATGGAGAAGTTAAGATCCACAGTGTCTTGAACAGATCTTTACAATGAGCTCGACTACGATTTTTTGTTATTAATCTTATAGCTCTTTTCTGGAGTTTGAAAATTGTGTGCATATTTTGTGCATTTGTTCCCCAAAAAAGAATGCCATAGCTAAGAAGTGAGTGTACACATGACTAGTAGGTAACTAAAAGACACTGCATGTTACACTCTTATGATAGAATTCTAAGGGCATAACATGCTGATGACATTCTGTTTGCAAGTACCTTTGTAGTATCTCACCACTTCAACTGAGAATCAAAATTCATTCCTAGAAGTTTTGCATTTGTTGCACAGTCTATAGAGGTGCCTTCGACATTTAATTTAACATTGTCATTTTCCCTCTTCAAACTGAAATTCATGGCAATAGTTTCCTTTATGTTCAAAGTCATTTTATTGCTTATTGACCAATCATGAACTTCTGTGAGAGTTTAATTTGCTTTCTCTGCAAGGAGTTCTCTTGTTTTCTCAGTGACTATAAGATTGCTGTCAACAGCAAAGAGAATTTTTTTCAACATGAGTAACACTACTGGGAAAGTCATTGATGTATATCAGGAATAGTATTGGTCCTAATATGCTACCTTCTGCAACCCTTATATTAATGTACAAGGGTTGGAACTTTAATAGTGGCAACTATTTATTTACAGCTCTTACAAAACAGATACATGTTTCAAAGTTTTACTGACCTTCAAAGTAGGCCCCAGCATTGTGTATAACCCGTTGCCAGCGATGTGGAAGTCGTAGGATACTCTTAGCAGCTCCAGTTGTGTTGACAGTTCGAGCGGCGCGGTCTATTGCCCGTTGAATTTGTAGCAGTTCTGAAGCAAATGCCGTGAAGTGTTTCCTTCAGTTTAGAAATCGAGTTGAACTCACGAGGGCTTATGTTGGGGGAGTGCAGTAGGTGGTATAGCACTTAACAGCCCTATCAGTCAAACAAATCACAAAGTGTCATCACCTCTGTCTCTAAGCTGGTCGTAGGTTGTGTTCCAAAAATGAACAGCATAGAGACAGAAGTGATGACACACTGTGATTTGTTTGATTGATGGTGCTGCTAAGTGCTATACCACCTACTGCACTCTCCTCACTTAAGCCCTCGTGAGTTCGCTTTCTAAACTGAAGGAAACACTTCACGGCATTCACTTCAGAACTGCTACAAATTCGTCGGGGAATAGACCGCGCCACTCGAACTGTCAACACAACGGGCACTGCTAAGAGCATCCTACGACTTCCACATCGCTGACAACGGGTTATACACAATTCTGGTGACTACTTTGAAGGTCAGTAAAACTTTGAAACACGTATCTGTTTTGCACGAACTGTAAATAAATAGTTGCCACTATTAAAGTTCGAACCCTCGTATTTTGGTTCTGATAAGTGTTTCATTAAATGTTTGGATATGTTTGAAGTACGCGTTATCTCTGCTCTTTGTACCCGATCTGCTAGGTATGATCGAAACCAGTCATTAACTACCCCACTTATTCCTAATGCATCTAATTTATTTAATAGAATTTTGTGGTCGACTGTATAAAAGGTCTTAGAAAGATCCAAAAATATGCCTGTGGCACACTCATCTTTGTCAAGAGCATCAAGTTCAACTTTTGTGAATTCTACTATGGCTGACTCCGTATCTTTGCCTCTTCGGAAACCGAGCTGTGATTCACTTAAAAGTTTGTATTTATTCAGGTAATTCATTAATCTGTATTTCATAATTGCTTCTATTATTATAATTATTATTATTGAGAATGGTGACAGCAGGGAACTTTGCGGGTAATTTTCTGTCTTCTGCATTACCTTTCTTAAGCAAAGGTACAGCTCTTGCCTGTTTTAACTGCTCTGGAAATGTCCCTGATGTGAAGGATTCATTTATTATATTTATTAATGGGCCTTGTATAATCTCTATGCACTGTTTCAGTACACACATTGGTACTTCATCTAAGCCTACTGACTTTTTATTTTTTAGTGCTTTAAGACTTGCTCCCAAGTACTGTATTTTTGTTTTGCTACATGTACTTTGCACTAGTCAATAGTTTTGCTGTATTGGTATACGTTTATTGCACACTATAGTTTCTAGACGACAGGTTTGTTTACAAAGTGTGACAGTGTTCACATGATGTATTAAGACAGAGAAAAGAGCCTCCTACCACTGGCGGTATTCTGTTTTAGTCATCTTACTTTCACATTTACATTCAGTCTTCAAAGAGAACAGAATCGTCTTCTGAAATAGTTTTTGAATTTCTGCAGTAGATGGTTACCCCAAAAGTCGTCAAACAACACATACATGCCGTATTATTACACACAAACCCGTCTGATGATGGAGGTTTAAAGCGGTGTCGAAATATATAGTGACTGCTAATGGGAAATTTGTTGTTTCATTTAAGCTTTATCAGCAGTGGCAGGTTGCTGGTTCTATATTTTTCTATAGATTAATCTCTAATTGTAGATAGCCATGACCCCGCTGCTGTAGTGAGTCATGGCCAGCGGTGTCAGCAGCCAACATCACATCAATACTTCTAAGATGGCTAATGTTGAGGAGACGATTTTCCAGAAGACAGAAAGCCATGATCCAACCGTCGTCGAAGAGGCGAGCCAAGGGCCGCTAGAGGTCGCGCACTGTAAGGACGTATTCTCTCCCACAAGACACGTGACGGAAAATAGGCGCTGCTGCACCCTGCCACTGAGCGGTACTAGGGCAGCGCTCAGGGCAGACGGGGCGAGTGTACTCGGCTGAGTCTCCTCGGCCAGGCGTCGATTCTGCAAGGATTTCATCAATCAGGATTCGCCTTCGAGTCTCCATGACGTCACTGCCGTTCACGTCTGACCAGCTACCAGCTGTGAATGTTGATGGCCTCCTCGCCGAAGGAGACGCCATCGCAGCAGACTTGCGGACTTGCAAATTTATTCCTGTTGAACTTCCAAATTGCTATACGCTGCACTTACTTTTGTTCCTCATTGTACCTAAATGTTGCTCATTCAGTATGTACTTTAACTCTGAGTGTCCTATGGACGTTTGACTTTTATAAAGTGTGCAACGAACTTAGACTCGCGACAATCTAATCAAGCTTCAGCTGCCAAAAGTATTATGGAAACTTTCTGGCAGTTCAAAACTGTGTGCCAGACAGAGACTTGAAATCGGGACCTTTCCCTTACGCGGGCAAATCCTCTACCAGCTGCGCTATCCAAGCACGACTGACGACCTCTCTACACACCATTAATTCCTCCCCTACCTCATCACCTACCTTACAAACTTCACAGAAGCTCTCCAGTGAAACTTGCCTGTGAAAGACAAAGGTCCAGAGTTCGAGTCTCGGTCCGGCACACAATCTCAACCTGCCAATATCAGTGCACACTTTGCTGTAGAGTGAAAATTTCATTCTAGTTAGTATTATTGTTCAGGTTTAAGAAGTGTCTTTTGTTTCGATGCTATCCATGTTGGAGTAGACATCCTATTAATCTTTATCAATAAACTTGTTCAATCATTGCTAGCCAAAACTTTTTGTGCAGATGTCGCTCAAAATGTCAGTTTCCTAGAAAATAGCATTAAGCTTACCTTGCCAGATAATAAGTACGTTTTTTTAAAACAATGTAAAATATACCTGACAAAGACAAATCACAATAGTAAATACAACAAACAATGCCTGTCTGCACAGCTAACACCAAACTACATAAAAGTTAAGATTAATATTACGAACAATACCTCTAAAGTGTGTAAAGCAAGTGATGTGCAGAAAGATAGGCCTACCAGACAGGAAACTGTGCAGTCTACATCTGTAACTTGGAAATCGCCTCTCGAACATGCAGTTCTTTCATGTCCTGAGGTACACCGAGAACATGATTGAAGAAGAACACTAGTAGTAGTAGTAGTAGTACTAGTAGTAGTAGTAGTAGTAGTAGTAGTAGCTTTATTCATGTGTAGATCTCTTTTTACAAGGATATAGCACATGTCAAACTATTTACAAGTTTAGACCAGTTTAAAATCAGCTAATTCGTATACACATACATTTACAAACTTCTAGTTAGAGACACAGCCCCATGAACCATGGACCTTGCCGTTGATGGGGAGGCTTGCGTGCCTCAACGATACAGATAGCCGTACCGTAGGTGCAGCCACAACGGAGGGGTATCTGCTGAGAGGCCAGACAAACATGTGGTTCCTGAAGAGGGGCAGCAGCCTTTTCAGTAGTTGCAGCGGCAACAGTCTGGATGATTGACTGATGTGGCCTTGTAACACTAACCAAAACGGCCTTGCTGTGCTGGTACTGCAAACGGCTGAAAGCAAGGGGAAACTACAGCCGTAATTTTTCCAGAGGGCATGCAGCTTTACTGTATGGTTAAATGATGATGGCGTCCTCTTGGGTGAAATATTCCGGAGGTAAAATAGTCCCCCATTCGGATCTCCGGGCGGGGACTACTCAAGAGGACGTCGTTATCAGGAGAAAGAAAACTGGCGTTCTACGGATCGGAGCGTGGAATGTCAGATCCCTTAATCGGGCAGGTAGGTTAGAAAATTTAAAAAGGGAAATGGATAGGTTAAAGTTATGTATCGTGGGAATTAGTGAAGTTCGGTGGCAGGAGGAACAAGACTTTTGGTCAGGCGAATACAGGGTTATAAATACAAAATCAAAACGGGAGAATGCAGGAGTAGGTTTAATAATGAATAAAAAAATAGGAGTGCGGGTAAGCTACTACAAACAGCATAGTGAACGCATTATTGTGGCCAAGATAGAAACGAAGCCCACCCCTACCACAGTAGTAAAACTTTATATGCCAACTAGCTCTGCAGATGACGAAGAAATTGAAGAAATGTATGATGAAATAAAAGAAATTCTTCAGATAGTGAAGGGAGACAAAAATTTAATAGTCATGGGTGACTGGAATTCGGTAGTAGGAAAAGGAATATGGATTGGGGGGAAGAAATGAAAGAGGAAGCCGTCTGGTAAAATTTTGCACAGAGCACAACCTAATGATAGCTAACACTTGGTTCAAGTATCATAAAAGAAGGTTGTATACATAGAAGAATCCTGGAGATACTGACAGGTTTCAGATAGATTATATAATGGTAAGACAGAGATTTAGGAACCAGGTTTTAAATTGTAAGACGTTTCCAGGGGCAGATGTGGACTCTGACCACAATCTATTGGTTATGAATTGTAGACTAAAACTGAAGAAACTGCAAAAAGGTAAAAAGGTAGGAATTTAAGGAGATAGGACCTGGATAAACGGAAAGAACCAGAAGTTGTACAGAGTTTCAGGGAGAGCATAAGTAAGCAATTGACAGGAATGGGGGAAAGAAATACAGTAGATGAAGAATGGGTAGCTTTGAGGAATGAAATAGTGAAGGCAGCAGAGGATCAAGTAGGTAAAAAGACGAGGGCTAGTAGAAATCCTTGGGTAACAGAAGAGATACTGAATTTAATTGATGAAAGGGGAAAATACAAAAATGCAGCAAGTGAAGCAGGCAAAAAGGAATACAGACGTCTCAAAAATGAGATCGACAGGAAGTGCAAAATGGCTAAGCAGGGATGGCTAGAGGACAAATGTAAGGATGTAGAGGCTTATCTCATGAGGGGTAAGATAGATACAGCCTACAGGGAAATTAAAGAGACCTTTGGAGTGAAGAGAACCACTTGTATGAATATCAAGAGCTCAGATGGCAACCCAGTTCTAAGCAAAGAAGGGAAAGCAGAAAGGTGGAGGGAGTATATAGAGGGTCTATACAGGGGCGATGTTCTTGAGGACAATATTATGGAAATGGAAGAGGAGGTAGATGAAGATGAAATGGGAGATATGATACTACGTGAAGAGTTTGACCGAGCACTGAAAGACTTAAGTCGAAACAAGGCCCCGGGAGTAGACAACATTCCATTAGAACTACTGACAGCCTTGGGAGAGCCAGTCCTGACAAAACTCTACCATCTGGTGAGCACGATATATGAGACAGGTGAAATACCCACAGACTTCAAGAAGAATATAATAATTCCAATCCCAAAGAAAGCATGTGTTGACAGATACGAAAATTACAGTCACAGCTGCGAAATACTAACGCGAATTCCTTACAGACGAATGGAAAAACTGGTAGAGGCCGACCTCGGGGAAGGTCAGTTTGGATTCCGTAGAAATGTTGGAACACGTGAGGCAATACTGACCCTGCGACTTATCTTAGAAGAAAGATTAAGGAAAGGCAAACCTATGTTTCTAGCATTTGTAGACTTAGTGAAAGCTTTTGACAATGATGACTGGAATAATCTCTTTCAGATTCTGAAGGTGGCAGGGGTAAAATACCGGGTGCGAAAGGTTATTTACAATTTGTAGAGAAACCAGATGGCAGTTATAAGAGTCGAGTTGCACGAAAGGGAAGCAGTGGTTGGGAAGGGAGTGAGACAAGGTTGTAGCCTCTCCCCGATGTTATTCAATCTGTATATTGAGCAAGCAGTAAAGGAAACGAAAGAAAAGCTCGGAGTAGGTATTAAAATGCATGGAGAAAAAATAAAAACTTTGTGGTTCGCCGATGACATTGTAATTCTGTCAGAGACCGCAAAGGACTTGAAAGAGCAGTTGAACGGAATGGACAGTGTCTTGAAAGGAGGGTATAAGATGAACATCAACAAAAGCAAAACGAGGATAATGGATTGTAGTCAAATTAAATCGGGTGATGCTGAGGGGATTAGATTAGGAAATGAGACACTTAAAGTAGTAAAGGAGTTTTGCTATTTGGGGAGCAAAATAACTGATGATGGTCGAAGTAGAGAGGATATAAAATGTAGACTGGCAATGGCAAGGAAAGCGTTTCTGAAGAAGAGAAATTTGTTAGCATCCAGTATTGATTTAAGTGTGAGGAAGTCGTTTCTGAAAGTATTTGTACGGAGTGTAGCCATGTGTGGAAGTGAAACATGGACGATAAATAGTTTGGACAAGAAGAGAATTCTGAAGATTAGATGGGTAGATCACATAACTAATGAGGAGGTATTGAATAGAATTGGGGAGAAGAGGAGCTTGTGGCACAACTTGACTAGAAGAAGGGATCGGTTGGTAGGACATGTTCTGAGGCATCAAGGGATCACCAATTTAGTACTGGAGGGCTGCGCGGACGGTAAAAATCGTAGAGGGAGATAAAGAGATGAATACGCCAAGCAGATTCAGACAGATGTAGGGTGCAGTAGGTACTGGGAGATGAAGAGGCTTGCACAGGTTAGAGTAGCATGAAGAGCTGCATCAAACCAGTCTCAGAACTCAAGATCACAACAACAACAAACAACATGTTTAAAAAAGTTTAAGCCCAGCAGTATTTTCGATGTATTAAGCTATTCTGTTTCCTGTTTAGAATTCCTTTCGTTGAAAACGACTGTAATCTAATGACTGGCAACAGTTGGACATTCACACATGTAAATTAGTTCACATTTCCAGTGACGATGTCAAACGAAAATAAATAAAAGAAACGAGTTCATTGAAAGGGGGTTGGGGTAAGTTTCGATAACAGAATGGATCAAGTAAATATAGTTTCTTGAATGTAAAATTTCCGGGGCTTGCAATGGGGCAAAGCATCTTCTCATATTGATCTACGTTTGTTTCGACAGGATTCAGTAATACAGAAGTATGATCTTCATTTGTAGCTTTACGATAGTAAGAAAATCTTTCATCTAAATAAAACTGCAGAATCCTAACCAATACCAAACAGTTTGTCCAAAAGCATGATGCCGCCGAAATGGTGCTCTCTACTGCGAGAGCGTTAACACCACACTGCCGCACACTACA
This sequence comes from Schistocerca nitens, assembly GCF_023898315.1. Taxonomy (NCBI): domain Eukaryota; kingdom Metazoa; phylum Arthropoda; class Insecta; order Orthoptera; family Acrididae; genus Schistocerca; species Schistocerca nitens. The sequence continues at coordinate 67,393,363 of NC_064623.1, read as the reverse complement.
CAAGCGACAACCCCTACCCGAAGATTTTACAACGCACAAGCACTGCTATTATCGTTGCTAGTCGACGCAAATAATAATTCCTTTGACTTTTTCCCAGAGCTTATAAGTTTCACAGTAAAACATAGATAAATACAATAAAACGTCAACAGACTTCTACCTAAATACACTCCTGGAAATGGAAAAAAGAACACATTGACACCGGTGTGTCAGACCCACCATACTTGCTCCGGACACTGCGAGAGGGCTGTACAAGCAATGATCACACGCACGGCACAGCGGACACACCAGGACCCGCGGTGTTGGCCGTCGAATGGCGCTAGCTGCGCAGCATTTGTGCACCGCCGCCGTCAGTGTCAGCCAGTTTGACGTGGCATACGGAGCTCCATCGCAGCTGTTAGCACTGGTAGCATGCCGCGACAGCGTGGACGTGAACCGTATGTGCAGTTGACGGACTTTGAGCGAGGGCGTATAGTGGGCATGCGGGAGGCCGGGTGGACGTACCGCCGAATTGCTCAACACGTGGGGCGTGAGGTCTCCACAGTACATCGATGTTGTCGCCAGTGGTCGGCGGAAGGTGCACGTGCCCGTCGACCTGGGACCGGACCGCAGCGACGCACGGATGCACGGATGCACGCCAAGACCGTAGGATCCTACGCAGTGCCGTAGGGGACCGCACCGCCACTTCCCAGCAAATTAGGGACACTGTTGCTCCTGGGGTATCGGCGAGGACCATTCGCAACCGTCTCCATGAAGCTGGGCTACGGTCCCGCACACTGTTAGGCCGTCTTCCGCTCACGCCCCAACATCGTGCAGCCCGCCTCTAGTGGTGTCGCGACAGGCGTGAATGGAGGGACGAATGGAGACGTGTCGTCTTCAGCGATGAGAGTCGCTTCTGCCTTGGTGCCAATGATGGTCGTATGCGTGTTTGGCGCCGTGCAGGTGAGCGCCACAATCAGGACTGCATACGACCGAGGCACACAGGGCCAACACCCGGCATCATGGTGTGGGGAGCGATTTCCTACACTGGCCGTACACCACTGGTGATCGTCGAGGGGACACTGAATAGTGCACGGTACATCCAAACCGTCATCGAACCCATCGCTCTACCATTCCTAGACCGGCAAGGGAACTTGCTGTTCCAACAGGACAATGCACGTCCGCATGTATCCCGTGCCACCCAACGTGCTCTAGAAGGTGTAAGTCAACTACCCTGGCCAGCAAGATCTCCGGATCTGTCCCCCATTGAGCATGTTTGGGACTGGATGAAGCGTCGTCTCACGCGGTCTGCACGTCCACCACGAACGCTGGTCCAACTGAGGCGCCAGGTGGAAATGGCATGGCAAGCCGTTCCACAGGACTACATCCAGCATCTCTACGATCGTCTCCATGGGAGAATAGCAGCCTGCATTGCTGCGAAAGGTGGATATACACTGTACTAGTGCCGACATTGTGCATGCTCTGTTGCCTGTGTCTATGTGCCTGTGGTTCTGTCAGTGTGATCATGTGATGTATCTGACCCCAGGAATGTGTCAATAAAGTTTCCCCTTCCTGGGACAATGAATTCACGGTGTTCTTATTTCAATTTCCAGGAGTGTATACACATACAGTGAAGCAATCTCCTTACTTATGAAAAGAAAGCATTTAAATTACAAATATTTACATACATTTTTAAAAAATTATGTATCGGTGGCATGTGCCATGCATCCTGCATTTTCGGTGTTACGACTTCTTCGTCGCCCATCAGATTGCATTGCTGCCTCAGCCGCCCTGTTCTCCTGATCTCTCGCTTATCGAAAACATATGGTCGATGATTCCGGAACGACAGGCTCAGGATAGACCACCCTCTGTTACGCCAGATCAGCTTTGGCAATATGTAGAGGCAGCATGGATTCCTATAACCCAGCAGCACATCCAGAGCCTCTTTGATTTATTCCCGAGAAGTGTAGCAGCGCTTATAGCCTGCAGTTGCTGCAACACTCAATGCTGATTTCATCATCTGCTTCACTTCACATTGGACTGTATTCTGAGTCATGTGATCTTTGTACAACGTGTTATCTCCCGAATCAATTTGGCTGTGATATCTTCGGTCCTTCCTGGTGTTGCATTTTGGATGGCCAGCAGTATAGGCTGACAGATCCCACGAACGTGTCCCCATTTTTCATAGGTCTTTGCTTCAGTTATCGAGCACAACGTCAGAACTGCCTCTCTGGTGGTTTTAGCTTTCGCGCAGCGAAACTCATCCTCACGTAACAGATGCTCAATTTTCTCTTCCATTATTCTGTATATGGTTATCAGCAATTTGCATGTATTAGCTATTAAGCTGGTTATGCAATGTTTCTCTCACTTATGTTTCCTGTTTGGTAGATTCTAGGTACGTACTCGTTTGGTTGCCAGTTCCCCCATTGATTTGAAGAATTCCGAAGAGTATTTTCCATCCTTCTGCGTCTATCAATCGCAATTTTGATCCAGCGATCTGCTGTTGTGTGAACTCTAATAGTGGGTGCCCATGTCTTCCTTAGCGACTGCCATTCCTAGCTCTTATTATGTCGTCAGATAGCTCCTCCACTTGAAACTTCCCCTTAGAAGAATTTAAACATGACTGTGCTATCCTGACACACAATATTTTTAGCGCAACGCAATCTGACTTTCAAAAATCCCTACAAAAGAATGGCCCTGACTAACATTAACCTATACGTTTCACCAATCACTTACCTCACAAAAATCTTGGTTACTCGAACTACTGCAATACAGCCAGCGCCACTACTGCCAGCTAAATAAAAGATTCAAACTACGGAAGGCACTAACTACTGATAGGCATAGTTAGCAAATGAAAGATTTTAATAGAGAACAAACAATGTATTTACCTTAATAGTCATCAAAAGTCATAACATATATAGTAGTTCATGACATCCAGTCTTACAAATTTCAAAACTCCGCCATTTCTCTCCCCACATCCACCACTGCTGGCGGCTCACCTCCAACTGCGCAACGCTACGCGCTGTTAACAGCCAACAGCCCAACACTACAATGGCAGACAACAATGCAAACAAGTCACAGACTGCACACAGCACAGCCAGTGATTTTTCATACAGAGCGCTATGTGGCGTTACCAATAAGAAAACCTAAACAGCCTACTTACATAGCCCCCATGCTCCCCACAAAAAATTTTACAAATTGTTTTGGGCACTGGCCAATACAGATTTGAAAAATTTTTTCATAATTACAGTAAGAAAGATATCAAATGCACACACTTATTAATACAATGTTGGTCAAAGACTAAAATTTTCTCACAGTCCATAAAGGCAGTCCTGATCGTTCATCACAGTAAAATAGCAGTGTTTTTCTCAGTGTCTGAGCAGTAAAAGAAAATGCACACAGAAGTAGCAGTCTTGAAGAAGTAATGTTGTCCTTCCAACGGAAAGACAGTCCTGACTCTTGACATACAGACAGGTAATGAGCCACAACAGAGCAAACCCACCGCAGAGTCAGTCGAAGTTTTGAGGAATATTGGTAGGTAGGTCATCACAGAACAGACCACTGCAGTCTTGTTAGAGATTACGGTATTGGTGTGCCACCAGAGGTGCAGACCCACTGCAGTCCTTGTAGAAATAATGGTGTTGGTGAGTCATCAAAGGTGTAGACCCACTGTAGTCCTTGTAGAGATAGCTAGCAGCCATCTGTTGCGACTGTGCAGGTGCACAATCACCATCGAAGAGTCTTGCAGAGAATATAGCAAGTCCATAAACCATCACTTGTGCACTCACAAAGTTTCTGGAATTGTCCTTAGAACCAGCAATGCTGTTATCCAGTCCCTTGCTGAATTATTAACACACGTGCAAACACTATCAGTCCCTACTTCTCACATATTGTCCATATACTATGACCAACAGAAAACAACCAAAACAGGGGACACAGACACATAGGGGGATAACACAATGGAAAGCATAGGGTTTGTTTTACTGCAGTATTTTGCAAACAAAACTTCCTTTACATCTCGGAGATCTCCCTTCGTTCTTCATTATTTCCAAAAAGTCCTATCTATACCTGCTTCTGTACTTTTTTCGTATAACTTCTCAATGCATTTCTTCCAATGCATCGCAACTCATTCTCTTATATAGTCTACCCCCCCCCCCTCTTGAGCTAACTTAAATCTACTGAGCTCAGATATATATACCAAGGGACGAGGCAATGCAGCAGCACATAACAAATTAACACAAACAGCAATGACAAAAATTCAAATTGGCAAAGCTAGCAAGCAGCATTACGTCTAAATTAGCAGAGCAATTGCAATATTACAACTAATATAAGGCAATGCGCAGCAAACAAGAAAAATAAATCGATAGTAAAACTAGCTTAATACAATGGAAATTCAGTAGGACTATGCCTGGCAAACAGCAGCAGCAAATGCAATAACTTATACCTAAACATGACATAGCTCAAGTAGAAAAAATATTACAGTAAAAATGGCCATTTTTAATACCTATGTCACATCTTAACACTAGAGTGATGCATCACGAGAACTTACACTACCAGATAAGTTACCAAATCGTAAAAAAATTATTTATGCAATTCCTGCGAAGGGAAATGTCTATTTATGTGCCCTCGTTTTCTTGGAAGTAGATCATAAATTTCTTATTGACTGGATCTGTGGGCATAAAATAACTATATTAGTACATCTATTAAATTTTATTTTAACCAATGCTGCAGTGCAGCTAGAAACTAGATATTAAACAAATTGAGTAAATAAATACATAAAGCAAGCCATATGGCATTTCTCTCAACTAGCAAGACAATAGCCGTGAAATGTTTCTCATCGTTTCACTAGGCATTTTAGTAAATATCATAAATCAAGAGCTCCACAGTATAATCATATGTTTTCAAGTTTGAGCGTGTCGTATTTGCGATGCTTTCTACAAAGAAATGTCAATAGCGAGGATAATGGCCTCCTTTTTTTTTCTACCTGTGCCGCTGAAACACACACACTAATGGCTTTTTCTCCAGGCAGGTGGCACAGCTGGGCGGCCACATTGCATTACGTGCAGGTCACTCAACTTTCTTACCCAAATATTTACGACACCAGTTTGCACTACAGTGACAGTCTCATATAAAAATTTTCACAGGTCGAGAATTTGTGTTGCAAATGTGTAGAAACATAATCCTATGAATATAACAGTGTCCAAAAAATTTTCGGCGGCATTGTGGTACATTCACGCATTTACATACATTTCATAACTCTTAAAGTACGATTCTTGGTTTCCAACATCCTTTTTCACAAGTCAGAGTCCCTAGCCACTACTCATTATTCCTTACCTTATTACACATATAAATATTCGTTGACACTTCTTCAAGATTTCATCATAATAAATACATAGCATAATCAGATTCCTCATATAGCATCATCTCATTGATAATAAACATAACTCAACAACACATTACACATCGTCGTCGTAATAATGACATCATAAAACCTCAGTCAAATCTCAAAAACGTCGTAGCTTTCTGCAATAATGTCAAAACCTAAAAAAATTCTCTGCTCATTTAAATAGTGTCATCTACCTCAAACGTACTTTAAAAATCATGACCCCATACCAAACATATCATTCAAAGCTCACATACTATCACAATGGTTCCGAAAAATATATGAACAGTGCACAATGGACAGACAAAATACAATTTCATAAGTGTGAAGTTATCCATCTGTGTAATTAAACGTAAACATCTGTCACTGATGTAGTAAAATAAATGTTTGTCTCTCCCAGTTAAATGATCAGATAGCTGTGTAATTTATGTGTTAGAGAAATATGGTACCGATGTGTAAAGTTGTATAAGCAAATACCATATTAGCTAGGGCTCCTTGTGCCTGCCAAACACATGGTACACAAAGTAGGCGTGTACCCCCCTGAAGATTAATGTAATTATACCCTCAGGTGTTACAGATTACAGCAATGGAATGAAATGAATCACGGTAAACTTTCATTGTAATTAAAAAATCTTTAAAAATAAATGTTTTAAGTACAAAATTAATCACTCAAATACGTGTCCTGTAGCGCTAAACTGTGCTCTTGTTGTAAGATAATCTCTGTGGAAGTGTCGTAGTTATCGTCCTCCGAAAGCTAAGTTCTGCAGAAGTCAATGTACTTACCCCATGATAAACAAAAGTGAAATGCATTGCGTATAGATATCGTAGTTATTATGTACCTTACCATGATCAAGAAAGTACTATAATGTAACGTATTGTTGTGCTACGGAAAAGGCTGTCTCATTGTAGCTATACCACAAAAGTTACTAATAAAACATGTTTTACTTTCCAGAATAATACATAAAACTGTGCAGACATAAAACAGAAACACCACAAAAGCAACATTGTAAATTGTCACTCATTAGTAGCGTCGTGATAAAATCGTGTAGCTGTCACATAAACTAATCACTGTGTCATCTGGTATCTCACATAAAGTACTTTAAATCCAGAATGTATTTGCAAGTAAACCAAAATGTTGCATTAAAATCTCATTAGCAGTACCAGTATATGTTCTAAGTATGTAAGTCTTATAGTCGTTACGTAATCGTGCAACTAACAAGCAAGAATGTACACACACAATAACACTTTGTCGTCTGTTCACCATAACAATGCATTCGTAATTTCTGTTTAAATATGTTCTCTTGAGTCTTGACTGGACATTTAACTTCAAACATTGTTGCATGTTAACAGTTTCTCAGTGTGACAAATTGTACTAGTAGCATGAAGTGAAAAGTTTTATGGCAAAGACAAAGTTAAAAAGCAGATTATCTCTCAATAAGCGGTTTTATATGTGAAGTGTGGTGAAATCCTTTACTCTTCATAGTACTCAGAGTTTGAACTTGAATGCAGCTGTCATGTGGTATACGTCGGTAAAGAATACTGGAATTTTTTTCTCAAGGTTAGCGTCTATGTTATTTTTCTCTGAGCCAGCCGGCGCACGCGGCTGCCTGCGGTGTGAGTCATTGTCTGTCTCTTTGTTGGCGCGCGCCTTTATTGGGATTAGGAGACCGAACTTCTAAAAATTCACCTTGACGAGAGGGCCCTGCCCTGTTTGAAGCTCGCCAGTTCTGATGGAATTAAGGTCTGTCGTTTTGTCGGTAGTTTACATAGTTCCTTGTTTGTTGGTCATGTGGTGGCGAATTTCTCCCTGAATCGTAACTGCGCGCTGAACTGTTGCGTCTGAAAGTATTCTGTCTCCCTTGATAATAGTAGTTCTGGTTACCATATTGTCTGTTTCTATGATTGTTTCTGTCACATTCATTACTTCGGAAATGCGATCATTCTCTGTAACTACACTCCTGGAAATTGAAATAAGAACACCGTGAATTCATTGTCCCAGGAAGGGGAAACTTTATTGACACATTCCTGGGGTCAGATACATCACATGATCACACTGACAGAACAACAGGCACATAGACACAGGCAACAGAGCATGCACAATGTCGGCACTAGTACAGTGTATATCCACCTTTCGCAGCAATGCAGGCTGCTATTCTCCCATGGAGACGATCGTAGAGATGCTGGATGTAGTCCTGTGGAACGGCTTGCCATGCCATTTCCACCTGCCGCCTCAGTTGGACCAGCGTTCGTGGTGGACGTGCAGACCGCGTGAGACGACGCTTCATCCAGTCCCAAACATGCTCAATGGGGGACAGATCCGGAGATCTTGCTGGCCAGGGTAGTTGACTTACACCTTCTAGAGCACGTTGGGTGGCACGGGATACATGCGGACGTGCATTGTCCTGTTGGAACAGCAAGTTCCCTTGCCGGTCTAGGAATGGTAGAACGATGGGTTCGATGACGGTTTGGATGTACCGTGCACTATTCAGTGTCCCCTCGACGATCACCAGTGGTGTACGGCCAGTGTAGGAGATCGCTCCCCACACCATGATGCCGGGTGTTGGCCCTGTGTGCCTCGGTCGTATGCAGTCCTGATTGTGGCGCTCACCTGCACGGCGCCAAACACGCATACGACCATCATTGGCACCAAGGCAGAAGCGACTCTCATCGCTGAAGACGACACGTCTCCATTCGTCCCTCCATTCACGCCTGTCGCGACACCACTGGAGGCGGGCTGCATGATGTTGGGGCGTGAGCGGAAGACGGCCTAACGGTGTGCGGGACCGTAGCCCAGCTTCATGGAGACGGTTGCGAATGGTCCTCGCCGATACCCCAGGAGCAACAGTGTCCCTAATTTGCTGGGAAGTGGCGGTGCGGTCCCCTACGGCACTGCGTAGGATCCTACGGTCTTGGCGTGCATCCGTGCATCCGTGCGTCGCTGCGGTCCGGTCCCAGGTCGACGGGCACGTGCACCTTCCGCCGACCACTGGCGACAACATCGATGTACTGTGGAGACTTCACGCCCCACGTGTTGAGCAATTCGGCGGTACGTCCACCCGGCCTCCCGCATGCCCACTATACGCCCTCGCTCAAAGTCCGTCAACTGCACATATGGTTCACGTCCACGCTGTCGCGGCATGCTACCAGTGTTAAAGACTGCGATGGAGCTCCGTATGCCACGGCAAACTGGCTGACACTGACGGCGGCGGTGCACAAATGCTGCGCAGCTAGCGCCATTCGACGGCCAACACCGCGGTTCCTGGTGTGTCCGCTGTGCCGTGCGTGTGATCATTGCTTGTACAGCCCTCTCGCAGTGTCCGGAGCAAGTATGGTGGGTCTGACACACCGGTGTCAATGTGTTCTTTTTTCCATTTCCAGGAGTGTATTACTCTGCCAGTGGTTGTCATATGGATGGTGTCTGTTTTGGTCACCATTTGCGTTGTAAGAATAGCCTTGTCGTGTCCAGTTACGATTTCTGTCATCGCGGAATTGCGACGGATGTGACTTGTAATTGTTGTGCTCCTGTTTTCGCGTTCCGCGATTGTCAGTGTCAATTTCCAATTCTTGTAAGAGTCCCTGAAAAGCTTCAATGTTGTCTTTGCAACGTCCTGCCAAAATAATATGTCGTAAATGTTCAGGTAATTTGATTAAGCAAATGCGGATGAGTTCTGAGGGGCTGTATGGGTTTGACAGGTACTGATTATTGTGCAACATGTCTTCAAAATATTTCACAAGACTGGAAAATTCAGATTGTTCGAAATGTTTCATCATTATGATGCTATGTTTTACTCGGTCTTGTGTAGCTTGAGACCAATATGCTGAGAGGAAGGCATGATAAAATTCTCCTTCACTGTGACAATCGTGAATGACCGATCGCATTCTTACAGCTGGTTCATTCTCTAAGTAGCCACACATAAATTCTAATCTGTGTTCTAACGACCAGTTGGGAGGAAAACAATGAGAGAATTGATGGAGCCATGCTTGTGGATGAATGTCGTTGCCAGAATTCTTAAATGTTTTGAATTTACGTGTAGTAAAGAACAGCTTATACAAAATCATCGTGTCGGCGAGTCGCATATCGGTCACTGTTACGTCGTGTCGGCGGTTCCATCTCAAAATTCGGTGCACATTGCCAATTTCTTTCATAACTTCCGAAATTCCCTGTGTTATTATTTTGCGGCTTTTCCGTATTTCTAAGTCCCTCTCCCCGTGTTGGAGCGCGAGTGTCCTCTGAAATTTGTAATTTTTGTATTACTTGTGCCAACTGATCTAGTACTTCCTGGATTTCTCTTTTGTGTTGCGTATTAATTTGATTCTGATTTTGTTTGAATTTCTTAATTTGTTCGCACTCTTCTGTGTCATTAAAGACTACAGCTCTTGTGTCACTCAGATCATCATCCGCCTTTGTAGATAAGTTAGTGAACTGATCCGAAAGTTCGGCTACCTTATCCGTTAGTGAAATTATTTCCTCTGTGTGTTTTTCTGAACCAAGTTTCAGAGTGTCCATTTGTGTTGAAATCGTATGTACTGTGTCCTTTAAGTTTTCCTGAGTTTTTGCAAGTTGCGTAACCGAATCAGTAGATGCAACTGAGTCAAGTTTAGCTTGCAAGGTGTCGTGATTTTCATGAACAATAGTTTGCAGTTCTTTTATGGCTGCTTCGTGATTCTGTAATGCATTTTCATGACGCGAAAAAATAGGTTGGAAATGCTCACAAATTTGTGTTTTTACGTCGTTACAGACTTTTTGACATTTCGATTCGATTTTATGTAACTCAGTAGTTAAATCTTCACGTGTTTGTTCAAGTGTGGTGTGAAGATTTTGTTCCATTGTGTCTAACTTTTGAAGATTTTGTTCCATTTGTTTCTGATTTTGTTCAAGCGTTGTGTCTAACTTTTGTAGCCTTTGTCCCATTTGTTGCATTAACTGTAATAACAGTGCACTGGTGTCTGAAACATGTTCCTCAGTGCTATTCGGCAGTGCATTTGAACCGGCAATATTCGCATTTTGAAAAGCAGAAAATGTGTCTTGATTTATTTGAGAAAACGGTGAGGATGCAAAACCTGAATCTACTGTATTTGCAAGATTGTGTCCTGTCATTTCGAAATCCTGGGGCGAGCTGTTGCCGACCGATCGATCGATAATGCTTCCCTGTTCACTAATTGTTTCACTACCTACACCATTATTTGACGCCCGCTCCATTTCCCTATGCACAGTTACCAAATTACTACTTTGAATGTGTTAATTCATTACACAGTGGTGCTGGTAAGCTACGCTCGCCGTCACTATTATTTCTCAGTTTACTTTGGAGCCTAGTTTTACGTTTTTACACGCCATTATTGTCACAATATTTCACACGATAACACAGAAAAGCACAATTTAAAGAGCAAAAATAAGAGAACACATTAACATAGCACTGAAAAAAATATATAGTTAATTGCAAGCGCAGCTGCAAAATACTTGGTGCAAATTTACATGCAGGCCACAAGTGTTTTACTGTACAACAATGAAAGCCTGCAACTACAAAGGAGATTCTCTCTACAATTACGCGCTAGCAATAAACAAAATCTACACTAATTACACAAACTACAAGATAAAATCAGAAGATTCCAATGAGGTATCCTGGCAGGGTCGCCATATGAAACTTCCCCTTAGAAGAATTTAAACATGACTGTGCTTATCCTGACACACAATATTTTTAGCGCAACGCAATCTGACTTTCAAAAATCCCTACAAAAGAATGGCCCTGACTAACATTAACCTATACGTTTCACCAATCACTTACCGCACAAAAATCTTGGTTACTCGAACTACTGCAATACAGCCAGCGCCACTACTGCCAGCTAAATAAAAGATTCAAACTACGGAAGGCACTAACTACTGATAGGCAAATGAAAGATTTTAGTAGAGAACAAACAATGTATTTACCTTAATAGTCTTCAAAAGTCATTATATATATAGTAGTTCATGACATCCAGTCTTACAAATTTCAAAACTCCGTCATTTTTCTCCCCAAATCCACCACTGCTGGCGGCTCACCTCCAACTGCGCAACGCTACGCGCTGTTAACAGCCAACAGCACAACACTACAATGGCAGACAACAATGCAAACTAGTCACAGACAGCACACAGCACAGCTAGTGATTTTTCATACAGAGCGCTATGTGGCGTTACCAATAAGAAAACCTAAACAGCCTACTTACACACTTCGTACAGCTCTTCCTGTCCTCTCCTATGTGTTTAACACTGGAATTCCTCTAGCACGGTTAATGTTGAGGCCTTTGCTTTTAATTTCAGCGAAGGTTGTTTTCACTTTTCTACATACTAAATCAGTTTTTGCAACTACGATTTCTGTTTGCATTTCTTCGTAATTTTCCTGCACGCTGTTCGCCTTAGCCTCTCTTCACTTGCTGTTTATTTCATTCATAAGAGACGTACAATGCTGAACATTTTTGTACGTCCTTCTTTCGTGCAGGAATTGAAATGTTCCTCCAATACTCATTGTTTCTCCGCTGTTACCTTCCTTGTATCTATGTTTCTCTGTCCAGCTTCTCTGATCGCCCTCTTTAGTGACGTCCATGCCTCCTCATGTGGACTGCCTACTGTGGTATTCGCTATCGCAATATCTACATTCTTAGGGAACATCAAAAGCATCTCGTCATTCTACAGAACTTGGGTATGCGACTTGTTTGCACACTGATTCTTCGGACGAGTCCGCCACCACAGCCTGCCCCCTCATCCGTGGCATTGTAGCTGCATCTGTGCTGAAATGATTCAGCAGAGCACACACTCAGCTGACAAAGCTAGTGGGATATCTCCTAATATCGTGCCGTCCCTCCTTCTACCCGGTGTAGTGCAGCAATTCGACGTGGCATGGACTCGAGTCGCTGAAACTCCCTGCAGAAGTCTTGAGCCATACTGGATCCGTTGCCGTCCAAAATCGCGAAAGTATACAGGGTGAAAAGTATTTAAACCGACAGACTATGGGAGGTGGTAGGGGAACATCAAAACAAATATTTTTCCCTAGTGTCATTTTTTCCTATGAGGAGTATTTAAACTGGTAGAGGAAGATTTCTCTGGCGGCAAATTAATTAAACCAACAAACTCTCTTCTATTTTTTTATGACTAAGAGACAACACATAACACAAACCAATTTCAATTACAGTAGATTTTGAAAAATTCCTCCATTGACACGTAAACAAAGGTTACACCGTCGGACCATGTTCTGTCTGACACGGGCAAAAACCCTAGGGTTATCCTGAATTGTTCCTGCTGCTGCTACTATCCGGGCAACCAGATCCTCTTCTGAAGCAACAGGAGTTGCGTAAACAAGGTTGCACATCTCTCCCCACACAAAAATGTCCAGAGGGGACATATCTGGGGATCCAGCAGGCCATGCTACCGGACCACCTCTGTCAATCCACGTTTCTGGGAACCGTCGGTCCAGGAATCGACGCACACGATGACTGAAATGTGCCGGCACTCCATAACATTGGAACCACATGCGTTGTCTTATGGGGAGCGAGACGTCTTCTAGCAATTCTGGCAATGCTCTGGCGTGAAAATTGTAGTAGTGCCTGCCATTTAATGGCCTAGGTAGCAGATACGGCCCAATTAAACAGTCCCCAACAACACCGACCCACACATTAACGAAGAACCGCACTTGATGAGCCCTAGTAACTGTGGCATGTGGGTTATCCTCACTCTAAACATGCGAATTGTGCATGCTAAAGACTCCATCGCGCCCGATCGTTGCTTCATCACTAAACAACACAGAGGATGGAAATGTAGGATGGATTTGACACTGTTCCAGGTACCACTGCGAAATCTTTGCTCTGGGTGATAATCAACTGGTTCCAGGTTGTGGACACGCTGTAAGTGAAAAGGACGTAACAATTGCTCTCGAAGGACTGTTCTTACATTCGTCTGATTCGTCCCCATGTTACGTGCAATTGCACGCGTGCTGATTGAAGGATCCTGCTCCACATGCTGCAAGACAGCATTATGTCCTATAAATTTTTGATGGGATACACGTCGGGTGATTTGGGGGCTGAATCATTCACTCGAACTGTTCACAATGTTCTCTAAACTAATCCCATGAAGTAATCAGTGCTGTCGACAAGGGATCTCAGACGGATTCTATATTCCTAGATTTCCAGAAGGCTTTTGATACCGTTCCTCACAAGCGACTTAATCAAATTGCGTGCATATGGAGTATCGTTTCAGTTGTGTGACTGGATTCGTGATTTCCTCTCAGAGAGGTCACAGTTCGCAGTGATAGACGGTAAATCATCGAGTAGAACAGAAGTGATATGTGGCGTTCCGCAAGGTAGTGTCATAGGCTCTCTGCTGTTCCTGATTTACATAAACGATCTAGGTGATAATCTGAGCAGCCCCCTTAGATTGTATGCAGATGACGCTGTAATTTACCGTCTAGGAAAATCGTGAGACGATCAGTTCCAATTACAAAATGATCCAGAGAGAATTTCTGTATGGTGGGAAAAGTGGCAATTGGCACTAAACAAAGAAAAGTTCGAGGTCATCCACATGGGTACTAAAAGAAACCCGATAAATTTTGGATATGCGATAAATCGCACAAATCTAAGGGCTGTCAGTTCGACTAAATACCTCGGAATGACAATTACGAGCAACTTAAATTGGAAAGGCCACATAGATAATGTTGTGGGGAAGGGGAAACAAAGACTGCGCTTTGTTGGCAGAACACTTAGAAGATGCGACAAACCCAGTAAAGACACAGCCTACATTACACTTGTCCGTCCTCTGCTGAAATATTGCTGCGCGGTGTGCGATCCTTACCAGGTAGGATTGACGGAGGAGATCGAAAAAGTGCGAAGAAGGGCAGCTCGTTTTCTGTTATCGCGCAGTAGAGGGTGAGAGTGTCATTGATGTGATGCGCGAGTTGGGGTGGCAGTCACTGAGACAAGGGCGGTTTTCTTTGCAGCGAGATCTATTTACGAAATTTCAATCACCAACTTTCTCTTCCGAATGCGAAAATATTTTGTTGACACCCACCTACATAGGGAGAAGTGATCATCATGATAAAATAAGAGAAATCAGAGCTCGAACGGAAACATTTAGGTGTTCCTTTTTCCCACACGCCGTTCGATAGTGGAATGGTAGAGAAGTAGTGTGAAAATGGTTCGATGAACCCTCTGCCAGCCACTTAAGTGTGAATTGCAGAGTAACCATGTAGATGTAGATGTAGAACAATTACGGCCCACTGACACGACATAGTCGTCTGGGGACATGAAGTCCATAAATAGCTGCAAATGGTCTCCAAATAGCCGAATGTAAACATTCCCAACGTATCATCGCTTCATTTGGACCGGAGGACCTGTTCATTCCATGTAAACGCATCCCACATCATTGAGGAGCCGTCACCAGCTTGTTGGCAACTTGGATCAATGGCTCCGCGGGGACTGCGCCGAAGTCGAACCCTACCATCAGCTCTTACCATCTCCAATCGGGAGTCATCTGGCCAGGCCATGGTTTTCCAGTCGTCTAGGGTCCAAACGATGTCGTCACAAGCCCAGCAGACGCGATTCCGTGTCGTTACCAAAGGTCCTCGCTTCGGTCGTCTGCTCTCAAGGCCCATTAACGCTAAATTTCGCCGCACTTTCCAAAGACCAGTATCACACTATCACGTTTCTTCGTCAAAGTTGATACTTCAAGTATTTATATCAAAGAAATATGATAGTGCGATAGGGAACTTTGTCAAACCTCGTCTTTCGTCAAAGAAATATGATCATATCTAGGGCTTCTGTTCACTGCACTGCGAAATGTAACCGCTTGGAGCGCTGGCAACGCTACAGCTATTTGAGGTCTCTATAGTGTGTTTGTAAACATGGGTTCAGAGTTGGTGTGTTTCTTCCCCTTTTTTTAGTAACCTTTTCTCGACTGGGTGGGGGGTGAGCAAGGGGCTCAATGCATGTTATTAATCGTGTGTGGATGGGCAAGTGGAACAGCAAAAAAATGGTTCAAAAGGGCTCTGAGCACTATGCGACTCAACTTCTGAGGTCATCAGTCGCCTAGAACTTAGAACTACTTAAACCTCACTAACCTAAGGACATCACACACACCCATGCCCGAGGCAGGATTCGAACCTGCGACCGTAGCGGTCGCTCGGTTCCTGACTGTAGCGCCTAGAACCGCACGGCCACTCCGGCCGGCAAGTGGAGTAGCAGCCCACAATCACAGCTACAGCCATCCATCTCTAGATGCAGAAACATCCAGGCAGCTTTTCAGTAAGCCGTAATAGAGGCTTAACACTCCAAAATAATTAAAAAAAAATTCTTAGCTTTCCATGGTACTTTGCCTATTCTTCAGCTCTGGATGCCACAAGTTAAAAAGCGTTTCATCTGTTTCGTACTTTTTATTAATTTTGTTGTTGTTATTGCAGTAATTCTGTTAATAAAATTATGCAAAAATAAAAATAGTTTTTATTGCCCATATAGTGTACTAAACATTTATTTACCTTCAGATATTACCCCTTTCATTCCTTTGCTTTATAAATCGCCTCGCGCGTGTCGGGATTTATTTTGGTTAGAAACTAGAGTAGCTCTCTCCTGTATCCAGAAATCATAATGTCAGAGTTGTCTGATTTCTGTATATATACCGTTTCTCAAGTGAGTATTCTTTTTTGTAATACGAGAATCCACTGTCCTGAGCAAATACTGAAATCAATTCTCATCCGCCGGCAGTTGCGGCCGAGCGGTTCTAGGCGCTACAGTCTGGAACCGCACGACCGCTACGGTCGCAGGTTCGAATCCTGCCTCGGGCATGGATGTGTGTGATGTCCTTAGGTTAGTTAGGTTTAAGTAGTTCTTAGTTGAAACTTCCTGACAGATTAAAACTGTGTGCCGGACCGAGACTCGAACTCGGGACCTTTGCCTTTCGCGGGCAAGTGCTCTACCAACTGAGCTATCCGAGCACGACTCACGCCCCGTCCTCACAGCTGCCAGTACCTCGTCTCCTACATTCCAAGCCTTGTCTCCGCAATATCCTTTCTTTCAGGAGTGCTAGTTCTGCAAGGTTCGCAGGAGAGCTTCTGCAAAGTTTGGAAGGTAGGAGACGAGGTACTGGCAGAAGTGAAGCTGTGAGAACGGGGCGTGAGTCGTGCTCGGATAGCTCAGTTGGTAGAGCACTTGCCCGCGAAAGGCAAAGGTCCCGAGTTCGAGTCTCGGTCGGACACACAGTTTTAATCTGCCAGGAAGTTTCATATCACCGCACACTCCGCTGCAGAGTGAAATTCTCATTCTAGTTCTTAGTTCTAGGGGACTGATGACCTCAGATGATAAGTCCCATAGTGCTCAGAGCCATTTGAACCATTTTTTGAACTCTCATCAACTGGCAAGTAATTTACGCAAGACGTGACGTCCTCCTTGTGCAGCTCACGTGACAAATTTTCCTGACTGCTTTTATAATCTCTACGTAAAACCCATGGCTTCACCCAAGTATGTTTCCTTTTTTTACCGCCACTTTCCTTCCAAACACATACACATTGTAATTGTGGCACAAGCAACTGCATCACATAACGTGTTACTGTACGCCATCTTGAAATTTGACGAAAATATGACGACAGTGTAATATCCCTTTTAGCACCAAATCAAAGATCTTTGTCAAAGAAATTCAGCGAATATTTGATCGCATTTCTTTGTCGGAGAAATTTGTACGTCCCAGATTATTTCTGCGGTAATTTTACAGTGTTGCTTGTCTGGTAGCACTGACAACTCTGTGCAAATGACGATGCTCTCGATCGTTAAGTGAAGGCCATCGGCCGTGTCGTTGCCCGCGGTGAGGGGTGATGCCCGAAATTTGGTACTCATTACACTATAGATCGCGGAATATTGAATTCCCTAAAGATTTCGGAAATGGGATGCCCCATGCCTCTAGCTCCAATTACCATTCTGCGTTCAAAGTCTGTTAATTCCAATCGTGCGGCCATAATCTCGTCGAAACCTTTTTCCACTTGGATCACCTGAGTCCAGATCAGAGCTCCGTCAATGCACTTCCCTTTTATGCTTTGTGTTCGCGATGCTACTGCCGTCTGTATATCGGCATATCACTAACCCATGACTTTTGCCACCTCACTATAGAAACGATTGGCAGCATTTTCGATACGGGGAAGACTGTTAAGACTTTAAAGAAAATAAGCTTCATTTCCAAATATCACGTGTTCCATTACAGAAAACCTTGCTCCATTCCAAGGTACAAGATGGTGCTCGACTGATAAAATATGCCTGTACAGTCTACACGATATGTACCAGTTTTAAAAATATAGAGAATGTTACTCATCAAAAAGTCAACAATTAACGATATTCTCAAGATAGCTTTAAGGTACTATCAAATGGTCCAAATGGCTCTGAGCGCTGTGGGACTTAACATCTCAGGTCATCAGTCCCCTTGAACTTACAACTACTTAAACCTAACTAACCGAAGGACATCACACACATCCATGCCCGAGGCAGGATTCGAACCTGCGACCGTAGCGGTCGCGCGCTTTCGGACTGAAGCGCCTAGAACCGCTCGGCCACGCCGGCCGGCCAATGTACTATCCAGTGATTAAATAAGTAGAACTGTTAATACACTACTGGCCATTAAAATTTCTACATCAAGAAGAAATGCAGATGATAAACGGGTATTCATTGGACAAAAATATTATACTAGTACTGACATGTGATTACATTTTCACGCAATTTGGGTACTTACCTCCTGAGAAATCAGTACCCAGAACAACCACCTCCGGCCATAATAACGGCCTCGATATGCCTGGGCATTGAGTCAAACAGAGCTTGGATGGCGTTTACCGGTACAGCTGCCCATGCAGCTTCAACACGATACCACAGTTCATCAAGAGTAGTGACTGGCATATTGTGACGAGCCAGTTGCTCGACCACCATTGACCAGACGTTTTCAATTGGTGAGAGATGAGAATGTGCTGGCCACGGCAGCAGTCGAACATTTTCTGTATCCAGAGAGGCCCGTACAGGACTTGAAACATGCGGTCGTGCATTATCGTGCTGAAATGTAGGGTTTCGGAGGGATCGAATGAAGGGTAGAGCTACGGGTCGTAACACATCTGAAATGTAACGTCCACTGTTCCAAGTGCCGTCAATGCGAACAAGAGGTGAGCGAGACGTGTAACCGATGGCACCCCACACTGTCACGCCGGGTGATACGCCAGTATGACTATGACGAATACAGGCTTCTAATGTGCGTTCACCGCGATGTCGCCAAACACGGAAGCGACCATCATGATGCTGTAA
This sequence comes from Schistocerca nitens, assembly GCF_023898315.1. Lineage (NCBI taxonomy): Eukaryota > Metazoa > Arthropoda > Insecta > Orthoptera > Acrididae > Schistocerca > Schistocerca nitens. Next base: position 67,374,720 of record NC_064623.1, on the reverse strand, counting down.
ACAGAACCTGGATTCATCCGAAAAATGACGTTTTGCCATTCGTGCACCCAGGTTCGTCGTCGAGTATACCATCGCAGACGCTCCTGTCTGTGATGTAGCGTCAAGGGTAACCGCAGCCGTGGTCTCCGAGCTGATAGTCCATGCTGCTGCAAACGTAGTCGAACTGTTCGTGCAGATGGTTGTCGTCTTGCAAACGTCCCCATCTGTTGACTCAGGGATCGAAACGTGGCTGCACGATCCGTTACAGCCATGCTGATAAGATGCCTGTCATCTCGACTTAGTGATACGAGGCCGTTGGGATCCAGCACGGCGATCCGTATTACCCTCCTGAACCCACCCATTCCATATTCTGCTAACAGTCATTGGATCTAGAACAACGCGAGCAGCAATGTCGCGATACGATAAATCGCAATAGCGATAGGCTACAATCCGACCTTTATCAAAGTCGGAAACGCGATGGTACGCATTTCTCCTCCTTACACGAGGCATCATAACAATGTTTCACCAGGCAACGCCGGTCAACTGCTGTTTGTGTATGAGAAATCGGTTGGAAGCTTTCCTCATGTCAGCATGTTGTAGGTGTCGCCACCGGCGCCAACCTTGTGTGAATGCTCTGAAAAGCTAATCATTAGCATATGACAGCATGTTCTTCCTGTCGGTTAAATTTCGCGTCTGTAGCACGTCATCTTCGTGGTGTAGCAATTTTAATGGCCAGTAGTGTACTTACAGACGCTGCAGGAAACATAACGTCAACTCTTACAACAACAAAGACAGTAGGAAATGCTGGAAAACTGCTCTCTAGTGTGGAGTCTTTCATGGGATTCTAAAATCGGTAACCAGATTGAAACACCGAGCAGGAAACATCATGTGTTCCTGGGTAAACTGTTCAGGTATGACACAGTCTCCCCTATAAACTTACAAGGCGGCCCTCGTAGTTTCGGTCTGTTTGCTTCTCTCCCTGCGAAATCGAGAAGCACATAGGCGCGAGCCGTGTCCGCTAGCTGCTAGTGTTTTGAGTCGGCCGGCGGAAATGACGCAGGTGTGCTCGTGTGTGTGTGTGTGTGTGTGTGTGTGTGTACGTAGTGTGGGCCAGCTCCGGCAGTAACACAATATGGCCCGCGGCCGGCGCGCCGAACAAATATTTCGTGTTTAATTGCCTCTGGCCGACCCTGCCGGCTCGGAAGCCGCTAGGCGTAAACCAACACTCTTTGCCCGGAGGGGGAGGGAAGGGGAGAGAAGAGGCGATTGTTTTCCGAGGCCTGGAATCTATTTCCAGAAGGAGCGCATCACACGGCAGCAGGGGCTGTGCGCCGTCGCGCCAGATTTATGATTCGAATAGCACCTCATTAAAGTGAAAAATATCATCTCGGCGCGCGCTGTAAACACACTCGGGCGTAAACTGGGCCCCCCGTGTGCGCGGGGCGCTGGAGAGCGTTTCAAACAGCGGCCCGGCTGCGGTGTTTATTATCGCTGACCGCGGCCGTCATTAGCGCTCCCTAAACACTCGCTGCCAGACGTAAACCCGGGGCGCGCGCATGCGCACACGGCGCGCCGCTTCCTGCCCGCATTGTCCGCCGCACCTGCTGCTGCATCCACATCCACATCTACATCTACTTTAAGGGCCCTACACACGCAACAGCCAACCGACCGGCTAACCGATCGACAAATTGGACGTGTGTAGCGCTCTTGGCCAACCGACCGACCAACTTTTCACATCGGGCGTTTAGTTGGGTATGAGCACCCGACAGATGACCCCGCCCCCACTATTTCACCTTATCCACACCACCATTCCAGCCTACCAACTCCCTGACTGATGTTCGTCTGCTGTCTGTGAGCGGGAAATATACTCGCACAGTAGTGAAATGGCAAACAAGATGGTTCCCGAGGGTGATCATCTTAAAATGACATACACTACTGGCCATTAAAATTCCTACACCACGAACATGACGTGCTACAGACGCGAAATTTAACCGACAGGAAGAACATGCTGTCATATGCTAATGATTAGCTTTTCAGAGCATTCACACAAGGTTGGCGCCTGTGGCGACACCTACAACTTCCTGACATGAGGAAAGTTTCCAACCGATTTCTCATACACAAACAGCAGTTGACCGGCGTTGCCTGGTGAAACGTTGTTGTGATACCTCGTGTAAGGAGGAGAAATGCGTACCATCACGTTGCCGACTTTGATAAAGGTCGGATTGTAGCCTACCGCGATTGCGGTTTATCGTATCGCGACATTGCTGCTCGCGTTATTCTAGATCCAATGACTGTTAGCAGAATATGGAATGGGTGGGTTCAGGAGGGTAATACGGATCGCCGTGCTGGATCCCAACGGCCTCGTATCACTAAGTCGAGATGACAGGCATCTTATCAGCATGGCTGTAACGGATCGTGCAGCCACGTTTCGATCCCTGAGTCAACAGATGGGGACGTTTGCAAGACAACAACCATCTGCACGAACAGTTCGACTACGTTTGCAGCAGCATGGACTATCAGCTCGGAGACCACGGCTGCGGTTACCCTTGACGCTACATCACAGACAGGAGCGTCTGCGATGGTATACTCGACGACGAACCTGGGTGCACGAATGGCAAAACGTCATTTTTCGGATAAATCCAGGTTCTGTTTACAGCATCATGATGGTCGCTTCCGTGTTTGGCGACATCGCGGTGAACGCAGATTGGATGCCTGTATTCGTCATAGTCATACTGGCGTATCACCCGGCGTGATAGTATGGAGTGCCATCGGTTACACGTCTCGCTCACCTCTTGTTCGCATTGACGGCACTTGGAACAGTGGACGTTACATTTCAAATGTGTTACGACTCGTAGCTCTACCCTTCATTCGATCCCTCCGAAACCCTACATTTCAGCACGATAATGCACGACCGCATGTTTCAAGTCCTGTACGGGCCTCTCTGGATGCAGAAAATGTTCGACTGCTGCCGTGGCCAGCACATTCTCCAGATTTCTCACCAATTGAAAACGTCTGGTCAATGCTGGCCGAGCAACTGGCTCGTCACAATATGCCAGTCACTACTCTTGATGAACTGTGGTATCGTGTTGAAGCTGCATGTGCAGCTGTACCTGTAAATGCCATCCAAGCTCTGTTTGACTCAATGCCCAGGCGTATCAAGGCCGTTATTACGGCCAGAGGTGGTTGTTCTGGGTACTGATTTCTCAGGATCTATGCACCCAAATTGCGTGAAAATGTAATCACATGTCACTTCTAGTATAATACATTTGTCCAATGAATATCCGTTTACCATCTGCATTTCTTCTTGATGTAGCAATTTTAATGGCCAGTAGTGTAAATGTTGGAAATGTACAGAGACAGCAGATGCCTTTGCTATATTAATTGTGAGGAGTATAGTAAGACGGAAGCAAGACAAGCAGCAATGACTTTCTTGTTGCGAATCTAAAGAGCTCAATTCAGACTCAACACCTCAGATCTTGAGGCCTAAATTAGATGGTAAGCGAACAACATATAAAAGAGGATTGAAGGTACGTGCCGGCCGGTTTGGCCGAGCGGTTCTAGGCGCTTCAGTCTGGAACCGCGCGACCACTGTGGTCGCAGGTTCGAATCCTGCCTCGGGCATGGAATTGTGTGATGTCTTTCGGTTAGTTAGGTTTAAGTAGTTGTAAGTTCTAGGGGACTGATGACCTCAGATGTTAAGTCCCATAGTGCTCAGAGCCAGTAGAAGGTACGTACTTTCCTACAGCAGGAACATAGTACGGCAGTCTGGTTACAATGAATAGCACAGAATACTGTCGTAAATGTCTGATACATACACTATGTGATCAAAACTATCCGGGCCCCGAAAAACATACGTGTTTCATATTAGGTGCAATGTGCTGCCACCTACTGGCAGGTACTCCATATCAGCGACCTAAGTAGTCACTAGACATAGTGAGAGAGCAGACTGGGGCGCTCCGCGGAACTCACGGACTTCGAACGTGGTCAGGTATTGGGTGTCACTTCTGTCGCACGTCTGTACGCGAGATTTCCACACTCCTAAACATCCCTAGGTCCACTGTTTCCTATGTGATAGTTAAGTGGAAACGTGAAGGGACACGCACAGCACGAAAGCTACACGCCAACTTCGTCTGTTGACTGACAGAGACGGCTGAAGACGGTCGGAATGTGTAATAGGCAGACATCTATCCACACCATTACTCAGGAATTCCAAACTGCATAAGGATACACTGCAAGTACTATGACAGTTAGCCGGGAGGTGAAGAAACTTGGATTTTATGGTCGTGCGGCTACTCATAAGCCACACATCAAGCCGGTAAATGCCAAACGACGCCCCACTTGGGAGCGTAAATATTGGACGATTGAACAGTGGAAAAACGTTGTGTGGAGTGACGAATCACGGTACACAATGTGGCGATCATATGGCAGGGTTTGCGTATCGCGAATGCCCAGTGAACGTCATCTGCTAGCGTGTCTGTTGCCGACAGTAAAATTCGGAGGCGGTGGTGTTATGGAGAAGTTTTTTTGCATGGCACTACCACAGCACAGGCCTACATTGATGTTTTAAGCACCTTCTTGCTTCCCAATGTTGAAGAGTGAGTCGGGGATGGCGATTGCATCTTTCAACACGACCGAGCGTCTGTTCATAATGTACGGTCTGTGGCACAGTAACATCCCTATAGTGGACTGGCCTGCACACAGAGTTCTGACCTGAATCCTATGGAACACCTTTGGAATGTGTTGGAACTCCGATTTCGTGCCAGGCCTCACCGACCGACATCGATACCTCTCCTGGGTGCAGCAGTCCGTGAAGAATGGGCTGCCATTCCCCAAGAAGCCTTCCGGCAACTGATTGAACATGCCAGGGAGAGTTGAAGCTGTCATGAAGGCTAAGGCTGGGCCAACACCATATTGAATTCCAGCATTACCGATGGAGGGCGCCACGAACTTGTAAATCATTTTTAGCCAGGTGCCCGGATACTTTTGATACATAGTGTATTACGACTTTGTTTCATTACATTCAGCAGCTCCGAAAAGGATGCTTCAGCCATCTTGAAATAACTGCGAAAATCATCCGCTTCCAGCAGCTCCTTCAGTAAAAGAGAGTGGGTGAATGTCCTCCTTCGCACAAGCCACTTGCTTGCCCACAGCTTTCTCCCGGTCTTCTTGGCGTTGTAACCTCCAAAACAGCCAAGGAAATTCCCAGTTTTTGCTTCGACGGCATCGTCAAACCTACTACACAGTGCGAGCAGATCGTCATACGCTCGCTTGTCTTTCTCACACGATTCTAAGCACATTGTCCGCTAAGAGCAAGTGAGGCGTTGAGATTCAAAACGGGACTGTCATCATTTTTGGGGTATGTGAGTTACTATTTTAGTTGTCATTTTCACACAACTCCGCATCTGTTGGTTCTAAAATGGAATTTGTTGAGTGGTTTTTTTCCCCTATCTAAACCAGTGTTGAAATTTCATTTCGTGCACAAAGAGGACTTGTCACACATTGCGCGAAAGAACTCGATGCGTGATGGCAGCACTGTAGCGGGATGCAGTAAACAGCTGTGAGATTTCGAAACGGGTTCGGTGATGGAATGGTCAGACAAGTTGGAGACGTTTTACGTTAATTTAGAAGGAAGAAACGACGACTTCAGTTGTGGGTGAGAAATGCTATAAAACAAAAGAAGCTTATAGATTTGGAGCATACTAACTGGAAAGGAATCATTGTTCCTGAAAGGCAAACTGGTGCAGATTGCAGATAAATAGTCATATAACATTCATTTTTTGTATCTTCTGTACGTTATACACTAAGAGGAAACATTGCAGCCGGCCGAAGTGGCCGTGCGGTTCTGGGCGCTGCAGTCTGGAACCGAGCGACCGCTACGGTCGCAGGTTCGAATCCTGCCTCGGGCATGGATGTGTGTGATGTCCTTAGGTTAGTTAGGTTTAATTAGTTCTAAGTTCTAGGCGACTGATGACCTCAGAAGTTAAGTCGCATAGTGCTCAGAGCCATTTGAACCATTTTTTTTAAACATTGCAAGACCAAAAATAATTAATGTACAGTAATGACATTTTGCGAATGCATTTGTCTAGGTAATATATGTTATTAACACTGCAAGATCACTGGTTAATGTAAGTGCAAGATACGCTATTGCGGATGTGAAATGCTGGTACATTAATAACCGGTATAGTTGCCAGAATGTTGAACGCTGAATCTGCAAGTGATGATTGAAGAGAGAAATTTGTTAAAAATAAATATGTAAAGGTTTATTTTATTTCTTTCGAATTACCGCCACCAGCCACAAACTTTGCCAACTATTGTATTACTTATTTATTTAGCGACATGTTTCGAGGGTTAAACCTCATCTTCAGGCTAAAAGGCATTACAAAAACAACTTTATAGTAAGGTCCTACTGATGTTACATACTCTTTTCGTAAATGCTTTGGTCATCCTGTGGAAGAAGAGAAAACTTAGTACGAGGCGATGTCACTTTGGAAGGCGGACTGATGTTTGCACGAAAATGTTTTGTAACAGTCACCCACTTTGTGATTCTGGCGTGGCAGTCTCGTTGTGATGCGTTGCGATGTTCCCATTTCCGTGGTTCACTTGGTCACTGTTCACAAATTCTCACTAACATAGCAGCAACTTGGAAACACGATCACAAGCAGTTCTGTAGTGCAGTGTACAAGATGGCGGTCGAAATACAGCTGGTTTCGATTTGACTATCGATTTGTCGTTCTATGTGGTGTCAGATGTTTACATGCCTTCTGCACGTCTTGTTATCGCATTACAGATGTAGGTTGACGAAATACATTACCAATTGAGCACCTGTTAACAGTATTATTGAACACATCATGATATAAACTATCTATTTTACATATATTCTCAGCAATTGCTGGGGCTAGAGTCAAACGACTATCATGTTATGTATCTTTTATTCTAGGAGTACTGTAGTGAAATTGGAAAAGAAATGTGAATTTTTGAAGTCTCTCATTTCATTCAGGATCTTGTTATTCCCCATGTGGCCATGGATGAATATTTCCATTTCTTCCAAGATGTCCATTTTCCAGATCTTTTCTAAATTATGTAGTACTTTAAGATCGTTGTCTGTTGTAACACTGTGTCCTGTTTCATTTTTTGCAATATTCCCTCGAAACATGTCGCTGAATAAATAAGTAATACAGTAGTTGACAAATTTTGTGACTGGTAGCGCTAATTAAAAAAACCTTTACACATTTCTTGAGACAGTCACAGCCGAAAAATAGTCAAAATGGCTTCAAATTCTGTTAAAAATAAGTCTGCGGATACCATGGACTGTGTGTTGGTCCCTGTTTCGACTGCACAAGAGTTGGGATTCTGCCTACACGTCGGTCACGGTGCCTGAAGGTGGCGTAGTGAAACGCCGTAACTGGTAGCAAAAATAATACAAAAGTGGAAACTAAGATGGCTCAAGATGTGTTTATTAGACATTTTAACTCGCCCAGGCACTAAAACGGGTATTGACTTCCATTATATTGTCTATTTTCATGTGTATTTTTTAATTATGAATGTTTATACAAATAAAAGGAATGTGTTTGAACATGTTGAAAAGATTAAGAAGAGAATTTTGCTTGAAAATTTATATTTTTTTAGGTACACAATATTTGTGATAAAAAGGTGTTATGTCAGTAATTTTCTATTCCCGTTTTTTATTATTTGCTTTTATTCTATGATTACACATTTTGGTATAAGACTGTATTCTTCCTGACGAGCGTATGGGAGTAATCGTAAGCATTTGGAATAATGCTGTTCACAATGACACAGTTTTTTCAACACATCTCCCAACACCACTGTTGAGTGACATGTCCCCCTCTTAACCTCAACACCTCAATTAATTCCAGTGCAATTGTCAACTTCATGATCAACTGCCTGTCTCTTCGTTTAACATTTCGAAACTAAATAAATCATTGTACGAAATTCGAAAAATTTCCACCGAAAAACAGAAGCCGCTGTGAGTTTACTTTTCGCGAATGTTAGGACGTCCATTGCTGCGTATGAAATGTAGCTAAATTATTGAATTTTTCTTCGAACTTTCGAGGAGAGCTACATCTGCCCCAAATCTCGACAAAATTTGTCGTACTGAGGGCACTGACTTCCGACTACGTGTGCGAAGAATAGGGTGACACGTTGCTAGGTTTGAGATACGAAAACAAGTATTTTTAAAAGAGGACAGTGTTTTGCAACACAGTCAAATTACCAAACTATTACCTTTTGTCATATATAACTAAACAGAGATTTCTTCAGCAGCCTAATGTAATCTTTTAAGAGCCATCAATATCTGATGAAATGAGATTAGTGTGGTTCTGGAGAAATGTAAGTGAAGAAAATACACGTTTATTTTTATACCGAAAATAGGTATTTTCATAAGCCATGTCCTCATTTGGTGTTTAGTAATGCAGTTCCTCGATTCCGCGGTACTTACAACTGTATTAACGCGTTCCTGAACTGAAGTTGTCTAAACTACTCTGTGGTTCGGCAGAAAAAGCGCCAAGAAAGATGTAGGTCTTACACGAAACCGCCACTGATGACGCCTCCCTAAAAGAAAAAAAGGAGGGCAACAAGTTGTAAGAAAATAGATCTCGCCTTCTCTAGTAATTTCTGTGGAATCGTGCACTCATGGTGTATAATGAACGGATGACACTGAAACCTACCAAACGATTTTCTGTGTACACTTCATCCATTTCAGACGTACCAGCGCATGCTGAAGATTAATGCCTCCCAATTTTTTATGTGGAAACTCTTAAATCTTCTTTAATAAAACTAACATTACTAACATTCTACATCTTCATTCTTAATATCTGCATGTGTGTGCAACATGTAGTATGTATCACGGCAGTGTGCAATGTAAATATGTCGGTGCACGAGAAACAGCATGCTGTATTTCGAATTTGAAGCCTCCATCCATTCATTCACACATGGAGTAGCCTCTCCGTCAGCATAAAAATGCCAGACACACAGAAGCTGTGCGACGTCTCCAACAATCTGACGAGTTGGGTTCATTGTCACCGATCATACTCCACACTGTCTCAACTTGGGTTCACTGTTACCGATCATGCTCCATTCTGTCTCGACTTGGGTTCACTGTCACCGATCATACTCCACACTGTCTCAACTTGGGTTCGCTGTCACCAATCATGATCTATACTGTCTCGACTTGGGTTCACTGTCACCAATCATGATCCATATTGTCACAACTTGGCGTCACTGTCACCGGTCATGCTCCGCACTGTCTCGACTTGGGTTCACTGTCACCGATCATGATCCATACTCTCTCGACTTGGGTCCACTGTCACCGATCATACTCCACACTGTCTCAACTTGGGTTCACTGTTACCGATCATGCTCCATACTGTCTCGACTTGGGTTCACTGTTACCAATCATACTCCACACTGTCTCAACTTGGGTTCACTGTCACCAATCATGCTCCATACTGTCTTGACTTGGGTTCACTGTCACTGATCATGCCCCATACTGTCTCGACTTGGGTTCACTGTCACCGATCATACTCCACACTGTCTCAACTTGGGTTCACTGTCACCAATCATGATCTATACTGTCTCGACTTGGGTTCACTGTCACCAATCATGATCCATATTGTCACAACTTGGCGTCACTGTCACCGGTCATGCTCCACACTGTCTCGACTTGGGTTCACTGTTACCGATCATGCTCCATACTGTCTCGACTTGGGTTCACTGTCACCGATCATACTCCACACTGTCTCAACTTGGGTTCACTGTCACCAATCATGCTCCATACTGTCTCGACTTGGGTTCACTGTCACTGATCATGCTCCATACTGTCTCGACTTGGGTTCACTGTCACCGATCATACTCCACACTGTCTCAACTTGGGTTCACTGTCACCAATCATGATCCATACTGTCTCGACTTGGGTTCACTGTCACCGATCATGCTCCATATTGTTTCAACCTGGGTTCACTGTCACCAATCATACTCCATACTGTATTGACTTGGGTTCACTGTCACCAATCATGCTCCATACTGTCTCAACTTGGGTTCACTGTCACCAATCATGCCCCATCCTGTCTCAACTTGGGTTCACTGTCACCAATCATACTCCATACTGTATCGACTTGGGTTTACTGTCACCCATCATGCTCCATATTGTCTCGACTTGGGTTCACTGTCACCAATCATGCTCCATACTGTCTCCACTTCGGTTCACTGTCACCGATCATGCTCCATTTGTTTCAACCTGAGTTCACTGTCATCGAACATACTCCACACTGTCTCAACTTGGGTTCACTGTCACCCATCATCCTCCATACTGTCTCGACTTGGGTTCACTGTCACCCATCATGCTCCATATTGTCTCGACTTGGGGTCACTGTCACCGATCATGCTCCACACTGTCTCGACTTGGGTTCACTGTCACCAATCATGCTCCATACTGTCTCGACTTGGGTTCACTGTCACCAATCATGCTCCATATTGTCTCGACTTGGGTTCACGGTCACCGATCATGCTCCACACTGTCTCGACTTGGGTTCACTGTCACCGATCATGCTCCACACTGTCTCGACTTGGGTTCACTGTCACCGATCATGCTCCACACTGTCTCGACTTGGGTTCACTGTCACCGATCATGCTCCATACTGTCTCGACTTGGACCTATACGATTTTAATCTGTTTCCAAAGCTTAAGGAACACCTTCGAGGACTCCACTTTGATAGTGATGAAGCTATGCAAACAGAGGCGAGGTTGTGGCTCCAACAACAAACTCAGTCAGTCTGTAGCGACGGTATCAACTAACTGATCTCTTGATGGTAGAAATCTGTTTGTCGCCAGAGTAAGTACTTGTATGTTGATAAATAAATATGTTGACATGAATAGCAAAGACGCAAAATGTTAACAACGTTTATTTTGTTTAAAAAGCTTTAAGAGTTTTCACGTGTCAAATTCGTAAACATTACTTTTTAGCACGTCCTCATACGAAAAAGATCACACGTCCTACTGTGTAGCATAGGAACGTTTTGTTCCTACCCGTATAGAAAAGGAAAGACAAAAGTGTTTCACCTCAGGTGTCTTTCAGTTAGTCAAATGTATTGAGAATCCACTTCCACGCTGAGGGGTAGTCAGCTGGACTCAGCAAGTCGTCAGAGAAAACAGCTTCACAGCTACGAAATATACTGTCTCAACGAGCTGAGAGGTTGGAGGCAAGCACAAGCATATTTATACATGTTGTAAAAACAGTAGATTCCATTCAAGAGCCCCTTGTGAAAACAGATGATATCTTTAACACACTAAAAGTTCAGGAATTCACTCAGAAGGGGAAGGAACATAACTAGCCACTGGTCGCTACTTGTGTAAAGTATACTGACAATAAACCTTGACTAGTGCTGATCAACTGAAACCGACAATTACGGTAGTCACACTGAAGCGCCAAAGAAACTGGTATAGGCATCCGTATTCAAATACAGAGATATGTAAACAGGCAGAATACGGCGCTGCGGTCGACAACGCCTATAAAAGACAAAAACCGTCTGGCGCTGTCGTTAGATCGGTAACTGCTGCTACAATGGCAGGTTATCAAGATTTAAGTGAGCTTGAACGTTGTGTTATAATTGACGCACAAGCGATATAACACAGCACATCCGAGGTAGCGATGAAATGCGGATTTTTGCGACAACCATTTCACGAATGTACCATGAATGTCAAGAATCCGGTAAAACATCAAATCTCCGACATCGCTGCGGCCGGAAAAAGATCCTGCAAGAACGGCACCAACGTCGACTGAAAAGAATGCTCCCTTTTCAGATGTACTGTTACACAATTTTTCATTTTTCTGACCCTGTTTCTTTGTTTATTTTGTATTAATTAAGCAAAAAAATTATTACAAGCCACAACTGCAATGATTCTTTTCTAAGTGGTGGAAAAAAATATTGGAGTAACTGTGACTTTGTTTCATTCTTTTTTTGTAGCAAGTCGTAAGGTTTCAACAAAAAATAAAGAAAAGTGGTTATCGTCGCTACTCTAGATCACAGGGTTCCAGGTTCGATTCCCGGCTGTGTAGCAGATTGCGTTCGCTCGGGGACTTTGTGTTCATATTGTCCTAATCATATGACCTCATCTTCATCACAAAGGCACGCAAGTCGTCGAAGTGGCGTCAAATAGAAAGACTTGCAGCAGGCGACCGAACAACCCCAGGTCGCCCTGCAACAGTGCCACACCATCATTTCATTTGCTGATGCGTGACTCTACGTTTTGTGTTGCTAATACATGACCCCACCCATGCAAAGGGAAGACCTTCGGTGCCTAATGTCATACCATTTTAATTCCCATAGCACAATTGTCTTATCTGTTGTAGTCGTAGCGGTCTTCAGTCCAAAAATAGGTTTGATGCAGCTCTCCATGCTACTCTATCCTGTAAAAGTCTCTTCATCTCCAAGTAACTACCGCAACCTACATCCCTCTGAATATGCTTACTCTATTCATCTCTTCATATCTCTCTACGCTTTTCAGCCCGCCCACGTTTCTCTCAAGTACTAAATCGGTGATCCCTTGATGTCTCAGAATGTGTCCTGTCAACCGATTCTTTCTTCGAGTCGAGGCTGTGTCAAAAATTTCTTTTCTCCCCAATTTATTTCGTTACCTCCGCCTTAGTTACGTGATTTATCCATCTAATCCGCAGCATTCTTCTGTAGCACTACATTTCAAAAGCTTCTATTCTCTTATTGCCTAAACTTCATCGTCCTTGTTCCACTTCCATACATGGCTACAATCCATATAAATCCTTCCCGCAAATACTTCCTAACACTGAAATCTATACTCGATGTTAACAAATCTGTGTTGTTCAGAAACACTTTTCTTGCAATTCCCACTCTACATTTTGTGTCCACTCTGCTTTGGCCATCACGACTTATTCTGCGGCCAAAATAGCAAAACTCATCTACCACTTTAAGTGTCTCCTTTCCTAATCTAATTCCCTCGTCATCACCTGATTTAATTCAACTGCAATCCATAATCCTCGTTTTCCTTTTGTTGATGTTCAGTTTACATAATCCTTTCAAGACACTGTCCATTCTGTTCAACTGCTCTTCCAACTCGTTTGCTGTCTCTGACAGAATTACAGTGTCACTGCTGAACATCAAAGTTTTTATTTCTTCTCGCTGGACTTCAGTTCCTGCTACAATTTTTCTTTGGTTTCCTTTATTGCTTGTCCTATGTACATCTTCAGTAGCATCCATTCTCAACCACTCCTTTCCTTTCATGCCTCTGTCGACTCATAACTATAGTCTTGTTTCTGTACAAGTTGTAAATAGTCTTTCGCTCCGTGTATTTTACCGCTGCTACCCTTAGAATTTCAAAAAGAATATTGCAGTCAACATTGTCAAAAGCTTTATCTATGTCTACAAATGCTATAAAGGTAGATATGACTTTCTTTGCCTTGTATTCTGAGATAAGTGGTAAGGTTAGTATTGCCTCGCATGTTACTACATTTCTGTACAATCCAAACTGATCTTCTCTGACGTTGCCTTCTGCCACGTATTCCATTCTTCAATAAATAATTCTTGTTAGTATTTTGCAACGATAACGAACTGTTAGTTCGGTAATATTCACACCTGCCAGCACCTGCTTTCTTTGGAATTTAAATTATTATATTCTTCTTGAAGTCTGAAGGTATTTCGCCTGTATGATACATCCTGCTCATTAGATGGAAGTGTTTTGTCATGGCTGGCTCTCCGAGGGCTATCAGTAATTTTAACGGGATTTCGTTTACTCACAGGGTCTGGTTTCGATTTAGGTCTTTCAGTACTCTGTCAAATTCTTGTCGCATTATCAAATCTCCCAGCTCATCTACATGTAAGTCCTCTTCCATTTCTATAACATTGCCTTCAGCAACATCTCCCTTGTATAGTCCCTCTACATACTTGTTGCACCTTCCCCTTCTTTGGTTGGGACTGGTTTTCCATTTGAGCAAACAATGGTCGAAATGGCTCTAAACACTGAGACTTAACATCTGAGGTCATCGGTCCCCTAGACTTAGAACTACTTGAACCTAACTAACCTGACATCACATACATCCATGCCCGAGGCAGGATTCGAACCTGCGACCGTAGCAGCGCCTCAGTTCCGGACTGAAGCGCCTAGAACCGCTCGGCCACAGCGGCCGGCCCATTTGAGGAATTTATGTTCATACAGGTGGTTCTGTGTTCTCCAGAGGCCGCCTTAATTTTCCTATAGGCTGTATTTACCTTCCTGCTGGTGATATATGCTCCAAATGCCCCAAACTCTCCGTCAATTTTCGTGGAACTTGCAATTTTTTCATGGAACATAGTTTCATAATTTCGATGACACGCTGAAGAATTTGGCGGTGGTGCTTGTAGTGAACTTTTGAATCTTTACTGGAGCTGGTGCTCTGCGTTGAATAAAACTCTCTCTTCCGATTACAAGATAGGAGGGAGGATGGGAAAGTAACGCACAACAATTTTTTGTTCCTTGGTGTTTCAGCTGCAATGTTGAAATTCCACGACGATATAGTTTGAAGTTTACAGTGCAGAGGATATTTTTGTTTCTAATTGCAGTTCCAGTGAGAGAAGCCTGAACTACGAAACAAACACGACGCGTATATTACTGTCGTGCAACTTGTGAAGAGCAGCGAAGTGTAGTTCGATATTTGTGGGTCAAAGGGCATAAACCAAGTGAAATTCACAGCGACATGCGTGGCGTGTACGGGGACGTCTGTATGGACCGTAGCAATGTCTTCAGATGGTGTGCATCCTGCCTAGAGGGCCGTGTGAACCTCACTGATTGGCCACGCTCCGAGAGGCCGGTAACAGCTGCAACCCCTCAGATTGTCGGAGCCACTGAGGCAGTTATTTTAAGGACCGGTGAGTGCAACTGCGAACCTTATCGCAGCAGTTCAGCACTTCCTACGGGGCGGTGTACCATACTGTTTACGACGCGCTGAAATTTCGTAAAGTTTGTGTTCGTTGGATGCCCAAGAACCTGACAGCCACCCAGAATGGCCAGCGAATGACAACAGGCTCGGATAATTTAACACGTTACGCCGCAGAAGGGCACGGCTTTGTGAAAGGAATCGTCAGTACACGCCTGAAACCGAGCAGGCCTCTATGGAGTAGAAACATGCTGGTTTCCGATATGAAAAAAAATCAGTGAGCCAATCTTCTAGGAAAGTGCTCGTGGCAGTTTTGTGTGTTACTGGCGGACTTCGCCGAACATCCGACCACTTTGCTACTTATTGCAGCTCCCAGTGGACGTGTCTCCTGCAACGCTGTCTTCAGCGTTGTCTGGACCGTCTCTATTCGTGGAGTTTTAACACTTTAAATGTTCGGATAGTAAGTTGCCGTCTCTTTAATCTAAGAATAGATGATCAATGCAGCTATCCGCTATCTCTGTGTAATTTCTTGTCTGTATAGACGTGTATCTGTTGTCTTTAAGATCCCTTCACCTTCACACATAAGTCTATACAGTAAAGTAAGGCCCTCCCAGTTGTTGGCTGATCAGTGATAAGACAGGCGAAAAATTAGACTAATGGAGGATTATTAGTATTATCTCTATTTTCATTCGCTCTCTCTCTTTCTCTCCTTTATCTATGTACAGTTTTTAATATAATACACTCCTGGAAATTGAAATATGAACACCGTGAATTCATTGTCCCAGGAAGGGGAAACTTTATTGACACATTCCTGGGGTCAGATACATCACATGATCACACTGACAGAACCACAGGCACATAGACACAGGCAACAGAGCATGCACAATGTCGGCACTAGTACAGTGTATATCCACCTTTCGGAGCAATGCAGGCTGCTATTCTCCCATGGAGACGATCGTAGAGATGCTGGATGTAGTCCTGTGGAACGGCTTGCCATGCCATTTCCACCTGGCGCCTCAGTTGGACCAGCGTTCGTGCTGGACGTGCAGACCGCGTGAGACGACGCTTCATCCAGTCCCAAACATGCTCAATGGGGGACAGATCCGGAGATCTTGCTGGCCAGGGTAGTTGACTTACACCTTCTAGAGCACGTTGGGTGGCACGGGATACATGCGGACGTGCATTGTCCTGTTGGAACAGCAAGTTCCCTTGCCGGTCTAGGAATGGTAGAACTATGGGTTCGATGACGGTTTGGATGTACCGTGCACTATTCAGTGTCCCCTCGACGATCACCAGTGGTGTATGGCCAGTGTAGGAGATCGCTCCCCACACCATGATGCCGGGTGTTGGCCCTGTGTGCCTCGGTCGTATGCAGTCCTGATTGTGGCGCTCACCTGCACGGCGCCAAACACGCATACGACCATCATTGGCACCGAGGCAGAAGCGACTCTCATCGCTGAAGACGACACGTCTCCATTCGTCCCTCCATTCACGCGTGTCGCGACACTACTGGAGGCGGGCTGCACGATGTTGGGGCGTGAGCGGAAGACGGCCTAACGGTGTGCGGGACCGTAGCCCAGCTTCATGGAGACGGTTGCGAATGGTCCTCGCCGATACCCCAGGAGCAACAGTGTCCCTAATTTGCTGGGAAGTGGCGGTGCGGTCCCCTACGGCACTGCGTAGGATCCTACGGTCTTGGCGTGCATCCGTGCGTCGCTGCGGTCCGGTCCCAGGTCGACGGGCACGTGCACCTTCCGCCGACCACTGGCGACAACATCGATGTACTGTGGAGACCTCACGCCCCACGTGTTGAGCAATTCGGCGGTACGTCCACCCGGCCTCCCGCATGCCCACTATACGCCCTCGCTCAAAGTCCGTCAACTGCACATACGGTTCACGTCCACGCTGTCGCGGCATGCTACCAGTGTTAAAGACTGCGATGGAGCTCCGTATGCCACGGCAAACTGGCTGACACTGACGGCGGCGGTGCACAAATGCTGCGCAGCTAGCGCCATTCGACGGCCAACACCGCGGTTCCTGGTGTGTCCGCTGTGCCGTGCGTGTGATCATTGCTTGTACAGCCCTCTCGCAGTGTCCGGAGCAAGTATGGTGGGTCTGACACACCGGTGTCAATGTGTTCTTTTTTCCATTTCCAGGAGTGTATTTCATTACGTGATAAAAAGTATCAGCGAAATAGAATCTTTGGTGGAGTCCTTCGTCTTGATAACCAGCGGCTGGCTTGCTGTAAGAGAGCTTTACATTTATTATTACTGTTAAACACTGCATTCAGTCGGGAGAATCAATCGTTTAGACTATTTGTTCCTTTTACGAAAGATTGCGAATTCCAGATGTGTACGAAGCCTTTTTGGACGATTTTACACAGACTCAGTGATTGCAGGCTCTCTTCGACACAGCTGAAACTTCCCCACTAATTACAGGGCCAACGTGATCAACAAATGATTCAGAAAAAAACTCATTCGTTCCTTCACTCCAGAACAAAAAAGTCACAAACCTTATTTATGGAGGAAATCGTGTATTAATTCCATCTCCATTACATGTCCAGATCTCCGGTGATTCCACGCCTTAATTATTTTCCTTTTACAATCTCAAAAATGGTTCAAATGGCTCTGAGCACTATGGGACTTAACATCTGTGGTCATCAGTTCCCTAGAACTTAGAACTACTTAAACCTAACTAACCTAAGGACATCACACACATCCATGCCCGAGGCAGGATTCGAACCTGCGACTGTAGCGGTCACGCGGTTCCAGACTGAAGCGCCAGAACCGCACGGCCACATCGGCCGGCTTTTACAATCTCTTTCTCTTCAAAACAAACCGCCAACGGCACAAATGTTAATTGGCTCGCTTTAGCGAGAAGAAAAGCAGAATATGTATCTCTCAGTAACACGTCAATCCCTCAACAGATACTCCAGAAGCTGTCCTAGTTACCACTCTAACAACCATGGAGAATGCATATTTGCATCTCTGTTATTTCAAAGAATAAACGCACTAGAAAATACTTTGGCGTCGACGAGCTGTCGCCGCATATATTACGAGAAAATCAGATCAGATAACTTTTCTAAAGTGAATGAATGTGGATGGTTTGATTGAAAATGATTAATTGGTGCGTGGTAGAGGGTATTTGCTGTGGGGACATTACAGAATGCCACGAATGATTTCCGCATTTCTGCTGCCAAATCCGTATGCGTCAACTTCTGACGGTACAAATCGTTTCTTCCACCGTCCTTGCGACTGGGCCAAAATGCTCTCCCGTTCGTGGATGTAACGAAGTTTTTAGGGCTTACATTCGATAGGAAACTCAGTTGGCCTCCCCACGTGTCCTACCTGGCTTCACGCTGCACCCGGTCCCTCAATGTCCTTCGTGTATTGAGTGGTAACTCTTGTTGGGGAGCTGACCGGACTGTCCCCCTCCGCCTCTATCGATCTCTTGTCCGCTCCAACTTGGATTCTGGATTCATTGTCTGCTCCTCTGCACGGCCGTCAATCTTACGCCGTCTAAATACAATACACCATTTGGGGATCCGTCTCGCCACTGGTGCCTTCCGTACTAGCCCTGTTGAGAGTCTATACGCAGAAGCCAGTGAACTACACCATTGTCATACCGGCGCGACATCCTGCTCAGTAGGTGTGCGTGTCGGCTTTCTTCCATGCGAGACCACCCAACCTTTGACCCTTTTTTTGATGACATTCTTGACCGCCAATACGAGATGTACGTTTCTTCTCTGCGGCCTGTCGGCGTCCGCTTTCGTCACCTGCTTCAGCAGCTGCAGTTCACACTTCCTGCCACTTCCTGCCACTTTCCGAATGGGGGATAGCCCTTCACCACCTTGGCTTCGGACACAGGTTTGTGTTCATTTTGACCTCAGCTCGTTTCCCAAGGATTCGACTCCCGAGCTGATCTATCGCTGCAAATTTCTCGAACTTCGCTCACAACTTGCTGATAGTAAATTTTTTGTACACTGGTGGTTCCAAGTCCGCCCTAAGTGTTGGCTGTGCTTGTGTCGTCGGGGATGATAAGTTTCAATGCCGGCTTCTCGACCAGTGCACAATTTTTACTGCAGAGCTTTTTGCCATCTATCAGGCTGTTCGCTACGTCTGCAGGCACCAGCTGACTCGCTGTGTGATCTGTTCTGACTCCCTCAGTGCCCTTCCGAGTCTGGATGATCCAGATTCAATCCACCCCAACGTTCGACGGATCCAGGACTGCCTCCATTTGTTCCCAGAGGGGGGAGCCCAAGTAATGTTCATGTGGGTTACTGGCCATGTTGGTGTGCCTGGGAATGACGCTGCTGATGCTGCAGCCAGGGCCACAGTCCATCTCAGTCAGCCCGTCTCTTACTCTGTTCCCTCACAAGACATTCGTACTTTCCTCTATCGACATATCACGTCACTTTCGCATGACCATTGGTGCTCCATTCATGGGAACAAACTTAGAGAACATCTCCCAACGGCCTGGTCGACTTCTTCCCAGCCGTCTCGCCATGAGGAAGTAATGTCAGCTCAGTTACAACTAGGGCACTGCCGCTTTAGTCACCGCCACTTGAGTGGCGACCCTGCACCCAGCTGTCCTTTCTGTAGCCAGCCATTAACGGTCAGACATTTCCTGATCCTCTGCCCCTATTTTAGCCACTTACATCTCAGGGTCGGGCTGCCACCCCATTTTAGCGGATGACATGCGAGCTGTGGCTCGTGTTTTATGTTGAAGCAGTAATACGTCTTGTACACGTCTTTTAGGTACTCTTCCGTAAGATACTCTTTTCTTTAAATTTGTTTTTTCTTCCTTTCTGTATTGGGCCTCGAAACGGTTTTTTACCCTCGCGGTCCCAGCATTCTATGGTTCTATACTGGACGCTTATGACCTTAGATATTTTGTGCCCTAACCCCCCTCAAAAAAAAAAAAAAAAAACATCGAATATCCTTTTCTCTGTCAGCGCTCAGACCGGCGGCAGTGCAGTGCAAGTCCTTGAAATGTGAAGACGCAGTCTGAGCAATCTTCGGAGCAGGTTCCCCTGTGGCGTCTGGCTCAAACAATTGCGGTATCAGGTGAGCGGTAGGCTGCATTGGCGGTCGGCATAGATTGTTGAGAGCCTGATGAATAACGTGGCCGATAGATGCCTAATCGGAGGGGCACACATGGGGAGAGCGGCAGTGGTGGGGGTTCCGGGCTGGTGCTGTAGGGGAAATGCTGAGCGCTGGAGGGGAAGTGCCGTTCTAAACTGAAACCTGCGCTCATATTTTTTGTAAATATTACCTGAAGTCCAACCACTCTGACACTTGGCTGGTGACCATTCAAAAAGGTCTACTGTTACCTCTGCTTTGGTTAGAATCTAAGAAGAATTCCACTGAAAATGCAACAAATGCAGCGATTTATTTTCTCCTGGCTTGTTAACCATTTGTAACTTTCAGGGAAGCGTCATGAGTGGTGAATTTGAATAAGACTTACACATCTCTCTTGTTGGTATGTTAAAATTCCCTTCTTTTGCCAAAACAAAGCGAAGTTTACACAATGTCACTTCACATTGTTGTGCAGATGCAATTGAGAGAGAACTCTGAAAAAGTGGTTATGAAGCTTATTATGTGAAGAACTAAGAACAAGTCAGTGAGAAAGCACATTCTCACTACAAAAATAAAGGTGTAATATCATCACCAAAGTTGTTCCAAAACCCACAGCATTACTCATATTAACAGCTGCTGATGGCCTTTAAAAATTACATTATTTTATCGGAAAAGTCAGCATTTAATGGAATAACACAGTAGCTAATGAAGTTTTGCATAATAATCATATGGCAAAATGCTCTCCTCTTTGCGTGCTGTCATTTGCCAAAATCTCATTCCGATATCACAATATGAGGAATGTTGTGGATATTTCATTCTGGCTTTATTGCTGGCTTGCGGGATCGCAAATGAGTGTGCTAAAACAGATCTATTTTCTCAAGACTGGTGACAGAGGCATCCACCCAAGTCTAAAGCAAAATTAAATATGTCAGCTAAATTTCATACCCAACGACATTTCATGTAATATGGACCACAAGCAAAATCATAGTAAAACCTATTTTTTGCTGCAAACTTTTTCGATTTTCTGGAAGGGTCTTACTTAAATGCAGATACCACAATAATTTTGATCATTAACGAAATGGTGGGCACATCATCATGAAGTTGACATTTAAAGCTACAGTGAAGAGCCAAAGAATCAGGTACACCTGCCTCATACTGCGTATGGGCCCAGCGAACACGTAGACGTGCCGCAACACACCGTGCCGTGGACTCGACTAATGTCTGAAGTAGTGATGGAGGGAATTGACCCATGAATCCTGCAGGGCTGTCCATAAATCCGTAAGAGTAAAAGGGGTACAGATCTCTTCTGAACAGCACGTTGCAAGGCATCCCACACACGCTAAATAATGTTCACGTCTGGAGAATTTAGAGGCCAGCAGAAGTGGTTACACTCAGAAGTGTGTTCCTGGAGCCACTCTGTAGCTATTCTGGACGTGTGGGATGTTGCATTGTCCTGCTGGAATTGCCCAAGTTCCTTCGGAATGCACAATTAACATGAATGGATGCAGGTGATCAGACAGGATGCTTACGTACGTGCCACCTGTCAGAGTCGTACCTACACATATCAAGAGGCCCTATATCACTCCACCTGTACACGCCCCACACCGTTACAGAGCCTCCAGCAGCTTGAACAGTCCCCTGATGACACGCAGGACCCATGGATTCACGAGGTTGTCTCCATGCCCGTACACGTTCATCTGCTCAATACAATTTGAAACGAGACGCATCCGATCAGGCAACATGTTTGCAGTCATCAACAGTCCAAAGTTGGTGTTCATGTGCCCGGGCGAGGCGAAAATCTTTGTGTCGTGCAGTCATCGAGAGTACACGTGTGGGCGTTTAGCTCTGAAAGCCCATATCAATGACATTTCGATGAATGGTTCGCATGCTGACACTTGCTGATGGCCCAGCATTGAAATCTGCAGCAGTTTGCGGAAGGTTTGCACTTCTGTCACGTTGAACGATTCTCTTCAGTCTTCGTTGGTCCCGTTCTTGCAGGATCTTTTTCTGGCCGCAGCAATGTAGGAGATTTTGTATTTTGATGGATTCCTGATGTTCACGGTACACTCGTGAAATTGTCGTACGGGAAAATACCCTCATCATCGCTACCTCTGAGATGCTGTGGCCCATCGCTCGTGAACCGACCACCACTTAAATCTTGATAAGTAGCATTTATAGCGGCAGTAACCGATCTAACAACTGTGCCGTATTCTCCCTGTTTACATATCTTCGTATTTGAATGCGCATGCTTATACCAGTTTCTTTGTCGCTTCAATGTGTAAGAAACACAAAAGTGCATTTCTTTACAGAATACTTTCTGTACATTTTAAGAAGATTTCAGGGCGAGAGATACTGTCGTCGCAGAGCATCACTGAACAGCCGAACTCGAGGAAACTATGTTGGCTTCTCCTTCCGAAGAAACGAGTGAACTCGCACAGAGGTTTGGACTAAAACAGGTCACTATGCATCGGCAAGCATATCCTTTGTGGGCTCTGCAGCAGGCACTGTTGCCCATAACAAAGGCCGCGTATTAGCGGAGCACTGTCGTAGGCATCGAAGGGTTGTACGAGGTGCATTCAAGTACTAAGGCCTCCGATTTTTTTTCTCCAGACTGGAAAGAGATAGAAACATGCGCATTGTTTTAAAATGAGGCCGCGTTCATTGTCAATACGTCCCAGAGATGGCAGCACCGTACGGCAGATGGAATTTTACCGCCAGCGGCGAGAATGAGAACTGTTTTAAATACTTAAAATGGCGACGTTTTCCTTACTTGAACAGCGTGCAATCATTCGTTTTCTGAATTTGCGTGGTGTGAAACCAATTGAAATTCATCGACAGTTGAAGGAGACATGTGGTGATGGAGTTACGAATGTGTCGAAAGTGCGTTCGTGGGTGCGACAGTTTAATGAAGGCAGAACATCGTGTGACAACAAACCGAAACAACCTCGGGCTCGCACAAGCCGGTCTGACGACACGATCGAGGAAGTGGAGAGAATTGTTTTGGGGGATCGCCGAATGACTGTTGAACAGATCGCCTCCAGAGTTGGCATTTCTGTGGGTTCTGTGCACACAATCCTGCATGACGACCTGAAAATGCGAAAAGTGTCATCCAGGTGGGTACCACGAATGCTGACGGACGACCACATGGCTGCCCGTGTGGCATGTTGCCAAGCAATGTTGACGCGCAACGACAGCACGAATGGGACTTTCTTTTCGTCGGTTGTGACAATGGATGAGACGTGGATGCCATTTTTCAATCCAGAAACAAAGCGCCAGTCAGCTCAATGGAAGCACACAGATTCACCGCCACCAAAAAAATTTCGGGTAACCGCCAGTGCTGAAAAAATGATGGTGTCCACGTTCTGGGACAGCGAGGGCGTAATCCCTACCCATTGCGTTCCAAAGGGCACTACGGTAACAGGTGCATCCTACGAAAATGTTTTGAAGAACAAATTCCTTCCTGCACTGCAACAAAAACGTCCGGGAAGGGCTGCGCGTGTGCTGTTTCACCAAGACAACGCACCCGCACATCGAGCTAACGTTACGCAACAGTTTCTTCGTGATAACAACTTTGAAGTGATTCCTCATGCTCCCTACTCAGCTGACCTGGCTCCTAGTGACTTTTGGCTTTTTCCAACAATGGAAGACACTCTCCGTGGCCGCACATTCACCAGCCGTGCTGCTATTGCCTCAGCGATTTTCCAGTGGTCAAAACAGACTCCTAAAGAAGCCTTCGCCGCTGCCATGGAATCATGGCGTCAGCGTTGTGAAAAATGTGTACGTCTGCAGGGCGACTACGTCGAGAAGTAACGCCAGTTTGATCGATTTCGGGTGAGTAGTTAATTAGAAAAAAAATCGGAGGCCTTAGAACTTGAATGCACCTCGTAGTAGGGTAATCTCTCAGCAGCTGAGCATAGTATGGAAATTGACCCACCGATGAAGGCCGGGCACGTTGACGACTGCTTACATATCTTAGTCGTAGGCAGCAGAGGTTATCGCACATTCCGATTACTGGTGCACTGAACACCGTCAGTTTGGCTGAGGAAGCTGAAGGTAGGTGTCTGAGTCTTCTAATCAGTGGCTGCGAGGTCTGCAGCTCACAGCGACCGAGTACAGTTGACCAGACAGCTAGCAGTCTCGAAGGCGGAAGTCATATTGGCAAACGGTAGCAGCTGGTGTAGTAAGACGTAACACGTCGAGGATCGGAAACCCCACTATTTATTACTGCTTGTCTGATTCG
Organism: Schistocerca nitens; assembly: GCF_023898315.1. Taxonomy (NCBI): domain Eukaryota; kingdom Metazoa; phylum Arthropoda; class Insecta; order Orthoptera; family Acrididae; genus Schistocerca; species Schistocerca nitens. The sequence goes on along the minus strand of NC_064623.1, from coordinate 67,350,527 downwards.
ATCCCGTTATGCCTCGCCGGCAATGACTGAATGTGGCCTACCTTTCTGCTTCGTCAGTGATCTTCACCACCCTTCTATTTCGCACGTTGCCGAGTTTACGATTATGGCCTACCACTCGCACGAGGTGAGGTGACAAGTTTGTTCCGCTGCACACAGTGTCAGCTTTCTGCTGGGGTGTCGTTTGGACACAGGAAATTGGCCTGGCTTGACTTTGCTTGGTTTTGGCTGGACAGGAGTTTCATTAAATTTTGCATTTGCTCATAATGCATATTTGCTGTGTAACACCTCTGTTCCCTGGTAGAAGTACACTGACGGAAGTCATGGGAAATCTCCTAATATCGTGTCGGCCCTCCTTTCTTCCTCCGTAGTGCAGCAGCCCGTCGGTGAATGGACTCGAGTCTTTGGAAGTCCCCTGCAGAAACAGAGCCATCACTTTTCTACAACCGTCCATAACTGCTAAAATGTTGACGGTGTAGGAATTTTGCACAAACTCACCTGTCGATAATGCCCCATGCATATTCGATGGGATTGATGTGGGGCGATCTGAGTGGCCAAATCATTTGGTCCAACTGAACCCAACTGTGAACAATTAGTGCCCGATGACATGGTGCATTATCATTCATAAAACTTCGATCGTTGTTTGGGTGCATGAGGTCATCAATAGCTGCAAATGGCCTTAAAGCGGTTCTGTTGGACCGAACGACCCAATTTGTTCCACATAAACACAGCCCACGCCGCTATGGAGCCACCACCAGCTTCCACAGTGCCTTGTTGACAACTTCGGTCCATGAGGTCTGTGCTACACTCATATCCCACCGTCAGGTCTTACCAACTGAAATCGGGAGTCATCTGACCAGGCCACGGTTTTCCAGCAGTCAGAATCTGCAGGCACTGTTAGCAAAGGCACTCACGTCAATAGTCTGCTGTCATGCGAAATTTCGCCAAACTCTCGCAGCGGATACGTTCGTCGTACGTCACACATTGATTTGTGCGGTTATTTGCGCAGTGTTGCTTGTCTGTTGCCACTGATAAGTGTCGGCCGCGGTGGCCATGCGGTTCTAGGCGCTGCAGTCCGGAACCGCGCGACTGCTACGGTCGCAGGTTCGAATCCTGCCTCGGGCATGGATGTGTGTGATGTCCTTAGGTTAGTTAGGTTTAAGTAGTTATAAGTTCTAGGGGACTGATGACCTGAGATGTTAAGTCCCATAGTGCTCAGAGCCATTTGAACCATTGATAACTCCATGCAAACGCCGTTGCTCTCGGTCGTTAAGTGAAGTCCGTCGGCCGCTGCTATGTCCGTGGTGAGAGATAATGCCTGAAATGAGGTATTCTCGTTATAATTTTGACATTGTGGATCTCTAAATACTGAACTCCCTAATGATGTCCGAAACGGAATGTCCCATGTGTCTCGCTCCAACCACCATTCTGTATTCAAAGTACATTAATTCCTGTCGCGCAGCCATAATCAAGTCAGAAGCCTATCCACATGAATCTCCTAAGTGAAATCTCCGCCAATGCACTGCCCTTTTATACCGTGATACTACATCACCTGAATATCTGCATATCACTATACGATGACTCTTGTCACCTCATTGTAAATTTCTAATCTACACTCCTGGAAATGGAAAAAAGAACACATTGACACCGGTGTGTCAGACCCACCATACTTGCTCCGGACACTGCGAGAGGGCTGTACAAGCAATGATCACACGCACGGCACAGCGGACACACCAGGAACCGCGGTGTTGGCCGTCGAATGGCGCTAGCTGCGCAGCATTTGTGCACCGCCGCCGTCGGTGTCAGCCAGTTTGCCGTGGCATACGGAGCTCCATCGCAGTCTTTAACACTGGTAGCATGCCGCGACAGCGTGGACGTGAACCGTATGTGCAGTTGACGGACTTTGAGCGAGGACGTGCAGTGGGCATGCGGGAGGCCGGGTGGACGTACCGCCGAATTGCTCAACACGTGGGGCGTGAGGTCTCCACAGTACATCGATGTTGTCGCCAGTGGTCGGCGGAAGGTGCACGTGCCCGTCGACCTGGGACCGGACCGTAGCGACGCACGGATGCACGCCAAGACCGTAGGATCCTACGAAGTGCCGTAGGGGACCGCACCGCCGCTTCCCAGCAAATTAGGGACACTGTTGCTCCTGGGGTATCGGCGAGGACCATTCGCAACCGTCTCCATGAAGCTGGGCTACGGTCCCGCACACCGTTAGGCCGTCTTCCGCTCACGCCCCAACATCGTGCAGCCCGCCTCCAGTGGTGTCGCGACAGGCGTGAATGGAGGGACGAATGGAGACGTGTCGTCTTCAGCGATGAGAGTCGCTTCTGCCTTGGTGCCAATGATGGTCGTATGCGTGTTTGGCGCCGTGCAGGTGAGCGCCACAATCAGGACTGCATACGACCGAGGCACACAGGGCCAACACCCGGCATCATGGTGTGGGGAGCGATCTCCTACACTGGCCGTACACCACTGGTGATCGTCGAGGGGACACTGAATAGTGCACGGTACATCCAAACCGTCATCGAACCCATCGTTCTACCATTCCTAGACCGGCAAGGGAACTTGCTGTTCCAACAGGACAATGCACGTCCGCATGTATCCCGTGCCACCCAACGTGCTCTAGAAGGTGTAAGTCAACTACCCTGGCCAGCAAGATCTCCGGATCTGTCCCCCATTGAGCATGTTTGGGACTGGATGAAGCGTCGTCTCACGCGGTCTGCACGTCCAGCACGAACGCTGGTCCAACTGAGGCGCCAGGTGGAAATGGCATGGCAAGCCGTTCCACAGGACTACATCCAGCATCTCTACGATCGTCTCCATGGGAGAATAGCAGCCTGCATTGCTGCGAAAGGTGGACATACACTGTACTAGTGCCGACATTGTGCATGCTCTGTTGCCTGTGTCTATGTGCCTGTGGTTCTGTCAGTGTGATCATGTGATGTATCTGACCCCAGGAATGTGTCAATAAAGTTTCCCCTTCCTGGGACAATGAATTCACGGTGTTCTTATTTCAATTTCCAGGAGTGTAGTTTGAGTCCTTGGTAAACTTCTTCCTATTTTCCGTTATGTAAATTCTCTCTGAATAGCGTCATTGGATCAGCATTTTCAATTCCATTTTTTCTCTTTCCTTTATACCTAATTGATGGAGATGCTTCTTTGCGGTTACCCGACCATTATGGTCGGCTGAACTCTTTATTATGGGGCTCACATCTGTTCATCGTAGGAAACGTTACAGTAGTGGCAAAGCAAAGCTGGAGGTCAGTAACTCTAGGTACCATTGATCAGAACAATGTGAGATCAAATCTGCATGTAAATGTCCATAAAGAATCACTTCCCAGGTATTCATTCTGAGTCTTATTAACACTATCTCTAACTGCTTAATGAAGTTTAAAACATTTCCTGTTCGAGGCCTATAGACTGCTAGAACTGTCATCTTGTTTATTTTCAAGTCTATTTCTGGATAACAGCACTCAGACGGGTGTTCAGTGGTTCCTGAGGCCTATGACCTGGTACATTATACAAATTTTTGTGTATATAAGCACCCCTTCTTTCTTCTTATTGTATCTGCAGTAATGTGATACTAATTCGTATCCACCTAGGCCAATTTTTATGGCTTCCAGAGGATGTTCTGTTATGAATAGCACATCTGATTTTGCACTTTACTGTATTGACGTGAAGCTCACTTTTCTTGTTGAACAAGGTTCCTACTTTTTAACGGAAAAATCAGATGTATTATTACTGTTAATTTTTGACTTTCTAAGCGGTGATGACTTTGCCTAACTTCACGGATCAAGCTTTCAGAGTCGGCTATCTTAAATGTAGTATTTTTATCTGCCTCATATCTCTCCACCTATCCCACACCAGTTCTGTTGGACTACAATGGCAAAGATAAGGAGGACTCGCATCTCCCTTTGACCACGTTGCAGAGCTATGGAATCACTTTCATATTTTTTACCGCTGTCTTTTGAAATCTTAACGAACTCCAACAGCTCTGCTTTCGTTTCTGTTTCAGTATGTTACATATTATTACTTTTCAGAAAGTAGTAGAAGCTCAATAAGGAATCTAAATCAGGGCCTGCCACAGGGTTCACTTCTCGCATCTCTCCTGTTAAGCCTTCATATTTCTGATCTTCCGAACACATCTTCAAGAAAATTCTGCGGTGCAGACGATATCGCTCTGGCGTGTCAATCAAAAGAACTTGGTCACTCAGAGGGAACATGGGGACAATGACAGCTGCCCTTAGCTCATATTTTAAAAAATTGAAACTGAAGCCCAGTGCCAGCAACAGCGAAGTTTGTGCGTTTCACCTCAATAAACAAATAAACAAACTAATTAACTAACTAACGCTGAACTCAAGGTGCAATTTGATGTCAGTATTCTCCGTCACAACAAGTACCCCAAGTATTATGACATTACACTCAGCCACGCTCCATCTTATAAAAACATCTCGAAAACACATCAGCCAAGATAGAAACAACATTATTCAGAGGCTGTGTGGCACAATCTTGGAGGCTTCAATGGAGACTTTGCGTAAATCCGCTCCTGCGCTGGTCCGCAGAGTATTGTGCTTCAGTGTGGTGCAATAGTTTTCGTACCAGCTTCTTCGAAGCGCAGCTCAACAACACGATGTGCATGATTACTGGTACAGTCAGACGAACTCCTGTCTACTGGCTTTCCCTGCTAAGTAATACCTACCCACCACAAACTCGGAGCTAAGACCCAGCTTAGACATTACCACAATATACAAAAGAATAAGTAACTACCCATCCATCACGATATGCCTGTCTTACGAAGAAATACGCTTGGTTCGAGACACCCGCCACTACTGCATGTTGGAAAGTTAGCTACAAGTAACACCAAAGTAAGAGGTTTCCGGAACAAGAACTATTAACACAATGGTTCAAGAAATATAACTGTGGCACTGTGGTTGTCGAACTTGACAGGAAACGGTGGGTAAAGTTAAATACACACATCAAAAAAAAATTTGCAGCACCTCGGTTCCGAGAGTTCCGGAACCTGTACAGAAAATTGGAATAGAGATCAACATAAAGATCATTTCCGCCCTTTTTATTGCTCATGAAAACAACACATTTCATGTTGTACCTCCATACAGCGAGACCTTCAAAGGTGGTGGTCCAGATTGCTGTACACACCGGTACCTCTAATATCCAGTAGCACGTCCTCTTGCATTGATGCATGCCTGTATTCGTCGTGCATACTGTCCACAAGTTCATCGAGGCACTGTTGGTCCAGATTGTCCCACTGCTCAACGGCGATTCGGCGTAGATCCTTCGGAGTGGTTCGTGGGTCACGTCATCCATAAACAGACCTTATTAATGTATCCCACGCATGTTTGATAGCGTTCATGCCTGGAGAACATGCTGGCCACTCTAGTAGAGTGATGTCGTTATCCTGCAGGAATTCATTCACAAGATGTGCACGATGGGGCCGCGAATTGTCGTCCATGAAGACGAATGCCTCGCCAATATGCTGCCGGTATGGTTGCACTATCGGTCAGAGGATGGCATTCTCGTACCGTACAGCCGTTACGGCGCCTTCCATGACCACAAGCGGCGTACGTCGGCCCCACATAATGCCACCCCAAAACATCTGGGAACTTCGGTCTTGCTGCTCTCGCTGGACAGTATGTCTAAGGCGTTCAACCTGACTGAGTTGCCTCTCCGACGATTGTCTGGTTGAAGACATATGCGACACTCATCGGTGAAGAGAACATGATGCCAATCCTGAGCGGTCCATTCGTCACGTTGTTGGGCCCATCTGTACCGCGCTGCATGGTGTCGTGGTTGCAAAGATGGACCTCACCATGGACGTCGGGAGTGAAGTTGCTCATCATGCCGCCTATTGCGCACAGTTTGAGTCGTAACACGACGTCCAGTGGCTGCACGAAAAGCATGATTCAACATGGTGGCGTTGCTGTCAGGGTTCCTCCGAGCCACAATCCGTAGGTAGCTGTCATCCACTGCAGTAGTAGCCCTTGGGCGCCCTGAGCGAGGCATGTCATCAAAAGTTCCTGTCTCTGTCTCCCCTCCATGTCCAAACAACATCGCTTTGGTTCACTCCGAGAAGTCTGGCACAAAGTAACAATGCAGACGCGATCGAACCGCGGTATTGACCGTCTAGGCATGGTTGAAACACAGACAACACGAGCCGTGCACCTCCTTCGTGGTGGAATGACTGGAACTGATCGGCTGTCGGACCCCCTTTGTGTAATAGGCGTAGCTCATGCATGCTTGTTTACATCTTTGGGCGGGTTTAGTGACATCTCTGAACAGTCAGAGGGACTGTGTCTGTGATACAATATCCACTGTTAACGTCCATCTTCAGGAGTTCTGGGAACTGGGGTGATGCAAAACATTTTTTGATGGTTGTAGAATCCGCACTGAATGAAGTCGGTGCTTTGCCTCCATCTATAACTGAAGTATTGTTGGAGTCTCTGAGTTGTGGTTCAAATGGCTCTGAGCACTATGGGACTCAACTGCTGAGGTCATTAGTCCCCTAGAACTTAGAACTAGTTAAACTGAACTAACCTAAGGACATCACAAACATCCATGCCCGAGGCAGGATTCGAACCTGCGACCGTAGCGGCCTTGCGGTTCCAGACTGCAGCGCCTTTAACCGCACGGACACTTCGGCCGGCTCTCTGAGTTGTGACTGTGGTGCACTGAAACAACCTATCAGACATATAAGAGAGAAGTGAGTCCTACTACGCAATAAGGGCACGTGGAATGATTTTATGAAAGCCAACGCCACAATGGTAGAATGGACTTAAAACCTAGATATTAATGTTTAGTCGTTTTATTTTTGTTTTATGCATTGTCAATCGTTACACATTATATGAGTAATGGTACTACACTTGTGTGCCATATGAATGATGATGATGACTCTGCAGCCTTTTAATGAATATTACTTTTTCTTGTGTTTGTAGAGGGAGGCCTGTCGAGAACAGCTTGCATTGTCCAAAACTGTGACAGAGCCTGGATGCAAATACGGCAACAGCTGATTCTGGTACCATTCTGGAAATGTTTCCCCATTGATTTCTATGTCGTAATCCGAGATGGTTTTCGATTTTGATCGGAAGACAAGTTTACTTTGAAGCGCAAGTCCGGTAGCAGCGAAATCGGCGTGTCGTAATATACGAGAGCTGTTCGGAAGGTAGGGTCCGATCGCGCGTGAAATCCCAGTGAAAATCCGCTAGGGCTTTGCACAGATGTGTTGGGCAGTGTCTCTAGTATGCCTTTCGATCGCAGCACGTCGCTCTCTTCAGTTCTCAGCTCACAGTGAGAACGTAAAGGTGGCTAGAAAGTAGTGTCTCCCGCCAAGTATGAGGGCCTGGTGAAAGATTTCGCCGGAAGCTATGCAACCCACATAACATTACTGTCATGCGGTTCCTTCTACACGACAATTCTCGGCCGCACTCTGCAAGGCCAATGAAGATGCTCCTGCAGCGTTTTCGATGGGAAGTGTTTGATCACTCTCAATACAGCCCGTAATTGGCTCCCCCTTTAGGCACAAACAAGGAGCTGTAGACCAGCATAGAGAATTGACGTAAAGCACAGGCGGCTGCCATCTATGACGGTGGTATTGGTCCAACGCTATGACAAATGTCTAAGTCGGGACGATGACTATCTGGATAAGCAGCTTGAAGTTGTAGCTAACTGTAGCAAATTAAAACTTTTTTTTTTATTTTTACAGTGGTTTTCATTTCGCGACCAATCTGAATAACCCTCATAAGAAGCCCACCTTTTCCCATTGGAACTTCCAAGCCACCTTGATTTCCCAAATACAATTTCTAGTGTGGTTCTGATTTACCCACGTCTCGTCTAAGTAATACACAGATTTTCCTTTTGATCCGACATCATGCGTTGTCCTTAGAAACGTCGCCCTAGCAGCAGCAATATATTTTCCCTCGATTAAAAATTTCCTTCCGGTATTAGATTTTATATATTTAAGTCCGATGTTCTCCTGTATTTTGTCTATGTACCTTCCGATCCTTCAAACTCAGTAGCTTCACGAATGACAATGAACAATTTCACTGCCGTGAGCAGCTCGCCTCTTTCATAAAATTCGAAAACTTTGCGACGTAAAACACCTTGAGCGAATTCGTTTATTCCCGGCACCCGCTTTGACACGCTATGTTTCCTCCCTGGAGACCGAAATTCCACATTGCTAGAGACCGGATTTTAAATAAAAAATTTCCGGCTTTTATTCTTATTATTTCCCGTAATAAACTTAGAAATTGAACAAACACTGAAAAATTTTGACTCTCTCTGTTTCAAGGTATATAGAATGGAAATATAAAATTAAACAGACAGAACTTAGTCTGTCCACCGTTGGCTGCTTTTCTTGAAAAGTGATAAGTATTTGAATACCACAGATAATCACCAGCATTCTCATATTGACTGCAATTCTTTGAAACTCTGCCGAAAAATCATGTTGTAATCGAGAATCATACCACGGTTTGGGCACTACGAATACTCATTGAGACTATTCGACAACTGATTCAGCAAGAAAGAACAAAGCCTGAAGGTGAACGGGTCATGGATTCACTTGCAGGGTGAAAACCGTTGTTGAAAAACTCCGTTTTTCGTGTTAATTAGTCCGTAAGGGCTACAAAAAAAAGATATATCATGCAGACACAGGCAGCTGTCACTTACTTTCTATTTTGTTGTGTAGTATGAATGAATGTTCGAAATTTTTTTTTAATTTGTTACTGTTACCGTAATTTCCTTCGCTTTTTAATATTTCGAAGAAATGGCAGACAAATCTTTAATCTTCTAAAGCAAATGAAGCCTTTTACTTCGTTGCTACACACTTCGTAAAAATATTTCCGGCCTACGAATGGTGGTATTCCGTAGTACAACGGATGTCTGGCGACGACCGCGAGAAACTACCGTACAGACCAGGTGGGGTCAGGTCTTGCACACTGCACGTACTCGTTTGCCTTAAGCCACGACACATGGCAACAGGGACGTTATTATCACAGAAAATCAGATGCCTCCAAGCACTATGGAACTTAACATCTGAGGTCATCAATGTTCCAGTACAAAGAAGTTGGTGAAGGGGCCGCAATGGCTACTGAAGGTAGAATGCTGGACTAGGACCTGCGCCAGTCTCCCAAACGACCTCGATGGAATTGAAATTTCACAAAATGTTAATCTCTGTTATTTAAATCCTTTAAGGCATCGATCAAAACTAATAAAATTACACATAAATGAAGAAAATTAGAAAGATATACATTGAGAACACCCATGTGCTTATCAGAGATCAGTCTTCTGACAGGAAATTTCATTCCTTGTATAACTTTGATTTAAGAGAAAAAACAACACAATGGAATTACTTTCGCTTTCAAGTGTATGAACGCTTAATAGCGCCCTAAAACTTAAAACTAGAGGATTTTCGTAACAAGAAATTTCATGCTCTACAAATTCATAAGTTCACATTATTCATTTGGAGCAGTCGTTTTTCAGTTACAGGCGTTGGAGCAGACATTTTAGCTAATCTGGTAAAAGTGAACGAGATCTGACAACTGCCTGCGGCCAAACGGCTACACCGATTTTGAAATTTAAGTAGGTCGTTCCATGCAAAATTGAGTGCTCTTTCATTTTGGTACGGGTAACTTTTCCATTAGGATGTATGGTTTCCGAGTAATGCGTGAAAACCTGAATCAAGTGACAAAATTTTTTGGCTTTTTTGGCCCCAAAAAGTTGCTCCGACGGTTTTGGAGGTCGAAAACTTGGATTCAACATAACTACACACACAAGATAAAAAAAATAAAAGCAAAAAGCACCCCGTTACTGGACTAATGGAGGGTGAAGCTTTGACAATGCCAGTCACTCGTGCTGGCTAGTCGACAGAAAAACAAACGTCGGTCGAAGAACCCCAGTCAGAAGACAATAGGCAGATTGAAAATACTTAGCGTAATAATAAACATAGAAAAACCAGAGATAAAAGTGCGTCGGTGCTACAGCATCAAATTAACACACATACTTCTGGAAAGGGTAAATACAGTTTCAGCTAGTGTATATCCTGCATCACTGATACGTACGACTGTTGCAAACATAATGTTCATTCCATAACGAAGTCAGGATATGTGATGTTTATTCTGCGATCAGCATGAATAATATTCTCGCAACTGGTACTTACCTTTCATAATTTTCATTTACTAGTTTTGTGTACTTTCGGACTTCTTCAGATCTCTTTGTAGGTACAAACCCAGAAACTTATTGGTTTTAGGATTGGTGAGTAAATAACATACAGGGTGTGGAATGCGTCTGATGATATACGGTCCACTTGCTTTTTCCCGTTTGAGCTGTGAAGATTTACCCTAAGCTGTTCTACTCATCTAATCTTCAGCGTTCTTCTGAGGCACAACATTTCAAAAGCTTCTATTCTCTTCTTGTCTAAATTGCTCATAATCCATTTCTCACTTCCATACATGCTTGCATGCCATACAAATACTTTCAGGAACGACTTCCTCACACACAAATCTATATTCGATGTTGACAAAGTTCCTTTCTTCAGAAACGTTATTCTTACCATTGCCAGTCTACATGTTATATCCTCTCTACTTCGGCCATCATCCTTTATTATACTGCCCAAATAGAAAAACACATCCGCTACTTTACCTCTGTCGTTTCCTAATCTAATTCCCTTAGCTTTATCTGCTTTGATTTGACTACATTCCATTATCCTTGTTTTGCTTTTGTTGATGTTCATCTTATGTCCTCCTTTCAAGGCACTGTCCATTACCTTGAACCGCTCTTCAAAGTCCTTTGGTGTCCCTGACACAATTACAATGTCATTGGCAAATCCCAAAGTTTTTATTTCCTCTTCCTGAATTTTAATTGGTTCAAATGGTTCAAATGGCTCTGAGCATTATGGGACTTAACATCTATGGTCATCAGTCCCCTAGAACTTAGAACTACTTAAACCTAACTAACCTAAGGACATCACACAACACCCAGCCATCACGAGGCAGAGAAAATCCCTACCCCGCCGGGAATCGAACCCGGGAACCCGGGCGTGGGAAGCGAGAACGCTACCGCACTACCACGAGCTGCGGGCGAATTTTAATTCCTTCTCCATACTTTTCTTTGGTTTCCTTTACTGCTTTTTCAATGCACAGACTGAATAACATCGGGGATAGGCTGCAACCCTGTCTCACTCCCTTCTCAACCACTGCTTCCCTTTCATGTCCCGTCGATTCTTATAAGTGCCGTCTGGTTTCTGTATAAGCCTTTCCTTCCCTGTATTTTGCTCCTGCTAACTTCATAGTTTCAAACAGGGTATTTCAGTCAACATTGTCAAAAGTTTTCGCTAAGTCTTCAAATGCTATAAACGTAGGTTTGCCTTTCCTTAATCTTTCTTCTAAGATAAGTCGTAAGGTCAGTATTGCCTCACGTGTGTCCACAATTCTCCGAAATCCAAACCGATCTTCCCTGAGGTCGGTTTCTACCCAGTTTTTCCATTCACCTGCCAGCACCAACTTTCCTTGGGATTGGAATTGTTATATTCTTCTTGAAGTCTGAGGGTATTTGGCCTGTCATATGTCTTGCTCACCAGATGGAAGAGTTTTGTTTGGAAATTTGTGGTAAGTTCCTAAGGAACCGAACTCTGAGGTCATCTGTCCCTAGGCTTACACATGACTTACTCTAACTTAAACTAACTTTTTCTAAGGACAATACACACACCCATGTCCGAGGGCGGACTCGAACCTCCGAAGTGGGGAGCCGCGCGAACCGTGGCAAGACGCCCACAGACAGGGCGTCTACCCCGCGCAGCGAGAGGTTTGTCATGGCTGGCTCTCCCAAGGCTATCAATAGGTCTAATGGAATGCTGTCTACTCCCGCGGACTTGTTTCATCTTAGGTCTCTCAGTGCTCCGGCAAATTCTTCTCGCAGTATCATGCCTCCCACCTCATCTCATATGCGTACTCTTCCATTTCTATAATATTGCCTGCAAATACATCTCCCTTGTATAGCACCACTATATACTCCTTCCACCAGCTTTCCCTTCTGTTCTTAGGGCTGGCTTTCCATCTGAGCTCTGTTCTCCAAAGGCATCTTTAATTTTCCTGTAAGCTGTATGTATCTTTCTCCTGGTGACATATGCTTCTGAATCCGTATATTTGTTGACTTACGTTACCAGCACGAAATTTGCCCAAGAAACTCGTGTATTTCATTTACAAATGATACTTAATTATCTAACTATAACAATACTAAATATCTTCCACTAATAATGACGTTTCCTGTTTGTGGCTTAGCTGCTGCTACTGCAGAGACTTGAGATCAGCTTAAGTTACGTTCGCTGCATAAGTAGATAGTGAAGAAACTTTTTAGTAAAATATAGTAACGCAGTTTGCCATTTTTATCTTCTGAACTGATGAAAACTCCGGATCGCTCTATCTAAATAGCGCCTTATAAGGCAACAATACTAAAGTAATAAAATTTTGAGTTTATATCTGAAGTATAACACGATAGAATGCTGCACATATTTATGTAGACACGTTTCAAATCGGTAATGTCAAGGAGGACATCAGTAACCATGTGTATAAGAAGGGTAAATGGACGGATCCGCAAATTACAGACCAGTATCCTTAACATTGGTTTGCTGCAGAATTATTAAGACTATTCTAAATTCAAATGTAACCAATTTCCTTGAGACGGAAGAGCTTCCGTTCGCAAATCAGTATGGATTTAGAAAAGTCACTTATGCGAATTTCAACGCACCTTTGTCCCGCACAACATCCTACGAACCATGGATGTAGGGCAACAGGCAGATTCCACATTTACAGATATCCGGAAAGCGTTTGACATGGTGCCCCCACTGCGGAATGTTAATGAATGTCTGAGCATACGGAGTAGGTTCCCAGATATGTGAGTGGTTGGAAGACTTCGTCAGTGATAGATCCCAGTATGTTGTCCTTACAATGAGTGTTCGTCAGAGACACGGGTATTGTCAGGAGTGCCCCAGTGAAGTGTGATAGGACCGCTGTTGTTCCCTACATACATAACTGATGTGGCGGACAGGATGGGCAGCAATCTGCGGTTGTTTGCTGATGACACCGTGGAGTACGGTAAGGTGTCGAAGTTGACTGACTGTATGAGGATATAAGATGACTGCGACAGAATTTATATTTCATATGACGAGCGGTAGCTCACTCTAAAAATAGAAAAATGTAAGTCAAATAGGATGAGTAGAAAAATATCTCTTAATGTTCGAATACAGAATTAGTTTCGTGCTGCTTGACACAGTCAGGTCCATTAAATGTGTTCCCGTAATGCTTCAAAGCGAAGTGATATGGAACAAGTATGTAAGGGATGTTGAAGGCGAACGGTCCAGAATTTCAGGAAAGCGTAGCTCATCTACGAAGGAGGCAACATGTACAGCACCACAGTGACCCATTCTTGAGTACTGCTCGAGTGTTTTGGACACCCACCAGGTCGGATTATATGGAGATATCGACGCAATTCAGAGGCGGGCTGTTAGATTTGTTACCTGGTAAGTTCGATCAGCATAGTAGTATTGCGGAGATGCTTCGAAAACTCGAATTGGAAGTCATGGGGGCAGCATGATATTCTTTTAGCGAAAAACTTCTAAGAAAATTTAGGGAACCCCCATTTTAGGCTGACTTCGGAACGATTCTACTGCCACCAACATGTACCTCGTGTAAGGACCACAAATATGAGAGACAGCAGGGTTCGAACGGAGGCACATAGACAGTCGTTTTTCCTCGCTCCGCTTGGAATATTTTACAATTTAAAGAGACATTGTAAGGTTTCTAGCCTTATTTTTGGCTTTCAATGAAAATTCTGTGAGCTATATTTGAACCGTAAAATTACTATTGGTTCACCAAAGGTTATTAATCTGTCAGTACACAAAATTTAAAGTGGAAGTAGGTGCCAAGGAATAACTGGTGAAATTACACACAGTTTTCAGTAACACTTTTTATTCAATTTGGTGCAAGACTTTACGATGTTTAAAAAAAAAAACCAACACTTATTTAACAAATAAGTCACAATTTACGAAAGGAAAGGACTTTTAAATTATGAAATTATTATTAAAAAATTTCAAGCCAGTAAAAAGCAAGTACAGGCAAGCAATTTAAAGTATACAACGCCACGTTGTATAATATTTCAAGCTCAGCTAAATTACTGGTGAATTTCACTCCATTCATTAAATGGCGCAGAATCTAACTTGTCTGCAGCATATAAAGACAATCTTGTTTACAAAAGTTCTCAAAATAGAAAAGCCAAAATGCGTGAGTCATGCACTCCGGGCGACACTCACAGTTAATAACATTAACATTTCCAAAATATATAAAAAAACAAATTTTACAAATTTCTCCCAGTTAACTTATGGCAAACACACACGCTCGCCAGGTAGGACTTGCGAACTTTTACAACATTCTCCTTTCAAGGCAACAATTTCTACCCGTAATGAAATGGCGAACATTTGCGTGTCAAGTAAACACACTAATAACCAACTACCTGTATAAAACACATAAGCATGTTCAGTAAAAGCCTTAAAAGGTATTGAATTGGAAAAACACACAACAGTATTCGCTGACTGGAAACAATATAAAAAATCCACTGCGGCGTACATTATCTACCTTGCTAACCTATAGCCAAATATACATAAACACAAAGTTACGTAAGTTACAGCTTCCAGATGAGCAGGAATTCGTTATGGAATTGACTAGTTCTTACCACGAGACGAAAGGAATTTTTCCTCTTTCTTAGAGTACTTTTTACACGTGAGTCTAGTAATACTAGCTATGGCAGGCGAGAGAATGGATCAGGTGTTAGTGCCTTGCATTTTAAACTGTACAGTCATTGGTGCCTTAGACTTTCACAGACATGGCAGAGACTAACAGTCGAATAAACCCGTAGGTAAGCTGGGAGGGAAAAGAAGCAATCCGAACCACAGATTTACTCTGACTCCCCTCCTTTCGTCCTCAAAAGGGGACAAACGGACCACGCTTTCTAATATAACCACCTTCCCGCGGGTGGGCAGAGGAGAATGAATGGCGGGAAACCCACAAAAAATACGGCTGGTATAATTAACAAGAAAAAGTAAATTGAATTCAATTAAACTCCATAAAATCTGTTAACAATCAATACTCAACTTCTGGTGCGTTACGAATCCCAGCACTGAACCAACGCAGCACCTCCAAATGCTCTGCCGAGCCGCCCGCTGCCAGCCGTTTCAACAGACGCAGGGAGGCGCGCCGACATTCAGAACCTCCTCGCCGGTCGACAGCATACGGCCGAACTGCAGATTAGGCCCCTCGCGGACCCACGCTCAGGAAGATTCCTTTCGCGACGAGTAGTTAACGCCCCATACCACGGAGCCGCTGCTCGCGTCGCTTACGCTGATGCCGCGGTCTGCGTGCCGTCCCTCTAGCACCGGCAGAGAAGTCGCTTCTTGATGCCCTGACTGCCAACTCTCCACCAGAGCCCATACAGCCACTTCTTAAACCCACGCGAACAGCCCACTTTCCCCCTTTCCCGCTACAGCGAGACACCGAAGCCTTCAATTGCGACAACGGCGCCACCGCCAGAAAACGGAAGGCGACTGCATCACGCTACACGCTGCGGCGCGCTTTTTAAAGCTAACTTTACTACGGCTCACAATTTTCATTCGATATGTCATACTTCATATGTGGGCACTGGACATTTATTCAAAGTCCTCAATGATCGATATGTTACGCCACAGAGCTTCTGAGTACAAGCAATGTGATCTTCGATTGTCAGTAGCACTGTTGTTGCCAGTCAACATTCAGAGCGAGAGAAGTCAGAAAGTCGTGTGTTGGTGACGCTCCTGAAGGGTTGGAAATAACTAGCGGAACACGGAGATACAAATCCAGAGGATGTTGAAGTCTGGAATTATGATTTGGAAAGGATTGTTTTGAGAATTGTGCAGATTTTCAGGTAATATTGTCACAACATTGCTTGCTGGTGCGTAATTTATGAGTTTGTGAAAGATTAATTTTCGGTGACTTTTTCTTTATTGGTTTGCCGATGGCTGTCGAGACGTGAGTTCTCTGACCACACAGTGTTAAAAATTTACCACTGCTTTACCATTTCAGCAACAAGTTTTTTGGCAAAGTCATATTTTTATTCAGAAGTTATATACACTACTGACCATTAAAATTGCTACACTAAGTAGATGACGTGCTACAGACGCGAAATTTAACCGAAAGGAAGAAGATGCTGTGATATGCAAATGATTAGCTTTTCAGAGCATTCACACAACTTTGGCGCCGGTGGCGACACCTACAACGTGCTGACATGACGAAAGTTTCCAACCGATTTCTCACACACAAACAGCAGTTGACCGGCGTTGCCTGGTGAAACGTTGTTGTAATGCCTTGTGTATGGAGAAGAAATGCGTACCATCACGTTTCCCACTTTGATAAAGGTCCGATTGTAGCCTATCGCGATTGCGGTATATCGTATCGCGACATTGCTGCTCGCGTTGGTCGAGATCCAATGACTGTTAGCAGAATATGGAATCGGTGGGTTCAGGAGGATAATATGGAACGCCGTGCTGAATCCCAACGGCCTCGTATCACTAGCAATCGAAATGACAGGCATCTTATTCGCATGGCTGCAACGGATCGTGCAGCCACGTCTCGATCCATGAGTCAACAGATGGGGACGTTTGCGAGACAACTACCATCTGCACGAACGGTTCGACGACGTTTGCAGCAGCACGGACTATCAGCTCGGAGACCATGGCTGCAGTTACCGTTGACGCTGCATCGCAGACAGGAGCGCCTGCGATGGTGTGCTCAACGACGAAGCTGGGTGCACGAATGGCAAAACGTTATTTTTTCGGATGAATCCAGATTCTGTTTACAGCATCATGATGGTCGCATCCGTGTTTGGCGACATCCCAGAGAACGTACATTGGAAGCGTGTATTCGTCATCGCCATACTGGCGTATCACCCGGCGTGATGGTATGGGGTGCCATTGGTTACACGTCTCGGTCACCTCTTGTTCGCATTGCCGGCACTTTGAACAGTGGACGTTACATTTCACATGTGTTACGACCCGTGGCTCTACCCTTCCTTCGATCCCTGCGAAAACCTACAATTCAGCAGGATAATGCACGACCGCATGTTGCAGGTCCTGTACGGGCCTTTCTGGATACAGAAAATGTTCGACTGCTGCCCTGGCCAGCACATTCTCCAGATCTCTCACCAATTGAAAACGTCTGGTCAACGGTGGCCGAGCAACTAGCTCGTCACAATACGCCAGTCACTACTCTTGATGAACTGTGGTATCGTGTTGAAGCTGCATGGGCAGCTGTACCTGTACACACCATCCAAGCTCTGTTTGACTCAATGCCCAGGAGTATCAAGGCCGTTATTACGGCCAGAGGTGGTTGTTCTGGGTACTGGTTTCTCAGGATCTATGCACCCAAATTGCATGGAAATGTAATCACATGTCAGTTCTAGTATAATATATTTGTCCAATGAATACCCGTTTATCATCTGCATTTCTCCTTGGTGTACCAATTTTAATGGCCAGTAGTGTATGTAAAGATAGTTATGATTTTCAAGGAATAACTTTCAGTGTTCACAATATAGTTCTTGAATGCTAGTCTCTTTTGAGTCGCTCAGTAAATACATCACCCCTCGACTGTCTCTTCACGAAAGTTTTGTTTTTACAATCGTGCCGTCGCACTTCGCTGAGCGGGACACAGCAACTAAAAATAAAGCGTGATCTGCTTAGATAGCATTGCTGACGCCCTTGCATTGCCCTGCGCAAGTCTTTTGTTTCTTTAGCTGATTTACTGCTGTTCCGTACGCTTTATGTTCATTACTTTCGCGCAGTACAGTTTTTCCGTTGCCACAGATAAGTCACAAAATTCGTTAGGGACAATTTAATCACAGTCAGAAAACAGTAAGATCACTCACAGTTAAGCTTTGCATTTCAGAATTATTGCCGTTGTGGTCTTCAGTGCGAAGACTGGGTTGATGCAGCTCTCCATGCTACTCTAGCCTGTGCAGGCCCCTTCATCTCCGAATAACTACTGAACCTACAGCCTTCTGAATCTGCTTACTGTATTCATCTCTTGGTCTCCCTCTACGAGTTTTACCTCCCACACTTTCCTCCATTTCTAAGTTGGTGACCCCTTGATGTCGCAGAACGTGTCCCATCAACTGATCGCTTCTTCTAATCATGTTGTGCAACAGATTTGTTTTCTCCCCATTCCTTTCAGTACCTCCTCATAAGTTATATGATTTACCCATCTAATCTTTATCAGTCTTCTGTAACACTACACTTCGAACGCTTCTATTCTCTTGTTGTGTAAACTTTTGTATGGGTTCGTGGGAAAAGGATTTTGAAATTATAAGAAAAATATAATTTAAAGGGCTAAATGATTATTTAAGATTATTCTGGAATATATTATCGGATAACGGATAGATTTCGGCTATCCGAACAGTCACCGTAGCTAATGAAGGAAAAAACTGAACAATAAGATTTCGTTGTGAGTACACACATATAAAAATTAAAAATATTTTTATATCCCTTCTTGAAATAATTTCGTATACCTCTTCAACGCTGCGGTGACACATTGCTGTTTCCGTCCATTATTACTGATATCCATACAGGTGCTCTCGATCGTCCAACATTTGTTTCGATGTACTTTCATTGACTAATAAATAAGCCGGCCAGAGTGGCCGAGCGGTTCTAGGCGCTACAGTCTGGAACCGCGCGACCGCTACGGTCGCAGGTTCGAATCCTGCCTCGGCCATGGATGTGTGTGATGCCCTTAGGTTACTTAGGTTTAAGTAGTTCTAAGTTCTTGGGGACTGATGACCTCAGAAGTTAAGTCCCATAGTGCTCAGAGCAATTTGAACTAATAAATAAATATTCAAACAACTTTTTAAAATGTCCCTCATATATTTTCACATACAGTCTTCGCGTAATACATTCACAAGGTTAATAATACTTGACGTCCGTACAACTTTTACACATGCGTCTAGCCTCTTTCAGGTCTCAACACAGACAGACAGCTACTATGTAGTGCGCGCTGGACTGATCATTAACAATCATCTCTGACATTATATTTTATCGTTGTCACAGATGCTACAGCTATCTAGCGGCTAGGGAGCACGTCTTTTAATCAATTTAAAAATTACCGCCACACTGTTTATCGTCCATGTTTCACTTCCACACGTAGTATTTTCGACAAGTATTCTTTCAAAATTCGCTCTATAATCTTTCGGCTGAAATATTGTTCTGTTGGCTTTGTGTGTTGAAACTGCAAGTCATAGAATTTCTCAGGACGGATTATTTAGTGTACAGTCTTTGGTTTTCTATTTAATTTGGTAAAAGTTAACTCACGAACAGTCGCGAAGTTATCTATACAGCTAGCGTTTTTTTTAATTATACCACTTGCGTTGTTTAGGTTTACAGTTCACACAGACGAAGTTAAAGAACAGAAAACCAGTTCAGTTTGCAATAACAAAACCAGCAAGTTACAGCGTTTGCGCCTCTCTGTGTCGTTTCCACAAACACTACGAGGAGGTAGTCTCTTTTCGTTCCACACTGTGCTTATTTAGAATGTGTAAAAGACTGCCAATGAGTGACGTGCTCTGAACAACTTTTCAATATTTACATACTTTCCAACACTGTGACGTTTTCTTCCTCGTTATAATTTTTTTGCGTAGTCCACACGAGTTAGACACGATTTCAATTTGCAGTCAGTTTGGAGTCTTGTTACAGCCTTTCCAATAGTCTCGTCAGTCTTAATTGCTGACTTCTTTCTTCATTTCCCATGGGAATTTAAAATTAATCCTTCAAACTGGTGGCCGTGGTACTGTGCGTCTTCTCAAAGACCTTTTGATAATGATAAATATGAACTTCTGATATTGATGTATTTATCGTTCGCTCCCGTCCTTACGAGACGTTGTTAGTGCAATGGTGCTTTCCACTGCAACTTCACTTATCTCTCGGCTTGTGCCCGTTACCTCGCTACTGGTCTACAAAATAGTCGTAGAAATCTTGAAGCTTTCCTTTTCAGGAGTGCTTTCCTGAATACACAGCCAAGCACCATCCAGCATTCCAGGAGAAGATATGCAACAGCTAACGAGTTCTTCTGCGACAGTGTATTTCTTCCTTTTCCTTATAGGCAAGAACAAGGTAGCAACAATGAACCTGTTTCCACAAACATCGATTAAAATGACATTTGCACCTCATAAGCTCTGTTTCTGGAACAAACTTCTATATGATTGGACGATAACGGTTTCGAAGTCTGTGGAGACGAAGGGTTTCTTCCAGACGTGTTAGTTTTAATAGCTCAAAAAAAAACATCATACGTTTCTCGCTTGTTGTTCTCTAGCAAAGCGTAGACAGCTGGAGTAGTGTTTGTTTCCTCCGAAGCACTTGTAAGACCAGCGTGGAGCATAAACAACTCTCCAAACTGCTTGCTGGAACTCTGAACGTTCCGTCCACGAAGAATGATTCACAGCTTGACAAACATGATTTTTTCCCTATTCGCTGGCAAACACCAATATTCTCTCATCCTGACCCTGTTGCCATTAGCAGGTAAAAAACTGCTGCCATCTTTCATCAGAAAATATTTTCTTGAAAGAATGTGCCTCCAGAATCGGTCAGATGTTGTCTTAATTCGTCTGTGCGTATGTTTCACACTTCTGTGTGGCGGTAACAATGTTTCTAGGGCGTAGCCTCTGTGGAAGAGCTGCCGTACTTCAACATAAACTAATGAAATCGTGCTACGTATTTCTTTTCACACGATTTTTTGCGCTTACTATGTGGTGTCACAGCCAGACACCACACGTGCTAGGTGGTAGCTTAAATCGGCCGCGGTCCTGTAGTACATGTCGGACCCGCGTGTCGCCACTGTGTGATCGCAAACCTAGCGCCACCACAAGGCAGGTCTCGAGAGACTGACTCGAACTCAGCCCAGTTGTACGGACGACAGAGCTAGTGACTAGACGTACGAAGCCTTTCTCTCTCATTAGCCGAGAGACAGAATAGCCTTCAGCTAAGTTAATGGCTACGAACTAGCAAGGCGCCATTAGCCTTACAGAGATTGTAATTAGAGTCTCACTTGTGTTCACCATAGAGATGTACAAGAAGAAATTAAAGATAAGTATATGAGAAACTCCGTTCTTTTCTTCATAGCATTAATTACGTATCCTGTTCCAGTACTTCACGCCCGTCTGCGTTAGTCTCGCGTGCCCTTTAAGCCACCTCTATCTACAAGGTGTTGGCCCAGCTGCCGACACATCATACTAAGTATTTTCGCACTTCATTTGCTGCTTCATGTAGAATAAAAACACGGCTAATTTCACCTAAAACTGTATTGTTTTTAGTGGATGGTCTTCCTCTTGCTTTGTTCTCTACTAGCTCTGCTTGTATAACAGGAGAACGAAATATGTGTATGGCTCTATTGGCTGGGAGGCCCCGTTCGCGATCTTCAAGCGCCTTGTGCATGTCCTTTTGACACCACTTCGGCCACTTGCGTGAGCGGAAAAAAATTTGACCGAAGCAGGAGTCGAACCCGGGACCCCAGGGACGAAGGTCCAAAACGCTAATCACAAGACCGTCAACAATGGACGTGACTTAAAAGCTATAAGAGACACATGACGCTCAGTGGCTAAAATGCAATGTGTTTGTGACTGATATTGTTATGGAAGTACAATTTAGAGAATTGTGTAAGCACTGTATTCATTACGTCGAATCGTATTATGCAGACCATATCAAACAATAACAGTGTTTTCACAAATATAATAATGTTCAAAAGTCAGAGAGATGTAGTTTTCTCTAATAGTAGTTATTGTTCCACATTTCGCATTATATTCTTCAGATCAATAAATGCATTCTACTACATACTTTCTAAAGTAGCCTATGTTCTTCCTCGGCGTTCAAGTTCTCTCTATATCTGATTTTTTTTCAAAATCGCTCGAGCGTTTTAATCGTGAAAGCGAAACAGATAGTAACTTTCGCATTGATAGAATGGATAAGTTTACACAATGCCTCGTAAGTTACATCTTCTTTGTTGGTACAGTCCACTATACGAGGTGCTACAATAAAGTAAGTAAGTAAAGTAAGTAGGCACAATATCTTTGACCTTGGTCTATAAGCTGCTTGTAGTCCAAGCGGCACATCGATGCAACTGCTCAGTCGTGAGATGTGTTGTAATAAGTTAACATGTGTTTGTGTCTCTCGTCATGGAAATGGAACCACATAATATTTCCCAATGGTATGCCATTTCTTTTTGCATTAAACTGGGTGAAAACGCGACGACAACTTAGGGTAAGCTTCAGAAGGCTTTTGGAGAGGAGGTTATGTCAAGAGCTCAAGTTTTTCGTTGGCATAAAATGTTTAGTGAAGGCAGAACGAATGTTGAGGATGAAGACCGCAGTGGACGACCATCAACCTCACGGACGAATGTCAACTTGGCCAGGGTGCGTGAACTCGTACGATCTGAACGAAGATTATCCGTGAAAATGATTGCAGAAGAACTGAACGTCAATCGAAAAACGGTTCGTCTAATAATAACTGAAGATCTTGGTATGAGAAAGATTTGTGCAAAAATGGTCCCCTTACTGATCTGTCAGTACAACAATTTTTAACGTCAAAGCAAATTTCATTACTACCACAGCCACCTTATTCTCCAGATATCTTTCCGTGCGATTTTTTTCTATTTCCAAGAGTCAAAACGGCGGTCAAGGGACACCATTTTCAAACAACACAAGATGTCCAAGAAGCTGTGACGAGGGTCTTGGAGGATATTACAGAAGATGAGTTCCAGAAATGTTACCATCAGTGGCAGAAGTGCTAGAAAAAGTGTGTGCAATCAGAAGGGAACTACTTTGAAGGAGACAACACTAAACTTGACTGAAACGGTAAGCAACATTTTTTTCACATGAGTCTCATTACCTTATTGTCGCACCTCGTATGCTGATACCCACTGTAAAACAGTAAAAGCTTCCGGCTGGTGGCCTCGGTGAACTTCATCTCCACAACATGTAGAACACAAAACACTAACTGCCAGTCAGAGATCAGATCAGTACTGAACTCTGGGAGAAAGCCACGCATCACAGCTGTCACGGACAGGGTAGAGTCCACGCAGAATACCACGACTGGTAGGTAGACGCAAAGTCGACAGGGCACGCATTGCAAGAGCAGTAGAGGTGGGGGTTCTGGGCAGGCGCTGTAGGGCAAATGCCGAGCGCCAGAGGGGAAGTGTCACTCTAAACTGAAGCCTACACTCACATTTTTTCTAAGAATTAACTGTAGCCCATCCACTTCTACACTTGCATGGTAACCATTCAAAAAGATCTATTGTATTCTCTGCTTTGGTTAGTATCCAAAAAGAATTCCAATGAAAATGCAGCGATTTATTTTCGTCGGGCTTGTTAACTATTTGTAACCTTCAGCGAAGTGTTATGAGTGCCGAATTTTGAATAAAACCTACACATTTCTCTGTTTGCCATGTTAAAATTTGCTTTTTTTTTTACCAAAACACAGTGGACTTTACACAGCCTCACCTCTGTACCGTGTTGTGGAGACGCAATTGCAAGAGACTTCTGAAGCTGTTACTCATTAAGTGTATTACGCGAGGAACAGAGGAAAAGTAAGGTCAGTAGCTTATCAAAAAATCCACATCCTCGGTGTAAAATAAACGTGTAATGTCTTCACTTTTTGTTCCAATGCCGATAGCGTTTCTCGTTTCATCTGCTATCGATGGCTCCTCAAAATTACATTCTTTCATCGAAAAAGTTTGTAGTTAGTGGAATAACATGGTAAATAATTATGTTTTGCGTAATAACAATATGCTAAAATACTCTCCTCTTTGTGTGTTATCATGCGCTGAATTCTCATTTCAATATCCCAAACCGTTTATGAAATATCAGGTATTTTGTGGATATTTCACTCTGGCTTTATTGCTCGCGCATCGTGATCGTAAATGAGTGTGGTACATCAGATCAGTTTTCTCAAGACTGGTGACAAATAGAGATCAGCACCCAAGTTTAAAGAAAATTCTATATTTTAGTTAAGATTCATACATAGCAACATATTATTAATATTCACTAGACATAACATCACTTTTTGAATATGTTTTAATTTCAGTAACTCAGTGGTACATTGAGAAAGACTATCCTGTAAATCTGCATTCCTTTGTTCATGGTATCATATTTCTGTTTCGATAATTTCTAATTGTTGGAGTAAGTATGCATTGTCACATTCTCAACAGTGTTTGTTTTCACAGTTAACATTTTGTCTAGTAGTAATTTCTTCATTAGCTGGTGATGTAGTCACCTGTGAAATATCTTCTCATTCTTTATGGTAGCTTTGTATTGCATCTGACTATTTCTGTCATCATTAGACTCATTATTACGCCCTAAATCAGCACTGGAGTTGGAACAGCAACAGTTATCAACTTGCATTTCGAAGTGATATTGAACAGTTCACTTTTCATATCGCTTTGACTAGCCAAATCAGTAAAATTTATCTAGCAGCCACAAACATCTTCAATGGAAAACGAGTCTGCACATTTACAAGCATTTATCCATTTTCATTGGGTCTCATGGTTTTAAGGAAAATATATGAAACT
Organism: Schistocerca nitens; assembly: GCF_023898315.1. Lineage (NCBI taxonomy): Eukaryota > Metazoa > Arthropoda > Insecta > Orthoptera > Acrididae > Schistocerca > Schistocerca nitens. The sequence goes on along the minus strand of NC_064623.1, from coordinate 67,325,895 downwards.
TAATTCCTAACTTACTTATTTGTCCAATGTCGTTAGTACAACTGACGATCGCGCTGCAAACCATAATTTTTCACTTAGAAACGCAGTCAAAAAGTGCCTCAATACACAATTACAGCATAGCTCTATACTCAACCGCCAGTCACTAATAAACATTCACACTACCGTTAACAACCTTGTTTTCGCTCGTAATCGCTGTTACGACACAATACGTTGTGGCAATTGCCAGCTACTGAGCGCTGGTTGGGTTCACTCTGACGTCAGCGGGGCTAGTTGCTACTGCACATACAGCTCGTGATCCCTACCGTGCATTCTAGTAACCGTGGTTTAACTCTTCACTGTAGTCATGCGTCCATTGGACCCATGTTCAACACGTGAACGTGTGGAAAGCGTGCCGGAAGCTACACTACCCCCTGCTTCTGGGAACCAATTAGCAATAAAGTAATGACATGACACACTGCATAATGGGCGTGTTTCAGTAGCTGCTGCTAAGGTCCCTATCGTTATACACATGGGTCCGCTGGACCAACCACTCTAGATATGCGATTTATTTATTTTTGTTATTTCTTCAGTTTTATTGTTTTATTTGAGGTATTTGCAATGATAAATCTAGCTAGTGCATATAGAAATAGATATGAAATATTAAAGCAATAATTTTTTGAACTCGAAGATATTCAAGATAATGTTGAAGTGAATGATGGGATTAATCCCACTAAATATTTAACGAAAAGAATTGAGACGCGTTGGGTGAAACACATCCTGCAACAAATGCTCATGTCATGAAACATAACATTATAAGACTGCCTTGCATCGCTTCCCAAGAAGTTTCGAGACATTTGATCCAGATAACCAAAGACTCCCGATACAATTTAGAACGAGCAATGCCTCAGTTCTAAAATTTCAACAGGCAGCACCAGAAAATGATCGAAGAACCCTATGGCTGGAGAGAAATAAGAGAAAGAGATTCTCTTTCCTTCTAACCAACAAAAAAAGCGTCGACTGTACACTCCATGCGTTAAATGCAAGCTGCCTATCTGCATACATTGTTCTAAGCTACGGTGCATTTCGTGCATGTTACTTGGCTCAATTTGACCATCGTCAAAATATTTGTAGAATGACATTTTAAGTTTTTGTATTGATGCTTTTAAGGCGGACATTTTAAAATTTAAGAAAAAAGCTGTTTGTTTAATTCATCCTTGGTTAGTAGTTTCTACCCACTTTTTTACGATCGCATATTCCTAGTTCAGATTTGTTTTTGTAAGCGCAAAGTAGAGTAATAAATGAAAGTTCCAATCGTTCCATTTGCCAAATGCTTCGTTTGCTAATGTTTTAGTTCATAGAATAATGTTATAAATAAATGTTATGAATAAAACATACTTTTTATTATTTCAAAGTAGCTAGACCTAGGGGCCCACAACTATAGAAGCACTTTCTGCACCTATAGTTGAGGATCAACGGTACTTATTTCGTTTATTGTGGATTTAATTCTTAATTAATTTTCTTATTTATTCCATCTGAATGTTACCATCATACTAGCAGGTAGTATTCGTACCCGTTAATTCTAGTATATGAACAGGGATCGAAATGCTCGAACGCAACACACTTGGTTGAAGATTATACTATCAAATTACTTCTCATTAGGAAAGTGGAATGCGCACGACGACTGTGATGTAATTTTCAAAATGGTACAGATCAGCAATCAGTCGTCCTTTCCGTTCTAGCTTCGTTAGAGCAGGTCCAGATCTTAGCTAGTAACTAGCCAATATAATTGCTAAGAATACAAGGAGTACATACTAAGAGTGTGTTTTGTTGTCTTCAGTCCGAAGACTGGTTTAATGCAGGTCCCCATGCTACTCTATCCTGTGCAAGCCTCTTCATCTCCTACGTATATATCGCGAAAAGACCGCGAGTGTACAAGTTAGAGAGAATCGTAACTTAGTAGCAGTCATTCTTAATGGCGAAACATTCGCGGTTGGACCAGGAAAACAGGGAAATAGTAGTGGTACACCATGTACCCTCCAACACACACAAGAAAACAAAAGCAGTGTAATGCTGCAGTGTCATCTAATTGTAAGTTGCATTGAAAGTTTCAAGCCTCTTACTTATTGGGAAGTTGGTTCAGAATCTACTGCAAAATTTGTACCGAACAAATAGACAAGAAAGCAACCTAATACAGACATGTGAAAAAGTGATTATTCAGTTGTATATACATAAATGTACAGTACATTACCAGATATTAAATTTCTTAAAACCAACTAATTGATATTCAATACCACAAGTATGAAAATTCGTATTTAAGTAAGTTTACATTTTGAAAATATTTTATTTTTTTATTCATGTCCCTTTGAAATGAGCTACTTCATTAATAAAATTTTAAAATTCAGTCTTGACCACACCACATATGTTACAAGAACGTAGGTGACCGGTTTCGGTCATACCTCATGGCCATCATCAGACCTATAATTTAATTTAGAAAGTAATAGAAACCTTATAGTTATGCATAAAATATCTCTTTACAACCATGGAATTACTTAAATATTGTATAAAATATCGATTAAAAGCTTTAAAATAACTGTACAGACGATGTATATACTCAGTGTGCCCTCTATGGGCTAAGGTGGTACTACCACAATGGTTTCAAAGTCAACGATGTTGTGGAGGCCTTTGGCATTGCGGCATCATGTCGATATGGGAGTTGTGAGCCGACTGCAAGTATACATCTATGCCAGATTCAGTCTGTCTGTATTATATTAACTTTATTTGGCACTGGAGATATATGTAATGATGGAATGATCAGTTGCAGAGTGGTATGATACTACATAGATTTTTTTAAATGTCATAAAACTGATTTATTAAAAATGGAGTCACATTTCGTAATATTTCTAGTTGGAAGTTTAAAATTGTGTTATTAATATTTACGTACTGTTCTAAGGTACATTTCTGCCATGGATACAACTGGGTCCTATGATTTGCTGAAGAAAAGAGTACATACGTGTTCATAGAATTTCGTCAAAGAGATCGTAAAAATGTTTTTCACGGAAAATACAACTGAATGAAGGACTTGCAAATTCTGTTGTACCGTCCCTTCAGCATGCTTATTAAAAGTTATATGATGGCCAAAGACTTCATTTGTATCTAGAAAAAAATTGTCAGCCGTAGACATGGTTCATGTATAACCGAAAAGGCTGGAAAAGAATGTAAATATAATCTCTTGAACACGGTCAGTGAGCGAAAACATTCATAAAACGGCCAAACCCGGCAGAGACCTACGTCAGTCGCTTGTCTCGCTTTCAGTGGAACCACTCAAACCCGGTGAGTGAGTGAAAACATTCAGAAAGCTGGCTGGCATGGTCCCAGAGACTAGTTTCATTCGACTGAAAAAAACGAGTGAACGAGAAAAACAGTAGACTGACCAACTGGTTGTTAAAAACAGTCAGTTGTCACATCACTAGCCCAAGTGGGCTACAGGAGGAGAGTTCGGAGTGAAGGTGCAGGTGGCGAAAGCCTGTAATGGGGACCAGCACAGTTGTTATTTCGGTGTGAAATGTTCAGAAAGTGTTCGGAAGTGCGTTCCCATGTCATATGGTGTGGGAACCGCCTTAGACAACTACTCGTTTTCGAGGCGGTGGATTATTAAATACGGAGACGTGCTTGTTCTACCCTGAAGAGCCAAAGAAACTGATACACCTGCCTAATATCGTGTAGGACCCCCGCGAGCACGCAAAAATGCCACAAGACGACGTGGCATGGACTCGAATAATGTCTGAAGTAGTGCTGGAGGGAACTGACACCATTAAACGTGCAGGGCTGTCCATAAATGCGTTAAAGAACGAGGGGGTGGAGATTTCTTCTTAACTGCACGTTGCAAGGCATCCCATATATGCTCAGTAATGTTCATATCTGGGGAGTTTAGTGGCCAGCGGACGCCTGTAAACTCAGAAGAGTGTTCCAGGAGCCACTAAGTAGCAATCCTGGACGTGTGGGGTATTACATTGTTCTGCTGGCATTTCCCAAGTCCATTGGAATGCACAATGGGTATGAATGCATGCAGGTTTTATCCGTTCGAGCTGTCATTGGTTCGATTAAAATACTCTTTCATGTTGCAATCACCCCTACAGGACGGTTTCGGCTGTGTATAAAAGAACCATTACTTGTTTCGTCGATAGACCACCGACGCTGCATTCGATTTTTGCGAATTCATTAAGTCTGCCATTGCGAATCGCTGTGTGTTCACTGGGCGTACAGTAGAATGCGGCGAACAACGGTTTTACCTACTGGTGATTCATTTTTTTGGTTCCACTATTAAAGATCATGGCGGATGATCTTATTAACGAGGACAGCACCTATCGCGTGGCATCCCATTATCCCTTCGATTCGATCTCAGCCAAGGCGGGGAGTAGGCAACCCGGCGGACACCTGAGCTTTGCATTCACCCGTCTGCTGGTAAAGTAAGGGGTGAGCTAATTTCTAAAAATAGCGATACATAGTGTATCGATATTTTAAGAGACATCGACCTTATCGATATAGATATAACGATATATCTGTCGATATTTTCAGTGCTTACAGGAATTTAAAAAAACTGATCGAAGTTACGGAAATGATTGACAGACGTAAGGCAAAATGCATTATTGTGCTTAAACGTATACATCTCCAAATATATTTCAGCTAAAATAGTAAAAGTTGAGACTATTATGAACAGCATAATGCTTAATATTCTGTGCAGTTTTAATTACCGTTGTTTATACAATGTATATTTTTCTCGTAAACTGAACAAGCAATAAAACTGGAATTTCGCAGTTTACATGTGCATAAGAGGACAATAAAACGAGAGAATCGATTTTTGTTTAAGGTGATAGTTGCTTTGAAATTAATTTTACGGTTTTGTGTGGCCTGCGATCGCGTTATTGTCTTAAATTTTAAAGGAGCATTTTTCTCAGAGAAGAAGTAACGGAAAAGTGCTGCACAGGATTATTCAGTAAGTAATTCTTAGGAAGTATGCCAGATTTCAGGATGTTAGCTTTTACAGTTCCTAAAAAAAGATACATTACAGATCAAAAAAGTCAGTTTACAGCAATATGCATTTAAAATTTTCATTTCCATTTTTGACAATATCGCTATACTTCTAGTAACTAATGCTATCCATATCCACAATCTTCATTCTCTTCCTCGTCTTTTTTGCGTAATCTCTTCTCCTGCCTCCTTTGCCTAGCCAGCTTTTTTCATTTTTTCTTCTGCTGCCTCATCTTTGTCCAGTCGCATTTCATCGATACTGCTGAGTATGTTCAGTGTGAATGCACCTGGATGGGTGCCCGGTCTCTGGAGGCACTTAATCCTAACTACATTTCCTCTGTTGAACACTAGACAGGCATTACATGAACCTAGCTACCTTCACAACAGTGAGGACACAAATATTGGTTTTGGAGGTGATTGTAGGTCTCATTTGTATTCTGTGCTTTCCCATGGACACATATTTTAAGCAGTTCACGATTGGCTAGAAACCTGAAAGTTGTTTTTTCCCTAAACCCACTGGAAAACTCGTCTTTGGCATTGCACGCAGCATCACCAATTCCTTAACTAATTTTCTTCTTCGATGAACTCAGTGACTTTGTCGAAAACCGTTCCTCACACATGCAGTGGATCCTAATGCAGGTTGGAATTCCTGTGTAATGGTCTGGATAGATGTCTGCCTATTACACATTACGACTCTCTTCAACTGTCGGCGGTCTCTGTCAGTCGACAGACGAGGTCGGCCTGTACGCTTTTGTGCTGCACGTGTCCCCTCAAGTTTCTACTTCACTATCACATCGGAAACAGTGGACAGAGGGATGTTTAGCAGTGTGGAAATCTCGCGTACACACATACGACACAAGTGACACCCAATTAGTTGACCGTGTTCGAAGTCCGTGAGTTCCTCGGAGCACTCCATTCTGCTCTCTCACGATAATGACTACTGAGGTCGCTGATACGGAGTACCTGTCAGTAGGTGGCAGCACAATGCATCTAATACGAAAAACGTATGTTTTTGGAGGTGTCCGGATACTTTTGATCACCTAGTTTATATTTGTATCTTTTCCAAGAGGGATATTAATGAGGTTGTTACCATCACAAGGAAGAAACAAAGTTACACGATTAATTTTTTGTTTGTTTCCAAGTGCACGCCTGGAGTCCTGGCGCGCAATGAAATCTCCGCTGCCACAGTACGGCAGCTTGCTGAAGGGAAACCTAAATAAACGCCGCAACCCATCTGCACTGTAGCAAAGGGCTGTACGGCCAGCTACCGCACTGTGGCAGCAGATGCTTCAGTGCGCACAACGACTGCAGATGCTCACTTGGAAACAAACAAAAAAGAATTCTTTACGGAAGAACGAAAAAACTGGTGCAAGCCGACATGGGGAAAGATCATTTTGGATTTGGGAAATGTGTAGGAACACGCGAGGTAATAATGACACTACGATTTATGTGAGAAGGTAGGTTAAGGGAAGTCAGACGTACGTTTATAGCATTTGCAGGCTGGAGATAGCTTCTGACAATGTTGACTCGAATACTCTTTGAAACTCTGAAGGTAGGGAGGATAGACAAGAGGGAGGGAAAGGTTATTTATAACTTATGTAGAAACCATAACGGCAATTATAAGAATCGAGGGGCATGAAAGGGAAACAGTGATTGAGAAAGGGGTGGGACAAAGTTGCAGCCTATTCCAGATGGTATTCAGTCTGTACATTGAGCAAGCAGTAAGGGAAATTAAAGAAAAACTTGGGGTAGGAATTAAAGTACAAGGATAAGAAGTAAAACGAATGATGATGATGATGATGATGATGATGGTTGGTTTGTCGGGTTCTCAACTGCGCGGTTATCAGCGCCCGTACAAAGTCCCAGTTTTTACACATTCCACATTTTACACAAACCAAATTTCAACTGTCACAAATGTAGATGAAATGATGAGGACAACACAAACACCCAGTCCCCCGGCAGAGAAAATCTTCAACCCGGCCGGTAATTGAGAAAAACGGTTGAGGTTTGCCAGTGACACTGCATGTCTGTCAGAGATAGAAAGGGACTTGTAAGAGCAGTTGGACGGAATGGACGGTGTCTTGAAAGGGGGATATAAGACGAACATCAACAAAAGCGAGACAAGAATAATGGAATGCAGTCCAATTAAATCAGATTATGCCGAGGGAATTAGATTAGGAAACGAGACTCTTGGTTTTGCTATTAGGGCAGCAAAATAACTTATGATGGCCAAAGTATAGAGGATATAAAATGTAGACTGACAATGACAAGGCCGGCCGGTGTGGCCGTGCGGTTAAAGGCGCTTCAGTCTGGAACCGCGTGACCGCTATGGTCGCAGGTTCGAATCCTGCTTCGGGCATGGATGTGTGTGATGTCCTTAGGTTAGATAGGTTTAAGTAGTTCTAAGTTCTAGGGGACTGCTGACCACAGAAGTTAAGTCCCATAGTGCTCAGAGCCATTTGAACCATTTTGAACAACGACAAGAAAAACGTTTCTGAAGAAAATGAATTTGTTAACATCGAATATAGACGTCAGCAAGTCATTTGTGAAAGTGGCCGCCGCTGTGGTCGAGCCGTTCGAGGCGCTTCAGTATGGAACCGCGCGACCGTTACGGTCGCAGGTTCGAATCTTGCCTCGGGCATGGATGCGTGTGATGTCCTTAGGTTAGTTATGTTTAAGTAGTTCTAAGTTCTAGGGGACTGATGACCTCAGATGTTAAGTCCCATAGTGCTCAGAGCAACTTGAACCATTTTTTTGTGAAAGTCTCTGTGGACTGCAGTTTGCATGAAAAGGTTGAGAGACGATGCGGCCATTTGGACGCACTTATAACTTTACTTATGTCTTAATCACACTTTTATTTTTCCAACAAAACATTACGCGTTTCGATTTTCCGTCATTTTCAAAGGCAGTGTTATGTCAGACATATAAAATTGTTCATTAGATACATTGTATTACGTCAGCATTCTCAGTCACGAGTTTGCACTTGTCTCGTGATTGAGAATGTTGACGCGACGCAATGTATCTAATGAACCATTTTATACGACTGATTTAACACTGCCTTTGAAAATGTCGGAAAGTCGACACGCGTAAGGTGTTGTTGGAAAATTAAAAGTGTGATCAAGACGTAAGAAAAGGTATTAAAAGTGTATCTGTATGGAGTGTAGCCACGTATGGAAGTGAAACATGATCGATAAACAGGTTAGACAAGACGAGAATAGAAGGTTTCGAAATGTGGAGTTACAGAAGAATGCTTAAGATAGATGGGTAGATCATGTAACTAATGAGGAGGTACCTAATACAATTGGAGAGAAGAGGAATTTGTGGCACAATTTGACTAGAAGAAGGGATCGGTTGATGGGACAAATTCTGAGACATAAAGCTATCACCATGTAACGTATTACTATCTATATGGCGTTTCTCATCGAGCCATATACGTTATCTCGCATTTCTAGCTGCTTCTCTCACACAAGTAATGGTAAAAATTCAGAAATTTAGGGTCGCCAACAGCCCAAGCCCTTCCTAACCATTTAGAAAAAAACTGAGCTGGAAAATTATTAGTTTAATTACTTTAATAATTTAATTACAAGTATGCAAATTTCTTTAAGTAGCCAGATAAATAGCACTCCATGTCGTGCATGAAGCAACTTGATTAATTCAGGATTGGAAATCGGAGTAAGGGGGTAAGACCGGCACCAAAGAATTTATCTTTCACGTAGATTATTTATTGTAACTAAATATTTGGTTGCACATCCTAACTACAGACAACTGGTGCCTGACTCGAAATATCTAAGTAAGAATTACGTGAGAATGAAACAGAGCACAATTTAACTACAGCAAGAAGAAATACAGAAGACGGGGGTGGGAGACAATGATACTATCATCTCCTTTGCATTCATACCATAAAAATATCTCAGTGAGATTTGCATTACGATTCTACGCATGCACTATTCTGGACAGAGGTTTAACCAATACACAAGGCTGTGCGATAATTATTTAACATACTAACTGAGTCTGCTGCTTGCAAACGGCCGAACTAGAGCACTTGGTGCATTCTGACTCAAACTGTTGTGCTGCTTTGTAGAAAGCGCACGAAAGAACAGATATTCTTGCAGAAATTGTAGGTCATTAAACAAGCAAACTGTTAAAATAAAGCCTATTGCGGTGCCGTGGTGGACCAGAAGGGTCACTGATTACCAAACACGTGGCACAAAATCGACACACAGAAAAGCAATTTCCACAAAATGTAAGATTAAAAATCATTTAAAAAAACTCGCTTCACACGCTTCAGTTAAGCTGAAGTTCTTAAGTATTTCACCAGTTAAACATAACGAAGTCCTAACTCAACCTGCTTCCTATCACCCCTTAAGAGCTACGATCCGTACTCACCAAGCGTTCACCGAAGAGTGCCGCTTTCTCTTTCGAGATTACCTAGCTCCCCGTGCAGCCGAAGCTACCAGAGGAGTAGCCCTCCGTCACCAACCTCACACACAAAAACAGCCTTCGACTAAGATGGGTAAACCTCTCTGTTCAGATATTGAAAACCTAAGTTGGTCATCCTGTGCTCTCCTTCAAACGAGAAGCAACATCGTCTGCTCCCAGCAGACGATGACCAACTCAGCGTTTCCCACAAAACAAAACCGAAAACCCACATCAAAACACATATATAATATTCCATAGGCCTTATTTGAGTGCTCAGTCTTTCTGGAAGAGCTCATGAATTGAGCTAAAATCAGGTAGTAAAGCGAATAAGTTGTACCGAATTCGACAAGCGTCTTATGAAACGACTTCACAGAGACGTTTCAACCATTATAGTACTGGAGGGAAATGGGGGAGGGATTAAAATTGTAGAGGAAGACCAAGAGATGAATACAGTAAGCGGATTCAGAAGGATGTAATTATTCGGAGATGAAGAGGCTCGCACGGGATAGAGTAGCTTGGAGAGCTGCATCTCTGGACTGAAGACCATAAAAATGGTTCAAATGGCTCTGAGCACTATGGGACTTAACATCTATGGTCATCAATCCCCTAGAACTTAGAACTACTTAAACCTAACTAACCTAAGGACATCACACAACACCCAGTCATCACGAGGCAGAGAAAATCCCTGACCCCGCCGGGAATCGAACCCGGGAACCCGGGCGCGGGAAGCGAGAACGCTACCGAACGACCACGAGCTGCGGACGAAGACCATAAAAACAATAGCAACAATTTCATTTCTTTGATGTGATAACATCAACCTTATTACTACCCCTGGTAAACCAGAGCTGAAATGACAGTAGTGGAAAAACATACGATTTATCGTGTAGGAGGTCCGTTATTGTAGTATGGGTGGTGGGCGACACGTGGATACAACTAAGTGAATGCCCGCAGGTTTCCCCGTGCCGTGTGCAGAGTGCGTCAGCTCGCTGCTGAGGTGCTGCCGCCTCAGCGACGCCGCGCACCAGCACCAACATCAACATCAGCACCGTCATCAGCACCAGCATCAGCGTCAGCACCAACACCAACATCAGCATCAGCAGCAGACGTACACGGTGCACAGCCCGCGCCCCATACGGCCCTACACCAACAGTGAGTACTGACTGACACGTTCGCGTACCATTGTTTGAGAACAGGTTTCTCATAAGAATACTAAAATTTTACCATGTATTTTCGTTTTCACATGTAGATGATTATTTACGAAACGTGAAGCAAAATACTTACTCTAAGTATTAATAATGCCATAATCGTTCACACTTAGTTCCATTGTTTCGTAGAGATGTCCGCCCCTGGTAGCTGTGTGGTCAGCGCGACGTAATGTCATACCTACCGACCCGGGTTCGATTCCCGGCTGGATCGGAGATTTTCTCCGCTCAGGGACTGGGTGTTGTGTTGCCCTTATGATCATCATTGCATCCCCATAGACACGTAAGTCGCCGAAGTGGCTTCAACTTGAAAGACTTGCACCAGATGAACGGTCTACCCGACGGGCGGCCCTAGCCACACGGCATTTCCATTTGTCCTAGAGATTCACACATTGTTTGCGTATGGTACATCGTGAAACATCTGTCCACATAAAGGGCAATTTTACACATGTTACATTCAGAACTGGCCTTCCCTCGATACCCTTCAAAAACGTAAACTAAGGTTTTGAAGTTGTAAAGAGCGTATTTTTCTTGCTCAATAACAACCAACAATATTTCCAGAGACAGTAATATTTCAAGATGTGCTAAATTTTAACTGACGTTTGTGAGGTAAGTAAAGTTTGCCACTTGCGGCAGAGCGGTACGTGGTGCGCCCGTTGCGGGGTTAATAGAAGGGTGAGGAGGCAATCGGAAGCAATATGGATTCGTCAGTGCGCATTATAGAGACGGTCATCTTCGAATGTGGACACATTTGTAGCAATTAATATGAAATCAAATTAAGGCTATTGTAATAAAATCCACTGAGTAAAAGAAAAATGGCATTCACGGTATTTAGTAAACATTTGCGATCGTGTCAAATATTATAATTACTGTTATTAATTACACAACTGGCCATTAAAATTGCTACACCACGAAGATGACATGCTACAGACGCGAAATTTAACCGACGGGAAGAAAATGCTGTGATACGCAAATGATTAGCTTTTCAGAGCATTCACACAAGGTTGGCCGCCCGTGGCGACACCTACAACGTGCTGACATGAAGAAAGTTTCCAAACGGTTTCTCATACACAAACAGCATTTGACCGGCGTTGCCTGGTGAAACGTTGTTGTGATGCCTCGTGTAAGGAGGAGAAATGCGTACCATCACGTTTCCGACTTTGATAAAGGTCGGATTGTAGCCTATCGCGATTGCGGTTCATCGTATCGCGACATTGCTACTCGCGTTGGTCGAGATCCAGTGACTGTTAGCAGAATATGGTATCCGTGGGTTCTGGAGGGTAATACGGAACGCCGTGCTGGATCCCGACGGCCTCGTATCGCTAGCAGTCGAGATGACAGGGATCTTATCCGCATGGCTGTAACGGATCGTGCAGCCACGTTTCGATCCCTGAGTGAACAGATGGGGACGTTTACAAGATGACAACCATCAGCACGAACAGTTCGACGACGTGTGCAGCATCATGGACTATCAGCTCGGAGACCATGGCTGCGCTTACCCTTGACGCTGCATCACAGACAGAAGCGCCTGCGATGGTTTACTCAACGACGAACCTGGGCGCACGAATGGCAAAACGTCATTTTTTCGGATGAATCCAGGTTCTATTTACATCATCATGATGGTCACATCCGTGTTTGGCGACGTAGCGGTGAACGCACATTGGAAGCGTGCATTCGTCATCGCCATACTGGCGAATCACCCGGCGTGATGGTATGGGGTGCCATTGGTTACACGTCTCGGTCACATCTTGCTCGCATTGACGGCACTTTGAACAGTGGACGTTACATTTCAGATGTGTTATGACCCGCGGCTCTACCCTCCATTCGATCCCTGCGAAATCCTACATTTCAGCAGGATAATGCGCGACCGCATGTTGCAAGTCCTGTACGGGCCTTTCTGGATACAGAAAATGTTCGACTGCTGCCCTGGCCAGCACATTCTCAAGGTCTCTCATCAATTGAAAACGTCTGGTCAATGGTGGCCGAGCAACTGGCTCGTCACAATACACCAGTCACTACTCTTGATGAACTGTGGTATCGTTTTGAAACTGCATGGGCAGCTGTACCTGTACACGCCATCCAAGCTCTGTTTGACTCAATGCACAGGCGTATCAAGGCCGTTATTACGGCCAGAGGTGGTTGTTCTGGGTACTGATTTCTCAGGATCTATGCACCCAAATTGCGTGAAAATGTAATGTCAGTTCCAGTATAATATATTTGTCCAATGAATACCCGTTTATCACCTGCATTTCTTCTTGGTGTAGCAATTTTAATGGCCAGTAGTGTAATATAAAATACTAATTCATGTAAGTTGCCAGTTAACTTGGAACAATAGATAACCATTTCGAGTCATATGTTGAGACAGAAAAAATGCTCTGGCTCAGAGTGTGGAAAAGGGTGTTTGCCGTAGTGAAGAACCTAACAAGTCGTGGATTTCCCCTACGTGATCACGGTGAAAGACTCTATTCATTACATGATGGTCAATTTATGATGTCTCTTGAACCTATAGCTGAGTTTGATCCTTTTCTCTCAGAGCACATTGAGCGATATGGACATCCAGGGCCAGGGACATACAGGTTATCTTTCTTCAACAATCTATGATGAAACAATACAGCTTCTTTCTGAACGAATAAAAAGAATTATCGTAAGTAAAATAAAACAGGCCAAATACTATTCTATAATAGTAGATTCTACTGTGGATATTTCACATATTGATCAATTATCTTTCATATTAAGATACGTGACCGAGAATGGTGAACCTGTTGAACGTTTCCTTCTGTTTTTACCAAACCCGGGACACAAGTACGAAAACTTAGCTGAGGCCGTACTAAAAGTCCTGTCTACAAACTCTCTTGATATTACTGTCTGTAGAGGCCAGTCGTATGACAAAGCAAGCAATATGTCACAAACCTACACTGGTTTGCAGGCATACATTAAAGAACGAAATCCGAAAGCGAATATGTGCCTTGTGCAGCACATTCTTTGAATTTAGTCGGCACTAGTGTTCATTTTTCAATGTGATGCAAAACCTTTATAATTTTTTCTCTGCTTTTACACAGCGCTGGGATAAACTTCTTTCTTTCATGAAACCAGGAAGCAAAATGGCAAAAAGTTTATCAAAAACACGTTGGTCAGCAAGAGAGGAAGCGTGTGTAAGTCTGTATGAAAACTGGGAGGGCGTTATCAATGCCCTCACACATACTGCCAATAATACGTCTGGAAAACCACTTGTGCGAAATGAGGTTTCAACTTTATTGAATCAACTCAGCAGACTATAAACAGTATTCATGATGACAGTTGGAAGGACATACTCCAGAGATTTAATAATGTAAATCTGAAATTGCAAAGTGTAAATAGTGATACCAAAATAATGCACGAATTATATGAATAACTTGTAGGATTTATTGAACCTATTCGTGGCATGTTCGACTATTATGAAAGTAAATCCTTGGAGATTGTGACAATATAGACTATGAATGCACCTATAAAAGATCACGAAAGCGCAAACTTCATGATGACAAAGAAGCGGACTCTCAAGAAGTTGTTCTGACTGGAAGGGAAAAATTTAGAGTCGAAACATTTTTCCCTGTACTCGACAACTTGTGCGCCGAATTGGTGAGGAGGAAGGAAAGCTATAGAACACTGTTGGACACCTTCACAGTTTTCAGTAACCTTACGAACGGTTCATCTGACGATATTGCTGAATGTGCAGCAAAACTCCAAGTGTCATATGACACAGATTTAGAGCCTTTCTTCCCTAGTGAATGTGTGCATTTCGCGGAACTTTTAAAATCATCTGAAATTAGTGATATACTAGTCATAATGAGTAAAGTTTTACGAGAAGAGAGGTTACAGTACGTGTTTCCGAATGTTGACATTGCTCTTAGAATATTTCTATTTATGGCACTTAACAAATTGTTCAGCAGAACGCTCGTTTTCGGCTCTTAAAAGACTGAAATCGTACCTACGTTCTACATTGCCTGAGGAGAGATTGAACGTCCTGTCCATTCTTCACATCGAAGCCAACCTCGCAACTCATATAACTGTCTGAACTATGAAGATATGATCAACGACTTTTCTGCCGTCAAAGCCAGACGCAAAGTTTTCTGGCTGGTGAGTTTGTTTATTTATTCACATCAGTTTTAAAAATTTAAGATTATAATGTGATTTTTATTATAACTTAGAGCACATTCATTGGATTTACAAACTACGTATTATTTGTTTATTTTACAGTTGCGGATGGCAGAACGCGGAACTAAATCTCGTTTACGTGCAAACGCGACCAAAGGCGTCCGACAATACTAAACAATGCCCGAATGACCCAGGCCGCTCGGTGCTGTACAGTCAAGTCTTACTGACACTGTAGTATATTACAACTGGTGCGTATTCTTGGCGTCTGCTGAGATGCATAGTTATCGCTGAAATATACGTTATCGGAGAGTACGCTCAGATAATAATAATGGCGTGTGACGAGGGCTTCCCGTCGGGTAGACCGCTCGCGTGGTGCAATTCTTTCGATTTGACGCCACTTCGGCGACTTGCGCGTCGATGGGGATGAAATCATGATGATTAGGACAACACAACACCCAGTCCCTGAGCAGAGAAAATCTCCGACCCAGCCAGGAATCGAACCCGGGCCCTTAGGATTGACAGTCTGTCACGCTGACCACTCAGCTACCGGGGGCGGTTACGCTCAGATGAAAAAGTTTTAATAAATAAGGTAGTTCAGTTCTGTCGATAAATACATAAAAGCTTCGCTAGTACCGTTAGAAAGAGCTATGGTGAAAGCAGCAGCTGCAGTACAAAACTGTTCAGCCCTTACATGGATTAAAGGTATTGTGTGCACTTATTATGCAGCATCTAGCTATACAGACGCGTTACACGGTAACCATTAGATTATAAGTAAATCTGATTTATCCACACTAGTCTGTAAAATTATGTAATAGCAAGTCCAGTGCTGTATTAGTTCGTGTACCGAAATCTCTATTTCACTTCCATTTCTTGCGCTTTCCAATAGATTCACGTATTTATATCGAACGTGCTTTTTTATCTGCAACACATTCAAGTTATTAGATCGTAAAACGACAGTTTCATTTTCATTTTGAAGGCATCTTTGTAAGAGTACATATTAATTTCTAATGTATGACACGTTCGCTTTAATTTTTAGATCGTAAGACAACTTTTTATTTTCATTTCCAACGGTTTCGTGTAAAAGGACATGTTAAAAGTTAATGTATAACAAAAATCCGTTGTCTCCTACAGGCTCTGCTGAATTTTTAGGCCATAAAAGAAAAGTTACTTTCCTTGTGTTCGTTTCTGTTGTCTTTCGACAGAAGAGAGTGTTAACACAATGCAGTTTTAAGTTTGTTTTATCCGCTGCCGTACACCAAGTACAGTTCAGGAACCATATTACATTTTGACTGAGCGCGACTGGACCCCTGACGCGTCCTTCAGAACAACGGATATCAGAGTACGGAAACAGCTCACAGCGCTCTCACCCAAAACGGCAATTGTGAAGTGATCGGGTAATAGTTATTATTTTAAAACGTTTTTTGGGAGGTGGGGCATATAATATGGTGTGCCTAGGGGCCAAAATTTTTTAATCCGCCACTGCAGAGACACACCTAATGATGCAGGAAGCCTACGGTAATGAGTGTTTAAGCCATACTCGGTGTTACGAATGGTTCACACAGTTTAAAAATGGCCGCACGGAAGTTAAAGATGACCCTCGTTCAGGATGTTCAAATGGTTCAAATGGCTGTGAGCACTATGGGACTTAACATCTGAGGTCATCAGTGCCCTATACTTAGAACTAGTTAAACCTAATTAACCTAAGGACATCACACACATCCATGCCCGAGGCAGGATTCGAACCTGCGACCGTAGCGGTCCCCTGGTTCCGGACTGCTGAAGCACCTAGAACCGCTCGGCCACAACGGCCGGCTCGTTCAGGACGTCCTTCGACGTCTACTGACGACGCCCATGTCATACCGTTGGGACAAACTATTAATCGATGATACTATCGCGACGTGTTGCGACGCCTGCGATAAAATATGAGAATGAAACGGCCTAAAACGTGGCGAGGCAATTCATGGATCTTGCATCACGATAACCCACACACACATTCATCCCTGTTGGTGCTGGACTATTGCTCAAAAAGCGAAATCACTGCGCTGCCGCATCCTCGGTACACTCCAGACCTGGGCCCGTGCAGGCTTTTTGTTTCCAAAGTTAAAAACCCGTCCAAAGAATGAAGATTTGCAACGATAGATAAAAGAAAATTCTCAGACGGCGCTTCGCTCGATCCAGCAACAGGCGTACCAAGACCGCTTCCGGAAGTGGAAATGGCGTTGGGAGCGGTGTATGATCTCAATCTACATCGTACTCCGCAAGTCACCTAATGGTGTGTCGCGGAGGGTACTTCCGGTAGCGCTATGTGATCCTCCAACCCTGTTCCCCTCGCGAATAGTGCGTAGGAACAATTATTTTCGGTAAGCCTCTGTATTGGCTATAATTTCTCGAATTTTATCCTCGTGGTCAATACGCGTGAAGTTGGGGGACGTAATAAGTTGTTCGACTCCTCCCGAAAAGTGCTGTCCCGAACTTTCAACAGTAAATCTCTCCTTGATGGACAACGCCTCTCGTGTAACGTCTGCCAGTGGAGTTTGTTTAGCATCTCCGTAACGCTCTCTCGCCAGCTAAATCATCCCGTGACTCTCTCGTCAGATAAACGATCCTGTGACGAAACGCGCCGTTCTTCGTTGGATCTTCTCTATCTCCTCTGTCAGTCCTACCTGATAGGGAGCCCAGATAGACGAACAATACTCAAGAACCGGGCCAACAAGCGCCTTATAAGCCACTTCTTCCGTGGATGAGTTACATTTCTCTAAGATTCTTCCGATGAATCTGAGACTCGTGTCTGCTTTTCCCACGACTTGTTTTATACGGTCACTGCACTTAAGGTCGCTCTGGATAGTTACGCCTAGATATTTTACGGCAGACGCTGTCTCTAGCTGTTTGTCGTCAATAGTGTAGCCGTAGAGTAGTGGATTTCTTTTCCTATGTATGTGGAATATGTTACATTTATTTACACTCAGGGTCAACTGCACCATTCATCAATTACCTACAGGTCATTCTGCAAATTCTTACTATCTTCTGGCGATAGCCGTGCGGTTAAAGGCGCTGCAGTCTCGAACCGCAAGACCGCTACGGTCGCAGGTTCGAATCCTGCCTCGGGCATGGATGTTTGTGATGTCCTTAGGTTGGTTAGGTTTAACTAGTTGTAAGTTCTAGGGGACTGATGACCTCAGCAGTTGAGTCCCATAGTGCTCAGAGCCATTTTTTTTTTCTGGCGATACTACTTTGATATAAACAACTGCATCATCTGCGAATAGCCGTAAAGAGCGTCCGACGCTTTCTACTGGATCATATATATATATGGTGGAGAAGAGTATTTCAAAGGAGACCATGCACAATAACTTTTTTTAAAAAACTTTTAATTTACTATATTCAGAAAATTGATGATTCAAATGCTGACAAACTTTACACAGACTTTTAATTATTCCACAATGTCTATAGTCAATAAACACGTTTCTGGCCACAACACATATACGAATATTACTCTGAGTGTATCCAGACTCAAATCTGACAAAATCCCTCCGTGTGCAAGCAAGCAACTGCTATGTGTAGCGAAGCGGCAAATTACCAAACAAATTCTCAGTTTATAAGAAACTATCAGCCTCGATTGCGGTAATGAAACGAACCTTTACCTAGGTAAGAGCCCAAATAATTAAGCCTTCTTCAGAAAATATACCTGATTCTACACTACTGGCCATTAAAACTGCTACACCAAGAAGAAATGCAGATGATAAACGGGTATTCATTGGACAAATATATTATACTAGAACTGACATGTGATTACATTTTCACGCAATTTGGGTGCATACATCCTGAGAAATCAATACCCAGAACAACCACCTCTGGCCGTAATAACGGCCTTGATGCGCCTGGGCATTGAGTCAAACAGAGCTTGGATGGCGTGTACAGGTACAGCTGACTATGCAGCTTCAACACGATACCACAGTTCATCAAGAGTAGTGACTGGCGTATTGTGACTAGCCAGTTGCTGGGTCACCATTGATCAGACGTTTTCAATTCGTGAGAGATCTGGAGAATGTGCTGGCCAGGGCAGCAGACGAACATTTTCTGTATCCACGAAGGCCCGTACAGGACCTGCAACATGCGGTCGTGCATTATCCTGCTGAAATGTAGGGTTTCGCACGGATCGAAGGAAGGGTAGAGCCACGGGTCATAAACATCTGAAATGTAACGTCCACTGTTAAAGGTGCCGTCAATGCAAACAAGAGGTGACTGAGACGTGTAACCAATGGCACCCATACCATCTCGCCGGGTGTTACGCCAGTATGGCGATGGCTAATACACGCTTCCAATGTGCGTTCACCGCGATGTCGCCAAACACTGCTACAAATTCGTCGGGCAATAAACCGCGCCGCTCGAACAGTCAACACAACTGGCACTGCTGAGAGTGTCCTACGACTTCCACATCGCTGGCAACGGGTTATACACAATGCTGGTGACTACTTTGAAACACGCATCTATTTTGTACGAGCTGTAAATAAACAATTGCCACTATTAAAGTTCCAACCCTCGAATTTTCTTTGACACGAGAGCAGAAGCACAAGTCGTTAGGCGTTAAATCAGGTGAACACGGGCAGTCAGATACGCACACACATTCTGCATAGCACTCTCAAGTGTATAGCAGGGGATACTTTTCCATTCACCTGTGGAGCGGCGGAGAATGATTTTCTTAAACGCATCTATTGCGAGGAATGTACTGTTGTCCTAACCATCCCTGCAGCAGTTATACAGACAGGGTTGTGGTACATCTACAGCTACATGATTACTCTGCAATTTACAATTAAGTGCTTGGTAGAGGGCTCATCGAATAACCTTCAAGCTATTTCTGTACCGTTCCACTCTCGATCAATGCGTGGCAACAACGAACATTTAAATCTTCCTTGCGAGCTCTGATTCCTCTTATTTTGTTATGGTGATCATTTCTTCCTGTGTAGGTGGGCGCCAATAAATTATTTTGATACTCTCAATAGAGATTTGGTAATCGAAATTCCACGACAAGATCCTCCCGCAACGAAAAACGATTTTGTTTTAATGATTGCCACCCCAATCCATGTATCATATCCATGGCTCTCTGTGCCCTGTTTCGCGATAGAATAAAACGAGCTCTCCATCTTTGAACTTTTTCAATGACCTTCTTCGATACTATCTGATGCAGATCCCACACAGCACAGCAGTACTCCAGGAAAGAACGTACAAGCGTACGGTAGGCAGTCTCTTTAGCAGACCTGCTTCGTTTTCTCAGTGTTCTGCCAATAGATCGTAGTCTTTGGTTTGCATTCCCCACAACATTATCTATGTGATCGTTCCAATTCGTATTGTAATCCCTAAGTATTTAGCTGACTTTACAGCCTTTAGATTTGTGTGTTTATCGTGTAACCGAAATTTAGGGAATTCCTTTTGGTACTCATGCGCATGACTTCACACTTTTCATTAAATTTAGATTCAGCGCGGTGGCCGAGCGGTTCTAGGCGCTTCAATCCGGAACCGGGCTGCTGCTACGGTCGCAGGTTCCAATCCTGCCTCGGGCATGGATGTGTGTTATGTCCTTAGATTAGTTAGGTTTAAGTAGTTCTAAGTCTAGGGGACTGATGACCTCACATCTTAAGTCCCATAGTGGTCTGAATCATTGAACCATTTTTTAGATTCAGTTGCCACATTTCGTACCATACAGAGAACCTGTCTAAATCGTTTAGCATTTTGCTTTGATCATTTGATCAAGACGGTAAATGACAGCATCATCGGCGAACAATCTAAGTGGGCCACACTGGTTGCCTCCTAAATCGTTTATGCGTCAGAAACAACAGAAGGCCTATAACACTTCCTTGGGGAACGCCAGATATTACTTCTCCTTTACTCGATGACATTCCTAGGTTCCTCGCTTAAGCTTCATTCCCGAAAATTTCTCTAAATACGGTTTCGCGAGATACTTCGCGTCTGTCTTCAACAAACCTGTGACTCCATGCGCCTCCCTCCGTTGCATACGTTCAAATCCCCTGTTATTTCTATTCGATATAGACCCCACAGAGCAATATCCTACAATGTGTTGGACAACTGTTTATTACACAATGTCCTTTCTAGACCGTCTGCTTTTCTGCAATATTCTGCCACTCCCTTTTCTATTCTGCCGCCTACTTAAGCTAAGACTTAGACTATGTTGTCGTTCAATTTCATACTTCTACTAATTGTGCAGGTTTTACAGACAGTACATCATTATAGATAAATACATCATCGGTGGAAAGGCTAGTAGGTTGGCACATAAGTTCGTAGAGTTTTTGTCTTGCATGTTGGTATTCCGGTGGCTGTGGTTTTCTTTATTGATTATCACTTATTATTTATACTTCACTGTTGCTTTTTGAGTTTATATTTTGTCATTTGGAGATAGTGAGTCGAGCTGTGAACGCTAGACGCTAGAAAATAGAGTGCCAGATGGAGAAGTTGGAACATTTCCGACATATTATTTTATTTTTAGTTGAGGGGTGACACAGGCGGAGGCAGCGAAAAACATTTGTGCCGTGTATGGGGATAATGACACCGGACAGAGCACGGCAGTAAAATGGATATCTCGTTTTAAAGCGAATCGTTTTGACATCAGCGACTCTTCACGTTCAGGAAGGAAAAATTTGGAAATTTGTGGTAAGGTCTGATGAGGTCATCGGTCCCTAAGCTTACGCACTACGTAATCTAACTTAAACTAACTTACGCTAAGGACAACACACACACCCTGCGTGTGCGAGGACTCGAACCTCCGACGGGGGAAGCCTTGCAAACCGTAACAAGACCCCTGAGACCACGCGGCTACCCAGCGCGGCGCTCAGGAAGGCCTTCAGCCTTCAGGGTGTGATGAAGACTGTTTAAATACGTTAATCCATAATGATCAACGTCAGGGTACTCGAGAAATGGCAAATGTGACGAACTGTGACCGTTCCACCGTCCTGCGACGTTTTCGTTCAAGGGGGGAGGTTCAAAAATCGAATGTATGGCTACCGCGTGCTCTAAGTCAAAATCGCAAAAATCAGTGCATGGCCATATGTGCATCTCTGCTTCCTCGTCATCAATAATAGTTTAGACAAGAAGAGAATAGAAGCTTTCGAAATGTAGTGTTACAGAAGAATTCTGAAGTTTAGATGAGTAGATCACATAACTAATGATGAGGTAATAATAATGAGCGTCTGGCATTGGTGGCTGGGAGACTCCTCGCGGGGCGGTTCTTTAACGCCACTACGGCGACTTGCGAGTTAATAAGAGCGAAATGATGATGAAAGACACGCAACACCCAGTCATCTCGAGGCAGAGAAAATCCCTGACCCCGCCGGGAATCGAACACGGGACCCCGTGCGCGGGAAGCGAGAAAGCTACCGCAAGACCACGAGACATGGACAATGAGGAGGTATTGAACAGAATTGGAGAGAAGAGAAATTTGTGGCACAACTTGACTAGAAGAAGGGATCAGTTGGTAGGACATGTTCTGTGAGGCATCAAGGGATCATCAATTTAGTATTGGAGGGAAGCGAGGAGGGTAAAAATCGTATAGGGAGACCAAGGCACGAATACACTAAACAGATTCAGAAGGATGTAGGTTGCCGTAAGTACTGGGAGATTAAGAAGCTTCCACAGGATAGAGTAGCATGGACAGTTGCATCAAACCAGTCTCTGGACTGAAAACCACAACAACAACTCTTGTTGATGTTCATCTTATATCCTCCTTTCAAGACACTGTCCATTCCGTTCAACTGTTCTTGCGGGTCCTTTACTGTCTCTGACAGAATTACAATGTCATCGGCGAACCTCATAAGTTTTTATTACTTCCACATGGACTTTAATTCCTACTCCAAGTTTTTCTTTTGTTTCCTGCTCAATGTACAGATTGAATAACATTGGGCATAAGCTACAACACTGTCTCACTCCCTTCTCAACCACCGCTTCCCTTTCATGCTCTTATAACTGCCATCTTGTTTCTGTACAAATTGTAAATAGCCTTTCGCTCCTTGTATTTTACCCCTGCCATCTTCAGAATTTAAAGAGAGTATTCCAGTCAAAATTGTCAAAAGCTTTCTCTAAGTCTACACATGCTAGAAACGTAAATTTGCCCTTCCTTAATCTAATTTCTTAGATATGTCGTTGGGTCAGTATTGCCTCGTGTGTTCCAAAATTTCTACGGAATCCGAACTGATCTTCCTCGAGGTCCGCTTCTACCAGTTTTTCCATTTGTCTGTAAAGATTTCGTGTTAGTATATTGCAGCTGTGACTTATTAAACAGTTCGGAAATTTACAGAGCTGTCAACACCTGCTTTCTTTGGGATTGGAATTATTATATTCTTCTTGAGTCTGGGGGTATTTCACCTGTCTCGTACATCTTGCTCACCAGATGGTAGATTTTTGTCATGGCTGGCTCTCCCAAGGCCGTCAGTAGTTCTAATGGAATGTTGTCTACTTATCTACTCCTGGGGCCCTGTTTAGACTTCGGTATTTCAGTGCTCTGTCGAATTCTTCACGCGGTATCATATCCTCCATTTCATCTTCACTACGTCCTCTTCAATTTCCATAATATTGCTCTCAAGTACATCGCCCTTGTATAGACTCAGTATACTCTTTCCACCTTTCTGTTTTCCCTTCTTTGCTTAGAACTGGGTTTCCTTCTGAGCTCTTGATATTCATACAAGTGGTTCCTTTACTCCAAAGATTTCTTTAATTTTCCTACCCCTAGTGATATATGCCTCTAAATCCTTGCATTTGTCCTCTAGCAATCCCTGCTTAGCGATTTTGCACTTCCTGTCGATCTCATTTTTGAGACGTTTGTATTCCTTTTCGGCTGCTTCATTTAATGCATTTTTATATTTTCTCATTCCATTTATTAAATTTCTGCTAGCCCTCTGCTTTTTACCTACTTGATCCTATGCTGCTATTTAATCTCTCAAAGTCACCCACTCTTCTTCTACTGTTTTTCTTTCTCTTGATCTTGTTAATCATTCCCTAATGCCGTCTCTGAAACTCTCTACAACCGCTTGTTTTTTCAGTTCATCCAGGCCCAGCCACCTTAAATTACCACCTTTTTTGCAGTTCCTATTTTAATCTACAATTCATAACCAATAAATTGCGGTCAGTGTCCACATCCGCCCCTGGAAATGACTTAGAGATTTAGGAACCAGGTTTTAAATTGTGTCTTACCATTACATAAATCTAACTGAAAGCTTCCAGTATCTCCAGGGCTCTTCCACGTATACAACCTTCTTTCACGATTCCTAAACCGAGTGTCTGTCTGTCCACGTGCATCCATTCATGTCCATTGTGCATTCCGACGGACTTGGGCAATTTCAGCAGGACAATGCGACACACCACACGACCAGAATTGCTACAGAGTGGCTCTAGAAACGCTCTTCTGAGTTTAAACACTTCCGCTGGCCACCAAACTCCCCAGACATGAATATTATTGAGCACATCTGTGATGCCTTGCAACGTGCTGATCTCCACCCGCTCGTAGTCTTACAGATTTATGGACAGCCCTCCATGATTCATGGTGTCAGTTCCCTCCAGCACTACAGACTTAATCGAGTCCATGCCACGTCGTGTTGCGGCACTTCTGCATGTTCGCAGGGGCCCTGCACTATGTTAGGCAGTTGTACCAGTTTCTTTGGCTTTTCAGTGTAGTTTCCCTACAATTTCAGTTGCATGCATACTTATGCTTATAAAACACACGGTGAACTCGGGGACGTTTAAGACATGAACGGCTGTCAGTGCGAGTGGGGCCAGTTTGGTTTTGAAGACGATAGGGGCTGGTCAGCTGGACGCTACACTCCTGTGACTTCCCAGCAACAGCGATTACCAGTGCTCGCGCCTCCCATTGCAAGATCCATCCCCCCTCTCGCTTTCGTTATAGCAGTGGTTCCCAACCTTTCTTAGACCATTTGACCTGAGTGCAATCAGACATTAGCTAGTACTCCCACCCCCCCTGCACCCCTTCCCCATGCCATCTGTTGCTCTCCCCCTCCTAACTAAACTGTAGAATGAAAGACTTTTCTTAAAACACTTTTACTTTCGAAATAATTAAGGATGAATGATGTTTAGCTTTTTTTTGTGTGTGTGTGTGTGTGTGTGTGTGTGTGTGTGTTTTGAAAAATGCGAGCTCTATCTTCTTATCTCGTGTTTTCTACTGAAAATCTCGTGCTTGTACTCTTGTTAACTTTACTATTACAGTGATCGCCAAAACCTTATTTTTTTATTGGTCCTGTGCGCAACAAATAACTTACTTGGTCTTTCTGCTGCCACTGCTTGATCTGATGCATTCCATTATTTAACAAAAACATAAAAAAAACCTATTATTCATGCTGAGTGCAATGCATGTTCTGTATGGCGGCTCCTGCTGTTGCTGCTGCTGCTGCTGCTGCTGCTGCTTACCACAACTACATATAATTCAAGAGAAAGGGTTTGGTCAAATCTAAACTCGATAAATGATAACCCAAACAAAAAACTATATTCTGATAGCGATTCTTTCTCATTCAATTAACAAAACGCTAGAAGCTCTTTGAACAATCACTTCGTTTGTAAATCTGCCTCCAGTGGCATCAAAGCAATATTACAAATTAATCAAACTCTTGAGACAGACTGAAATACTTCTCAATTGAATACATAGTGAAACAATTCCCTGACAATTACAAAAGAAATCAATGACAAAAATTAATACTTAATCTAACAATGGTTTCCCCTTAAGAATTCAACTCCTATCGTTATCAAAATTACCGTCTGCTGCTACGCACATACACAAACCCTTTCTTTAAATTAATAACCGCGCTGCAAATTGTAAAAAAATTTCAACACAGTACCAAATCCTGTGTCGCTGCCGGCGGACACGGCAGTACGGCAGCTCGGCGATTACCCCTCGGCCAACACACGTGCGCACCACAGCAAGCGGGCTCCTACACTGGCCTCCAAACTGCCACTAGTTAATCCGTGCGCTGCGAGGCGCAACAACAATATCAGATTCCAGAGCTTGTGTATGCGCGCTGTAGCCAACCTTTACATCCTAAGAGAGTATTGCCAACTCTCATAACCCCCAAGCTCATTTTTGAAAATTTTGCGGGGTGATTCTTGCCTAACATATTGGCAAGGAACAAACAGTGAAATTTTTTTACAAAACGACGAAAAATAGGCAAAGAGAAAAATGTTACAATTTATATCCAGCTACTAAAACTATTTCTTGCTTAGCATCTAAGTAATTTTTTTTTTACAAAAGGACGAAAATTTTCTTGCGTGGCATATAGGCAAGAGAAAAATGTTAAAATTTTATACAAAATGACAAAAATGTTGCTTGCCTAATTGATTGGAAAGGAGAAAAAATGGCTCCTTTTACAAAAATAATATGAAAATGTTGCTAGCCTAGTATGTATGTAATAAGAAAACACAAAGGAAATACAACAAGTTTCTTACATAAGTAGATAAAAAAGATCATATAAGTTTTAACAGATGTGTAACAGTAACTACTTAAGCATGGAATAGTCTTCAATAAGCTAATATAACCTAATATAACCTAATAAACAGTAAAAAATAATATTTTATTTTCTGCATTTGGGCACTTACGTTTCCATGACATTAATCAGTAGTGGTCTGACTACCTGATACTGTATGTTTTTATGCTCGCAGTTCCCTCTGGTCAAAAGAAACCAGGTCTACATGTTTTAAGTGCAGTAGACGCAGTGACTTCATATCCACTGACAACCACACTAACATTCCAACATCAGTTAATTTATGGTGTAGGCAGACTCAGGGACTTCACATCCACTGACAACCACACCTGAAGTCAAATTTTCCTCTGGTGACACAGTTTGACAATGTAGGCAGACTCAGGGACTTTGTGTCCACTTACAAACATACGTAACGTCCATTCTCCCAGGATGACACAGTTTGACAGTGTGGCAGACTCAGGGGCCTCGCGTCCACTGACAACCACACGTCACTGCGTTATTGCATAAGTACCTCCTCAAACGAATGTAGTACAAGTCTCGGTAGAGTATTTCTGTATACTGAAAACGTCATATTTTATAGAAAATAGATTCTCCCTTTAAAAGACGATATCTCTAACCTAATTACAGAAATGAAGCAAGGAATAATATTATATTGTATAAACAGGCATGTGAGCTCTGAGCTCATTTAAATGTTTTCTTTAACTCTATTGCCACAGCAATTACAGATTTGAGGCATATCAAGTCATGAATAATGTGAGGCTCACCACACGGTGGCAAAGTCAGTTTTCTTTAAATTTCTCGCCACAGCAATCACAGATTTGTGGCTTGTATTTTTCAATTCAATCATAATATGAGGTTCACCACACAGTGGCAAGTTAATTTTCTTACGATTAGTTTGGTCAATAACAGTGGCAAAGTTTTGATTGTGACCACGACTCATTACATATGTGGCACCACACAAAAAATATTATTTTAATTTGTTACAATATTTGTTACAATAATTGTTCTGTACATTTTGGTTATAAAATATTTAAATAATCCTAAAAATAGAAAAGTAATTCCATAGTGATGCTATTATATTTAATAAAAGTTACAGAATCATTTAGAAAAAGTCTAGCCACCGGCTTGCCAAATCAATTCATGAATATGTACAAAATTTAGTGAATAATTACGCGACCTTGCGTCAGAATTTTTACACTCTAATTACTAAGTTATACTAAATTTATAATTATCAGTCTGTAATGACTGCCAATATTTCTGATGTCAAACGTCAATGTCTGTGGTATAGCGTCTCAATTGTTTTTATATGGAGTCCTCACTGTCTCTGTTTGGAGGCCTCCCTAGTCTTTGTATGAATCCGTGTGGCCATGCCTTGGACAGTCACAAAGAACAAGAAAAAGAAACAACCTACAAAGTACATAATAAAAAAATAGATTATTTACAAAATACAAGACACAAAGACCCCTCCATCTGTCCAGTAGAAACTGAAAGAAATGGTTTATTCATCAAGGTGACAAGAAATAAATTTATGACATGACAAGAGAAAAATCATCACCTTCCAATTAAACTCATGCTGGAATCGGCACTGCATCACTAAATGACAATCATGAAATAGAAAAACACAAGATAAATGTTAAATTGACTTATTTTACACTACTATGTACACATTCATAGAATGTGGTAGATACTCTCGCCTCTTGGCGTAAGAGTCATTTCACTCTGGAAAGAGAAAAAAAATCGTTTAATGCACGACATAATTATCTAGGTCACGGCTGACTGTTTCTGGAACGTCTTTCTTCTCGCGACCCTTAACGGTAACCGTGCTACGCTCCGATCTGAAAATATCGTGTACTACACAAAATAACGTACGTTAAGTGCTTTCGTTTGTGCAATGGAGAAAACTTCCGTTGCGATCATGTTTCCTGTAAGAAATGCAATAAAGTCAACTTTAACAACAATAAGAAGAGAAACAACACTATCAATCTTACCATTCCAAAATTTCACAGAGCAAAAAATATTCTTGGCACTCATTCATCACATAATTCAACACTTTTCTGTGTATTCGTATCAGAACTCCTTTCGTGACTCACAACTATGTCCTAACTTTACTGTGACTTAGAATTTAAGTAAGTGTGTACTCTACCTTAACATTACTGTGACTTAAATTTTACGCAAATGTGTATACGCTATATCTTCCTTCATAGAATACCGTTGTGGGTTTCTTCGTTTAGAAGTGTATCTTTCTTACCTTCTCTTGTTCAATAAATGTCTGCAAAGTGCTTCCTCATTGTGTCACACTAATCATGAGTGGTCCATAAATCCTAATACGCCTTACCTGGCAAACTAATAAACACGAAAAATCCACATAAATCTTCACTCTTCAAACTACCTCATAAATCAGAACAAGTGTTAGTTCGAAGGTTTCCTAATTATACTATCACCCATGAAATATACCTTCTCAATTCAGAGCCACTTATACACTATATTTTACAGGAAGATAATGTCAACAGTTTCTGTTATTTCATGTTATTTCTCCCTAAAAACGTATATAGTTATTTCTTGCAGTTGTCTTCAAATAAGTCACAAAAATTTCATTGTTTCAGTGAACAATCGCAAGATGTCGACAGCTGGTATAATCCTCTCGTCAGAAATGTCCTTTACAAAGTTCTCATTCTCTCAAACGATACAAATCATTCATAATCATTCATTATTGGTCTTTCACACATGATAGATTGATAGTAAAAGATTAATAGATAAACAGGTTAGTCAAAGATTATGAAGCAGTACTGAAAATTAAAATCGGAAGAATATACTGTAACGGCTGGGTCACCTATGCTTGCCAAACATATATTTA
Organism: Schistocerca nitens; assembly: GCF_023898315.1. Lineage (NCBI taxonomy): Eukaryota > Metazoa > Arthropoda > Insecta > Orthoptera > Acrididae > Schistocerca > Schistocerca nitens. The sequence goes on along the minus strand of NC_064623.1, from coordinate 67,296,799 downwards.
CTAAAGATCAGTAAACCCCCTAGGGCCTTATTCCTTGAAAATTTTAATGTGTGATAAGTGATGAAGACCTCTCGTTTTTTGTGTTCGTATTGTCTCAAGTTCCACAGCGTTTGTGTGTGCAATGCGTCGTATACGGAAGGGTCCTTCACACACCAATAAAAGCTTCCTACTCAAATATTTTCCCTTATGAGATAGTCGATGTGATCTAAGCAATACTTTTTGACCTACCTGTAAATTCTTGACATTGACTCGTGAATTATGCAGCTTCTTTCTTCTGTCTACAGCTTTCTTGATGTTCTGTAATGCTATACTTACCACTTCATGGTGTTTTTGCAATAGTTCATCTAGAGTCTGTGGTCTATCGGTTACAGGTTGGATTACTGTGTTAATTTGTCTGGAATCAAGAACCAGTCTAATGGAATTATCCCTTTTCTTAACCACGTGTAATGGGCTGTTATATGAACTCACAGCAGGTTCGATGATTCCCTGCTCTAAAATGGACTGTATTTCCTGTTTGACTTAGTATGTTAATGGGATGACGTATGGTGGTACAAAAAATTTATTATGTTCCTTGACCTTGAATTCATAAAGAAAGTTACGTATTGTTCCTGTCTTTTGAGAAAAAACTTCACAATTTGTTTGTAATATTTCAAATAACTCATCAGTGCCTGCATTAGGATCTACTTCGTCTCGGTAAACTTTCCTTTTAATTAATTGTTCTGTACTAATGGGTTGTTCTGTTTCACAGTGAAACGTAGTGATGTTGTCTGTGCAACTATTAGACAAATTCATTGATTGTTGTGCCTCAAGCGGAAAGAGAAAATGCAGATAAGTCACTTCCTCATCCTCCTTTGTTAACCATCCTTGAAATTTAAGCCTAACTAGCATTTGATTTACTTGTAACACGACTTCAGCATTACAAAAGTTTAACATTGCTTTATATTCACGTACGAATTCCACACCCAAAATCATTTCTGTTGATAAAAGAGGGACTACTAAGAAATTTTCAGAAAACTCGTGATTGCGTATGTCTACACTCTTCCCCTGAAAGACTCCCTTTAATTTGGTCTTTAATAATGGCAAGGGTGGACAAACAGATGCCTGTTCACACTTCTTAAACATTGTCTCGCTAATTACATGCACAGGGCTGCCAGAATCAAGTACAGCTGAAAGTAGAATATTTCTTACAGAGATTTTTATAATTGGATGAGCATACATAATTTCGCTGTTATCATTATCTTGTAATAATGTGTCTCTAATGTCCTCCAGTCCAACAAAGTTAACATAATTTGTGTGTGTCGGCTTTCCGCCGCTACAAACGGTTCGTTTGTAGTCCATGTTGCTAGTCATTGTTGTGCCGGCTCGTATTGCTGCGAATTATTGCTTGGAATTCTAATTGTTGCAAAAGAGCTTGGAATGCCTCCAAGTCATCTTTGCACCTACCTGCCAAAATTATGTGGTCTGATTTCTACATTGTTCCCACGCTCTAAATTGGAATTTCTGCGATCCTGCCAATTTTGATTTGTCCCCTCATCATAACTGTTTTGGTTCTCACAGTTGTTATGACCATAAACATCACGTGTGCTCGATGCTCTGTATTCTGCATGAGCACCGCGTTCTGAATTGTAATTTGCGTGCCCGCGCTAATTTCGGTTGGCCCTACTGCGACCATTCCTTCTAAAATAATTTTCATTTCCATAACGCCTTTGCTCTCGCGGTCCGCGATCTCTATTACTGTACTGAGAGTTCCTATGATCATAAAAACCATTTCTCTGGCGTCTATGATCTGTGTGATACGGTTGATGCCGCATACCGCGCCTATCTTCTTCCGCCCTGTACGCGTGAGGTTCGTCCGAGTTCCATACGCGTTTACGGTCACGCCGCGGATTATTATTTTCCCAATACTGATTACTATTATCTCTTTGTGTGTTTTCATAGTTGTCAAATTCTAATTGTTGCAAAAGAGCTTGGAATGCCTCCAAGTCATCTTTGCACCTACCTGCCAAAATTATGTGGCGTAATCTGATCGGCAATGTTGTCAAACAGATGCGAATTAATTCCGACTGACTGTACGGATTCGTTAAATATCTGTTCATGCGCATCATGTTTTCAAAATATTGCACTGCAGTTGAAAATTTCGACTGCTCATAACTTTGCATCATAATGATGTAACGTTTTACACGATCTTGTGTAGTCCCTGACCAGTAACCAGATAAGAATGCGTGATAAAAATCACCATATGTGTGACATTCACGTGCTATTGAGCGCATTCTTGTTGCAGGCTCTCCTTCAAGATAACTGCAAATGAATTCCATTTTGTGGCCAATTGGCCATGTTGGTGGTAAAGAATAGTCAAATTGTTGTAACCACTCTCGAGGGTGGATTTCGCGACTAGCATTCCGAAAAATTTTAAATTTCCTAACTGTGAGAAAATGCTTATAGTCAAACTCGTCATTTTTCTTAGCGGATGAGTTTTCTTTTACAGCATGACTCACGCTTCCTTCATTACGTCCCGTAAACGTGTCATATCCGCGAGAAAAATGGTCGGCATTTCCATAATTAACGCGCTCATTGTCGTTACCAATTTGGTAATTATCGGATCATTGCTGCGAGCGATCTTTTCTTCGATGCTGGCAGGCTGTGCCTGTATATTTTTTACGTCACGTTTGTTTTGCTGATTGTCATCTTCCCTTGTTTAAAACGTTGCAGAGACTGAAATTCTTCGGTATCCGCGATCGGTACCGGCTGAGTGTCATCTGACCTCGTATCTAACCCACTACTCAGTTCCGTCACTTTCATGGATAATTTATCTACCTGTTTAGCTCAGGTCGTTAATTGAGATTCTATCATTGGTGGTCTGTAATTGCAATGACTCAACATTTTTCGCTAATTCCTCTACTTGCAGTTCTTGTTGTGACGTCTGTCGTTTCACTTCAACAATATCAACATTTTGTACGTGATCAAGTCGGTATACAAGATTATTAATATCTGATTTGAATTCTTCACGAAGCTGATTTTTCAACTGACTGGTCACTTCTTCAAATTTACTATTTAAATTGTCATTCACCTCACCCTGAAACAATGTGAGATTCTCGTTAATTTCGTTCTTAAGCGATTTGAAATTCTTTGCATTATTGTCATTAAATTCAGTGAGTTTACTCTTAAATTCAGTGAGTTTACTCTCCTGTCTGTTATTAAATTCAGTGAGTTTACTCTCCTGTCTGTCATTAAATTCAGTGAGTTTACTCAGTAATAATTGTAAAACATTATTGGGGTCAGGAAGTACAACGTTACTCTTCTCTGTTAAAGCAGAAGCAGTACCTGCATTTCCACTAACAGAAGGAAAGGAAAAATTACTCCGCTCTATCGGAGTGGCAACCAGACCTGAATTTCCACCGAAAGTGGGGAAAACAAAATTACTCTGCACTTTTGAGGCGGAAGCAACGCTGGAATTTCTCATAATGAGTTCGGTTTGCGTCTCTGTATTGTCATGTCCTAAGTTGCGTGTAGCACACAGTTGTTCATCACGCATTGTTGGCAAATGATCGCCTACATTCCGATTCTCCGCAGTATTGTTCGAAAATTCCCGGATCTCAATATTCTCAAAAGAATTTTCTACTCTCTGTTCCGAATTTTCGGAAACTGCGTTTGAAACCGCTCCTGCATTCATGTTCGCAACCGTATCTACGTTCGCGTTTGCAGTAGCATCTGCATTATTTTCCATTTTCTTTTGTGCTCGCGTCCTCATTGTCGCAATACGAACGAAAACATGTCACTAAAATACACTGCTATCCTAAAAATTCCACTGTTCAATTAACTATTACACGATGCACCTACAAATTCAAAGACAAAACTGCTGAAATAAATACAAAGCAGTGCGCAAGCGATCAAAATGCTGTGCCTCCACTAATGATTATTGTTGCGTAAGCTTGCAGTTGACAGTAGAAAGACGAAGCATATCTAACTACGACTCATCCAAAAAAAAAACTTATCCTGGCAGGTATGTCGACAGGTGAAAGTCGCTAGCTCTATCTTCTTATCTCGTGTTTTCTACTGAAAATCTCGTGCTTGTACTCTTGTTAACTTTACTATTACAGTGATCGCCAAAACCTTATTTTTTTATTGGTCCTGTGCGCAACAAATAACTTACTTGGTCTTTCTGCTGCCACTGCTTGATCTGATGCATTCCATTATTTAACAAAAACATAAAAAAAACCTATTATTCATGCTGAGTGCAATGCATGTTCTGTATGGCGGCTCCTGCTGTTGCTGCTGCTGCTGCTGCTGCTGCTGCTTACCACAACTACATATAATTCAAGAGAAAGGGTTTGGTCAAATCTAAACTCGATAAATGATAACCCAAACAAAAAACTATATTCTGATAGCGATTCTTTCTCATTCAATTAACAAAACGCTAGAAGCTCTTTGAACAATCACTTCGTTTGTAAATCTGCCTCCAGTGGCATCAAAGCAATATTACAAATTAATCAAACTCTTGAGACAGACTGAAATACTTCTCAATTAAATACATAGTGAAACAATTCCCTGACAATTACAAAAGAAATCAATGACAAAAATCAATACTTAATCTAACAATGGTTTCCCCTTAAGAATTCAACTCCTATCGTTATCAAAATTACCGTCTGCTGCTACGCACATACACAAACCCTTTCTTTAAATTAATAAGCGCGCTGCAAATTGTAAAAAAATATCAACTCAGTACCAAATCCTGTGTCGCTGCCGGCGGACACGGCAGTACGGCAGCTCGGCGATTACCCCTCGGCCAACACACGTGCGCACCACAGCAGGCGGGCTCCTACACTGGCCTCCAAACTGCCACTAGTTAATCCGTGCGCTGAGAGGCGCAACAACAATATCAGATTCCAGAGCTTGTGTATGCGCGCTGTAGCCAACCTTTACATCCTAAGAGAGTATTGCCAACTCTCAGTGTGTGCGTTAGAATGAATGACGAAGAAATTGGTAGTGCGTTACAAGTGCTACCCACTCCTCAAAAAAGAAAGCTCACTATGCACAGTGAGGGTAGATACTTGTTATAAAACGTGCTTCCCTTGCACTACTGCTCTCCATTTGCGGCACTTGCTTGACCTGCACACTGCAACCCCATTTAAAATCAAACAGGTTCAGGTGTGTGCACTACACTTCATTGCTGCACTCCTTACTTCTGAACTGGCAGAAGTTGGAAGACTTCTAACTTTTACTGCTGTGTGTCTAACCACTCTAATAATAATAATAATAATAATAATAATAATAATAATAATAATAAAACTGTGTACAGCACTACAGTAGCACTTTTGTAGTTACTGCTGTGTCGTTCTGTGAATTAATTCATTTATCTGCTTCGAAGCGAGTAATGAAGCAATTCCTGGACTACTGTGGTTAGTGTCCACAATTTACAGAAGTCATTTTTTGAGACATTTATCATGTGTTACATATATGTCTCACTTTTATCATTAGCGATGTCCGCCCCGATAGCTGAGTGGAACCGGCACGGTAGCTCAGCGTGTTCGGTCGGAGGGCTAGCTGCCCTCTGTAATAAAAAAACTGAGTTAATCGATCAACAACGAACTTAAACGAATGTCTTACGACGTCCGCCCCGAGCAGATGCAACGAACAAAAGCGAACAAACTGAGATTTAACAAAAAAAAAAAAAAGAAAGTGGTCCGCGTGACGGATTGCCGTCCTACGGGCCCGCGTTCGATTCCCGGCTGGGTCGGAGATTTTGATAGCACTGGGACTGGGTGTTGTGTTGTCTGCATCATTATTTCATCCCCAACCGGCGCGCAGGTCGCCCAATGTGGCGTCGAATGTAATAAGACCTGCACCAAGGCGACCAGACCTGCCCCGTAAGGGGCCTCCCGGCCAATGACACCAAACGCTCATTTCTATTTCATCGTTAGCGATCTACAGGACAAACCACAAACATATGTCCAGAATGAGATTTTCACTCTGCAGCGGAGTGTGCGCTGATATGAAACTTCCTGGCAGATTAAAACTGTGTGCCCGATCGAGACTCGAACTCACGACTGTGAGACCGGGCGTGAGTCGTGCTTCGGTAGCTCAGATGGTAGAGCACTTGCCCGCGAAAGGCAAAGGTCCCGAGTTCGAGCCTCGGTCGGGCACAGTTTTAATCTGCCAGGAAGTTTCATATCAGCGCACACTACGCTGCAGAGTGAAAATCTCATTCTGGAAACATCCCCCAGGCTGTGGCTAAGTCATGTCTCCGCAATATCGTTTCTTTCAGGAGTGCTAGTTCTGCAAGGTTCGCAGGAGAGCTTCTGTAAAGTTTGGAAGGTAGGAGACGAGATACTGGCAGAAGTGAAGCTGTGAGACCGGGCGTGAGTCGTACTTCGGTAGCTCAGATGGTAGAGCACTTGCCCGCGAAAGGCAAAGGTCCCGAATTCGAGTCTCGGTCGGGCACACAGTTTTAATCTGCCAGGAAGTTTCACAAACATATGTGTGTAGTGGGTGGACTATATAAGGAGCATGTAGCCTCCACCGCATTAATACTACTAATTGAGAAAAAGTAATTATTGATAACTTATATAATCAGTATAAGAGTCTTACAAAATTGTGATAGTAGTAATAATCTTTTGAAAATAACTTAGTTTCGTCACTGAAACAGAATCGAATCATTCAGTTTTTACCCTTCAGAAAATTTCATTTTACCCCTCAGGCGTGTAATTGCCCCCAGGTTGGGAGCTACAGCGCTAGAGGAAGAGCAGGAGTGATGTGCAGCTGTTTAAGACAGTTGACAACCGTCTAGCGCCTACGATTCTCTAGCTCTTCAAAAGGCAAGTGCGTTATTCTTCCGTGCTCTACAGGGCTGAAAGTGTTCCGATATTAGGACATTGATTTTACTGTTTCATAGTGTTTTAGTACACATTATTACTTATGCATTACATGTTTAGTGAACAAATATATTTTTAATACTTTTACAATAGTTCCTGCGTATGTGTGAAGTTGTGTTGCTGAAGCAGTATGAACGAAGTAGCGGGCTCCTCAGAAGATACAAATAAATTAGATTGTAAATGTGTGCTGGGAATTCTGTGGAAACATCCATTTGAACGATTTAGTTTTGAGGGGAAAAGTGATGTGAACAGGACGGCCTATACCAAATCTTCCACATTTAAATAAAGTAACAAAACATTACGTCAGACATTTTCAAGAATCTTGGTACTTCTCTGACGAAATGACTATGTGGCTGTAGAGAGAGAAAGAAACTGTACTGTTGACCATGTCTTTTGTTATTTAGCGTATCTCCGTATCCCATTCTCCTGTGGTCGTTCTGAAGCAGTACCTGGAGCATCAAAACTAATAAAATTAATTTTAATCATCTCCGTAACCAGTGCTACGACAGAAAGATAATTTCCGGCCTTGAAGGGAATCAAAAACTATCTTCCAAATACACAGTCGCAAACCAGACTTTCTCAACTTGTTTTATTGTCTACTGAAAAAATGACTGCTCATATCCGTGAAACAAGTGTCGTTCCACGACCCCTTGATCGAAGTTTTCTGCGTGATCGCAGAATTGACCTCAAACATAAACAAAATTGTGAGTGCCGAAATTTTAATACCATCCTTATTCATATAGATACTATAGCAGGTATTTTCCGAGTATCTGGTGTCGCCCAATAGGCCTAATATTTACGAGGTTGGGCCTTGCACTTTAATTCACGGCATACGACACTACTGAGTGTAATTATATTGCGTAATGCTACGGAAATAAGAGGTAGTCGTAAGCAATAACATAACAATAACCATAATAATGACAGCAGTACTGTTACTTGGATAATCGCAAACAATATTACCGATATAACAATAATAACAATGGCAGTAATAATAATTGGATCAACAACACTGTCACTTTTAAGAATTTTTAAAGAGCGATTGCAGTCACGAATACCTCACGCCTCGCCGCTGGTGTATACCGTAAGAATAAACTGCAACCTGCCCTAACTTTAGCTCACGGAGCACGCTGTTTGCTGTTGCCGATGTCTGTGCCTCGTTCGTCAGTAGCTGGGCAGCTTCATCTGACGCCGCAGTCGTATCTCCGGCCAGTGCCAGCCAAGAGCGAGCAAGCGTGGCGGGATGGGACCGCATCGAGTGTGTTATCTCAGCTTGTGGCTTCGTGCGATACCTCTCTCACAGCACACACTTCTTCTAACCACCTCCGGGCTTTCGTAAGCATTCGCCATTTAGCTCATTTGCTGTATACACTTTTCGGTACACATTAATAACGTTTCGGACCACAGGACCACGTACTCCTGAGCTGTAGTTATCAAAGATGTTACACAGGCTAGAGGTAACGGAAGTCCCGGAGAGTTGGACCACTGGGTGAGATGGACCACTGCCGCATTTCACAAATGCGCCCACCACTTGCGAGGAAGCTCTTTTGTGAACATTTTCGCGATAGTTCTGAGAAAAATCATATTCTCTGTTATGGTAAGCCGAAAATTAATATCGTGTAGTTATATAATTTAAGTATTAAGGCGTATTTTGCACAATATTGATGCAGTTTTTTTATAGTGAACTTGACAAATGCTTAGACGTGAATCTCACCTAAAATAGACACAGAGTTTGCTAGCTGCAGACAGAAGTCGGGGTGATACAACTCTCCGAGACAATCGCGAGAGATGGACCATTTTTTTTTTAATCGAGCACAACTAAATTTCGCTTCAAGGCATGTCCAATAGCCGCGCGGGGTAGCCGCACGGTCTCGGACGCCTTGTCATGGTTCGTGCGGCTCGCCCCCGTCGGTGGTTACAGTCCTCCCTCGGGCAGGTGTGTGTGTGTGTGTGTGTGTGTGTGTGTGTGTGTGTTGTCCTTAGATTAAGTAGTGCGTAGTCTAGGGAATGATGACCTCAGCACTTTGGTCCCATAGGAACTTACCACAAATTTCATTTTCATGTCCAATAATCCAACTGAATATGGCGGCCGTCTCAGACTATACTTATTTGTCAGGAGACATGGCCGTGTCAACAAATCGAAGAGCAAAATCTCACACAGTAGCCAACCAACAACTTCAAAGCTCATCAAAAGACCTACTCATCCCAAGAACACCAAAAGATCAGAGTTATGTGTACAAGTCAAATTCCATCACGGACACAACTTCGGAATCCACTTCTAATAAACCTAAAACTTCCAAAGTTACCTACTTCTAAACTAATGCAGACAAAACTTTTGGAAGAATTGTTTGTTCTTTCCACTGATGAAACCATGAATTTTAAGTGCAAAGCAGCAATTGTATCCAAAGTGCCAAATTCTGCTAAAAACGTTGAAACTGTGTTACTATTCCAAAACTGATGAAAATCACGATTGGATTCATTGTGTTGCTTGTTCACGATGGTCAACATTTGCAAATAAGTGTAACTGCTATGGCGAGAGAAAGACAGGCTAACGCTTGAATGAAGCTAATAACTCATTAGAAAAGACAGCATCCAGTCAAGGTTTTAATGAATTATAGAACTTTTTTCGATTAAAATATTTAGTAGTATATTGTGCATATTTTTTACAACATATTCCAAACAAAAATATGAAATTTTAATTCACTCTTTTCCTTCATGTATACCCACTTTTGTATGGTCCATCTCTCCTGGTACACTGCTCCATCTCATCCATACACCTATTTCTATTTTATTGTCTCTCGTGTTTTTTAAGTGACAGTGCCTTAGCAATATATTGTACTTAAGTTGGTAGAAAGCAGTTAAGAGGTGGGCTGCTAGATTTGTTACCGGTAGGTTCGAACAATACGTAACTGTTACAGAGATGCTTCAAGAACTAAAATGGAAAACCCTAGAGGAAAGGTGACGTTCTTTTCGAGAAACACAGTTGAGAAAATTTAGAGAACCGGCATTCGAATCTGACTGCCTAACGATTCTACTGGCGTCAACAAACATTGCGCGCAAGAACTACGAAGATAAGATACGAGAAATTAAGAGTTCATATGGAGGCATATAGACAGTCGTTTTCCCGTCGCTCTGTTTGCGAGTGGAACAGGAAAGGAAATGACAAGTAGTTGTAGAGGATACCCTCTGTCACGCACCGTACTGTGGTTTGTGGAGTATCGATGTAGATGTAGACCTCTAGCAAAAGATGTAAATGTAGACCGCTAGCAGAAGCCTATAAATCATCAAGGTGAATATTTCTATAATCAGTAAAACGATTTCTTGCAAACGACTCATTTGCGTTCATTGTTGTTCTAAAAACTTAAAACGGGCTCTTGTACGCTCATATGAGTAATAAAAATACGTGAATTACGTTCAGGTGACAAAGGTCACGGGATGCCTCCTAAGCCGGCCGCGTTGGTGGAGCGGTTCTAGGCGCTTCAGTCCGGAACAGCGCGACTGTTACGGTCGCAGGTTCGAATTCTGCCTCGGGCATGGATGTGTGTGATGTCCTTAGTTAGGTTTAAGTAGTTCTACGTTCTAGGGGACTGATGACCTAAGATGTTAAGTCCCATAGTGCTCAGAGCCATTTGAACCATTTTTTTGATGCCTCCTAATATCGTGTCGGACGTTCTTTCTGCCCAAAGTAGTGCAGCAGCTCGACGTACCATGGACTCAACAAGTCTTTGGAAGTCCCCAGCAAAAATATTGAGCCGTGCCCCCTTTGTAGCCGTCCGTAACAGCGAAAGTGTTGCCAGGGCAGGATTCTCTGCACAAGCTGACCTCTCGATTATGTCCCATACATGTTCGATGCGATTCATGTCGGGCGATCTGGGTGGCCACATCATTCCCTCTAATTGTCCAGAATGTTCTGAAAACAATCGCAAACGATTGTGGTGCGGTGACCTGGAGAACTGTCATCCATAAAATTTCCATCGTTATTTGGCAACATGAAGTCCATGAGTTCAGATAGTGTCCAAGTAGCCTAACATAACCATCCCCAGTCAGTGATCGGTTCAGTTGGTCCAGAGGATCCAGTACATTCCGTGTAAATACAGCCCACACCATTATGGAGCCACCACCAGCTTGCACAGTGCCTTTTTGATAACTTGAGTCCATGACTTCATGAGATCTGCGCCACACCCGAACCCCATCATCAGCTGTTACCGACTGAAATCTGGAGTCATCTGACCAGGACACGGTTTCCCAGTCGTCTAGGGTCCAAACGATATGGTCACGAGATCAGGAGAATCACTGCAGGCGGTGTCGTGCTGTTAAAAGGGCTCTAAGCACTATGGGACTCAACCTATGGACATCACACACATCCATGCCCGAGGTAGAATTCGAACCTGCGACCGTAACGGTCGCGCGGTTCCAGACTGAAGCGCCTAGAACCGCTCGGCCACACCGTCTGGCTCGTGCTGTTAACAGAGGCACTCGCGTTTGTCGTCTGCAGCCATAGCCCATTAACGCCAAATGTCGCCTCACTTTCCTAGCGGACAGTTCGTCGTACGTCCCACAGTGATTCCTGCAGTTTTACACGTCTGTCAGCACTGGCAACCCTATGCAAACGCTGCTGTTCTGGATCGTGAAGTGAAGGCAGTCAGCCACTGCACTGTTCGAGGTGAGAGATGGTGCCTGACATTTGGTATTCCTGTTACACTCTTGACACTGTGGGGTGTCAGAATATTGAATTCCCTAACGATTTCCGAAATGGAATGTCCCATGCATTCTAACGGGACATCCTCCTCTAGCATTTCTTTTCCTCAACAGTAGTTATCGATACCAGTATTATTTTTCGAATTTTGGAGAGCTCAATATTATCTCAGGTGCTTTTCTGAAAACTTTCATATAATTTTATACACAATATATTTCAAACTACAATTTATGAAAAGGAATTACTTTATTTTCCATGTTATAACCGATAAGTCTGAATGTACAGTTAAATTTTTTTAGAAACTTTTGAAATTACGAATTACACTACTGGCCATTAAAATTGCTACACCAAGAAGAATTGCAGATGATAAACGGCTATTCATTGGACAAATATATTACACTAGAACTGACATGTAATTACATTTTCATGCAATTTGAGTGCATAGATTCTGAGAAATCACTACCCACAACAACCACCTATGGCCGTAATAACGGCCTTGATACGCCTGGGCATTGAGTCAAACAGAGCTTGGATGGTGTGTACAGGTACAGCTGCCCATGCAGCTTCAACACGATACCACAGTTCATCAAGAGTAGTGACGAGCCAGTTGCTCGGCCACCACTGACCAGACGTTTTCAATTGGTGAGAGATCTGGAGAATGTGTTGGCCAGGGCAGCAGTCGAACATTTTCTGTATCCAGAAAGGCCCGTACAGGACCTGCAAGATGCGGTCGTGCATTATCCTGCCGATATGTAGGGTTTCGCAGGGATCGAATGAAGAGTAGAGCCACGGGTCGTAACACATCTGAAATATAACGTCCACTGTTCAAAGTGCCGTCAATGCGAACAAGAGGTGACCGAGACGTGTAACCAATGGCACCCCATACCATCACGGCGGGCGATACGCCAGTATGGCGTTGACGAATACACGCTTCCAATGTGCGTTCACCGTGATGTCGACAAACATGGATGCGACCAAACAGAACCTCGATTCATCCGAAAAAATGTCGTTTTGCCATTCGTGCACCCAGGTTCGTCGTTGAGTACACCATCGCAGTCGCTCCTGTCTGTGATGCAGCGTCATGGGAGCTGATAGGCCATGCTGCTGAAAGCGTCGTCGAACTGTTCGTGCAGTTGGTTGTTGTCTTGCAAATGTCCCCATCTGTTGACTCAGTGATCGAGACGTGGCTGCACGATCCGTTACAGCCATGCATATAAGATGACTGTCATCTAGACTGCTAGTGATACGAGACCGTTGGTATCCAGCACGGCGTTCCGTATTACCCTCCTGAACCCACCGATTCCATGTTCTGCTAACAGTCATTGGATCTCGACCAACGCGAGCAGCAATGTCGCGATACGATAAACCGTAATCGCGATAGGCTACAATCCGACCTTTATCAAAGTCGGAAACGTGATAGTACGCATTTCTCTTCCTTACATGAGGCATCACAACAATGTTTCTCCAGGCAACGCCGGTGAACTGCTGTTTGTGTGTGAGGAATCGGTGTCAGAACGTTGTAGGTGTCGCCACCGCCGCCAACCTTGTGCGAATGCTCTCAAAAGCTAAGCATTTGCATATCACAGCATCTTCTTCCTGTCGGTTAAATTTCGCGTCTGTAGCACGTAATCCTCGTGGTGTAGCAATTTTAATGGCCAGTAGTGTATTTGGTACACTTAAAATTTCTGTTATTAATTAAGCAATCTAGTAATGTTTACTACGTTTATTTCTGGATTCGTCTATGAAATAATAATCGAAATTAATAGCAATTCATTTTTCTAGAAAAATTGTAAACCCTTTGGAATATGGTTATTACCGCCGAGTGAGATAGTAGTAAGCAAGCTTCTGATGTGATAGGACCTATTTTTGTATTTTGAGCAAACAATGTAATTTCGGCTTTGTTAATGTGACAATTCAAAAGACTGCAAGATATACAAAGGCGTGACAAAATATCTCAGTGTAACAAGAAAAATTGTGCAACAACAATCTTCCAATTTATTTAGATCAATTGAACCATGAGGACCTAAAATGTGAGAATTTGAGCTACAAGAATCAGACCCCTAGACAAGAAGAACTGAAGCCAACTCTACACGAAAAGCTAAGTAAACCAGAAAGTTTGTTGTAATTTTCACTCCTCTCAAATTTTTCATAAAAGGCTTTGCTTATTGTGGACAATAGTGTGCCCCGTCGTGCGGCCATAATCACGTCGGGATCTTTCCACACAAATCACCTGAGTACAAATGATAGCTTCACCAGTGCACTGCCCTTCTCTATATTGCGTACACGATGGTACTGCCGTTTATACGAGGTGTGGCTAGAAAAAAACCGGACTAGTACTGGTGAAACAATAAAACGAATGCAATAAGTCTGAAAGTCGCGTGGCCTGTCACGTGACTCTCGCTCCGCCTACTGCTCGAGTTTCATCTGCCTCCTGCACTCAGTCTGCCCGTGGCGTCTGTTTTAAGTAGTTGACGTTTTGTCTGTGCGTCGGAAAATGTTGAGTGTACAGAAAGAACAGCGTGTTAACATCAAATTTTGTTTCAAACTAGGAAAATCTGCAAGTGAAATGTTTGTAATGTTACAACAAGTGTACGGCGATGATTGTTTATCGCGAACACAAGTGTTTGAGTGGTTTAAACGATTTAAAGATGGCCGCGAAGACACCAGTGATGACACTCGCACTGGCAGACCATTGTCAGCAAAAACTGATGCAAACATTGAAAAAATCGGTAAATCGGTAAATCGGTAATCCTTGTCAACTCCTGTTAACTCAGACACTGCTCTGATTGTTAAACGGCGATCTTGTCGAACAAGTTTACCGATTTTTTCAATGTTTGCATCAGTTTTTGCTGACAATGGTCTGCCAGTGCGAGTGTCATCACTGGTGTCTTCGCGGCCATCTTTAAATCGTTTAAACCACTCAAACACTTGTGTTCGCGATAAACAATCATCGCCGTACACTTGTTGTAACATTACAAACATTTCACTTGCAGATTTTCCTAGTTTGAAACAAAATTTGATGTTAACACGCTGTTCTTTCTGTACACTCAACATTTTCCGACGCACAGACAAAACGTCAACTACTTAAAACAGACGCCACGGGCAGACTGAGTGCAGGAGGCAGATGAAACTCGAGCAGTAGGCGGAGCGAGAGTCACGTGACAGGCCACGCGACTTTGAGCCTTATTGCATTCGTTTTATTGTTTCACCAGTACTAGTCCGGTTTTTTTCTAGCCACACCTCGTATATGCACATAACCGCTATCCCATGACTTCTGTCCCCTCAGTGTATTAACGTGGTGTGACGGTCCTCAGTATTAAATAATCATAAAACTTTTCGGTACATTCATAGACAAAGAAGATCCAAAATGGCTGACAGCTTTTCAGAAACGGTAGGGGACAGCTGAGATCTACCTAAGTTTTAATGTTTGCATTATGTCGTGCGCTCATTAGTACATTGTCAAATCTGCTACTCCCTCGAAAATATTTGTACTTACCTTTTTTGGTTTGGTCAACAGCTTCATTCGACGTTTGACGTGATATTGGGGACTGAAGAACAAACAAAAACTTTGCGTAACCAAATACAGTGGAACTCCGCCGGAGGGCGGCTAGAGTTTTCGCACTTGAAAACCACGTTGTTGCTCGCGGGAATATCCCAACAGCCGACAACGAACTCCAAACAACACAATTTGAACAGTCATGACTTGCTGGTAGATTAAATCAAAACTCAGCTTTTGTGTCCAGTGTCGGTGAGCCACGGACCTCGTAGCTATGGGAACAGCGCCACACACTCCGACACCGCGTAGTGACCGCCAGCGGGCCCCGGCCAAAATACGTCCCGCGGGGAATTCCTCGCTGCTCCACGCCAACCGACCGACTGGTCGCACACCGCCCAGCCGGAAACTATAAGCGCCAAGTCAAAGATAGTCAAGGTGCGAATATCGATACACACCGCTGCTGCCACCTGCGGAAGGAGATGATAACAGCATAATCGCGATAACCGCAGGAGACTAAACACAGAATCGCAACGAAGGTTTGATCCAGCGCATAACATGAGCCAGCCACGGCTCACAAACAGCGCCTTTACCTGTTTCGAACTGACAACTCCATCTTCAGGCTGCTGTTCACATTGGTGTTACATCTGTTGATTGTCTTTCTCCCTTGTGGAGAAACTGCATTCCGGTCCTTGCTTACTCGACGTCGTAAACCTCTGTATTAACATTCCTATAAAGGATACCATGAATAAAACCAGGAATAACCTACGCATCTGGAAAGAAATGCAACATCCTCAAAGACTGAAGTGGTAGTCATTCATTTGTCACGGTCACCGGCTATCAGATGGCGCTCTGGAGGCCTGTCAGTGTGTCCTCTATTTTTTCTCTGCGATGGTAACTGTGCCGGATTGAGAGGTGAACAATAATTACAACAGTCATTCTAGGGTACAATCATGCCCCACTGAGGAGTACGTAATCGTGTAAGACAACTACAGCCATTTGAATGATGTCAAATTGTGCGTATGCGGGGAATTGGACGGATGTGTCGGCAGATTGCTGTAATTGTTGGGCACTGTGTATTCGTGCTGTGTCGCTAGTTCCAACAGTGGTCTGTGCAATATTCCCAGGCCTGTAGACCATGTTCTAGGAGTCTGAGTAACGCAGACGCACGTAAAGATGCACGCTCGGTGCATGCAGCGGTGATTGGTTGGTTTAGGGGGGGAGGGGGGGGGGAAGGGACATAACTGTGAAGTCATCGGTCCCATCGGATTAGAAAAGGATGGGGAAGGAAGTCGGCCGTGCCCTTTCAAAGGAACCATCCCGGCATTTGCCTGAAGCGTTTGAGGGAAATCACGGAAAACCTAAATCACGATGGTCGGACGCGGGTTTGAACCGCCATCCTCCCGAATGCGAGTCCAGTGTGCTAACCATTGCGCCACCTCGCTCGGTGCAGCGGTGGCCTACCGGACCGAGGAGGTGAGCCATTCCGGTTCCTGGCGAGCAAAAACTTCTAAGACCCTCTTGCGCGCCATGACGTCACTTAGAGAACTCTCGTGGCAGTGCACTCTGCAGAACACGAAAGTTGTGGTATGCAACCAAAGAAAATAATTCGTTTCGCGTCAGTCTCGAGCAAGAATCACTGTGAAAACGCTTTGGTACAATACATTAATACTCCTCGACATTTATTTTATCAACGTTTTCCCAAAGATGAGCACTTGCAACGTGAATGTATAATTTGATGCGGAAAAAGTGAATATGATAACTGCACGTCCGTGTTTAGTTCATTTTTGGTCTGAAGATTATTTGAGAAACAAACTTTTATGGGTACCTTCAATTGTGCCCCACAGAAGTGTGTCGGGACCCTACCTCTTCATGTTGTATAGTAAAGACGTTGCGTACAATATGAATAGTAACATCAGAATTTTTGCAGATGATGCAGTTGTGTGATGAAGTACTGTCTGAAAGAAGTCAGTCAGATCCTGATAAGATGTCAAAGTTATGCAAAGACTGGCAACTTGCTTTAAATGTTCATAACTGTAAAGTAATGCTCGTCCCAAAATGAAAAAAAAAACTTAGTATCCTGCGCCTATAAACTCAACTGTTGGAATCGGACAACTCAAATACCTGGCTGTAACATTTTTTAGGGATATGAAAGATCACAGTCTCAGGCGTCGGTGAAGCAGGTGGTAGACTTCGGTTTATTGATAGAAAACTGCGGAAGTGCAATCATTCTACAGTGCGACCCATTCTAGAATATTGCTCAGGTGTGTGGGACCCATACCATATAGGACTACCAGGAGATAGTGAACGTAATACAGAGAAGAGCAGCACCAATGGTTACAGGTTTGTTTAATCCGTGGGAGAGTTTCATAGAGATACTGAAGAAACTGAATTGGAAGCCTCTTGACGATGTAAACTATCCCGGGAAAGTATACTAACAAAGTTTCAAGGACTGGCTTTAAATGATGACTCTAGGAAAATACTACAACCCCCTACGTATGGTTCAAATGGCTCTGAGCACTATGGGACTTAACATCTGAGGTCATCAGTCCCCTAGACTTAGAACTACTTAAACCTAACTAACCTAACGACATCACACACATCCATGGCCGAGGCAGGATTCGAACCTGAGACTGTAGCAGCAGCGCGGTTTCGGACTGAAGCGCCTAGAACCGCTGGGTCACATCGGCCCCTACGTATCGCTCACATAGGGATCGTGAGGATAAATCAGAATAACTACTCCATGCAGAGCGGCATTCAAATAATCATTCTTCCCACTCTCCATACGTGAATTGAATGGGAAGAAAACAAAATAGGAGCCTACAGAATATCAAAACAACTGTGTGGCTGGATTGAAGAGTCTTTAGCAAACAGAACACAGCATGTTGTGCTCAATGGAGACACGTCTACAGACGTTAAAGTAGCCTCTGGCGTACCACAGGGGAGTGTTACGGGACCACTGCTTTTCACAACATATATATATATATATATATATATATATATATATATATATATATATATATATAAATGACCTAGTAGATAGTGTCGGAAGTTCTATGCGGCTGTTCACGGATGATGCTGTAGTATACAGAGAAGTTGCAGCATTAGAAAATTGCAGCGAAATGCAGGAAGATCTGCAGCGGATAGGCACTTGGTGCAGGAAGTGGCGACTGACCCTTAACATAGACAAATGAAATGTATTGCGAAGACATAGAAAGAAGGATCCTTTATTGTATGATTATATGATAGCTGAACAAACACTGGTAGCAGTTACTTCTGTAAAATATCTGGGAGTATGCGTTCGGAACGATTTGAAGTGGAATGATCATATAAAATTAATTGTTGGTAAGACGGGTGCCAGGTTGAGATTCATTGGGAGAGTCCTTAGAATATGTAGTCCATCAACAAAGGAGGTGGCTTACAAAACACTCGTTCGACCTGTACTTGAGTATTGCTCATCAGTGTGGGACCCGTACCAGGTCGGGTTGACGGAGGAGATAGAGAAGATCCAAAGAAGAGCGGCGCGTTTCGTCACAGGGTTATTTGGTAACCGTGATAGCGTTACGGAGATGTTTAACAAACTCAAGTGGCAGACTCTGCAAGAGAGGCGCTCTGCATCGCGGTGTAGCTTGCTGTCCAGGTTTTGAGAGGGTGCGTTTCTGGATGAGGTATCGAATATATTGCTTCCCCCTACTTATACCTCCCGAGCGCGAATGACACGCGAGTGGAACAGCGAAGGGAGGTAATGACAGTGGCACGTAAAGTGCCCTCCGCCACACACGTTGGGTGGCTTGCGGAGTATAAATGTAGATGTAGATGTAATAACCGGTACAATGGTACGTACCGTCTGTCATGCACCTCACAGTGGTTTGCAGAATATAGATTTAGATGTAAATGTTGAAGAAGCTGCTACCCACAGGAGTCCCCAGCGTAAACATTCCAGGCTTTACGGCAAAGAAATTACAGAAAACAGAGATGCGAGCGGAAAGATAAGAAGTCAGTACTCAGAATAGTTAGAACTCAAAAATAACGTTAAAATATATTAATTCGCATAAATTTCATGCTTTTTCTCACGTGGTATTGGATTACTCTACGACAATGAATGACTCACTATTATGCGCAGAAAATAAATAAATTATGTTGCTCAGGTTTATTAGTGTTTGCTCCCGGATGCTATAGTTTCATATCTCTCTGAATTGGTCTATATTTTTGTTGTATTCTCAAGATGTATTAACTTTTACAAAGTACGAATATAGTACAACTTGCGACTGAGCTTTTATACCTGCAGAATTCGCTTGCTGCACTAATCCCGTAACAATAATAATGTGAATCACTGTGGTTTCGTCGCTCAGTTGAGACAATATGTGCCTGCAATGCTAAAGGTTGTGAGTTCGGTTGCTATCGACTTCTTTTATTTTTAAATTTATCGAAGTAAGCTACTGTGTCGATTTATGTCACTGATATTTATCGCTTTTGTCTATTATTTATTTAATTAACAGTGAGAAATTCCTATAGTTGCATAGTACTTAGAAAATAATGCCAGGAATAATAAAAGAAAACCCATTCCTTAGAGATCTGGAAGTCGTGCACAACGCTGTGAAGCAAGAAGTTCGCAAAAACGAACTTTGACGATTTTATAAATTGTGTCACCGAAAAAAAAAAGAAAAAGTCGATTGGACCACAGCTAATGATCCCGTTCATGACACAGCGAGTAAGGATTTAGAAATGAAGGAACCGATGGCTGAAACTGAACTTTTAATAAAACTAAATGCACGGAAAGAAGTAGCACCGAAGATACGTGATGTAGTCTTGTGATGTAAAACAAATGCTCTTCGCCGTGTTCTTTTGTTAGAGAGGACAAATAGGTCATCTGACGCGAAACAAAAAAAGGGCAAATTACACAGAAGTGAAAGCAATGTGCTGTCAAAATGTTTTACAACGCTGCAAATACGATGGCCCTCGAACGAAAGCTAAAGGGTCAATTGGAATTCAGAGGACATACCCATGTACTGACTTGAGGAGCTGAATCGCCAAAACCATAAGCTTATTTCCAAAAGCGAAAAATAACTTTGCAGTGCAGGGCAACACTTCAGAAATCGGCGAAGGAATTCAAATGCAGATCGTGTACTCTCGAAGATATCCTATATCCTTTTTCTACACAAGAGAGAGTAGCAGTTTTGGCATTTGGCGAAATGAATGTTGATGTTCGCATAAGTTAAGATATGTAGGAGGACATACTAGTTGTACATATTCCAACGTTTAGTGGGTTGTGTCTGCTGGGGAAGCAGAAGTGTATTATGACTTCAGTACAATTATCACTAGTACTTTGCTTCAGAGTATCATTAAATCAGTTGAGGAATCGGGCATAAATTTTGTAGCTGTGACATGTGATACGGGCGGAAAAAATATAAAAGTTTGGAAGGAATTGTGTGTCGATACAGATAAAATGTAAGGGTTCTCTTCGAGGTACCACATCTGTTAAAGCTATTGAGGAACCATTTCGTTATGCTACCTAATGGATTCAAAATAACTAAAGCAGGTGTACAAGAACTTTTTGAAAATAAAAAGCGACCTAACGATAACACACCGCATTACCGAAGCGCACTTAAACATAACTGGACGAGCACACAACGAGAAGCTCAATACTTGAAGTATGTTCTTGACAAAGACATTAAAAGTAATTTTATGGAATGTGTTAACGACATCTCTGATGTCTTGAATTCTTGAGTTCCAGAAGATGAATGTTCTTATAGATTTGGAATGAATCTCGCAAGACAGGAAAATACACTAAATGGATTCCTAGACATTTATTCGGCGGTGCGAGTTGGTGATAGATTGCTGCCTTTCCAAAAAGGGTTTCATCAAGTCAATAAAATCTCTCTTTGATCATTTCGAAAGCCTGAAAAGTATGAAAGTCAGCTACATATTAACTTCCAGACCAAAACAAGATTGCTTGGAATTTTTTTTCTAAGGTACAAGAATTAAATGCATTTTATAACATTTTATAATAACCATACCCCATTTGAAGTACGGAACAGGGTGCGCCTTCTTATACCGGTGGGTAACGCAAGTGGTATTTCTTTCTCTGGGAACACGCCGGTTACTGAAGAGTTAAATGCAGACTCTTCTCAGTGTGACGACCACTCAGATTCGCCACCGCTAAGTTTAACTACCAGCGTGCTCTGTGTTGTTGATCAATCGTCAGTACGAGAAATCTCAGAAGCTGTGAGTGTCGAAGAAGATTTATTAACGGGTGTGGTAATCTCGGGTATTCATGCAGATACGATGAAATACATTGCAGGTTATATTGCACTTCAGTGCCAATATGCTGATAAATCGTTAAGTTTTCCAGCAGAAGAAGGTGAAGTATTTGAAGAAGAATTTGCTGCTTTTCGTGGAAATGGATTGTGCGAACAATAAAAGGTAAAGTCCTTGTGCTGTATTTCGAAACACAAGTTTCCTGAGTCATTTATTGCTCTTTGTGTAAGAACAAGAACGTTTATAAGCATTAGGTATCCAAATTCTACATCTACAGCTATATGGTTACTCTGCAATTCCCTCTTAAGTGCCTGGCAGAGGGTTCATCGAACCATTTTCATACTACTTCTCTACCATTCCACTCTCGAATGGCGCGTGGGAAAAAGGAACACCTAAATCTTTCCGTTCGATCTCTGATTTCTCTTATTTTATTGTGATGATCATTTCTCCCTGAGTAGGTGGGTGTCAACAAAATATTTTCGCATTCGGAAGAGAAAGTTGGTGACTGATATTTAGTAAATAGATCTCGCCACAAAGAAAACCGCCTTTTTTTCAGTGACTGCCACCCTACTTCGTGTATCATATCTGTGACACTCTACCCCTATTGCGCGATAACACGAAACGAGCTGCCCTACTTTGCACTTTTTCGATGTCCTCCGTCAATAATACCTGGTGAGGATCTCACACGGCGCAGCAACATTCCAGAAGAGGACGAACAAGTGTAATGTAGACTGTCACTTTAGTGGGTTTGTCGCATCTTCTAAGTGTTCTGCCAACAAAGCGCAGTCTTTGTTTCGCCTTCCCTACAATATTATCTATGTGGTCTTTCCAATTTAAGTTGCTCGTAATTGTAATTCCTAGATATTTAGTCGAATTGACAGCCCTTAGATTTGTGCGGTTTATCGTATACCCAAAATTTATCGGATTTCTTTTAGTAGCCATGAGGATGACCTCGCACTTTTCTTTGTTTAGTGCCAATTACCACTTTTCGCACCATACAGAAATGCTCTAGATCATTTTGTAATTGGTATTGGTCGTGTGATGATTTTACTAGATAGTAAATTACAGCGTCATCTGCAAACAATCTAAGGGGGCTGCTCAGATTATCACCTAGATCATTTATGTAAGTCAGGAACAGCAGAGCGCCTATGACTTTACCTTGCGGAACGCCGGATATCACTTCTGTTCTACTCGATGATTTATCGTCTATCACTACGAACTGTGACCTCTCTGAGAGGAAATTACGAATCGAGTCGCACAACGGAGATGGTACTTCATATGCACGCAATTTGATTAATAGTCGCTTGTGAAGAACGGTATCAAAAGCCATATGGAAATCTGGGAATATGAAGAGAAGCTATGATGAAATGTACCATAAGGAGGAATCAGCGATGGATTGCATCTTTAGCTGGTAAACAACAATAGAAATATGGAACAGGTTACATTAAAATTTGATTCTTCGTGAAACGAGTGAGTTGTTTTTCATCTTATTTACACTACTGGCCATTAAAATTGATACACCACGAAGATGACGTGCTACAAACGCGAAATTTAACCGACAGGAAGAAGATACTGTGATATGCAAATCGTTAGGTTTTCAGAGCATTCACACAAGGTTGGCGCCGGTGGCGACACCAACAACTTGCTGACATGAGGAAAGTTTCCAACCGATTTCTCATACACAAACAGCAGTTCACCGGCGTTGCCTGGTGAAACGTTGTTGTGATGCCTCGTGTAAGGAAGGGAAATGCGTACCATCACGTTTCCGACTTTGATAAACGTCGGATTGTAGCCTATCGCGATTGCGGTTTATCGTATCGCGACACTGCTGCTCGCGTTAGTCGAGATCCAATGAATGTCAGCAGAATAAGGAATCGGAGGGTTCAGGAGGGTAATACGGAACGTCGTGCTGAGATGACAGGCATCTTATCCGCATGGCTGCAATTGGGCGGGGGGACGTTTGCAAGACAACAACCATCTGCTCGAACAGTTCGACGACGTTTGCAGCAGCATGGACTATCATCTCGGAGACCGTGGCTGCGGTTACCCTTGACGCTGCATCACAGACAGGGGCACCTGCGATGGTGTACTCAACGACGAACCTGGGTGCACGAATGGCAAAACGTCATTTTTTCGGATGAATCGAGGTTCTGTTTGGTCGCATTCGTGTTTGTCGACATCGCGGTGAACGCACATTGGAAGTGTGTATTCGTCAACGCCATACTGGCGTATCAACTGACGTGATGGTATGGGGTGCCATTGGTTACACGTCTCGGTCACCTCTTGTTCGCATTGATGGCACTTTGAACAGTGGACGTTACATTTCAGATGTGTTACGACCCGTGGCTCTACCCTTCATTCGATATCTGCGAAACCCTACATTTCAGCAGGATAATGCACGACCGCATGTTGCAGGTTCTGTACGGGCATTTCTGGATACAGAAAATGTTCGACTGTTGCCCTGGCCAGCACATTCTCCAGATCTCTCACCAACTGAAAACGTCAGGTCAACTGTGGCCGAGCAACTGGCTCGTCACAATACGCCAGTCACTACTGTTGATGAACTGTGGTATCGTGTTGAAGCTGCATGGGCAGCTGTACCTGTACACGCCATCCAGGCTCTGTTTGACTCAATGCCCAGGCGTATCAAGGTCGTTATTACGGCCAGAGGTGATTGTTCTGGGAACTGATTGCTCAGGATCTATGCACCCAAATTGCGTGAAAATGTAATCATATGTGAGTTCTAGTATAATATATTCGTCCAATGGATACTCGTTTATCATCTGCATTTCTTCTTGGTGTAGCAATTTTAATGGCCAGTAGTATAAATAAATCCCCAATTGGCTCTTTTACATGTTGCATATTAACCGTCTCTCCCTCTATATATTACACAATTTTCTTCAGTATTTCGAAAATCTTGCACCATTTGACATTGACGAACGTTTTTCCCAGCTCGAAAAATCCTATGAACGTGTCTTGATTTTTCTTTAGTTTTGCTTCCATTATCAACCGCAACGTCAGAATTGCCTCGCTGGTGGCCTTCCCTTCCGTAAAGCCAAACTGACCGTCATCTGCCGTATCCTCGGTATATAAGGAGAGGTGGATCTGACTGCTCCCGCCCCCCCTCCCTCTTATGGGTCCTCGTCCTCCATCGGCTCCTTTCCCCCCTCCCCCCTTCCTTTTTTCCTCTCCTTCCCCCCCCCTTTTATTTCCCGTCATCTGTCCAGCTTCCCCCCACCTGCCCTCGGCTGTGGTATGTCATCTTTGCCAACTTATTAGTGCAGTGTTTCAAGCGAATGTTCAGTGTTGTTCGTCTTTCCAAAGTGTTGCGAACAGATGCTGTCGCTGGGTGTGAATTTTATGTCTCTTGCGAACAGAAACGAGACTGTCGCCGTGTTTTGTAATTGTCTGTCTATTATTTTACCTGTCTGCTTCATATGTATTTTACTAGCATCATCCCTCTGTTGTATGTTTTTAAGTTCCACGATTTTTCCGCCACGTTACCATTTAAGTCTCATATTTTATCGCCTGTTTTTATTATTTATTATGTTCATCTTTTTAAAAGCAAATTCTGTAGGCTGAAGAGCGGCATACTAAGCTGCTGCCAGCCTGCTCCCTTCGGGGGGAATCGAAACTCAATAAAGAAAAAGAAAAAGACTTTTGCCCGTGAGGCGAGGCGGCCACGACGGCTGCCTTCTGCCCACTGGCTAGCAGACCAGCCAGCGGTGCGGGCGGTGTGTCCGTCACGCTAACGGCCGACGTCAACGGCTGTGACTGCGCGGCGCGCCTCTCCATTAGCCAGCACGCCGGGGCCCCGTGCTTTGTGGGACGGCTGCGTGGGACACGGCTTTATCGGTCGAGCGACCGGCGACTAATCGGGGGATCATTATAACGAGCTCCCAGCTCCCAGCCGTCGGTAAAAAATAACACGTCAGAATGCGGGGGCTGCCGGAGGGCGTTAATAAACTGTCCAGTGCGTGTCGCTACGAGAGGGGCCAAAAAAGAAATAAAACAGCCTTTACAGCCCGCCACGCGCGATGACTGAAGGCTAAACAGTTTTCAAAGACGAAGGAAGATAAAACTTGCAGGAGGAAAGATGGGAATAAAAATTGCCGAGATTAAGAGGGTGGAAAGGCGGGTTCGTACTGACGTACTGCCACCGTACGGGATGGACGACCGCGATTGTCCAAACAAATGGAGATGAGTGTTTTAAGAAGCGGTGGAGATCGTAACATATTAATGGGCCGCGTGTCGTGAGGCGGAGTAAGTAAGCATAGCAGCTGCACTGCTTCTGGCGCAGGCCGGTCTGCGAGGCAGAAACAGGCTGCGCCCCCTAATCACACACACACACACACACACACACACACACACACACACACACACACACACGTAAACAGGCAGGCAGTGTGGATGAGCGCTTCAGCCTGTCTGCTCAGCCCACCTCCTGCTCCATCGCTTCCTCCGTGTATTACACACCCTTACGTGATTAGTGTCACGCTTCGGCGCTCCCTCCTCATGTCGCAACCGACATGCAGTTACAGCCGCAACACAGATGCAGTCCGCGCAAAATACCGTGGCCGGTAGCCGCTCAGACAGCTTTGCACCCGTGGGGAGAGCCGTAGTGGTGGGGGTTGAGGACAGGCGCTATAGGGGAAATGCCGAGCGCTGGAGGGGAAGCACCATTCTCAACTGAAGATCACATATTAAATGCTGTCCCTCTATGGGCACTCTTGCATCATGACAATTCAAAAACATCTGCCATCTCTTCTTTGGTTAGCATTGGAAAAGAATTCCACTGAAAATGCACCGATTTATTTTTGCTTGGCTTGTTAACCATTTGTAACTTTCAGAGAAGCGTCACAAGTGGCGACTTTTTGAGTAAATCCTATATGTTCCTCTTGTTCCCATGTGGTTCTAAGCGCTTCAGTCTGGAACTACACTGCTGCTACAGTTGCAGGTTCGAATCCTGCCTCGGGCATGGGTATTTGTGATGTCCTTAGGTTAGTTAGGTTTAAGTAGTTACAAGTGTCAGAGACTGATGACCTCAGATGTTAAGTCCCATAGTGCTCAGAGCCATTTGAACCATTCCTTATCCCCATGTTAAAATTTGCAACTTTTCCCAAATTTAGCATACTCAGTCTCAACTCACTGACATATTTTGCAGAAGCAATTGTGAGACAATTCTGAAACTGGTTTATTAAGTTGGGAACTGAGGAAAAGTAATGTCAGTAGCTTATGAGAAGTCACATTCTCAGTACAAAATAAACGTGTAATGTCTTCACTTGGCTGCCCAGAGTGGCCGAGCGGTTCTAGGCGCTATAGTCTGAAACCGCGCGACCGCTACGGTCGCAGGTTCGAATCCTGCCTCGAGCATGGATGTGTGTGGTGTCCTTAGGTTAGTTAGGTTTAAGTAGTTGTAAGTTCTAGGGGACTGATGACTACAGCAGTTGAGTCCCATAGTGCTCAGAGCCATTTGAACCATTTTTGTCCTCACTTGTGTTGTTCCAAAATCCATAGCACTTCTCGTTTCACCAGCTATCGATGGCCCTCAACAACTACATCCTTTGATAGAGAAAGACCATAGTTAGTGCATTAACGTGGGAGATAATGAAGTTCAGCATAATAACCATATGGCAAAAGCGACAGTCCTACTTGAATTTAATCATTTCTACAAGCGGCATTTCGTATTTGGAACTGTTGTTTATTGTGCAGGTATCAGCTATCATGTGCAGTGTCAACACGAAATCTTTTTGAATCTCTTTTAACTGCTTACACAAAAGAGAATTACCAGGAAAAGTTAGCCGCAAAGGAACTAGGGCCTCCCAGACCAGATCCATTGACTAAGAAAGTGACGAAATCGAATAAGCGTGACTAAAAGCGAGGATTTAATAAAGGAGCATACAATAAGCGCAAGTTGTTGTGTGGGTGCAACATAATAATCTCCGATTTTCAGCCTGGAATTTAATTCGTCAACTACTACATGTATTAGTGATCTTATAGTTTTGTCCAAAAAAATAAAAAAGCACGAAAATTACCACTTATACAAAAATGCGAAACAGACAGCAGTGAAAGCTTAAATATTATTTCGTTCTTTCTTGAAACTGTGCTTATGTGCAAAATAACAAAAGTCCACAAAAACAAATCTTTTCTTTTTCAGACAATACAGCAGATCCTATTAATTTCACACTCTCATATTTATCTTATTGTGAACACCCAGAATGTGTACACACGAGCAGCCACTGGCAACACATCTACTAAGGAGACGGCCTACACTATGCTTTTCCATCCTCTGCTAGACTATTGTTCGGCTGTGTGGGATCCTTACCAGATAGCACTGACAGAGAGTATGGGGAAAGTGCAATAAAGGTCAGCTCGTTTTTAGTATCACAAAACTGAGCAGAGAATGCCACGGACGTGATAGATGACTTGCAGTGGCAACCGCTATAAGAAAGGCGTTTTTGTGACCAGATCTTTTCACGAAATTTCAGTCACCAACTTTCTCCTCCGAATGCGAAAATATTTTGTCAACACCAGCCTACAAGGGGAGAAACAACCACCATAATAAGATAAATCAGACCTCGTACGGAAAGAATGAAGTGTTCATTTTTTCTTGCGCGCCGTTAGAGACTCGAACGGCTGCGAAATAGACTGACTGTGGTTTGGTGAACCCTCTGCCAGGCACTTAAATGTGAGCTAGAAAGGACTTGTATAAATGTAAAAGTAGATGAAACCTTTGCTCAAAATACTGCTATTAAGATAAACATAAACTGACAAGGAGAAGTCCCCAGTGGTGCGATAGACTTTTTGAAACTATCTGTACGGTCATGTAAGTTAAAACGGGCCGTTTATAACGTGTTCAAGATGCCAAGACACTAATTGCTTCCCTGAATATCACGCCATCGCGTGTAAAACATCGACTGCAAAATAATAAAAGTATCAGTTTTACTACGAAGTTCTCATGTACACCTAACAATCCCTTCCTGGAAATTTATTTTTAATCCCATATACTGGATACACTTCGTCCTCCCCTCCTCTGCATCCACCTTTCCTCCTCCTGCCTCTCCCTCTCCCTCTCTCTCTCTATCTATCTATCTATCTATCTATCTATTTATATCTCCTCCCCACTTTCTTTGTCCATTGCCTCCACCCTCCCTTTGACCATATCCTCCTCCCCTATATCTTTTCCATCTCCACCTCTCTATCTTCTTTTTCTGCTTGCCCACTACCCCTCTATACCTTCCACCTGCCTCATGCATCGCCTCCTCCCCTCTCTGTCCATTTCCACTCTGACTTCGCTCTATCCATCTCCTCCTGTATTCATCTCAACATGTCCCAAACCATATTCATCACCATGTGTAGCCGCCACAATACAGTTCAGTAAAGTAAGCTGATACTACTCCCACAACATGCCTATCACGCAGGACAGGCAACATGTCAGGAACTTGAAAAATCATTTATTTGCCCCTGATGCACAGGCCACCACGCAAAGCAGGTTGATATGGCAGGCCAATACTGTTCCCAGACAACATACCTGTTGTGTAGGGCTGCATATACGCCAGGGGCTGAAAAAACACGTTTTAGCCTCTATCTCCGCTCCTATTGGGCTAAGAGACTATAAACTAACAGAGCTGATATTTGTGAGGCCTGCTGTTTCTGCACCAATTTTGGTTGAAATCGATCCAGGAGTTTGGGAGGAGATCCTAGATGTAGACACATACATACATTCTGTTTCATGCACATAACAGAAGATTAATAAAAAACAGAAAAGCTTCTTTATAGGGACTTGACTTCATGATCCTCATATTACCATTCTGTACTCTTTCTGCTGCGCCTTCCATTACCTGGTAACAACACTAATATGAGTGGATCCACTTCCTGCCAAGCCTTGCATATACCACAAATCTCTACGAAATCAATGAGGATGAGTAGGTGTGGTCCCCCCATTAGCTGACCAAGAAGTTGGTTTCAGTATTGCATGCAGTCCATATGCTCTACAGTTCTAATTTGCATTAGTAACTATCTAATGTTTCAAGTCCAAAGTTACGATGCTGTCATGGCAAATATACACACACTCATCAGTACAGAAAACCACTCTGAAGTCTACATCTCCTACAGCAGACAGAGACCTTTGCTATATTTGGCAGGGACAACATCAAAAACTCAGCTGTAATAGAATCTTCTCCACTAGATTTATTGGTTTTGAGGGTTTTAATTACTTCAGTTTCTTCTATAGTTGGTGGTAAATCATCTTTCATTAATATCTGAGAATTCCAATTTATGACTTGGTTCAGGACAGTTCAGAAGCTGATGAAAATATCTTGCTAGTATTTCACAATTTTCAGCATTGCTTAACACAATTTTGCTGTTTTCATTTTTAAAACAGACATTTGAAGTTTGGTACCGCTTCAATTTGTCATTAAAAGTTTAATAAAAGTTACAGGTATTATATTTTAAGAAGTTTTGTCTGTTTCAAAAAGTTTCTCCTTTTCATAAGCTAGTTTGGTATTTCTGATTAACCAGGATGTTTCCTTTCTTTGTTGTTTAAATTGATCATAATCTTCAATTTTCTTTGAGCGTTTCCATTTTCCCATTTTTTAGCATTCTCTGCTATGGAGTCTTCACATATTTCATTCGACCATATTTTCCTTTTAAACTCCTGGAAATGGAAAAAAGAACACATTGACACCGGTGTGTCAGACCCACCATACTTGCTCCGGACACTGCGAGAGGGCTGTACAAGCAATGATCACACGCACGGCACAGCGGACACACCAGGAACCGCGGTGTTGGCCGTCGAATGGCGCTAGCTGCGCAGCATTTGTGCACCGCCGCCGTCAGTGTCAGCCAGTTTGCCGTGGCATACGGAGCTCCATCGCAGTCTTTAACACTGGTAGCATGCCGCGACAGCGTGGTCGTGAACCGTATGTGCAGTTGACGGACTTTGAGCGAGGGCGTATAGTGGGCATGCGGGAGGCCGGGTGGACGTACCGCCGAATTGCTCAACACGTGGGGCGTGAGGTCTCCACAGTACATCGATGTTGTCGCCAGTGGTCGGCGGAAGGTGCACGTGCCCGTCGACCTGGGACCGGACCGCAGCGACGCACGGATGCACGCCAAGACCGTAGGATCCTACGCAGTGCCGTAGGGGACCGCACCGCCACTTCCCAGCAAATTAGGGACACTGTTGCTCCTGGGGTATCGGCGAGGACCATTCGCAACCGTCTCCATGAAGCTGGGCTACGGTCCCGCACACCGTTAGGCCGTCTTCCGCTCACGCCCCAACATCGTGCAGCCCGCCTCCAGTGGTGTCGCGACAGGCGTGAATGGAGGGACGAATGGAGACGTGTCGTCTTCAGCGATGAGAGTCGCTTCTGCCTTGGTGCCAATGATGGTCGTATGCGTGTTTGGCGCCGTGCAGGTGAGCGCCACAATCAGGACTGCATACGACCGAGGCACACAGGGCCAACACCCGGCATCATGGTGTGGGGAGCGATCTCCTACACTGGCCGTACACCACTGGTGGTCGTCGAGGGGACACTGAATAGTGCACGGTACATCCAAACCGTCATCGAACCCATCGTTCTACCATTCCTAGACCGGCAAGGGAACTTGCTGTTCCAACAGGACAATGCACGTCCGCATGTATCCCGTGCCACCCAACGTGCTCTAGAAGGTGTAAGTCAACTACCCTGGCCAGCAAGATCTCCGGATCTGTCCCCCATTGAGCATGTTTGGGACTGGATGAAGCGTCGTCTCACGCGGTCTGCACGTCCGGCACGAACGCTGGTCCAACTGAGGCGCCAGGTGGAAATGGCATGGCAAGCCGTTCCACAGGACTACATCCAGCATCTCTACGATCGTCTCCATGGGAGAATAGCAGCCTGCATTGCTGCGAAAGGTGGATACACACTGTACTAGTGCCGACATTGTGCATGCTCTGTTGCCTGTGTCTATGTGCCTGTGGTTCTGTCAGTGTGATCATGTGATGTATCTGACCCCAGGAATGTGTCAATAAAGTTTCCCCTTCCTGGGACAATGAATTCACGGTGTTCTTATTTCAATTTCCAGGAGTGTATTTTTTATCGACCCAAATGTGTTCTGCGCAGTATTATTAATTGCTTTGGATATTTCTTCCCAGTTGCCATGTTTAGCCACTTTAATTTTGTCTTGACAGTTTTTAAGTGGTTCTTTTGTTATAGTAAGTTTGTCTGTATTATATTTTATTAACCTTTGTCACTTTCTTTGTTCTTTATTAGGTAGGACTTTGACTTTAATTTTAGAGAGGTAATGATCAGAATCAAATTCACTATTCCTTACTACTTTCACATTCATAATTTCTGTTGTACTTTTTTGCGAAATAGCCACGTGATCTAATTGAAATTCTCCTAACAGTGAGTTGGGAGATATCCACGTTTTTGCTTTTCTTGAGAGTTTCCTAAAGAAGGTTGACGTTAATTTCAGATGAGAGCTTTGACACCAACTGATTAGCCTCATACCATTGGCGTTGGTTCTTCTATGAGCTGGGTATTGTGCTACTACATTTCTAAATTTCTTTTCTCTGCCTATTTCTGCATTGAAGTTGCCTAATTCTAATATGGTGTTCATCTTTGAAATTTTAGAAATCTCAGTTTCTAAAATATCCCAGAATTCCTCTTTTTTGTGTATTCTTTCCTGTTGCCTTCATTTATTGGTGCATGGCAATTAACAAGTGTGTATATCTTGTTTTTTTCATTTAACTGATAGGAAAGATATTCTTTTTGAGGTGGATTTAAATTCTGTTATATTTCCTACTATACTTTTATGAACATAGAAAGCTGTGCCCAGTAACGACATCTGATTCATAATTTCTTTGCTGGTTTACCTTTGAATATCCAGTAGTTACAATCATCTACTACATTTTCATCTAGGAACTGTGTTTTTTGAACTGCTAAAATTTGAATTTTGTTTTTCTCTAAAAGTATTTCTACTTCTTTTTGTTTACCCTTCTTGATTAGAGAATTCACATTTAAAGCGCTTAGAAAGAATTTCTTTTTGAATTTCATTGAAGGAGGATTCCAAGGTTGCCCCGATTCAACCTTCTGTTTGCAGTTGTTGGGACTCCCCTGAACCCCTGGTCCCAATGCATTGCGTGACGCTATGGCGGATTTCTCTCTCGAGTTACCACCTGGGGTAATGCATTCATTTTGCGGACTTCCCATACTGCAACTCAAACTGTATTACATACAAAGTAAGGAATTGAATTCCAAATTACGATAGCATTGTTAGTTCGAAATTAGTGCTGAGAGAGACCGGAAGCTCCTAGTGCAGACTAGGCTCTTCCGTTCTCTCCACCGGTGGGAATTAAATCAGATTTCCTCTTCCGCCTTCGGTACCGTTGGCCGGGTTTATTTTATTTCTTTACAGTTTATTTTATTTATTTTTCCACAACGAAGTTAGAGTTGAATTGATATTCATGCACGTCGGTACAATAGCACAAAATATCAGGTCCAGAAAATAGTAAGTTTAATAAAGAAAAATTACAATACGTCTTAGAGTTTAATATTTAACCACACTCACCATTCGTTTAACACAGTGGTGTATGTCGTAATGTGGGGGAATACCGGGATCATATCAAAGCGTCTCTTCTGTTCAAAGTGTAGATTCTGAGTGTTTCTATTATAATATGTTCAGCGCGTAGTCCAAGACCACTTACGATTTGTTGTTCGTCTTTTTTCCGCGTCAAAAGCATCAAGGGCTTGGAGTAGGAATATCTATGGGGTCAGCATAGAGCCAAACCCAAACAGAAATACGTTATTGCTGGTACTCAGCTGTTCTTTATGTTTTGCGCTAAGGCCGAACTTAAATATTTGACTATATATATATATATATATATATATATATATATATATATATATATATATATATATATACACTCCTGGAAATGGTAAAAAGAACACATTGACACCGGTGTGTCAGACCCACCATACTTGCTCCGGACACTGCGAGAGGGCTGTACAAGCAATGATCACACGCACGGCACAGCGGACACACCAGGAACCGCGGTGTTGGCCGTCGAATGGCGCTAGCTGCGCAGCATTTGTGCACCGCCGCCGTCAGTGTCAGCCAGTTTGCCGTGGCATACGGAGCTCCATCGCAGTCTTTAACACTGGTAGCATGCCGCGACAGCGTGGACGTGAACCGTATGTGCAGTTGACGGACTTTGAGCGAGGGCGTATAGTGGGCATGCGGGAGGCCGGGTGGACGTACCGCCGAATTGCTCAACACGTGGGGCGTGAGGTCTCCACAGTACATCGATGTTGTCGCCAGTGGTCGGCGGAAGGTGCACGTGCCCGTCGACCTGGGACCGGACCGCAGCGACGCACGGATGCACGCCAAGACCGTAGGATCCTACGCAGTGCCGTAGGGGACCTCACCGCCACTTCCCAGCAAATTAGGGACACTGTTGCTCCTGGGGTATCGGCGAGGACCATTCGCAACCGTCTCCATGAAGCTGGGCTACGGTCCCGCACACCGTTAGGCCGTCTTCCGCTCACGCCCCAACATCGTGCAGCCCGCCTCCAGTGGTGTCGCGACAGGCGTGAATGGAGGGACGAATGGAGACGTGTCGTCTTCAGCGATGAGAGTCGCTTCTGCCTTGGTGCCAATGATGGTCTTATGCGTGTTTGGCGCCGTGCAGGTGAGCGCCACAATCAGGACTGCATACGACCGAGGCACACAGGGCCAACACCCGGCATCATGGTGTGGGGAGCGATCTCCTACACTGGCCGTACACCACTGGTGATCGTCGAGGGGACACTGAATAGTACACGGTACATCCAAACCGTCATCGAACCCATCGTTCTACCATTCCTAGACCGGCAAGGGAACTTGCTGTCCCAACAGGACAATGCACGTCCGCATGTATCCCGTGCCACCCAACGTGCTCTAGAAGGTGTAAGTCAACTACCCTGGCCAGCAAGATCTCCGGATCTGTCCCCCATTGAGCATGTTTGGGACTGGATGAAGCGTCGTCTCACGCGGTCTGCACGTCCAGCACGAACGCTGGTCCAACTGAGGCGCCAGGTGGAAATGGCATGGCAAGCCGTTCCACAGGACTACATCCAGCATCTCTACGATCGTCTCCATGGGAGAATAGCAGCCTGCATTGCTGCGAAAGGTGGATATACACTGTACTAGTGCCGACATTGTGCATGCTCTGTTGCCTGTGTCTATGTGCCTGTGGTTCTGTCAGTGTGATCATGTGATGTATCTGACCCCAGGAATGTGTCAATAAAGTTTCCCCTTCCTGGGACAATGAATTCACGGTGTTCTTATTTCAATTTCCAGGAGTGTATATACACTCCTGGAAATGGAAAAAAGAACACATTGACACCGGTGTGTCAGACCCACCATACTTGCTCCGGACACTGCGAGAGGGCTGTACAAGCAATGATCACACGCACGGCACAGCGGACACACCAGGAACCGCGGTGTTGGCCGTCGAATGGCGCTAGCTGCGCAGCATTTGTGCACCGCCGCCGTCAGTGTCAGCCAGTTTGCCGTGGCATACGGAGCTCCATCGCAGTCTTTAACACTGGTAGCATGCCGCGACAGCGTGGACGTGAACCGTATGTGCAGTTGACGGACTTTGAGCGAGGGCGCATAGTGGGCATGCGGGAGGCCGGGTGGACGTACCGCCGAATTGCTCAACACGTGGGGCGTGAGGTCTCCACAGTACATCGATGTTGTCGCCAGTGGTCGGCGGAAGGTGCACGTGCCCGTCGACCTGGGACCGGACCGCAGCGACGCACGGATGCACGCCAAGACCGTAGGATCCTACGCAGTGCCGTAGGGGACCACACCGCCACTTCCCAGCAAATTAGGGACACTGTTGCTCCTGGGGTATCGGCGAGGACCATTCTCAACCGTCTCCATGAAGCTGGGCTACGGTCCCGCACACCGTTAGGCCGTCTTCCGCTCACGCCCCAACATCGTGCAGCCCGCCTCCAGTGGTGTCGCGACAGGCGTGAATGGAGGGACGAATGGAGACGTGTCGTCTTCAGCGATGAGAGTCGCTTCTGCCTTGGTGCCAATGATGGTCGTATGCGTGTTTGGCGCCGTGCAGGTGAGCGCCACAATCAGGACTGCATACGACCGAGGCACACAGAGCCAACACCCGGCATCATGGTGTGGGGAGCGATCTCCTACACTGGCCGTACACCACTGGTGGTCGTCGAGGGGACACTGAATAGTGCACGGTACATCCAAACCGTCATCGAACCCATCGTTCTACCATTCCTAGACCGGCAAGGGAACTTGCTGTTCCAACAGGACAATGCACGTCCGCATGTATCCCGTGCCACCCAACGTGCTCTAGAAGGTGTAAGTCAACTACCCTGGCCAGCAAGATCTCCGGATCTGTCCCCCATTGAGCATGTTTGGGACTGGATGAAGCGTCGTCTCACGCGGTCTGCACGTCCAACACGAATGCTGGTCCAACTGAGGCGCCAGGTGGAAATGGCATGGCAAGTCGTTCCACAGGACTACATCCAGCATCTCTACGATCGTCTCCATGGGAGAATAGCAGCCTGTATTGCTGCGAAAGGTGGATATACACTGTACTAGTGCCGACATTGTGCATGCTCTGTTGCCTGTGTCTATGTGCCTGTGTTCTGTCAGTGTGATCATGTGATGTATCTGACCCCAGGAATGTGTCAATAAAGTTTCCCCTTCCTGGGACATTGAATTCACGGTGTTCTTATTTCAATTTCCAGGAGTGTATATATATATATATATATATATATATATATATATATATATATATATATATATATATATATATATATATGCTCTTACTTCACACGACAGCAAAGGTGGTGAATTGTTACTGTTACGAAGGCAAAAATCGAAATTTGACAAAGGAGAAAAAGTTAGTTATCGCAGGGAGTACCACAAAGATCTAATTACAGTCATCACAGTAGTAATAAGCTGCTTAAGTCTTGGTTAACACTGAGACAGTATAAGATAAATACACTGAAGCGCCAAAGAAACTGCATGCGTATTGAAATACAGAAATATGTATCCAGGCAGAATACGGCGCTGCGGTAGGCAACGCATATAAAAGCCAACATGCGTCTGGCTCAGTTATTAAATCTGCTGCTGCTGCAACAGTGGCAGGTTATCATGATTTAAATGAGTTTGAACGTGGTGTAATAGTCGGCGCACGAGCGATGGGACAGCATCTTCGAGGTAGCGATGAAGTGGGGATTTTCCAATACGACCATTTCACGAGTGTACCGTTAATATCAGGAATCCAATAAAACATCAAATCTCCGACATCGCTGCGGCCTGAAAAAGATCCTGCAAGAACGGGGCTAACGACGACTGAAGAGAAACGTTCAACGTGACAGAAATGCAACCCTTCCGCAAATTGCTGTGGATTTCAATGCTGGGCCATCAGCAAGTGTCAGCATGTGAACCATTCAACGAAACATCATCGATATGGGTTTTCGGATCAGGAGGTACTCGTGTATCCTTGATGACTGCACGTCACAAAGCTTTATGCCTCGCCTGGGTCCGTGGTCTAGGGGTGCCGGCACGGTAGCTCAGCGTGTTCAGTCATAGGGTTAGCTGCCCTCTGTAATAAAAAAACTGAGTTAATGGATCAACGACGAACTGAAACTGGTGTCTTCCGACGTCCGCCCCAAGCAGGTGCAACGAACAAAATGAGATTGGAAAAAAAGGGTAGCGTCTTTGATTTCATAATCAAAACGTCTTCGGTCCCGGGTTCGAGTCCCGCCACTGCCTAAATTTTGATAAATAATCAGCATTGGCGGCCGAAGACTTCCGGCATAAGAAGTCAGCCTCATTCTGCCAACGGCCTTGTCAAAGAGGGCGGAGGAACGGATAGAGGTTCAGGGCACTCTCTTATCCTAGGGGTGGGAAATTGCCCCTAAAGGCGGAAGAATCAGCAATGATCCACGACATGAGGATGCAGAAGGCAATGGAAACCACTGCATTAAAGACACGTAACGTGTATCCACAGGACATGTGGCCTGTAATTGAAGAAGTGTCATGATCTCTCCACTGGCAAAAGATTCCGGAATAGTCCCCCATTCGGATCTCCTGGAGGGGACTGCCAAGGGGGAGGTTACCATGAGAAAAAGAATTAATCAACGGAAGGCTAACGTTCTACGAGTCGGTGCGAGGAATGTCAAAATGTGGTAGGGAAACTAGGTAATCTGAAAAGGGAAATGCAAAGGCTCAGTCTAGATATAGTAGGGATCAGTGAAGTGAAGTGGATAGAAGACAAGGATTTCTGGTCAGATGAGTATCGGGTAATATCAACAGCAGCAGAAAATGGTATAACAGGTGTAGGATTCGTTATGAATACGAAGGTAGGGTAGAGGGTGTGTTACTGTGAACAGTTCAGTGACCGGGTTGTTCTAATCAGAATCGACAGCAGACCAACACCGACAACGATAGTTCAGGTATACATGCCGACGTCGCAAGCTGAAGATGAACAGACAGAGAAAGTGTATGAGGATATTGAAAGGGTAATGCAGTATGTAAAGGGGGACGAAAATCTAATAGTCATGGGCGACTGGAATGTAGTTGTAGGGGGAAGGAGTAGAAGAAAAGGTTACAGGAGAATATGCGCTTGGGACAAGGAATGAAAGAGGAGAAAGACTAATTGAGTTCTGTAACAAGTTTCAGCTAGTAATAGCGAATACTCTGTTCAAGAATCACAAGAGGAGGAGGTATACTTGGAAAAGGCCGGGAGATACGGGAAGATTTCAATTAGATTACATCATGGTCAGACAGAGATTCCGAAATCAAATACTGGATTGTAAGGCGTACCCTGGAGCAGATATAGACTCAGATCACAATATAGTAGTGATGAAGAGTAGGCTGAAGTTCAAGACATTAGTCAGGAAGAATCAATACGCAAAGAAGTGGGATACGGAAGTACTAAGGAATGACAAGATACAGTTGAAGTTCTCTAAGGCTGTATACACAGCAATAAGGAATAGCTGAGTAGTACATTTGAAGAGGAATGGACATCTCTAAAAAGGGTCATCACAGAAGTTCGGAAGGGAAACGTAGGAAGAAAGAAGGTAACTGCGAAGAAACCATGGGTAACAGAAGAAATACTTAAATTGATCGATGAAAGAAAGAAGTACAAAAATATTCCGGGAAACTCAGGAATAGAGAAATACGAGTCGCTGAGGAATGAAATAAATCAGAAGTGCAGGGAAGCTAAGACGAAATGTCTGCAGGAAAAATTTGAAGCCATCGAAAAAGAAATGATTGTCGGAAGGACAGACTCAGCATACAGGAAAGTCGAAACAACCTTCAATGACATTTAAAACAAGGGTGATAATATTAAGAGCTCATCGGGAATTCCACTATTAAATGCAGAGGAGAGAGCAGATAGGTGGAAAGAATACACTGAAAGCCTCTATGAGGGTGAAGATTTGTCTGATGGGATATAAGAAGAAACAGGAGTCGATTTAGAAGAGATAGGGGATCCAGCATTAGAATCAGAATTTACAGGGTGTTTCAAAAATGACCGGTATATTTGAAACGGCAATAAAAACTAAACGAGCAGCGATAGAAATACACCGTTTGTTGCAATATGCTTGGGACAACAGTACATTTTCAGGCAGACAAACTTTCGAAATTACAGTAGTTACAATTTTCAACAACAGAGGGCGCTGCGGTCTGGGAAACTCTATAGTACGATATTTTCCACATATCCACCATGCGTAGCAATAATATGGCGTAGTCTCTGAATGAAATTACCCGAAACCTTTGACAACGTGTCTGGCGGAATGGCTTCACATGCAGATGAGATGTACTGCTTCAGCTGTTCAATTGTTTCTGGATTCTGGCGGTACACCTGGTCTTTCAAGTGTCCCCACAGAAAGAAGTCACAGGGGTTCATGTCTGGCGAATAGGGAGGCCAATCCACGCCGCCTCCTGTATGTTTCGGATAGCCCAAAGCAATCACACGATCATCGAAATATTCATTCAGGAAATTAAAGACGTCGGCCGTGCGATGTGGCCGGGCACCATCTTGCATAAACCACGAGGTGTTCGCAGTGTCGTCTAAGGCAGTTTGTACCGCCACAAATTCACGACGAATGTCCAGATAGCGTGATGCAGTAATCGTTTCGGATCTGAAAAATGGGTCAATGATTCCTTTGGAAGACATGGCGGCCCAGACCAGTACTTTTTGAGGATGCAGGGACGATGGGACTGCAACATGGGGCTTTTCGGTTCCCCATATGCGCCAGTTCTGTTTATTGACGAAGCCGTCCAGGTAAAAATAAGCTTCGTCAGTGAACCAAATGCTGCCCACATGCATATCGCCGTCATCAATCCTGTGCACTATATCGTTAGCGAATGTGTCTCGTGCAGCAATGGTAGCGGCGCTGAGGGGTTGCCGCGTTTGAATTTTGTATGGATAGAGGTGTAAACTCTGGCGCATGAGACGATACGTGGACGTTGGCGTCATTTGGACCGCAGCTGCAACACGGCGAACGGAAACCCGAGGCCGCTGTTGGATCACCTGCTGCACTAGCTGCGTGTTGCCCTCTGTGGTTGCCGTACGCGGTCGCCCTACCTTTCCAGCACGTTCATCCGTCACGTTCCCAGTCCGTTGAAATTTTTCAAACAGATCCTTTATTGTATCGCTTTTCGGTCCTTTGGTTACATTAAACCTCCGTTGAAAACTTCGTCTTGTTGCAACAACACTGTGTTCTAGGCGGTGGAATTCCAACACCAGAAAAATCCTCTGTTCTAAGGAATAAACCATGTTGTCTACAGCACACTTGCACGTTGTGAACAGCACACGCTTACAGCAGAAAGACGACGTACAGAATGGCGCACCCACAGACTGCGTTGTCGTCTATATCTTTCACATCACTTGCAGCGCCATCTGTTGTTGAAAATTGTAACTACTGTAATTTCGAAAGTTTATCCGCCTGAAAATGTACTGTTGTCCCAAGCATATTGCAACAAACGGTGTATTTCTATCGCTGCTCGTTTAGTTTTTATTGCCGTTTCAAATATACCGGTCATTTTTGAAACACCCTGTAAAAGAGCTTTGGAGGACTTGGGATCAAATAAGGCAGAAGGGATAGATAACATTCCATCAGAAACTCTAAAATCATTGGGGAAAATGGCAACAAAACGACTATTCACGTTGGTGTGTAGAAAGTATCAGTCTGGCGACGTACCATCTGAGTTTCGGAAAAGCATCAACTGCAAAATTCCGAAGACGGCAAGAGCTGACAAGTGCGAGAAAGAACTGCCGCACAATCAGCTTAACAGCTCATGCAAACAAGTTGCTTACAAGAATAATATACAGAAGAATGGAGAAGAAAATTGAGGATGCGCTAGATGACGATCGGTTTGGCTTTAGAAAAGGTAAAGGCATGAGAGAGGCAATTCTGACGTTGCGGTTAATAATGGAAGCAAGACTAAACAAAAATCAAGAAAGGTTCATAGGATTTGTCGACCTGTAAAAAGCGTTCGACAATGTAAATTGGTGCAACATATTCGAAATTCAGGAAAAAGTGGGGGTAAGCTATAGGGAGAGACGGGTCATATGCAATATGTACAAAAGCTGACTCTGAAGATGATGGAGAACCGGAAGGATTAACTGAGAGATGACTGATAGTAACTGAAGGCGCGCACCGGCAGTCAATGTTTTCAGTTAAGCGCGGACACGCTTCTGCCGAGCTCCCTCATTACTTCACGCTCGGATCTGTGGAAAAGGGGGGGGGGGGGGGGGGCGCAACAGGGGTAGGCGCCGGGCGGCAATTTCAAGGAGCACCAGATTCATATTCTTTAAGGGAGGGGGGGTAGGACGTCAATTTTCCAAATCTATTAAAAACTGTGGTAAAAATTGAGGTAATTAACTATATAATTTGTGTTTTTTCTAAACATGAAGTTTAAAATATAACAGTTCATTCGTTTTTTCATAAATTAAATAAATTCTGGAAGTTCATACACCTGTGAGTATGGTATGTATGCTGTGCAAAATTCATCGAAGAATCTCTCTAACTTATGAAGAAAAGTGTACCTATAGCAACAAATGCAGTATAAAAAAAGTATAAAAATGATGAAATTTCGCACGTAAAAAAAATTATTTTGTTATGTTTGCGAACGTTCACTACAATGGGTGTGAATCCTGAATCCTTCCTGGTGATGCTGACAAAGTTTTATGACTTTTGTTTGTAAAAGTATAGACACTGGAAATTAAAATGTCCTGAGATGCCTCTCCTGCTCCAAGTCGGCCCGTTTGACCCCCTTAAGAAAAGAACCTTATTTCAAATAGCGCCAATCATTCGGCACAAGTTCGTCTATTGATTATTCATATGATTTTGAATCGCACCCGAGTTTATTTTTGAACATTTTTGAACACATTCTAAGTCGATTTCTGGACGAATCATAAGTTGATTTTTTTGAATGCGTGCATAGTTTACGTGATTTCTCTGCCAAGTGAATCCCCGGCGCTTCAAGAAATAAAATCCGTAAACAGAAAGGGAAGGGACTATACGAGCCGAGCCGCATAAAACCCAACGGATGAATGCCAATCGCTGTTTATGTGGTTGATTAGCTGTACGCATGATCAGCGTTATTATACTTATTAGCAAAATCACTTGATCCATAGTACCAGTGTGGAAATAAATGACGTTGTACAGTCCCCGGTTGGCAGCTGCCTGAGCTCTATTCTCGGAATAGCGTGAAAAACGCGTTGTTCGAGCACATAATAAC
Organism: Schistocerca nitens; assembly: GCF_023898315.1. Classification (NCBI taxonomy): domain Eukaryota; kingdom Metazoa; phylum Arthropoda; class Insecta; order Orthoptera; family Acrididae; genus Schistocerca; species Schistocerca nitens. Next base: position 67,254,720 of record NC_064623.1, on the reverse strand, counting down.
GCCTAATAGGAGAATAAATATGTGATAACTGAACCGGTGATGCTGGCAGTGTTAGCGAAGTTAACAAGAAAATAAGCTCTGGTAATGGCAGGCATAGTTACAGACTTAGTGATGAAAAGATTGTTTGTTAGAACTAGGAAGGAGAAGAAACGGGGACATCACACAATTATATGTTGGAATATGATGATTCCAAAAGCATATAAAAATTTCATACTACTACTTTTCGGTATCATGCTTGAGAACCTGGAGCGTATGAATGAACTGTGAAACTATATCCTAACATAAAACTTTTTGCTTGTTGTAGCCTAACAGACATTTGATATTGTTACGTCGTGAAAAATATTCTCTCGTGTTATTTATGTAAATGAGGTAGACAAAATTGACCATTTGTACCAGAACAGTCTCGTTTATTTGGCTTGTGTTATAATTGCTGCAATATTACAAGGGCCTATTTCGTTTTATCTATCAGGGAGTAACAAAATAGACGAAATCAAATCGAGAAACCGCACCAGGGTTGGGTACTATTCGTATTAACAGCTTTTTCACTATTAGGCAACGACGTTTTGATTTTTCATATAGCAAAACGTTTGACGAACGTTCATGCTGTAAAATATTCTTTCGCAGAAAGAAAGCACGCCGTGTAAAGCTGTAGCTAGATTAGAGAGAAAAAATTGCTGGGACCTAAGGACTGAAGAAATGTATACTGTCATGCTTCTCTCTTGTCTTTGCTATTTTTTTGTTTCCTATATTTAATTTTACGTCACACAAAAGAGAAAGTTATTAGCTAATAGGCAATAAAGAGCGCAGATTTACTGAGGAGTTCTTATTCTCCCTGTCACAAATAATCCACGCAGTATTAATTGCGAGTTATTTTTTTAAGGGGGATAGTATGTCAAACCGGCCGACTTGGAGCAGGAGAGGCACCACAGGACAATTTAATTTCCACTGTCCTGAATATAGGTTTGATAGCTTCCATTGCAAAATATACACATTTGAATCCCACAGAGCGAAGTAGGGTGACGTGCGATAGAAGAATGCTGTGTGAAGAGGCTCGGAACTACACTTAGGCACCCTTAAGACCAAATAATATGTCTTACATTTCCTCCAACATACGTTTTATACACTGAAGCGCGAAAGAAACTGGTACAGGCATGCGTATTCAGATACGCAGATATGTATGCAGGCAGAATACGGCGCTGCTGTCGACAACCCCTATACAAGACAAGTGTCTGGCGCAGTTGTTAGATCGGTTACTGCTGCTACAATGGTAGGTTATCAAGACTTAAGCGAGTTTGAACGTGGTGTTATAGTCGGCGCCCGAGCGGTAGGACACAGCATCTCCAAGGTAGCGATCAAGTGGGGATTTTCCCCTACGACCATTTCACGAGTATACCGTGAATGTCAACTCGGTAAAACATCAGATCTCCGATATCGCTGCGGCCGGAAAAAGATCCTACAAGAATTGGACCAAAGATTACTGAAGAGAACCGTTCAACGTGACGGATGTGCAGTCCTTCCGCAAACTGCTGCAGATTTCAATGCTGGGCTATCAACAAGTGTCAGCGTGCGAGCCATTCACCGGAACATCATCGATACGGGCTTTCGGAGCCGAAAACCCAGACGTGTACCCTTAATGACTGCACGACACGAACATTTACGTCTCGCCTGGGCCCTTCAACACCGACGTTGGACTGTTGATGACTAGAAACATGTTCCCTGGTCGGACGAGTCTCGTTTCAAACTGTATCGAGCGGATGGACGTGTATGGGTGTGGAGACCACCTCATGAATCCATGGACCCTGCCTGTCAAGCTGGTGGAGGCCCTGTAATGGCGTGGGGCGTGTGCAGCTGGAGTAATATGGGTCCCCTGGTACGTCTAGATACGACTCTGACAGGTGACACGTGCGTAGGCATTCTGTCTGATCACCTACAGCCATTCACGTCCATTTTGCATTCCGACGGACTTGGACAATTCCAGCAGGAAAATGAGACACCCTAAACGTCCAGAATTGCTACAGAGTGGCTCCAGGAACACGCTATACGGTATAAGGCAGGTGTACTAGTTTCTTTGGCTCTTCATTGTATGTTTTATATATCAAACTTTTCAGAGATATGTGCGCTACAAAATGAACATATTTTTGAAAAATCGATTTTTTAAATTTTTTACGCCATTTTTCAAATGGTGAAGGGGGCGGGGGGGGGGGGGACACTAACAAATTTTTGCCCCGGTCCGGTCCGGAAATATTGTGGAGCCGAGGCTGCGTGACGTCACACATGGTTTAAGATATCTGGCGCGGGATGTACGGTTGCACAGGAATGCCGGACATTTGCCACGCCGGACATTTGCCACACTTGACCCTTCGCCTGGTAGCTTCTCGTACTACTTCTGTCCGCTTTCAAACCGCCGTCTCCACATCTTATTCGATACAACCAGTACGTAAGGGACCTTCTTCTTCGACTTCTTGGCGAAATACAGAGCTTCTTTTCCGAAATCGAAATATTTATAACTTTCGGGAAACGAAAGCAATACCGACGATTATGTCAGTACGTAATTAGTTAATGTAGATATAAATCCCTCTGTACGGTAGCTTCCTTTCACGCTTACTGATTGCGATAGAAACAGTCCATCGCCATAGGAGCAACAAGAAAGGAACGATGTAAAGAGAATGCGAATGTACGCTAATCATTTCTTCTTTAACACTGCATTTGTGCCTACTTTAATTACTACAACTGCATGCCCAAAAGACAATGGGTATGTGTATGTTTGAAAAGAAGAACGACATACCCCATATTAATTTACTCTCTAAAATCCGATATCCCTTGCGGCGAAACATTAGTTAATAAAGTGTAACGGGAGAATGTCCAAAACATGACTGAAAATACGTTCACTAAATAGAGATAAGAACATCTATGACTGGCATGTCATCTAAAGGCGACGTACAATTTTAAAATGTTAGAAATAAGGAAATGAAGTAATACAGAATGCTGTGCTTGTAACGTACGTTGTTGTTCTACATTGTTTAGCTCTGGTATTTACAGTGTCACAGAGAAAACATCCTAGGTTTTGGAGGGAAAAACCGTAATTGTAATGATCTGCACTACAACAGAAACAAGATGCACAACTTAAGGAAAAATAATGTAATGTATGTTCCAGCTCACAAGCGACATTGAAGCAGGTAGTTCCTGTGACTTAGTATGGGCAGAGGTTATATTCGACAACCGGAATAAATTAACTGGCTCCTTTTACCGACCCCTGGTCTCAGATGAAACAGTTGCTGAACAGTTCAAAGAAACCTTGAGTCTCATCACAAACAGGTACCCTACTCATACAATTATAGTTGGCAGTTACTTCAATCTACCTTCCGTATGTTGACAAAAATACATTTTCAGACCCTATTGCAGATAGAAAACAACTTCCGTAATTGTTCTAAATGTTTTTTTTAAATTATTTTGAACAATTAGTTCACGGGGCCATTCAAATTGTAAATGGTTACAAAAACACACTTGACCTCTTAGCCACAAATAATCCTGAGCATCACGACGGATACAGGGATTACAGTCGTAGCGAGGCTCAATCCCGTAACAAAGAAATTCACCAAAACTAAACGCGAAATATATATATTTATAAAAGCAGCTAAAAATTCGGTTGACGTCTTTCTAAGAGACTGTCTCCAACCCTTCCAAACTATGTAAGTGAAGACCACATGTGGCTTAAGTTCAAGGAAATAGTATCAACAAAAATGGCTCTGAGCACTATGGGACTCAACTGCTGTGGTCATCAGTCCCCTAGAACTTAGAACTACTTAAACCTAACTAACCTAAGGACATCACACACAGCCATGCCCGAGGCAGGATTCGAACCTGCGACCGTAGCAGTCGCACGGTTCCGGACTGCGCGCCTAGAACCACGAGACCACCGCGGCCGGCAAATAGTATCAACAGCACTCGATAGATTCATACCAAATAAATTAATAAGTGACGGAACTGATCCCCCATGGTACACAAAACACGACAGAAAGCTGCTGCAAGAGCACCGAAAAAGGCACGTATAATTTAAACGAACGCAAAATCTCCAAGATTGGCGAAGTTTTACTGAGGCTCGAAATTTGGTGCGGATTTCAATGCGAGATGCGTTTAATAGTTTCCACAACGAAACTCTCTAGAAATGTGGCGGAAAATCCAAAGAGATTCTGGTCCTATGTTAAGTACCCCAGCGGAAAGGCTCAGTAAGTACCTTTACTGCGCGACAGCGACGGTAATGTTACTGATGACAGTGCCACTAAAGTGGAGTTAATAAATGCAGTTTTCCGAAATTCCTTCACCAAAGAAGACGAAGCAAATATTCTAGAATTCGAAATGAGAACTGATGTGTCGACAGAAGTGCCGACACAGTGTGGTTTGAGGAGACCGATATGCACGCTATAAGCTCACGCAGGATGGCGTGAGGTCTGAAACAGGATACGTAATGAATGCTATAAAGAAAAGTACGTAGCTTCTGGAATACTTAACTTTAATCCATCATTTGTATACATCGTTCTTGATGAGACATGCTTCATACGATAACTATCAATTGCTATGGCGCCTTGCTAGGTCGTAGCCATTGACTTAGCTGAAGGCTATTCTAACTATCTGCTCTGCAAATGAGCGAGGCTTCTGTTGTGGACTGACAAGAGCAGCCAGTCCACAATAAGGTAGCCGATAGGGCACGCGTAACTCACGCCGTCTTGCGTTAAATCTGAAACAGTATAGGTGATGAAAGCTATAAAGAAAAGAACGGAGCTTCTCATATACTTATCTTTAATTTTTTCTTGTACATCTCTATGGTGAATACAAATGAGACTCTCTACAGATATGGATAACTGCGCCTTGCTAGGTCGTCCATACAACTGGGGCCGAGTTCGAGTCAGTCTCTCGAGACCTGCCATGTGGTGGCGCTCGGTCTGCGATAACACAGTGGCGACACGCGGGTCCGACCTGTACTACAGGACCGCGGCCGATTTAAGCTACCACCTAGCAAGTGTGGTGTCTGGCTGTGACACCACAGCTTCGTCAGTGTGCGTCGCTAGCTAAGTCGTCCGTACAACTGGGGCGAGTGCTAGTAAGTCTCTCGAGACCTGCCGTGTGGTGGCGCTCGGTCTGCGATCACTGACAGTGGCGACACGCGGGTCCGACATGTACTAATGGACCGCGGCCGATTTAAAGCTACCACCTAGCAAGTGTGGTGTCTGGCGGTGACACCACAAGAACCGCTGCAAACATAATATAGGAGGAGGAGGATGGGGAGACAAGGGACCCAACCCTTCGATGCAGGTAAGATCGTGGCAAATGTCTGGCGTGGCAAATGTCCGCACACCGTTGCACAGTGGATGTGACTGGGTCGCTGGAGTCGTGGAGGCGTTGAGCCGCCTGCCCAGACGGGCCTTCCCGCTTGCGTTGTTCCGGCCGGCGGTTCCCCAGGCTGTGGCGCCTCAGCACGTCCTGACTTTTACGCGCGGCGCTGTTTAGAGTACCCTCCGCCTTCCCGGAACACGAGAGGACAGGCGGCCCACACGCGCGCGACCGCAGCCGGCGCGTAAACACGGCCGAGTGGGACCGGAGTGAGTCGGCAGGCGCCTACAGTTGGACCGGGCCAGCGGCAGCTCTCGCGAAACCCCGCAGCCTAAATTTAAACTCAGACGCTGGCGCTCTCCACACGGGGTACGGGTCGAGCCAGCGAAGTCACTGCCCGGTTTTTCAGGGGGGCAGGTTACGACTGCCTGGTGCCAGTCTGTACTAACTCTACCGTAATACTACCGTCTACCAAGGTACCAATTGAGTCCGAGGTCACAAGTTCAGTCTTTAGCAGGGCTCATTTGAAAGTGTCCGTTAACAATTGTTGTTGATGTCGTGGTCTTCAGTCCTGAGACTGGTTTGATGCAGCTCTCCATGCTACTCTATCCTGTGCAAGCTTCTTCTTCTCCCAGTACCTACTGCAACCCACATCCAAATGGTTCAAATGGCTCTGAGCACTATGGGACTCAACTGCTGTGGTCATCAGTCCCCTAGAACTTACAACTACTTAAACCTAACTAACCTAAGGACATCACATACACCCATGCCCGAGGCTGGATTCGAACCTGCGACCGTAGCAACAGCGCGGCTCCGGACTGGAGCGCCTAGAACCGCACGGCCACCGCGGCCGGCGCAACCTACATCCTTCTGAATCTGTTTAGTGTATTCATCCCTTGGTCTGCCTCTACGATGTTTACCCTCCACGCTGCCCTCCAGTACCAATTTGGTGATCCCTTGATGCCTCAGAACATGTCTTACCAACCGGTCCCTTCTTCTTGTCAAATTGTGCCACAAACTCCTCCCCAATTCTATTCAATACGTCCTCATTAGTTATGCGATCTACCCATCTAATCCTCAACATTCTTCTGTAGCACCACATTTAAAAAGCTTCTATTCTCTTCTTGTCCAAACTATTTATCGTTCATGTTTCACTTCCATACATGGGTACACTCCATACAAATACTTTCAGAAACGACTTCCTGACACTCAAATCTATACTCGATGTTAACAAATTTCTCTTCTTCACAAACGCTTTCCTTGCCATTGCCAGTCTACTTTTTATATCCTCCCTACTTCGACCATCATCAGTTATTTTGCTCCCCAAATAGCAAAACTCCTTTACTACTTGAAGTGTCTCATTTCCTAATCTAATTCCCTCAGCATCACCCGACTTAATTCGACTACATTCCATTATCCTCGTTTTGTTTTTGTTGATGTTCATCTTATACCCTCCTTTCATGACACTGTCCATTCCGTTCAACTGCTCTTCCAAGTCCTTTACTGTCTCTGACAGAATTACAATGTCATCGGCGAACCTCAAAGTTTTTATTTCTTCTGTTAACAATTGTGAGCGGAAAAATACACTCACGTTCAGAAAAAGAAAAGTAGCGTGATTGCTATACGTATGTGGCACTACGTACGTAAGTCGCTTCAACTTGTTATCAAAGTGTCAATTTCGATATAAAAAAAAGAAGGGGTTTTTAATTTTATTTGTATTTGCTTCTGAAAATGTTGTCAAAATTATGTTGTAGAAAGAGCATATGCAGCGGAGCCTGTCGCGGCCAAAGATGTAACACAACCGCGACGATAGCAGCCGCGTGGCGCGCGGCAAAGATATCGACTGATGCGCGCCGCTATTGAAGAGAAACGAAAGCATCCAATAATGAAAGTTGTGAAAAAGAGACAATTAACGTGACATGTTTGTTTGTTCAAAAATTCTGGTTCTTGGTATTGCCCCTTGTTTCAAGAGGAGTTACCGTTGAGGTCTCGTGTAGAGAATTACATTTGAGACATCGGGGAGTTAGTCACCACTGAGGTCACGGGGTAACGCCAGTCAGTTCGTGACACTCGGGAAGTGTAAGACTATTTGGAGTTGGCGCTCGAGTGATTTAATGTCGGATTTGGGCTTCTAAAGTTATTAGTTGAACCCGTGATGGAGCTATGACCTATATGGGAAGTTATATGTAATTATTGCACGTGGTGGATTGTTCGCAATTGGCAGTGGGATGTGCGATGATATTTGGAGTTTGATTTAAAAGAGTAACTCGTTGTGAGACACGCTAAGAGATTGGTGTAAAGTTTGGTCGGGCTAACCTTGGAGTTACTCGCAATCAGGCGTTCCGTATCTCGTGCTAAAGGGAGGTTCTTTTCAGTCTTGATTATGTGTACTTGGTATCGTCTTCACGCGAAGACTTTGCGAGTGATTGGTTTAATAACGGTAACCACAAAGGTACATGTCCCGTTGCCGCTTCTGTAATAAGCATTTGCTAAAGCTTTGGCGTGAGTGTGCGACTGTATTGGTTGTAATTGTGGGAAGTCCTACGGTAATAGAATCCCCGGCTGAAAGAACTCTCAAATTGAAGTGCGGCCTGTGATTGTCGTGTAATTATTGTGGGAACGGACGTCCGAGTTTGATTAACGTAAACGGGAGGACGAATCTGTGTCAGATACTTTTTGGCACGCGCGAATTGGTGTAATAGTAATTTTCCATCCGACGAAACTGACAGAACCGAGACCAATTTACTGAGTAGAGCACCATAATTGTCTCTTTTGAAATTGTGAGTGCTGAGTGTTTTAACTCTGGTATAGAGGGTCCGCGTATGTCAACGCCTGAAGAGGGAGAGATTTGCTTCGATTTGAGTGAATGATACTTTGAAGTGGCGGTGACGCTTAGGTTTTTTGTTTCTTTTTTTTACTAGCTTCCGCTTAATGGGGAAGTAGTTTACCACCAGCACTCACGCCTGACGAAATTTTGTGGAGACATTGAAAATTAAGAAAATGGCTGAATAAAATGATGCTCAGGCCCTGTGCATATGAAGAAAAATTGGTGTCTCGTGTTATCATTGCTCCCCGTATAACATAACTTGAAAATACGATAGCAGAATCTTTGAATCTCAAAAAGAAAAAAGGTTAAAGATTACGCAGTGAATCAAAACGGTGAAGTACAAGCAGGGAAAAGAGTATTAAAGTGAAAGATAAGTCACACTGAGAGTTTGTTACGATAATTTCGTAAAGTTTGGCTTAAAGTATATGAAAGCGGTTTTTGTCTGACTGTTTATGTAATAAAAAGTGGAAAATTTAAGTTATGGGGAATTAATAATCTATGAAGGTTGTAGCAGTAAAGATAGCATTACACCAATGCATAGTAAAAATCTGGAATGAAGAGAAATTACCAGAAAATTGGACTACTGCTATAATACATCCATTTCATAAGAAAGGAGAAAAATCAAATCCAGACAACTATAGAGGAATTTCCCTTTTGGACTGCACGTATAAGATCATGTCAAGAATACTATACAACCGCTGTAAAGATGAACTAGAACTGTAACTGGGAGAATATCAAGGAGGATTTAGACCCTGGAGAAGCTGCCCAGAACAGATAATCACCTTGAAGTTAGTTATGGATGTCTACAAAAGAAGGCAAAAACAACTAGTCATAACCTTTGTAGATTTCAAAAAGGCGTATGATTGCATCCATAGATCTTCAATGATGAAAATATTAAAGAATTTTGGACTTCATCCTAAATTAATAAAAATGATACAGTTAACCTTAACAAACACCAAATCCAAAGTAAAATTTAGAGGAGAAATATCTTAACCATTTACGATTAAAACAGGGTTGAGACAGGGAGATTGTTTATCACCATTGCTATTCAATTGTGCTCTTGAATATGTAATGAGAGAATGGTACAAGGAAAATCCTATGAATATTAAAATTGGAACTAAGAAAGATAAAATAAACCTAAATTGCTTGGGATTTGCTGATGACCTAGCATTACTAGCTAATAATATTCAGGAAGCCACGAAACAAATAACAAGCTTACAAAATATAGCACAAAAATTAGGACTCCAGATATCATTTGAAAAGACTGAAATAATGGTAACGGATCCACTTGTAATAGATCACATCACAGTGAACAATAGGGAAATTAAAATAGTGAAACAATACGTGGGTGAAATTATAACACATAAATTGGACGAGAAACCTGCATGGCGAGCAAGAACTAATAAAATGACAAAAGCTCAAAAACTAACATGGTCTACGTACAATAAAAAATGTCTATCAATTAAAACAAAATTAAAACATTACAAGACGGTGGTTCAACCAGAGGTTACATACGGAAGTGAAACTCTTTTTAAAGTGACCCAGAAAAACAGAATTGACAAAATTTTAAAAGTAGAGAGAAGAATTGCTAGAACATGCATAAATAAGAAATATCAAAAAGCTGGGCAATGGCGGATAGTTCCAAATGAAGTGGTATACAGAGAACTGGAGCCCATCACTGATACTATACGAAAGAAAAGGATCTCTTTTTATGGTCACATTCTGAGGACACCAGAAACCAGATTATCAAGGAAAATTATTGAGAAACTCTGGAATTTGAAACAACAAGGAGGCTGGCTTAAGGAAATAAGAGAGGATATGGAAGAACTGGAAATAACTCTGGATGATTTGCAGAACAAAACGCCAAATTTAAAGAAGTTGAGGGACACAGAAATAAGATTTAAACCAAAAATTGACAAACGACATACAATGAAAAGTGTATTTACAGATAAGGAACGACGAAAAGCATCGGAACGAATGAAGAGATACTGGGCCACTCGGAAGGGGAAAATACCAAAGAAGAGGACCAGAAATGATTGACTGAAGTGGTCCAATGAGGCCGTAAAAGCAAAAGAAGAAGAAGAAGAAGGTTGTAGCATAAACCATTATCACTGATAGAGTGCAAATAGCATTATCCATTGTGTGTGTTCGGAAAAAGAAATAAGCAAGGATAGGACTGCAGTGCTGTGACTGTATAGGATTAATAATCTCTGACTAGCAACGCTCAGTCAACACGTAAAATTATATCGCTGGCGTGCTCTTACTAAAATTAAACTAACTGAAACTGGTAGCTAAGAAAGTTCAGTCTATATTGATTGCTTCAGTGGGTTTCTATTAAAAGGAACGCTTAAACTCCACGTTGGATAGTTTTCAAGCTGGGAAAAAGAAAAGATAAATGCAAGGTATCAGCGTTGGAGTGTTGGGTTACGTAGGCGAGGTTTCCGATCACGTTGCTGTGAAGTGTGGCACATCGCAGTGAGTTTGGTTTAATTGACTTACATAGCGCATCCTAATGAGACTTGTAGTTTCTGCTGGATTCCATCGACTAGTAGATTACTTTTGGTGTTAGCATGCTGGTCGAACATATAAAATCTCGTAATAGTCCGATGCGTTAACTAAAATTTTCAATCGGGAGCTAACACTAGCCGATAAAACCAGAACCCGTTTGTACTAGTGGTGGTCCAGCATCTTCGGCGGTAGCTATTGTGCGAGTGTTACGCATTTGGTTAAACTTTCCATCTTCACAACTCCTTGCAGATATCTGATATAGTACACGGCGTTGCGGAACTCTGTTGTGTCGCTACGCGTTTTAATACACTGGTCATGTCTATGTATCAGTGCCATCCCACCCAGGTTTGACACACTGATAAAAAGTAGTTGCCTTAGCAGGTGTTGTTGGCTAGCGCAGTATATACGAGGGCGGTTCAGAAAGTAACCTCCGATTGGTCACGGTGCGGGTTGTGGGGGGAGTAGCGACGCCATCTGTGCGTTCACGCACTCAACGGGTCAGTCGGCATCAAGCTGTGGTCGATTGAACGTCGTACCTGCGCTAGTTTAGTTTTTGTGGCAGTTTGAAATGTGTGCTGCAATAGAAAACCCCGCCAAATGTGAAGTGCGTGCTGTCATAAGGTTTTTTACAGCCAAAGGATATTCTGCAGCAGCTATTCATCGTGAGCTTTGTGCCATGTACGGACCAAGAGTTATGAGTGAAGGAGTTGTCCGTGAATGGGTACGTTTATTTAAAAGTGGACGAGAAAACGTTTTTTTGCACGATAACGCCCGTCCTCACTCTGCTCGCAGAACAACGGCCCTTCTTGAGTCCTTCAAGTGGGACGTTATCAACCATCCACCTTACAGCCCAGACCTGGCGCCAAGTGATTATCACCTCTTCATGAATTTGAAGAAATGGCTCGGGTCGCAGCGGTTTGATGACGACGAAGAGCTCAAAGATGCGGTCACAGGCTGGCTCCAGGCACAAGCGGGTGATTTTTATGCAGAAGGAATTTCAAAGCTTGTGAAGAGATACGATAAGTGCCTCAATCGCTATGGAGACTATGTAGAAAAATAGTGCAAAGATGTAGTTGTAAGATGTATATATTAAAATATTTTTATTTAACTTGGTGTATTTTTTTAAATCAACCGGAGGTTACTTTCTGAACGGCCCTCGTATAATTTAGCAGACACACCAGCTCCGAGGAGCAGTACAAACATTTTGAATGACTAGAGATTCATATTCACAGGACATGTACAGTAGTATGTTCTGCAGAAATGATTAGCATTTGAACCATGTCTGCTGCCGGGTTCCGGCTCAAAATCGACGGTAAAATGTGCTGCGGCTCTCGTTGTCGCTATAAATCAAAAGAAATGTATCAGTGTGGCTTGTGCAGGATGCCTCGCGGATATATGCGCAAACCGTACCGTCAAATCACTAAGTTTGAAAGGGGGCGGCTGGCCGATGTGGCCGAGCGGTTCTAGGCGCTTCAATCTGGAACCGCGCGACCGCAACGGTCGCAGGTTCGAATGCTGCCTCGGGCATGGATGTGTGTGCTGCCCTTAGGTTAGTTAGGTTTAAGTAGTTCTAAGTTCTATGGGACTGATGACTTCAGATGTTAAGTCCCATAGTGCTCAGAGCCATTTGAACCATTTTTTGGAAAGGGGGCGCATTATTGGCATGAGATAATGTCACGCGTCAATCCGGAAAATTGCAGCTCGTGTGGGACGAACTGTTTCGGCAGTGCAGCGGGTGTGTGCAGAATTGTTCAGGGAAGGCTGTAGAACACTACGAGAAGGGTCAGGTCGCACCACCAAGACCATCACGCTAGAAGATCGACACCTCATCCGGATGGCATTGCAAGACCGATGTGGGTTCTCCTCTGCAAAGGCGCAACATTGGAACTGTGTAACACATCGTACACTATCAGGAGTGACAGATGGTCGCCGTTTACTACGGCAAGGGTTATGTGGGCATCGTCCACTTCCCCGCCCGCCTTTGACGAACGTGCAGGAACTTGCCAGAAGGCAACGGTGTGTGAAACGACGTCACTGAGGACCGGAATGAGATCAGTTAGTGTTTTCGGACGAATCCAGATTCTGTTTGTTTGAAAATGATTGCCGCATTTTTGTTCGCCGCAGACAGCGGGAGCGGCATCTACATCTACATCTACATTGATACTCAGCAAATCACGTTTAAGTGCTAGCCAGAGTGTTCATCGAACCACCTTCACAATTCTCTATTATTCCAATCTCGTATAGCGCGCGGAAAGAATGAACACCTGTATCTTTCCGTACGAGCTCCGATTTCCCTTATTTTATCGTGGTGATCGTTCCGCCCCATGTAGGTCGGTGTCAACAAAATATTTTCACATTCGGAGGAGAAAGTTGGAGATTGGAATTTCGTGAGAAGATTCCGTCGCAACGAAAAACGCCTTTCTTGTAATGATTTCCAGCCCAAATCCTGTATCATTTCTGTGACACTCTTTCCCACATTTCACGATAAAACAAAACGTGAGCCTTTCTTTGAACTTTTTCGATGTACTCCGTCAGTCCTGTCTGGTAAGGATCCCACACCGCGCAGCAATAGTCTAAAAGAGGACCGACAAGCGCAGTTTAGGCAGTCTCCTTAGTAGGTCTGTTACATTTTCTAACAAGGGAACCTCCCCATCGCACCCCCTCGGATTTAGTTATAAGTTGGCACAGTGGATGGATCTTGAAAAACTGAACACAGATCAATCGAGAAAACAGGAAGAAGTTGTGTGGAACCATGAAAAAAATAAGCAAAATATACAAATTGAGTAGTCCATGGGCAAGGTAGGCAACATCAAGGATAGTGTCGGCTTACGAGCGCCGTGGTCCCGTGGTTTGCGTGAGCAGCTGCGGAACGAGAGGTCCTTGGTTCAAATATTCTCTCGAGTGAAAAGTTTAATTTTTTATTTTTAGATAATTATCAAAGTTCAGTCACTCACACATAATCAACTTCGCTCTCCAAAATTCCAGGACATGTTCATATTTGCTTGGACATATACAGGATTTGACGGTCTACGCACGGAAACATATGAAAACGTAAAAAACATATGTTTTGACAGAGCACAGGGAAAACTGTGCGACTGCGAAACTGTTGCATTCATTTGATGCAGTTTATGTGACAAACTCTTATGTTTTCAACACTTTTTTGGGAGTGATTATCGCATCCACAAGAAAACCTAAATCGAGCAAGGTAGAAGAATCTTTTTAGCCATTCGCCAAGTGTGCAAGTTAGGTGGGTCGACAACATATTCCTGTCATGTGACGCACATGCCGTCACCAGTGTCGTAAAGAATATATCAGACGTGTTTTCCTGTGGAGGAATCGGTTGACCTATGACCTTGTGATCAAATGTTTTCGGTTCCTATTGGAGAGGCACGTCCTTTCGCCGACTAATCGCACGGTTTTGCGGCGCGGTCGCAAAACACAGACACTAAACTTATTACAGTGAATAGAGACGTCAATGAATGAAGAGACAGATCGTAACTTTGCGAAAATAAAGAAAGTAAAATTTTCACTCGAGGGAGGACTCGAACCAAGGACCTATCGTTCCGCAGTTGCTCACTCTAACCACGGGACCACGGCGCTCATCAGCCAACATTGTCCTTGAAGTTGCCTATCTTGCACATGGACTACTCAGTTTGTATAATTTGCTTATTTTTTCATAGTTCCACAGAACTTTTTCCTGTTTTCTCGATTGATCTGTGTTCAGTTTTTCAAGGCCTATCCATTGTGTCAATTTATAACTAAATTTGAGGGGGGTGCGATGGGGAGGTTCCCTTGTAAGTGTCCTGCAAATAAAACGCAGCCTTTGGTTAGCCTTTCCCACACCATTTTCTATGTGTTCTTTCCAATTTATGTTGATCGTAATTGTAATATCTAGGTATTTAGCTGAATTTACGGCTTTTAGATTAGACTTATTCATCATGTAACCGATGTTTAAGGAGTTCCTTTTAGCACTCATGTGGATGACCTCACACTTTTAGTTATTCAGGGTAAGCTGCCACTTTTCGCACCATTCAGATATTTTTTCTAAATCGTTTTGCAGTTTGTTTTGATCTTCTGATGACTTTATTAGTCGATAAACGACAGCGTCATCTGCAAACAACCTATGACGGCTGCTCAGGTTGTCTCCAAAATCGTTTATATAAATAAGGAATTACAAAGGGCCTATAACACTACCTTGGGGAACGCCAGAAATCACTTCTGTTTTACTCGATGACTTTCCATCAATTACTACGAACTGTGACCTGTCTGACAGGAAATGACAAAATCAAATGGTTCAAATGGCTCTGAGCACTATGGGACTTAACAGCTATGGTCATCAGTCCCCTAGAACTTAGAACTACTTAAACCTAACTAACCTAAGGACATCACACAACACCCAGCCATCACGAGGCATATGACAAATCAAGTCACATAACTGAGACGATATTCCATAAGCACGCAATTTCACTACGAGCCGCTTGTGTGGTACAGTGTCAAAAGCCTTCCGGAAATCCAGGAACACGGAATCGATCTGAAATTCCTTGTCAGTAGCACTCAGCACTTCATGTGAATAAAGAGCTAGTTGTGTTTCACAGGAACGATGTTTTTTCTAAACCCATGTTGACTATGTGTCAATAGACCGTTTCCTTCGAGATAATTCATAATGTTCGAACACAAAATGTTGTAAAATCCTGCTGCATATCGACGTTAACGATATGGGCCTGTAATCACAGAGACTGCAGCTGCACAAGATATACAGCGGCAACGCAAGGCCATACGGTGTCGGGTACTATTGGGTATGAGCTGTGTGTTCCTCACAGTTCGATTCCTCTGCCTCTTAAGGGGCTCCGGAACGCCCTATACTTGCAATGTTAAAATAACGCTTATAAATTACATCTTTCCTCACAAAGTATTTGAGGTAGGAAGTTGAACTTTTTACAGATTATTTATTGGAATATGGGCTACAACTTAACACAGGGATTTTACAAAATCTGTTTCAGTTATTAAAGATGATTTTTTTTTCAATTGTAATGAAAATTCACAACATTTTTTTGCAATTTTTTATTTATATATTCAAAAATATACAGTTTTTTGGAAAAAGGCTGTGTTAAATTATGCAGAAGGTACTGTGTAACATTTACTGAAAGTTTGAAACAAATATGTTTGGAAGATCCTTAGAAAACATGTAATTAGTATGAGAAAATAAAAGTTTTGGGAATCGAGCGACAAAGATTGGATTAACTTTTTAGTGCATTCCAAGTCCATAGAATGGATTATCTTCATCCTCTGCAAACTCCTCCTCCAGCTTCCTCTTGTTCCTCCTCCTGTTTACTCTTGCTTGTATTTCTAGACTCTTTACAGCCCTGTCTGCAGCCCGAAGGTGTTCCTTGTCTAAAGCAAGCATCGCTCGTACCATGTTAGAACCTATCTTCATTCCCATATTTCTAAATACCTTGCACCTTACAATGTTGCCATCATTGAAAGTCGAAACAGCATCATACACACCAAAGTGAAGTGTTTCTATTCCAACAAATACAGTCTTGTGGATTCTCGACCATATAACACTATTTACACTTTCATTGGGGTTTTGAGTTTTTCCGTGAATACACTTTTTCGACAGTTCAGGTGCTGCTAAGTCTCTGAAAATAGGTTTTATCACCTACATTATTGCATGAGGCAGACTATGCTTATGAGTGTACACTTCACCAGTTAGCAATCCTTTGTTATATTTACACCAACTGTCTTCTTCTTTGGGACACAAGATATGTTGGGGATTTTCATCGGTTGAAGAAGTATGAAAAAAAAAGAGCCCAAACAGCCTTCTTCATTTCGTCGACACTTTGTGTATTTTGCCTAATAGCCATTCCATAATAGTTCTGTATTTTGTCAATTACACCGTCAGTTAACCTTCCCTTCCCATCCAACCCTTTACCATCACTGAGTTTTTGTTTTTTGTACGAAGCTTTCAGTCGCCGAAGTCTTGTTCCCATTCGCTTCTGTACGTGTCCAACACACTCAAATTTCTGCACTACAACATCATCACCATAGGGCTTCAGTCCTTGAACATGTTTGAAACTTTTAGAATCACCGTCACCAAGGTAATTAACATATCGCACTTTATCACACGCCTCAGAACGCTGGAATATACTGGCAACACCAGCCACTTCCATTCCTCCACTACTGCCACTATAGTTAGCTTTGCAATTATTTTCATGTGTACCTTTATATTTTTGTGGACATCTACAATACTTTGATATTACTGCTACATCTAAAACTTTCCCTGTATACATACTGGTGGCAGATACTACACCATGAAGAGATGTGTGTCCCCGTTTATGCCAGGTACCATCGAACGCTGCAGTCAAATCTCTGTTACCATTATTATAAACATGAAACAATCGACAGTCACACCAGCGATATATATTGAACCATCACAGGTTAGCCACAACACATACTTTATCTCACATCACTAAAATGTACCTGATGAACACGGACGTTAATAATAACACCATTTGACAGCAGTTTAACAGCGCCACAGTGGGTCACGCCCATGTAGAACACATTTCAAAAAAAATTTAAAAATAGTTGTAGTCTTCGGAATTGAATAAATTATATATCTATTAAAAGGTAATAGTCTGCAGATTCAGAAAACGCAAAAATTGAACTTTTCATGATTTTGAGCCTTTCCGGAACCCCTTAATGTTGCTTGCAGCGTTAATTCCAGTTCCCGCCACGCGCCATCTTTTGTTTACTAGAGATTCTAATGGGGCGCTGTGTGCCCTGCGCTGAGCGGTTCCTCGTTGCACGCGCAGCAGGTGGTGACCGGAAGGCCGGCAAGGGGGTAGTGGTCGGGAGTAGTTCGACGGTTGTCGGCGCTATGTCTAGTGTGCACGTGGCCTCGATAAGGTCACTGGATTGTATGGGTTGTTTGGAGGGAAGAGACCAAACAGCGAGGTCATCGGTCTCTATGGAGTAGGGGAGGATGGGGAAGGAAGTCGGCCGTGCCCTTTCAAAGGAACCATCCTGGCATTTGCCTGGAGTGATTTAGGGAAATCACGGAAAACCTAAATCAGGATGGCCGGTCGCGGGATGCAACCGTCGTCTTCCCGAATGCGAGTCCAGTGTGCGATTGGGTTACTGGCTTTGGGTCTGAACAGATGTGTCTGATTCAAGACGTTATGGAAATTCTATGTTTCCTGTATTTTGCCGCTGTGGAAGCGAGACTGTATCCCGGCACCGGTAGCTATTCATCGGAGTGCTCATCAATCAAAGTAAGACATATCATACACCTTTCTTCAGCGGTAGTTGACATTCACATTCCGCTAAAACGGTTATCCAGTAACCCGGCCATATTTCCGGAATTATTCGTCGTGACTTCTGTTGACTATTCCTATCAGACACTTTAGTATTCTCTTCAGTTTCTGCCGGCCGTTGTGGCTGAGAGGTTCTAGGCGCTTCAGTCCGGAATCGCGCTGCTGCTACGGTCACAGGTTCAAATCCTGCCTCGGGCGTGGATGTGTGTGATGTCCTTAGGTTAGTTAGGTTTGAGTAGTTCAAAGTCTAGGGGACTGATGTTAAGTCCCATTGTGCTTAGAGCCATTTGAACCATCTTCCGTTTCTTTCGCTATGTGCTGTTGGGTTCATTTCAGTGTTAACATTCAGCCCAATGTATTAGAAATGAATTCTTGTCTTGTGGTTGAGTCCTGGGTTTGTTTGAATCGATAACCAAGACCACTCATGACGCACTTCAAACAACCAACATAAATGTGACATAAATTTGGATGTGTGTAACGTGTTTATCCAGTTTTCTATGAGATTTTAGTTAGTCAGTTAAATAACTATTTTCTACTTTAAATTATGTAAAACTTGTCCCGCCGGTGAAATGGGGTATTGACATGCGATTTTTCTTTTTTTTTTGCGGGGGGAGGGTCAATTAATGAGTTTAGTACTTTGTGGGGGTCAATCTCACCCTTTCTTTATCTGCCTCAGCTTTAGGGAGGAGTTTTAATTCCTTAGGCTAGTTTCAGGCCAGCGCTGGTCCATTAGGATCCCTTTGATCTTATGTACAGTTTTATATAGCTTAGAGAGTAACTTATTGTAGTAGAGTTTATTAAGTGGGTTTTACATGGCCAATGTGACCCCAAAGTGATGGTTTATATATACACTCCTGGAAATGGAAAAAAGAACACATTGACACCGGTGTGTCAGACCCACCATACTTGCTCCGGACACTGCGAGAGGGCTGTACAAGCAATGATCACACGCACGACACAGCGGACACACCAGGAACCGCGGTGTTGGCCGTCGAATGGCGCTAGCTGCGCAGCATTTGTGCACCGCCGCCGTCAGTGTCAGCCAGTTTGCCGTGGCATACGGAGCTCCATCGCAGTCTTTAACACTGGTAGCATGCCGCGACAGCGTGGACGTGAACCGTATGTGCAGTTGACGGACTTTGAGCGAGGGCGTATAGTGGGCATGCGGGAGGCCGGGTGGACGTACCGCCGAATTGCTCAACACGTGGGGCGTGAGGTCTCCACAGTACATCGATGTTGTCGCCAGTGGTCGGCGGAAGGTGCACGTGCCCGTCGACCTGGGACCGGACCGCAGCGACACACGGATGCACGCCAAGACCGTAGGATCCTACGCAGTGCCGTAGGGGACCGCACCGCCACTTCCCAGCAAATTAGGGACACTGTTGCTCCTGGGGTATCGGCGAGGACCATTCGCAACCGTCTCCATGAAGCTGGGCTACGGTCCCGCACACCGTTAGGCCGTCTTCCGCTCACGCCCCAACATCGTGCAGCCCGCCTCCAGTGGTGTCGCGACAGGCGTGAATGGAGGGACGAATGGAGACGTGTCGTCTTCAGCGATGAGAGTCGCTTCTGCCTTGGTGCCAATGATGGTCGTATGCGTGTTTGGCGCCGTGCAGGTGAGCGCCACAATCAGGACTGCATACGACCGAGGCACACAGGGCCAACACCCGGCATCATGGTGTGGGGAGCGATCTCCTACACTGGCCGTACACCACTGGTGATCGTCGAGGGGACACTGAATAGTGCACGGTACATCCAAACCGTCATCGAACCCATCGTTCTACCATTCCTAGACCGGCAAGGGAACTTGCTGTTCCAACAGGACAATGCACGTCCGCATGTATCCCGTGCCACCCAACGTGCTCTAGAAGGTGTAAGTCAACTACCCTGGCCAGCAAGATCTCCGGATCTGTCCCCCATTGATCATGTTTGGGACTGGACGAAGCGTCGTCTCACGCGGTCTGCACGTCCAGCACGAACGCCGGTCCAACTGAGGCGCCAGGTGGAAATGGCATGGCAAGCCGTTCCACAGGACTACATCCAGCATCTCTACGATCGTCTCCATGGGAGAATAGCAGCCTGCATTGCTGCGAAAGGTGGATATACACTGTACTAGTGCCGACATTGTGCATGCTCTGTTGCCTGTGTCTATGTGCCTGTGGTTCTGTCAGTGTGAACATGTGATGTATCTGACCCCAGGAATGTGTCAATAAAGTTTCCCCTTCCTGGGACAATGAATTCACGGTGTTCTTATTTCAATTTCCAGGAGTATATATATATATATATATATATATATATATATATATATATATATATATATATATATATATATTGTGCTATTTCCATGATTTAATGTATATGACCCTTTTAATGGATGCTAGATTTATCCTGTTTCTTTTAGTGTTTAAGTAAGCCCAGTGAAATATCACTCTCGAATTAAACTGACTGATCCGACTTCGTGTAACACGTGAATTTGCTTAGTTCTCCGTGTTCTACGATTTATCTCTTCGAAAAGTGTTTTAGTGCTGTAATGTATACCAGTCAAATCTGAACCAAGTTGTTCTCTAGTTTAACTGTTTATTCCCTAATTTTCGTGGAATTTAAATTTTCTAAATTTGCAAGCCTTAATTTGTTTTTTGCAAATTGTTGCCAGTATAGATGTGGCCTACCTAATCAATTGTAACACGTAATTGTTGGTTTTTTAACTGGTTGTGTTGCAATAAATGCAAACTTAAAGTCAACCTTGTGGGTGATTCATATTCCCCGGTTCCTCATCCTCAGTAATGGTAGAATTAAATTTTTATTTAAAGCTTGTGTTAAGATTTTTCGGTGAGTTACTTGGAGAAAAGAAAAGGAGGTTCTATTGGGTACCACCACAAATCACATTTGGTGCATCTCCGGGGCACTCCGACCAGTGTGACCTACGTGAATGACATCCTGCAAGTCGCAAACATACCCTTTCTGCACAACACCCCAGACGCCACTTTTCAGCAAGATAATGTACAACCACATGTTGCTGCACGAACACATGCCTGTCACAGGACGTCAGCCTTTTGCCCTGGTCCGCCAGATCACAAGACGTGACGCCAATCGAAAATGTGTGGGATATGGTGAAACAACAGGTGAAGCACTGTGACCCAATGCCAACCACCAAAGATTAATTTTGGAACCAGATGAATGCAGCACGGCTGGCTATACCACATGATGCCGTTAGCACCTTACATGCGTCGATGCCGTCACATATGGAACAAGTTATCAGGACCCATGGCAGACCCCGTGCAGCAGGACACCTCTGAACTGAGGGGATTGAAATGCTAATCGTTTCTGCAGAACATCTAACCTACAGGTCCTGCACATATGAACATCCTATCTCTAGTCTTTCCACGTGTGCTGTTTACTCTGAAAATTAGTGCTGCTAATGACTCAAAAAAATGGCTCTGAGCACTATGGGACTCAACTGCTGAGGTCATTAGTCCCCTAGAACTTAGAACTAGTTAAACCTAACTAACCTAAGGACATCACAAACATCCATGCCCGAGGCAGGATTCGAACCTGCGACCGTAGCGGTCTTGCGGTTCCAGACTGCAGCGCCTTTAACCGCACGGCCACTTCGGCCGGCGCTAATGACTCAAACGAGCAATAGGAGGGCAAAAGTTAATGAGCATCTCTGAGGTGCAGAGATCAATCTACTATCAATTACACTTCACAGTCAAGAAATTTTCAGAACAAACCATTAACTTGGACGATGAATACTGAAAGAAAAATGGTGTGTAACAGTGATCACAAAGGTTCGCACCATCAAGATGTAAGGCGAACTCCTTTGGAGTGACAAACTGCGTAGCACGTCCAGCGAGCTAGACACTCTTAAAGAATGCATATACAGTCATTTTGGTGTGACGGGTGATGAGAACTGATGGAATATAATGGCATGCAAGCGAATGCGAAACAGCTTGTAACGGACTGTCGTGAAACTGGCTATCCTTTCAGGTACAGCTGTGGATAGTGCGACGGAACGTTTTGTCGGCACCTAAAAAAACATCCAGAGGCTGAATTTGTCCAATGGTTGTGCTCCAGTAGAGGTGTTGCTGAGTGTCGCCTACATGGAGCCATCCACAAGGCGCAGTCATGGGCTCTAGCCCACGGCTTCCAGTTTTCAGCCGCAAAGTCGTGCGTCATGCAGTTCTGTCGGCGTCGTACCGTTCATGCGGACCCAGAACTTTACCTGCATGACGATCCACTCACTGTAGTGGAGACATATCGATTCTTGGGACTGGTTTTCGACACTCGATTGACTTGGCTTCCTCACCTTGCAGAAGTGCTGGCAGCACCTCAATGCCCTCCCTTGCCTGAGCAACACCAATTGGGGTGCAGATCGCTCTACACTGCTGCGGATCTACAGAGCCCTTGTCCAATCCCGAAATGACCATGTGAGTGTGATTTGTGGTTCGGCAGCGCCCTCAACGTTGCATTTACTCCACCTGTGCACCACTGCGGGGTTCGACTAGCAACATGAGTTTCTAGGTTGGTTCAAATGGCTCTGAGCACTATGGGACTCAACTGCTGAGGTCATTAGTCCCCTAGAACTTAGAACTAGTTAAACCTAACTAACCTAAGGACATCACAAACATCCATGCCCGAGGCAGGATTCGAACCTGCGACCGTAGCGGTCTTGCGGTTCCAGACTGCAGCGCCTTTAACCGCACGGCCACTTCGGCCGGCTGAGTTTCTAGGACTATTCCGGCGACCAGCGTACTGGTGGAGTCTCGGGTCCCTCCATTGCAGATCAGTCGTGCACAACTGCTCGCCAGTTACGTTGCACTCATTCGTAGTTCTCCTGAGCATCCGAATTACTGTCTCCTTTTCCCGCCCGCGGCAGTCCATCTTCCGCATCGACGCTCCAGGTCGGGGCTAACGATTGCGGTTCGCGTGCGGTGTCGTCTATCCGAACTGGAGTCCTTCCCTTTACCACCTCTACTTGCGGTCCGTTCACGTACACCTCCACGGTGTACGCCTCGGCCGCAGCTTCGTCTGGACCTTTCACGTGGACCTAAGGACTCCATTAATCCTGCGGCTCTCCGTTGTCACTTCCTCTCGATTCTTGACGTGTTCCGGGGCTCTGAAGTGGTTTACACCGACGGATCGATGGCTGATGGTCACGTATGTTCTGAACAGAACTCCTTGGAAGATGGCTGCAGTGTTTTCACTGCAGAGCTGGCGGCCATATCTCGTGCTCTTGAGCACATCCGCTCATGCCCTGGCGCGTCATTTCTGCTGTGTACTGATTCACTGAGCAACTCTGGTATGATTTTTTTTTAGTAATTTAATTGAAAGCTTTGTTCCTTTGGTAAAAATAAAATTAGTTCTTTTTGTCGTGACAGAATAAATTACTATTAATCGCACCAGATTTGTCGGAGAACAGCAGCAACATGTGTAATTGATCCAGCTTTAAGAAATTCTATTACCTTTTAGCGGAAAATTCGTGCGGTACTCTCCGATGTTAGAAAAGTCGTGGTGTTCCGTTCGGAGCAGGACGCGGCTGTCTTTTCTCATTCGCGATATCGAAAATTACTAAAAAAAATGAACAGAAATTTTTTTTTCGGAGGAAGATCGCGCGGAGAAAACAGACGGAAGTTACATGAAAGAAACCTAAGGGACCAACTAATTGGATTTGTACGAACATATAAACGGAACTAAAGAACTTGGAATAAATACTATAACGATGTCGTCACGACAGCCTCCTGTTCCGACAGAACACACGCTGGATCATAAGCTGCATAAATCTTATAATCAGGAAAGATTATCACAAGTATAATTAATGAAAATAAGGTTGAGAGATTTTCTTTGAAATTAAATAAACTTCAAGGCTTTAAGTATTATATTATGAAACGGAAACTTACATTAACATGGCCACCCATTGTGGCGGTGGAGCGAATTTTCATGATATACATTCTCGCTTGTTTGTGGCTACATATATTTTTTAATCACTTAAACTCTTAAAGTTCCAATAAAATGATTATATCAGTATGGAGCACAATACTTTTGCGTCCGACTCGCAACACATTCAAAGAACAGCTAGAGAGCGGCGCGGCTCCCTGCAGAAGTAAAAATTGGCAATTGTTATTTTTGAAACATAGGTGCATTGTTTTTTTACTGATCGATAGCAGCGTATAACAGTTTATAGCTATCGTGATATTCTGCGCTTTTCAGGAGCGCGGCAAAGATATCTGGTTACAACATTCATTGGTATATGTTAAAAGTTCGCACATACTGACGCGAATACAGAAAAAAAAACTTTTACATGTTAAAAATCGCAGTGATAAAGGCTGTAATGTCACACAACATACAAGCTATCGACCAGTGCTACCCTCGCCATCCTCTGGTAGCGTCCATCCAGGAGTCCATCTATGCCCTGGAACTGTCCCATTGTTTGTGTGGACCCCTGGACACGTCGGAATACCAGGCAACGAACTTGCCGACAGGCTGGCCAAACAGGCGACGCGGAAGCCGCTTCTGGACATAGGCATCTCCGAAGCTGACTTGCGTTCTGCATTACGTCGCAGGGTTTTTAGGCTTTGGGATACAGAATGGCATAACAGTACGCACAACAAGCTGCGTATCATTAAGGAGACTACGAATGTGTGGAAGTCTTCCATGCAGGCCTCTCGCAGGGAATCCGTTGTCCTCTGCCGGCTCCGCATTGGTCATACGTAGCTAATGAATGGTCACCTACACCGTCGCGAGGACCCACCTCTGTGTTGCTGTGACTCCCAAATGACAGTCATCCACCTCTTGCTGGACTGCCCACTTTTAGCCGTTCTTCGGCGGACTTTTAACTTTCTCAGCTCCCTACCTTCGGTGTTGGACGGCGATGCCTCAGCAGCAGCTTTAGTTTGAAGTTTTTACCGTGAGAGTGGGTTTTATACTTCTATGTAGGTTTTAGCACATGTCCTTTGTCCCTCTGTGTCCTCCACCCTGGTGCTTTTAGGGTGGAAGTTTTAATGTGTTGTTGCCGGCCAGAGTGACCGAGCGGTTCTAGGCGCTACAGTCTGGAGCCGCGCGACCGCTACGATCGCAGGTTCGAATCCTTCCTCGGGCATGGATGTGTGTGATGTCCTCAGGTTAGTTAGCTTTAAATAGTTGTAAGTTCTAGGGGACTGATGACCTCAGAAGTTAAGTCCCATAGTGCTCAGAGCCATTTGAACCATTTTTTTTTTATGTGTTGCCGAGTGGCTGGCTCCTCCTTTTTATTCTCGTGGTCGGCCAGCCACTGTAATCTGCTTTCTTGTTTTACTCTATTCGGTTTCTAGCGTCTCTGTTGTTTTCGTGTCCTCTTTTGTTCCTTTTAGGGTTCGCTGCCTTTCCTTCGTTCTTGTGGTTTTTCCTTTCTTTCCGTTTTGTGTTATATGTCTCGTCCGTTTTATTCTCACACTTGTGGCATTCTTTCATTAGGAACAAGGGACCGATGACCTCGTAGTTTGGTCCCTTCCCCCCTCTTTTTGTTTTAATTTTATTAAGATTGAATACTATGTCCCAACATAACTGCAGCCACTGGTATTGAATCTCGGCCCCTAGCTTATACAGCAAAATGAGTGTGCTACCCATCTTACACGTCCCGGAAGGAGAGACACGAGAAGTTTGCCGCTGCGAAGAGACTTTGCATGTGCACAGTATATTATTACTGAGCTTAATAAAACATATATTTACAGCTGACAAATTAATTTTGTTGTGAAATATATATACTATAGTTGCTAAAAATGACAGCCATGAATAAACAATTTATCATTTACTTACCTACTGATGGTGGTGTGTGTGTGTGTGTGCGTGTGTGTGTGTGTGTGTGTGTGTGTGTGTTTTGTACGAATTTTCCGGCCGCTGTGGCCGAGAGGTTCTAGGCGCTTCAGTCCGGAACCGCGCTGCTGCTATGGTCGCAGGTTCGAATTGTGCGTCGGGCATGGATGTGTGTGATGTCCTTAGGTTAGTTAGGTTTAAGTAGTTCGAAGTCTAGGGGACTGATGACATCAGATGTTAAGTCCCATAGTGCTCAGAGCCATTTGAACCATTTTTGTACGAATTTACAGTGACGTCCGACCATTCTTCTGGCTTCATTTTTTTTTTTTTCAGGCAGTGTATTTTAAGTTTTGCGTTAAGATATCATGATTCACAAATGTCCCACTGCAAACATTATGTCATGCACTTATATCTCGTGGAATGTGATTTGCCTTAAAATAATAGACATAAATAAAAAAATCACATCGGACTTCAAGGAATTTGTAAATGAGCACTAAGGACATGTTAGTTAATCGGCGTTGGATCCTGTTTAACTGTGTGGCTGCTATTCCGGTAAGGACTGATGATAGGACAAGCAACCATCCCAGCCACAGATACCTAGAGGAAGTTTTATTTTACTGCTGTGACAGGCTTTGTGGAAATTCGTCGGCGGACGACATGCTGTTTGCTTCCTTCATTTTTTGACGAAGTTTATTATTAATAATATTACAGTTTATTGTGCGTAGTGCTATTACAAAAAAACATTAACATTTAAAAGCATAATATTTTAAACATAGTTGCACACCAGCAACAGTTTCACGTAATAAAATTATAAACAGCCGACCAGTTGCAATGGAATGGTTCAAATGGCTCTGAGCACTATGGGACTTAACATCTGTGGTCATCAGTCCCCTAGAACTTAGAACTGCTTAAACCTAACCAACCTAAGGACATCACACACACCGATGCCCGAGGCAGGATTCGAACCTGCGCCCGTAGCAGTCGCGTGGTTCCGGACTGCGCGCCTAGAACCGCTAGACCACTGCGGCCGGCCAGTTGCAATGGATAAAGCAATTCTTTATCTAGGTTTCGACAAATATAAATTTGTCTTCTTCAGAAGGTAACAATTTTACATTAGTAAGGACTAATGTACCATCGCAGCTTTTACAATTGTCGGCATAGATCCATGTGTCAAAAATAAAATATAGCCCTAGAATTAGGGTTTGTCACGTTAATATAAAATAGCTCTGCAAGATCCATGAGCTATTTTATATTAACGTGACAAACGCTAATTCTAGGGCTATATTTTATTTTTGACACACGGATCTATGCCGACAATTGTAAAAACGGCGATGGTACATTAGTCCTTACTAATGTAAAATTGTTACCTTCTGAAGAAGAGCCGGCCGCGGTGGCGGAGCGGTTCTAGGCGCTTCAGTCTGGAACCGCGTGACTGCTACGGTCACAGGTTCGAATCCTGCCTCGGGCATGGATGTGTGTGATGTCCTTAGGTTAGTTAGATTTAAGTAGTCCTAAGTTCTAGGGGACTGATGACCTCATTAGTTAAGTCACATTGTGCTCAGAGCCATTTGAACCATTTTTTTCTGAAGAAGAAAAATTTATATTTGTCGAAACCTAGGTAAAGAATTTCTTTATCCATTGCAACTGGTCGGCTGTTTATAATTTTATTTAGAAGAATAATATAAATTTTGCCTTATGATGGCTCTACTGTTCCTCCAGCATATGAATGACCTCTAGACACTTTGAAACACCTCATTCTTAACCAACCATAGTTGCAGCCTCCTCTATTCCCCCTTCTTAGTTATGACAGAATGATAATTATGTTTAGTCAATTGCTAAATAATTATGCATAGTTCTTATAGAATCTTATTATTTGATGTTCCAGTTGTATGTATCAGAAATAATCGTTGAAAATGGCTGGCCGAATGTTAGTGTGGGTTTGGAGTGTGACAGTGTGGTGTGCCGGTAGTCTTGCAGCTGTCCGAGGGCCACGGCTCGCCGCCCGCCGTCTCCGGCGCCCTGCACGTGCACGCGGGGGTGGTAGGCGGGGGCGGCGGCGGGGGCGGTGCGGGGACGGCAGGCGGCGGTGGCGCGACCGGGGGCGGCAAGCGCAAGCGGTCGTGGTCGCGCGCTGTCTTCTCCAACCTGCAGCGCAAGGGCCTGGAGAAGCGCTTCCAGCTGCAGAAGTACATCACCAAGCCGGACCGGCGGCAGCTCGCCGCCACGCTCGGCCTCACAGACGCGCAGGTATGACACACTATAGTTCACTACAACAAGCACAGCACTCCAAAGCACAACATGTTACAATGTGGTACAGCTTACTAAAGCACACTACAGCTCACTATAGCACACTACAGCTCACTATAGCACACTACAGCTCACTATAGCACACTACAGCTCACTATAGCACACTATAGCTCACTACAGCACGCTACAGCTCACTACAGCACAGTACAGTGCACTACGGCATTGTACAGCTCACTACTGTGCATTACAGCGTGGAACAGCACACTGCACCACATTAAAATTCAGTACACCACAGTACAGTTCACTACAGTACGGTACAGTATGCAACAGTTCACTACAGCACAGTACTGTGCATTACAGCTCACTAGAGCACAGTCCAGCATGCTACAGCTCACTAGAGCACGCTACAGGTCACTACAGCACGCTACAGGTCACTACAGCACACTACAGATCGCTACAGCACGCTACAGGTCACTACAGCACAGTACAGCTCAAAACAGCGTGATACGGCAAGCTAGCCGGCCGGAGTGGCCGAGTGGTTCTAGGCGCTACAGTCTGGAACAGCGCGACTGCTACGGTCGCAGGTTCGAATCCTGCCTCGGGCATGGATGTGTGTGATGTCCTTAGGTTAGTTAGGTTTAAGTAGTTCTAAGTTCTAGGGGACTGATGACCTCAGAAGTTAAGTCCCAAAGTGCTCAGAGCCATTTGAACCATTTGAACAGCAAGCTACAGCTCACTGCAGCAGAGCACAGCTCACTACAGCATGCTACAGTTCACTACCGCACAGTACAGTGCACTACGGCATTGTACAGCTCACTACTGTGCATTACAGCGTCGAACAGCACACTGCAGCACATTAAAATTCAGTACACCACAGTACAGTTCACTACAGTACGGTACAGTATGCAACAGTTCACTACAGCACAGTACTGTGCATTACAGCTCACTAGAGCACAGTCCAGCATGCTACAGCTCACTAGAGCACAGTCCAGCATGCTACAGTTCACTAGAGCACAGTCCAGCATGCTACAGCTCACTAGAGCACAGTCCAGCATGCTACAGCTCACTAGAGCACAGTCCAGCATGCTACAGTTCACTAGAGCACAGTCCAGCATGCTACAGCTCACTAGAGCACAGTCCAGCATGCTGCAGTTCACTAGAGCACAGTCCAGCATGCTACAGTTCTCTAGAGCACAGTCCAGTATGCTACAGCTCACTAGAGCACAGTCCAGCATGCTACAGTTCACTAGAGCACAGTCCAGAATGCTACAGTTCACTAGAGCACAGTCCAGCATGCTACAGTTCACTAGAGCACATTCCAGTATGCTACACCTCACTAGAGCACAGTCCAGCATGCTACAGCTCACTAGAGCACAGTCCAGCATGCTACAGCTCACTAGAGCACATTCCAGTATGCTACACCTCACTAGAGCACAGTCCAGCATGCTACAGTTCACTAGAGCACAGTCCAGCATGCTACAGCTCACTAGAGCACAGTCCAGTATACTACAGTTCACTAGAGCACAGTCCAGCATGCTACAGCTCACTAGAGCACAGTCCAGTATGCTACAGCTCACTAGAGCACAGTCCAGCATGCTACAGTTCACTAGAGCACAGTCCAGCATGCTACAGTTCTCTAGAGCACAGTCCAGTATGCTACAGCTCACTAGAGCACAGTCCAGCATGCTACAGCTCACTAGAGCACAGTCCAGCATGCTACAGCTCACTAGAGCACAGTCCAGCATGCTACACCTCACTAAAGCACAGTCCAGCATGCTACACCTCACTAGAGCACAGTCCAGAATGCTACAGTTCACTAGAGCACAGTCCAGCATGCTACAGTTCACTAGAGCACAGTCCAGCATGCTACAGTTCACTAGAGCACAGTCCAGCATGCTACAGTTCACTAGAGCACATTCCAGTATGCTACAGCTCACTAGAGCACAGTCCAGCATGCTACAGTTCACTAGAGCACAGTCCAGCATGCTACAGCTCACTAGAGCACAGTCCAGTATGCTACAGTTCACTAGAGCACAGTCCAGCATGCTACAGCTCACTAGAGCACAGTCCAGTATGCTACAGTTCACTAGAGCACAGTCCAGCATGCTACAGCTCACTAGAGCACAGTCCAGTATGCTACAGCTCACTAGAGCACAGTCCAGCATGCTACAGCTCACTAGAGCACAGTCCAGCATGCTACAGTTCACTAGAGCACAGTCCAGCATGCTACAGCTCACTAGAGCACAGTCCAGCATGCTACAGTTCACTAGAGCACAGTCCAGCATGCTACAGCTCACTCGAGCACAGTCCAGCATGCTACAGTTCACTAGAGCACAGTCCAGCATGCTACAGCTCACTAGAGCACAGTCCAGCATGCTACAGCTCACTAGAGCACAGTCCAGCATGCTACAGCTCACTAGAGCACAGTCCAGCATGCTACAGCTCACTAGAGCACAGTCCAGCATGCTACAGCTCACTAGAGCACAGTCCAGCATGCTACAGCTCACTAGAGCACAGTCCAGCATGCTACAGCTCACTAGAGCACAGTCCAGCATGCTACAGCTCACTAGAGCACAGTCCAGCATGCTACAGCTCACTAGAGCACAGTCCAGCATGCTACAGCTCACTAGAGCACAGTCCAGCATGCTACAGCTCACTAGAGCACAGTCCAGCATGCTACAGTTCACTAGAGCACAGTCCAGCATGCTACAGCTCACTAGAGCACAGTCCAGAATGCTACAGTTCACTAGAGCACAGTCCAGCATGCTACAGCTCACTAGAGCACAGTCCAGCATGCTACAGCTCACTAGAGCACAGTCCAGCATGCTACAGCTCACTAGAGCACAGTCCAGCATGCTACAGCTCACTAGAGCACAGTCCAGCATGCTACAGCTCACTAGAGCACAGTCCAGCATGCTACAGTTCACTAGAGCACAGTCCAGCATGCTACAGCTCACTAGAGCACAGTCCAGCATGCTACAGCTCACTAGAGCACAGTCCAGCATGCTACAGCTCACTAGAGCACAGTCCAGCATGCTACAGCTCACTAGAGCACAGTCCAGCATGCTACAGCTCACTAGAGCACAGTCCAGCATGCTACAGCTCACTAGAGCACAGTCCAGCATGCTACAGCTCACTAGAGCACAGTCCAGCATGCTACAGCTCACTAGAGCACAGTCCAGCATGCTACAGCTCACTAGAGCACAGTCCAGCATGCTACAGCTCACTAGAGCACAGTCCAGCATGCTACAGCTCACTAGAGCACAGTCCAGCATGCTACAGCTCACTAGAGCACAGTCCAGCATGCTACAGCTCACTAGAGCACAGTCCAGCATGCTACAGCTCACTAGAGCACAGTCCAGCATGCTACAGCTCACTAGAGCACAGTCCAGCATGCTACAGCTCACTAGAGCACAGTCCAGCATGCTACAGCTCACTAGAGCACAGTCCAGCATGCTACAGCTCACTACAGTCCAGCATGCTACAGTTCACTAGAGCACAGTCCAGTATGCTACAGCTCACTAGAGCACAGTCCAGTATGCTACAGCTCACTAGAGCACAGTCCAGCATGCTACAGCTCACTAGAGCACAGTCCAGCATGCTACAGTTCTCTAGAGCAGACTCCAGCACGCTACAGTTCACTACAGCACAATGCAGCTCACTACACGACAGCACAGCTGCAGCTCCATACAGCACGATACAGTATTGTACAGCTAGTTACAGCATGGTACTGCAAGTGCTGTAAAGCTCACTTCAGCCCTGTAGAGTGTGTTGCACCACACCACAGCGTTGTGCAGCACTGGCAAGCTCACTAAAGCATGGTGCAGCACACTAATGCCTCGTACAGTTTATTACACCACAGTACAGTCTAATAGAAATGCGAATGTGTACCAGCCACTGCCAGTGTGCAGCGTAGCAGCCAACTGCTGACAATTCGCTGTGTTCCCCTCATGTTAGGCTTGCATAGGGAGCCACGTTCCCCATTATCTGTGCATACTGCGGTGATTTTTCAGAAGACTAAAAACGGGTCCTGAACTGTTGAGTTATAATTAGGACAAATGTTTTCGTTTAGAATAAAATATCATGAACATGGCTAATTTTTATCAAGCAGGCCCTGGAGTTGGTAGCAAAAATTTCCAGCCTCGGCAAAATGAGAAATCTTATGAGGAAAAACCTGAATGAAAACGAAAAAAGTACATAAAGTGAGCTGTACGAAATGCAGTGTGTCTGAAGTGTAATTTTGTATTAGTTTCTAGCTAGCTGCGCGTAAGGAACAGAGAAAGCTTTCAAATGTGTCTTGTAAGCACAGTAAACAGCAGTTTCCTGTTCAAACATACGTATTTTAGATTACCATGTCTTTTGGCTATACATGCTCTTTCAGGATTTCTGTGTATGCTAACGTCTACCATACCACAAGGGCGTTGACAAACTGTTTGAAACCAGCTGTTACCTGCGGTTGTGCCTCCATATCGGTAGGTTGTGATGAGTGATGATGAGTAAGTAAACTGTTGTATATGCAATGACGTCACCTGCCTCACGTGTCTGACTGTTATGGTTATCGTAGTTCTGTTATGTGCTCCCCACTCTCCCGTTCCACTGCCCTAATGCACGACACGGTTGCATGCACAACGTCGCTACCTAAAAGTACATGCTGAGGGATGTGGGCAGGAGCGTGCAGCTGTGCAGCTACGCATTGTGCTGCTGAAGTAGCTATACAATGAGGTGTCAAAGTCATGGAATACCTCCTAATAACTTGTTGGGTCTCCTTTTACGTGATGTAGTGCAGTAACTCGACGTGGCATGGACTTCAAATTGTTCAAATGGCTCTGAGCACTGGCTCTGGGACTTAACTTCTGAGGTCATCAGAACTACTTAAACCTAACTAACCTAACGACATCACACACATCGATGCCCGAGGCAGGATTCGAACTTGCGAACGTAGCGGTCGCGCGGTTCCAGACTAAAGCCACAACGGCCGGCTGGCATGGACTCAACATGACGTTGGAAGCCCCTGCAGAAATACTGAGCCATGCTGCCTCTAAAACCGTCGATACTTACTGCCAAAGTGTTGCCGGTGCAGGATTTTATTCACGAACGACCTCCCAGTTACTTCCCATAAATGTCTAATGGTTGGCCAATTTATTCACTTGATTTATCCAGTATGTTCCTCAAACCAACTGCGAACAATTGTGGCCTGGTGAAATGGCACATTGTTATCCACAAAAATCCCATCGTTGTTTGGGAACATGAAGTCAATTAATGGCTGTTAATGGCCTCCAAGTAGACGAACATAAACATTTCCAGTCAACGATCGGCTCAGTTGGATCACAGGACCCAGTTCATTCCATGTAAACACAACCTGCACTATTACAGAACCTACAGCAGTTTGCACAGTGCCTTGTTGACATTTTGAGTCCATGGCTTCGTGAGGCCTGCGCCACTCTCGAATTCTATCATGAGGTCTTACCAACTGAAATCGGGATGCATCTGACAATGCCACTGTTTTCCAGTCTGGGGTCCAACTGTAATATATTGATTATTCCCTGCTACTGTAGTGTTATGAAGCTGTGAGGAAGGAGGACAGGCGTTCCAAGGCGCGGAAGCAGAGATGATGCTGAGGCCAGACGAAACTAGGAGAGATATTGCTACATGTAGTAAACCGTAAGGGGAGAGCCTTGCGAAAATGCAGACGCCCACAGACCCGGTCCCAGGGCGCTAGTCACTCTTCAGGGAATTAACATGTAACTTCATATGTCGTCTAGACGCTGTGGTAGGATGCCACTGTAGAACTTTGTAACCAACAGGCACGTAGTAGCGTATAAAGCCAGCTTGATACCAGCCCTGAGAACAGCAACGTCAGTAGGCTCACAGGGATTAGAGAGAAAACGCCAAAAACTGTTGACCTAGCAGTCCCTACTCCGGGGAGCCCGAGGGGCGGGGCTAAATGAAGTATAACAATAATGTTGCAAGCCTTATTTGGCACAGCAGTTACGTTTAGCTTTCAGCTGAACAATGTTGATACCAAATACGGACTTAGTTACATCCCTGCCTTAGGAGCAGTAGAGGGGACCTAACTAAACCGTTATTGGCAGGCGCCTCCAAGAGACCTGCGGGATTGGCTGGGTGGCTTAAAGTGGGAAAACGTGCCCCCACGCGACTCTTTAAAACCCCTAGATTCCGCATTTTGGCGGAGTTCTCAGTCAGATTATCTGGGCGCCGAAGCCGCGTCCGTCGACTCCAGCCTCGGTCCAGCTCCGCATAAGTGTGCTCTTTTACTTGGAGTGCCTCAGTGAACAGTGTCATATTCAGTATGTTTTGTTTAGCAACTAAGTTGTTGCCTCAAGATGCTGCTAGTGTTTGCTACTGTGGTTAGCATCCACTCCTGGGACTTCTGCACTGGCTTCTGTTGTGTTATTCATGCTTTTTCTAACGCTAGAACTAGCCTCCAGTGTATTAGTTAGTCCTGTCTGGAATAAACAGCTATTTCAAAACCCTGTTTGTTCAAGAGTCTCCACAACGAGTTCCCTACCGAGTCTCACCACCTGCATTTCTAGTAAATGCCTGTACCAGTGTTGGCTCAGGTAGAGGAAAACAATCAAATGCCTTCACTGTGTGGCCAAGCGGTTCTAGGCGCTGCAGTCCGGAACCGCGCGACTGCTACGGTCGCAGGTTGGAATCCTGCCTCGGGCATGGATGTGTGTGATGTCCTTAGGTTAGTTAGATTTAAGTAGTTCTAAATTCTAGGGGACTGATGACCGCAGATGTTAAGTCCCATAATGCTCAGAGCCATTTGAACCATTTTTGAACCTTCACTGTGAATTGTCGTTGTGCCTTCTGCTCTGTACAGCTCGGGAGCGCAGACTGACCAGTGACCCCTTTTTTCCCTCTCCCACCTATGTCAGGACACGACACAACTGATATGGTCACGAGCCCAGGAAAAGTGCCGCATGCTGTTAGCAAAGGTCCTCTGCTGCCATAGACTGTTAACGCCAGATTTCGCCACATTGCCCTAACAGATACACTGCTGGCCACCGTAAATGCAACACCCTGAAGGAAGCATCCGAATCAAGTGAAATTTACACCGTGGGTTTGCAGCGATGAGATATGCAACTGATTAGAATTTCAGCGCAGACGCACATCACGCGCGCCTGTGGCGCCACCTCATAGCGCCATTTAAGGCTTGGCGATTTCGACGAGTGTACGTTCGGCACGTGTGTTTACCTTGTGGTTGTTTCACAAGACGATCAGTTATGCCTGGTAGACAACAGCGAACATCTTTTGATCAAGTATCCGAGTTCGACAGAGGAAGGATAGTGGCTTACCGAGATTGTGGATTATCATACAGAGAAATCGCTAGTCGTGTTGGACGAAACCAAACAACTGTAATGCGGATATGTGACCGTTGGATGCAGGAGGGTACGACGGACCGACGTGGTCGATCGCATTCACCTCGGTGCACCACTGCACGTGCTGATAGGCAAATTGTGCGCATGGCAGTGACGGATCGCTCAGTGACATCCCGAACCGTAGCACAGCACATTGCGTCTGTAACGCATCATCCAGTGTCTGCGCGTACCATTCGACGCCGTTTACAGCAGAGTGGTCTGTCCGCAAGACGTCCATTGCTTCGTCTACCATTGACGCAGAACCACAGACGTCTCCGTCGCCAATGGTGTGATGACAGACGGATGTGGACGGCAGAATGGAATGACGTTGTCTTTACTGACGAGGCACGCTTCTGTCTGCAGCACCACGATGGTCGGATTCGAGTGTGGAGACACCGTGGAGAGAGGATGCTGGACAGCTGCATTATGCACCGCCACACTGGTCTTGCACCGGGTATTATGGTATGGGGCGGTATTGGATATTACTCTCGCACGCCTCTAGTACGCATTGCCGGTACTTTAAATAGCCGGCGCTACATATCCGAGGTGCTGGAGCCAGTTGTCCTTCCTTACCTTCAGGGCTCGGCCACAGCCATATTTCAACAGGATAATGCGCGACCACACGTGGCACGCATTGTCCAAAGGTTCTTCGTCAATAACCAGATTGAATTGCTTCCCTGGCCGGCTCGCTCTCCGGATCTTTCGCCGATAGAAAACATATGGTCCACGGTTGCTCAACGAGTGACCCAGATTACATCCCCAGCTGCCACACCAGATGATCTTTGGCAACGTGTGGAAGCTGCTTGGGCTGCTGTACCCCAGGAACACATCCAACGTCTCTTTGACTCAATGCCGAGACGTGTGGCAGCGGTGATCTCCAACAATGGCGGCTACTCTGGCTACTGATTCTGGCAGGAACCACATGTCACAGACGTCTGTAAACGTAATCATTTGATACTTGGTCAACATGTTATCTACAAAATAAATCTTGTTGTGCTACCTCTTGTCTTTCTTGGTGTTGCATTTACGGTGGCCAGCAGTGTACGTTCGTCGTACGTCCCACCTAGACTTCTGTCCTCGTGTTTATCTGTTAGCACTGACAACAATACGTAAACGCCGCTGCTCTCGGTCGTTAAGCGAAGGCTGCCGGCCACTGCGTCGCCTGAGGTGAGAAGTAATGCCTAAAATTTGGTATTCCTGGCACACTCTTGACTGTCCCATGCCTCCAGTTCCAAATTCGATTCCCCCTAAAGCGGGCGGGCTGGCAGCAGCTTATTACACTGCTCCACAGCCTACTGCTGCTCCGCCAATGCATTGCCCTTTCATAGCTTGTGCACACGGCACTACCGCCATCTGTGTATGTGGACATCACTCTCCCATGGCTTTTGTCACCTCAGTGCACATAGTGTGACAAATTTAATAATTCTTTGGCACGGTTTATGTTCACTGATGTAAAAGAAAAAGTTCCGTCTCCTACTTCGGACTCTTAGGATTCTAAAGTAGTCTACGTTTCTCGTCAGGGTTTTAGGTATCTCCATACCAAATTTCATCGAAATGAGTTCAGCGTTTTAGCCGTGAAAACGTAACAAAATGGTTCAAATGGCTCTGAGAACTATGGGACTTAACATCTGAGGTCATCAGTCCCCTAGACTTAGACCTAACTAACCTAAGGACATCACACACATCCATGCCCGAGGCAGGATTCCAACCTGCGACCGTAGCAGTCGCGCGGTTCCAGACTGCAGCGCCTAGAACCGCTCGGCCACACCGGCCGGCGAAAACGTAACAGAGTTACTTTCACATTTAATAATTAATATGCAAGTATTAATGAAACACATTGAGGATAATACAAGCATTTCATTCATTATGTTGAATGGTATTACATGGAACATATCAATGAAAAAAAGCTTTTTCAGAAATATGAAACGTTCCAATGCCAAAGAGTAAACCGCATTTTCAAAGAGCGAATGTGTTTTCCCATGTCGCGTTAAAGCTCTAAATTATAAAATCTTTCCTTCCCTGATCCGATTTTGATGAAATAAAGCCTGTATATTGCCGCAAGTTACGCTCAAATTAACCGTGAAAACGCCATGAAAATTCGTCTGAGAGTTTTGCAGATTAGCGTGTTCAAACAGAAACACAGACACGGCGGTTTTATACGAGGGTGAGTCAAATGAAAACCTTAAATTTGTAGTAACAAATCGAAATTTCGCGCCGTTATCCTGTAAGTTGGTAAGCGTGCTACAAACAGCGTGCAGAATGGCCAGTACCTGGCAACATAGTGCAGATGCACACATACCCGTCGCAGTATCAGTATAAAGATGGCCGCCCCACTTGCGACTTGCACCAGAAGAACAGCGTTCTGTTATTCGTTTTTTCCGTAGTGAAGGTGTGAAACCTATTGAAATTCATCGACGAATGAAGGTTCACTACGGTGACGCATGTTTGTCACAGCAGCAAGTCTACGAATGGAGTAGGAAGTTTGCAAATGGTGTGACTTCAGTGGAAGATGCTCCTCGTCCAGGTCAGGCACAACGAGTTGTGACTCCACAGAACATTGCAGCAGTTGAAGCCATAGTGAAGGAAAACCGCCGAGTGACACTGAATGACATTACAGCATGTTTACAGATTAGTCATGGGTCAACTCCTGAAATAAGAGAACGACCTGTTGATGCTTGTGAAGAACGTGTTCAGCGCTTTGAACGAGAGGGTGACGGCTTCCTTGCAACAATCGTTACTGGGGACGAAAAATGGTTCAAAAGGCTCTGAGCACTATAGGACTTAACTTCTGAGGTCATCAGTCCCCTAGAACTTAGAACTACTTAAACGTAACTAACCTAAGGACAT
The DNA here is from genome assembly GCF_023898315.1 of Schistocerca nitens. NCBI lineage: Eukaryota > Metazoa > Arthropoda > Insecta > Orthoptera > Acrididae > Schistocerca > Schistocerca nitens. Next base: position 67,216,477 of record NC_064623.1, on the reverse strand, counting down.
CACACACATCCATGCCAGGGGTACGATTCGAACCTGCGACCGTAGCGGTCGCGCGGTTCCAGACTGTAGCGCCTAGAACCGCTCGGCCACTTCGGCCGGCAGCTGGGGACGAAACCTGGGTTCACTTCCACCAACCGGAAACGATCAGGGAATGGCGCCATTCCTCATCACCAAAACCAAAGAAGTTTCGAATAGAACCATCAGCAGGGAAGGCTATGCTGACCCCCTCTTGAGACGGAAAAAGCGTCCTTTTGGAGCATTAAATGCGTAGGGGGACCACTGTCACCAGTGCATCACACACAGATCTCCTAAAAAATCGTCTGCGGCCTGCAATCAAATCAAAGCGACGTGGATTGCTGTCGGCAGGTGTCCTTTTGCAACATGACAATGCAAGGCCCCACAATGCCCGTACAACAGTTACAACAATCACAGACCTGCATTTTGAGTGACTTCCTCATCCACCATACTCACCAGAGCTTGCCCCAAGTGATTTCCATATATTTGGACAACTCAAAGTCGCAATGGGAGGAAAGAAGTTCCGATCTGATGAAGAGGTACGCCATGCGGTGCATGAGTGGTTGCGCGGACTAACAAAAGAATTTTTTTTCTAAAGGAATTCATGCACTTTGTAAGCGCTGGAGGACTTGCATTGAGCGTGGGGGAGATTATGTTGAAAAGTGATTCAGCTTTGTACCACTTCTGCACAGTAAATAATATTTAAAAAATATTTAAGGTTTTCATTTGACTCGTAGTTTCAGCATGAAAGATGTGTTTACGTACCCATTTTTGAAGAGAGCAGCTTTTGTGGGAACAAGTTTTTCGTTTTATCACATTTCTCCAATATTTTTGCTACCTACGTCGTTAACAAGCGTTATATCACTGTATTGGTCTTTCCAAGAGCTTTCGTGTATCACTTGAGAAAATTATGTAGTTTCATTAGAAGAAAAAGGCGATACTTGCCTCAGTATCTCGCATGATACGGGAGTTAAGAGTATTAAACGCACAACAATATCTGCTCCCTCATAATCTGAAACCTTCGTTTCGATGTCTCGAATCGTTTGCGAAATAAAAGGGGTGCAAGTTTGGGTCATTCACTGTGTGTTTTAACGAATCCGCAGTGGTTTGAGGTGGCACACATACACAGGTGCAAGGCACGTATTTTATCGGTAAAAGTGCGTCGACGTTACGTTTTTATCTCCGATACGTAATTTTGAGCAAACGTCCAACTTCAGTGATTCCATGATCCACTCGAGGCTGTGCGTTGTGGCCTGGCAAAGCAGTCGGACGTGAAGAAGGTGGTTATTGTTCTTTTTTATTGTTATTGCACTTGTGATTTGCAGTTCGAAGAGGGTTTTGAAGCAGCTGACACCAACCTGTCGTGAGCTAGTCTCTTCGTCTCCGGGTAACTACAGCAACCTAACAATCCATTTGAGTTACCTTGCTGTATTCGTCTCCTGGGCTTCCTCTGCAACTTTTACCACCCCACACTCCCCTCCATGATGCCTCAGGATAAGTGTTATCAACTCATGTCTTCTTTTAGTCAGTTTCTGCCATAAATTTCTTTCTTTTTCAATTCGTTTCAGTACCTCTTCATTAGTTACTCGACCTACCATCTGGTCTTCAGCATTCTTCTGCAGCACCTTAATTCTCATCTTGTCTCAAATGCTTGTCGTTCATGTTTCACTTCCTCTAACAGCTGTACTCTAGACAAATACTTTCAGAAAATATTGCTTAACAATTAAATTTATATTACACTTTAAAAAATTCCTGTCTTTCATACATGCTTTTCTTGCTATAACCACTCTACGTTTTATCCTATACTTCGGCCATTGTCAAATTGTTTCTCTGTCTAAATACCAATTTACTACTTTATTTTTTCATTCCATAGTCTAATTCTCTCAGCATCAGCTGATTTAATTCAGTCACACTCTACTAAAATTGTTTCACATTTGTTTTATTTTACAAGTTAACAAATTCTTTTTCATACACGCTTTTCTTGCTGTAGCCACTTTACATTTTATCCTCTTCTTCGGCCGTCGTCAATTATTTCACTGTATAAATTCCCTCGGCATTAGCTGATGTAATTCAATTACATTCTAGTAAAATTCTTTCACATTTTTACGAACTTCCAGCTTGCTGTATGCACTGTAACTTCGTTTGCATATTTTTGACATGGTTTTTGCATTTCGGAAATACCGTTTTATACTATGTTGTGATTTAAAACTAGTCATTGAGTGAATAAAAAAAGTAAAATTTACATCTTTGGTTGGTTACTCATTGTACTATTTTGCATTTATTGTGAACGGCTTATAACCCATTCTCAACACGATGTACATTCAGTTAAGCTGACCTGTCAAACCATTTGTGGTGTCTGAAGGAAGTACAATGTCATCAGTGAACATAAAGCTTTTATTTTTTCTTGCTGCACTTTTATTTCGTTTCCAAAATTCCCCTTCGTTTCCTTAGCTCAGTATACAGGTTGAATAACACTGGTGATAGTTTACTACCAAGTCTCACTAGCCTCTCAACCACTGCTTGCATTTCATGTCCTTTGACTCTTATAATTGTGCTTACTGTACACCTCCTTCGCTTCTTACAGTTGCAGTATGCTGTCTGTGCAAGCTGTAAATAACCCATAGCTCCCTGTATTTTTTACCCACTACCTTCACAATTTCAAAAAATGAATTCCAATCAACACTATCGAAAGCTTTCTGTAAATCTAGTTCTGATATAAATGTAGGTTTGCCTTTCTTTAACCAATGTCGTCAGATAAGTCATTCCTCGTATGTTCCTACATGTTTCCACAACGCAAATAGATTTTCCCTTTTCTTATGTAAACAGAAAAAAATATATGAGCTCTAGTAAGAAAACAGATTACATCTCTATAAATTATCTGCATGTTGCGGAAACCTGCTTCACTGGTGGTCCATGGCGGAAGTTGTTTCGTTTTCACTAGCTTCAGTAGGCTGACGACACATGAGCAGTGAGAACAAGCCAACTTCCCCAGACACAGTGCTCATCAGTGAAACAAAGCGTCGCATCGTGCAGATGTTTTGTAGCTCTGCAGCCTGTTAGTAGCGCTCGTGTCTTCTTCTCTTTCTACGTTGACGGAAATTGAAAGTGCTGAACCATGGAGCTCGAGTCCGATTTTTATCAAGCCTTGTGGACAGTCATCACATAATGATTATTAAACTATTGACTTGCATGTCCCTGACCATGATCAGTATGAAATGTGGAACAGTAAGCACAAATACACTCTTGTATTCTTACATGCATATATGAAAGAACAGACACTATCGCCGAGCAACAGGATAAAACTGACCAGGACATGCAATAGACTTAAAATTGACAACTTCAACAGATAATTGAAAATTGTGTGTTTTTCTTCACCATATATGGGGTCCACAAAGACGTATTTTCCTAGAAATTGAGGAAAGAAACTTATTTGAACCCATAAGGTAAGCTATGTGCAACTAAAGTGCCCCTGGTGCAGCGACCACGGCATCCCTCTGGATAGCAAAGGACATGTATTCGGTTCCCAAGTACATTCACTTTTTTTCATTTGTATTTTTTCGTTTCGAAATAGGTAGGACTAGGCGGGTTTAAGTAAGTAAATCAGTAACGAATAATAAAAAGGTACTCAAATAAATTTCTGAAACTACTTGGATTAGTAAAGAATTAGAAATTTAATCCTGGTCGCTTTACAATGGCTCTTTTACTCACTCTTTTACATATCCTGAATTGCTTTCCAACAACTAGGGGGATGGTAGTTGTCATAGAAACATTCCAAGCAAATACACTCGAGGCACTAATAACGTGTTACAAATGCAGTCTTGGTGCAACTACATCGTTCCTTCAGAAATGGTTCAAATGGCTCTGAGCACTATGGGACTTAACATCTGAGGTCAGCAGTCCCCTAGACTTAGAACTACTTAAACCTAACTAACCTAAGAACAGCACACACATCCATGCCCGAGGCAGGATTCGAACCTGCGACCGTAGCGGTCGCGCGGTTCCAGATTGTAGCGCCTAGAACCGCTCGGCCACCCCAGCCGGCTTTACACTTACAAATATTTCTTTTTCGGGAATTAATTTTTATGTATACTACGCATACTAAAACATTTCCTGGAAAATTAGTACTGAAAGTCGGTCACAAATTATACTATGAATCGTATTGCATCCACGTAGTTGTCCAGTTCCCGCTGGGTTTCTAGAAAGCAAATTACAGTTTTGAGGTCTTGAAAGGAAGTTTTTAACTTGACGATAGAAGTAAATATCACACTGATGGCACACTGGTGTGCTGTTTCGCAACATTACTTCTACCGTGCAAGTCGGGTGGCCCTCGCCATCTGCGAATACAACCATGCAGTCACGCAAGAGAGTATTAGTTTGTCAATCCCAGGAATCCAATATCAGTCAAAACTTATCAGCAATGTATGGTTTTAAAATGTTCTCAAAATATATTTTGCAAATTTAATTTGCCAGTTTACCGGATTTGGAGCGACTGACGTCAACATTTGTTAATAAATTGGTTCAGCGATTCACCTCTTCTGTAGCCTGAGGACCAATCATGTGTTCCTTATAATCACAGGAGAAGTTTAAGTAACATGTTTCCATACGCTGTGATGGAACACCGTGCCGCTTGCGAATGCGTTATTTTATGCATACTGCCAGCCGCGATAAGGGTTCGTTTTCTTCCCTCAAGCGATAAAGTGAGCCGAATGCTTCTCTTCGAATCCCTGTTACTCGGAGCGGTTTTCACACAAACGGGCTCAAAATTTCAGTTATTTACTAATCTAAGTATTTGAGGAATTTATTTGTCTGTCTTGTTATTATTCCTTACTGATTTAATTACCTTATTAGTAAGAAAATTAAATCAATAAGGAATAATAACATGGAGTTTAGTTTTAGTTTAGTTTTAATTAACTCTCTATTCCTTTCAGTTTCGAGGGGGGGAAAAGCACTAATGAGGAAAAATGAATGCACTTGGAAAGCGAACACAGGCTCTATACACCTGGGCCTTGGTCCAAGCGACGCTTACCTTTCGGAAACATAAGTGGCAGTCAAAAAAATTTCTTTTCCCGATTTTTATGGAAATATGCGTTTGTAGATAGCATACATGCTGATGAAAAATGCTCAGTTTTCACTTATCTACCAGTCTCCTCAATTTTGAATCGACTACATGTCGTCAAGTTCAAAAATGGCTCTGAGCACTATGGGACTTAACTTCTGAGGTCATCAGTCCCCTAGAACTTAGAACTACTTAAACCTAACTAACTTAAGGACACCACACACATCCATGCCCGTGGCAGGATTCGAACCTGCGACCGTAGCGGTCGCGCGGTTCCAGACTGTAGCGCCTAGAACCGCTCGGCCACCCTGTCCGGCTGTCGTCAAGTGCTGTGGCTGAGACCCCCCCCCCCTAGTGAATTCATGATATTCCAATAAAGGGTCAAATTAAAATTTTAATTAACAGTAACTGAAACATATTTTTCAATTAAATAAAACCTTTTAGTTTATTTTATTGCCAGTTGCATGAAATAAATTACTATTTGATATGCGGTAAGTGCTAAATTAAAATATGTATACAAATATACATTAGGGACACTGTACAACCTCTAGAAATAAAAAGTATTTTATTTCCTGTTCGGTCTTGCTCGTTTCTGCACAAATTTTAATTGACTGTGACATTTTCATGCATCCAGTAGCAAAAAACAAAAATATATCTTCACTTCTAAGTTAGTATCGAATATATATTAATTAACATTTCCATTTCACAATAAATATAGAATTTAACAATAAGTTTAAAAGTTTATCCCTAGTGGCAGTGGTGACTTTGCGAATACGACTCTAAAATGCTACACGCTCGTCTACTAACCAATATATTTTATACTCCAAAATCTTTTAGCCTTTAAATTCGTTATTTTCGAGGTTTGTTTTCTTCCCCCAGCTCCACCCCTGTCTTGCTACTTTGAGAAATAGATGTCTGCTGACACGCTCAAATCCTATAAGCGCAGACAGTGTTGCTCATAAGTGCGACCGGAGTTTCAGGGGACAACCTCACGAAAACTGCGGGGGAAGATCGGAAAGTAACACACAATAATTTTACTACCAAAAGGTTTAATAGATAACAAAACAAACAAAATCACAAATGAACTTACATCTTTTACCTATTTTTCTACGCCGGCCGAAGTGGCCGTGCGGTTAAAGGCGCTGCAGTCTGGAACCGCAAGACCGCTACGGTCGCAGGTTCGAATCCTGCCTCGGGCGTGGATGTTTGTGATGTCCTTAGGTTAGTTAGGTTTAACTAGTTCTAAGTTCTAGGGGACTAATGACCTCAGAAGTTGAGTCCCATAGTGCTCAGAGCCATTTTTTATTTTTCTACACAGTCGCCAACATTCTAAACACATTTCTTCCATCGTGGTACCAGTTTCAATACGCCATCTTCGTATAAGTCATTTGCATCTGTCGCAAAGCATTGGCCGGGCTGGAATTTCTGCATGTGACCGAACAGACGAAAGTCCGACAGTGCAAGGTCCGGACTGTATGGTGGATGCTGGGCACCTCCCACCCAAATTTGACGATGTTCTCTCGAACAAGACCAGCAACGTGAGGGGGCGAGTATTGTCAAGAAGTAGTTCAACAGCATCAGCATTAATGTTGTGGCGTTTGTCACGAAGGCCACGACGCAACTTAATCATTGTTCATCGAAGTCCACCAGTAATACGCCCTGCATATCCCAGAACACTGTCAGAAGCACTTTCCTAGCAAACTGAGTCACTTTTTTTTTTTCCCGTACCGGGGAACCAGCATGTTTCCGTTTCCATAGGGGCCTCCCTAGTTACCGGAATGACGATTCCTTTCAGAAAGTGGCGCCCTTCTACGGTGTCAACACATTAAGTGATCCAAGCTTGTCATCTTTCGCTGGCCATTGTGGTTGTCAGTCAGGTTCTTAGGCAAGCAGCGAGCACTAACTTTACGAAATTTCAGCGTGTCACGAACAGTATCGTACACTGCACCATAGCAAATGTTGAATTGTTGCGATATGGTTGACAGCTACACATCCGGGCGTTCAAAACTGCTGCCTCAATGGCTCCGACATTCTGCAGGGTTGTAGCTGTTTCCGGCTGCTCGGAGCGTGGCGAATCACTGAGGTTCACACGGCCCTCTTGGAAGAATGCACACCACCTGGAGACATTGCTACGGTCCATTGTATTGTATTGTATGTTAACCGGGGACCTAGAAACGACGGAGAGGCTCCGTCCCCGCCGCAGCCGCAGTGGTCCACAACGACTGCCGCAGTCCACTTCACCCCTCCGCCGCCCCACACCACTCTTTCCACAACCACTCTTTCAGGGTTAGTGTGCGGTTCGGATTGTAGCCTATCGCGATTGCGGTTTATCGTATCGCGACATTGCTGCTCGCGTTGGTCGAGATCCAATGACTGCTAGCAGAATATGGAATCGATGGCTTCAGGAGCGTAATACGGAACGCCGTGCTGGATCCCAACGGCCCCGTATCACTAGCAGTCGAGATGACAGGCATCTTATCCGCATGGCTGTAACGGATCGTGCAGCCACGTCTCGATCTCTGAGTCAACAGATGGGGACATTTGCAAGACAACAATCATCTGCTCGAACACTTCGACGACGTTTGCAGCAGCATGGACTACCAGCTCGGAGACCGTGACTGCGTTTACCCTTGACGCTGCATCACAGACAGGAGCGCCTGCGATGGTGAACTCAACGACGAACCTGGGTGCACGAATGGCAAAACGTCATTTTTTCGGATGAATTCAGGTTCTGTTTACAGCATCATGATGCTCGCACCCGTATTTGGCGACATCGCGGTGAACGCACATTGGAAGCGTGTATTCGTCATCGCCATACTGGCGTATCACCCGGCGTGATGGTATAGGGTGCCATTGGTTACACGTCTCGGTCACCTCTTGTTCGCATTTACGCCACTTTGAACAGTGGACATTACATTTCAGATGTTTTACGACCCGTGGCTCTACCCTTCCTTCGATGCCTGCGAAAACCTACATTTCAGCAGGATAATGCACGACCGCATGTTGCAGGTCCTGTACGGGCCTTTCTGGATACAGAAAATGTTCAATTGCTGCCCTCGCCAGCACATTCTACAGATCTCTCACGAACTGAAAAGGTCTGGTCAGTGGTGACCGAGAAACTGGCTCGTCACAATACGCCAATCACTACTCTTGATGAACTGTGGTATCGTGTTGAAGCTGCATGGGCAGCTGCACCTGTACACGCCATCCAAGCTCTGTTTGACTCAATGCCCAGGCGTATCAAGGCCGTTATTACGGCCAGAGGTGGTTGTTGTGGGTACTGATTTCTCAGGATCTATGCACCCAAATTGCTTGAAAATGTTGTGATGTACAGACGGTAGCAGAGCCAGGATGGGGATGGTGTAGGCACATTTATTTGGTCCAAGCCTTGTTGACACAAATTTATTATTTAACAATAATTGGTTTACATCCAAGTTAATACAATTAACAGTTTAAAAGGAAATTTTAGCAATAATTTTTTTTAAACATTCTCTCGAAGAACATGCAGCCCCACTCTGAAAGATTACATCAAGCTACTGTTAGTGAAGGGTATATTATGTCGTACAATAGTGCAACATGTACAAATATTAACAATTACACCAGAGAAATATCGAGCATGTGATTTGTACTACATGTAAATCTAACCTTAAAAAAATCCAATTTGGCAAAAGTGGAACAAATTCCCTACTGCCTGCTTTAAAAAAAATGTGGCAATGATAATCAGTTTTTTTTTTACCTCCTGATTTCACTTAAGCTTACGTAAACCCTACACAAATGTCACTTATTTTTCTCTCATGTGACATCAGTTCACCTTTCGTGACAAATACACAAAATTCCTAAATTATTTTATATGAGTTAAGTAAGCTACAAGACGGAAATAACATTAACGATTGGTGACATGAGTAAACACCGTCAAGTTTTCAATTTCACGACGGTTGTGTTATCTAGCAAATTTTCATTTAAATACTCTCCCCACGTGTTCCAAAATCAGTTCAGTCAGTCTCGATGAGAAACACAACTGAATACACAAATATCAAGAAATAGATGGGTTTATCCCAAGCAATATTAGTAGAATTAAGAGATTTGCAATTTAATCGCACCAATTTTAACAAAGTCTAGTGTAATAATAATTTGGTCAGAACTTTCATAAAATGATCGATGATAGTGGATATCGTGCCATACACTATGAAACAAATTAAGAACTATTCACAGTAGACACCTGGCACATGATGATATTCTCTGAAGTATTTCAAATCACAAACTGTTGGCTACAAGTACCAACCACATAATAAGTAATGATCATTAAATATAATAAAAGTACAAGAAAATTTCGGCCTTAGCCAGATGACGAGCACCACACCAATGCAGTTTCCTGTTACACTCGAGTGCTAGGCCCAATAAACAACAGCTGGTCATGGAGAACCACGCTAAGCAAGCGAGCATTCCGTACAACTCCACATGCCCGCAAACAGCCACACAGCCACACTCACCGCAATCCTTACTCGGCAGGCACCAGTTGACTCCCCGCCGCTTCCGTCCTGTCGCCCATATACCGACCGAGCCGTCCTCCAAAACTGTTGCTCCGTGCACCAGAGCGCACAGCGCTCAGCGATCACGCCATCGCTGCGGCGAAAACAAGTGAAATAATCTCGCGGGTAAATCAAATGAGCTGAGCCGTGACACGGCTCAAATGTAGTTCTAGTATAATATATTTGTCCAATGAATACCCATTTATCATCTGCATTTCTTCTTGGTGTAGCAATTTTAATGGCCAGTAGTGTATAAAGGTGGACGAACAAACAACACATTTGTAAAGCAAGCTGGTGTCACGTCTCGCTGGGCAAACTGCTCTGGCCGACTTCAATCAACTGAGCGCAGTTAATGTGGTTCTTGTGACGCAAGCAGCGCCTGTGCTGAGCACCTCTGATACGAGTTACGTCCCCGGATGACGGTCCGCCCCCGTTACTGGTCGGTGCGGACGCAGCCCAGTGCGCTGCGCAGTGCCCGGAGCCCGCTCTCGGCTGAGACGGCGGCGCGTGTTGTGGGTGCAGGTGAAGGTGTGGTTCCAGAACCGGCGCATGAAGTGGCGCCACAGCAGGGAGGCGAAGGCGGCGTCCGCGCCGGCGCCCGCCCCCGCCGCCCCCGCCACCGGAGACGCCGCCGTCGACTCCACGCAGCGCGACCCGCCCGACGGCGACGGCGACGGCGACGCGGCGCTGGTGGGCGTGCAGGCCATCGACAGCGGCTGACGCCGGCGATCGTGGCGTGGCAGGTGGGTGCCGCCAGTCTAGGGAGGACCCGGGGGCCAGCGCCGAGCTCCTCCGCTGCCGGCACTGAGACTCCCCTTCTGCCTTTCGCGGTCAACTGCTCTACCGACTGACGTTCCAGGAGTGCTAGTCTTGCGAGTTTCGCAGGAGAGCTTCTGGGAAGTTGAAATGTAAAAGACGAGTTACTGGCGAAACTAAAGCAGTGAGGATGGTCCTGAGCCATACTTGGGTAGTTCAGTCAGTAGAGCTTTTGCCTGTGAAAAACAAAGGTCCCGACTTCGAGTCTCGACACAGCACACAGTTTTAATCTGCCAGGAAATATCGTATCAGTGCTGCAGAGTGAAAATTTCATTCTGGAAACCTATCCGCTGTCACAAACTGTTAAACAAGTTTCCAGAATGAAATTTTCACTCTGCAGCGGAGTGTGCACTGATACGAAATTTTAAAATGTAGGACACAAGGTACTGGCGGAAGTAAAGCAGTGAGGACGAGTTATGCATCGTACTCGGGTAGCTCAGTCACTAGATCATTTATCTCCGAAAGGCAAAGGTCCCGAATTCGAGTCTCGGTACGGCAAACAGTTTTAATCTGCCAGGAAGTTTCGTATCGATGCACAGTCCGCTGCAGAGTGAAAATTTCATTCTGGAAACTTGTTTAACAGTTTGTGAGACAGTAGACAGGTTTCCAGAATGAAAATTTCACTCTGCAGCGGACTGTCCACTGATACGATATTTCCCAGCAGATTAAAACTGTGTACCGGACCGAGACTCTAATTCGGGACCTTCGCCATTCGCAGGCAAATGCTCTAGCGACTGAGCTACCCAACTACGATGCACAACTCGTCCTCACTGCTTCACTTCCGCTAGTACCTTGTGCCCTACATTTTAAACTTTCCAGAAGCACTCCTGCAGAGCTTGCAAGTATAGCACTCCTGGAGGCTCAGTCAGTAGAGCACTTGTCCACAAAAGGCAAAACGTCCGCAGCTCGTGGTCTGGTGGCGAGCATTGCTGCCTCTGGATCACGTGGTCCACGTTCCGCTTCCTGGCCGGGTTCTGGATTTTCTCTGCCCGGGGACTGGGTGTTCGTATTATCATCATCATCATCATCATCATCATCATCATCATCATCACCATTGGTGGCTGATTGGATTGGATAAAAAATTGGACTGTGTGAAAATTGGGACTGTGTGAAAATTGGGACTGTGTGAAAATTGGGACTGTGTGAAAATTGGGACTGTGTGAAAATTGGGACTGTGTGAAAATTGGGACTGTGTGAAAATTGAGACTGTGTGAAAATTGGGACTGTGTGAAAACTGGGACTGTGTGAAAACTGGGACTGTGTGAAAACTGGGACTGTGTCAGAATCGGGACTGTGTCAGAATCGGGACTGTGTCAGAATCGGGACTGTGTCAGAATTGGGACTGTGTCAGAATTTGGACTGCGTCAGAATTGGGACTGTGTGAAAATTGGGACTGTGTGAAAATTGGGACTGTGTGAAAATTGGGACTGTGTGAAAATTGGGACTGTGTGAAAATTGGGACTGTGTGAAAATTGGGACTGTGTGAAAATTGGGACTGTGTGAAAATTGGGACTGTGTGAAAATTAGGACTGTGTGAAAATTGGGACTGTGTGAAAATTGGGACTGTGTGAAAATTGGGACTGTGTGAAAATTGGGACTGTGTGAAAATTGGGACTGTGTGAAAATTGGGACTGTGTGAAAATTGGGACTGTGTGAAAATTGGGACTGTGTGAAAATTGGGACTTGGTAAAAACTGGGATTGTGTGAAAACTGGGACTGTGTCAGAATTGGGACTGTGTCAGAATTGGGACTGTGTCAGAATTGGGACTGTGTCAGAATTGGGACTGTGTCAGAATTGGGACTGTGTCAGAACTGGGACTGTGTCAGAACTGGGACTGTGTCAGAACTGGGACTGTGTCAGAACTGGGACTGTGTCAGAACTGGGACTGTGTCAGAATTGGGACTGTGTGAGAATTGGGACTGTGTGAGAATTGGGACTGTGTGAAAACTGGGACTGTGTGAAAACTGTCAGAATTGGGACTGTGTCAGAATTGGGACTGTGTCGGAATTGGGACTGTGTCGGAATTGGGACTGTGTCGGAATTGGGACTGTGTCGGAATTGGGACTGTGTCGGAATTGGGACTGTGTCGGAATTGGGACTGTGTCGGAATTGGGACTGTGTCGGAATTGGGACTGTGTCGGAATTGGGACTGTGTCGGAATTGGGACTGTGTCGGAATTGGGACTGTGTCGGAATTGGGACTGTGTCGGAATTGGGACTGTGTCGGAATTGGGACTGTGTCGGAATTGGGACTGTGTCGGAATTGGGACTGTGTCGGAATTGGGACTGTGTCGGAATTGGGACTGTGTGAAAATTGGGACTTGGTAAAAATTGGGACTTTGTGCGAGCGCTGATGACTGTGCAGTTGAGCGCCCCTCAAACCAATCATCATCATCTTCATCATCATCATCACAAAAGGCAAAGGTCCTGCATTCCCATCTCGGTCGGGCTCACAGTATTAACCTACCAGGAAGTTTCGTATCAATTTGCACTCTGCTGCAAAGTGAAAAGTTCATTCTGGACTGTGGCTAAGCGTTGTCTCCGCAATGTCCTTTCTTCCAGGAGTGCCAGTCTTGCAAACTTCACAGGAGAGCTTCTGTGGAGTATGTAAGATAGGAACCAAGGTACTGGCGGAAGTAAAGTAGTGTGCGCGGGTCGTGAAATGGGCTTGGGTAGCTCAGCTACCAGAGTACTTGCCCACGAAAGGCGAAGATCCTGAGTTCGAGCTTCGGTCTGGCATTCAGTTTCAATCGGCCAGGGAGTTTTGTTAAACAAATTGTTGTTGCTGTCTCAGTCCTGAGATTCGTTTGGTACAGGTCTCCACGCTGGTGTAAACCGAGCAAGGCCCTTTATATGTACACAACTGCTGCAACCGACACCCATTTAAAGTTGCTTACTGTCTCCATCCGTGCTCTCCCTTTACTGTTCACCTTCCCCTATTACCAAGGTAACCCCTTCATGCCTCAGTATGTGGCATATCAACCGATCCTTTCTTTTAGACAATTTGTGTCATATGTACAGGGTGTTTCACAACTTATGTTACATAATTCTAAAGGTTGTAAAAGGGACTTAGTAGATTAGGTTTTGCGTAGGAACCAATATCCGTCAACCTCATCCAACAGCGCTACATAACGTCGAAGTTATATACAGGATGATTCCATGACAATCTTACAAACTTTCTAGGATGATGGATAACGATAAGTGTCTCAGTTTCAGGTAAGGGTCCCTTTACCGGAAACGAACGAATCGAAAGTTATAAGAGAAAACCGTTCTGTTACCTCTGAGACTGGAATACATGAACGGGTAATGTTGTTGCTAAGATTGTAGGGTAGGCAACTTTCAGAAGGGGTGGTATGAACCAAAACAAGAAAAAAATGACTAGCAAACATGGACTCTGAAAAACTATGGGTACCTGTTCGTCTTTGCTACTGTGAAACACATCTCCCGTATTGAACAAGTACTTATAGCTCTTGAGGTATGCATTTTAGAGCCCATGTTTACTGCAGTTTTCTTGGTTTGGCCCATACCACCACTGTTGAAAGTTGTCCACCTCACATTCTTAACTACAACAGCATCAATACATGTATTCCAATGTCAGAGCTATCAGAACGGTTTTCGCTTCTAACTTTCGACTAGTTTCTTTCCAGTGCAGGGACCCTTACCTCAAATTGATATATTTATCCTTCCCATTGTCCTAGAAAATTTGTAACATCATCACGGAATCACCCTGTATACACATACATTTACAGATGCCAGTGCTTGTAACTATGACGGTCTGTAGCTTCATTGGGTGACGTTCCCAGACATAAGTTCCTATCTAAAACTAGATCTACTAATTCCCCTCTACAACCTGTAGAAGCGTGTAACATGAACTGTGAAACACCCTATAGACTACTACACTCATGCTAATAAGGATAATTGCAGAATGTGGTGCCACACAACGCGGCACTACACAAAACTGGCGCTAATAGCATAGGCACATGGGGAACAGACACGACACAGATCTGTAAGTCCTCGGTATTGGTGATAAGTTGAGAAAACCGTCCCGAAACACATGTGCTACAAAACGCCACTGTTTCCTGCACTTGTACCCCGACATCAATATGGGATATGATTACCATGCAGTCCGTCCACAGTAGCTGAGTGGTCAGCGCGACAGTCTGTCAATCCTAAGGGCCCGGGTTCGATTCCTGGCTGGGTCGGAGATTTTCTCCGCTCAGCGACTGGGTGTTGTGTTGTCCTAATCATCATCATTTCATCCCCATCGACGCGCAAGTTGCCGAAGTGGCGTCAAATCGAAAGACTTGCACCAGGCGAGCGGTCTACCCGACGGGAGGCCCTCGTCACACGACATTATTATATTATTTATATTACCATGCACACGTACACAGGCCGCACAACGGGTTGGCATACTCTGGATCAGGTGGTCGAGCAGCTGCTGGGGTATAGCCTCCCATTCTTGCACCAGTGCCGGCCGGAGCTCCTGAAGTGTCATAGGGGTCTGAAGACGTGCAGCGATAGGTCGACCGAGAGCATACCAGATGTGCTCGATGAGGTTTAGGTCTGGAGAACAGGCAGGCCACTCCATTCTCCTGATATCTTCTGTTTCAAGGTACTCCTCCACGATGGCAGCTCGGTGGGGCCGTGCGTTATCATCCATCAGGAGGAAAGTGGGACCCTCTGCATCCCTGAAAAGGCGGACATACTGGCGCAAAACGACGTCCCGATACACCTGACCTGTTACAGTTCCTCTGTCAAAGACATGCAGGGATGGACGTGCACCAATCATAACCCACCCACCATCAAACAACAATCTCCATACAGGTCCCTTTCAAGGAAATGAAGGAGTTGGTATCTGGTTCCTGGTGCACACCAGATGAAAACTCAGCGAGAATCACTGTTCAGACTATACCTGGACTCGCCCGTGAACATAACCTGGGACCACTGTTGCAATGATCATGTACTGTGTTGTTGACACCAGGCTTTACGGGCTCTCCTGTGACCAGGGGTCAGTGGAATGCACCTCGCAGGTCTCTGGGCGAATAAACCATGTCTGTTCAGTCGTCTGTAGACTGTGTGTCTGGAGACAACTGTTCCAGTGGCTGCAGTAAGGTCCTGAGCAAGACTATCTGCAGTACTCCGAGGCCGTCTACGGGCACTGATGATGAGATATCGGTCTTCTTATAGTGTACGCTGTGGACGTCCCGTACTGTAGCGCCTGGACACGTTTCCTGTCTTCTGGAATCGCTGCCGTAATCTTGAGATCACACTTTGTGGCACACGGAGGGCCTGTGCTGCGACCTGCTGTGTATGACCAGCCTCCAGTCGCCCTAGTATTCTACCCCTCATAACGTCATCAATATGAGTTCTTTGAGCCATTTTCAACACATAGTCACTATTAGCACGTCTGAAAACGTCTGCACACTTACTCGCTGCACCGTACTCTGACATGCACCAACACACCTCTGCGTATGTGGACTGCTACCAGCGCCACCGTGCGACGACCGCAGGTCAAATGCACCGCATGGTCATACCCCAAGGTGATTTAAACCCGCTAACCGCCCACCAGAGCGTTGTTTCACCATGTATCAGTATTATCCATCATTTATGAGCATGAGTGTAGATAAACACAAGGCTCAGCTCCATTAATCCCGAAACTTGCCCTCGGCGGGGTGGCTTGGGTGCCTCAGCTATAGAGATAGCCATACCGTAGGTGCGGCCGCATGGAGTTCTATCTGTTGAGTGATCAGACAAATGTGTCGCTACTCAAGTGGGGCAGCAGCCTTTTCAGTATCTGCGGGGGCAACAGTCTGGATGATTGAATGTTCTGGCCTCCTAACGTCTACCGCAACGGCCTCGCCGTGCTGGTGCTCAAATGGCTGAAAGCGAAGGCAGACTACGGCCGTAATTGTTCCCCAGGCCAACAGTTCTGCTGTACGGTTAAATGACGATAGCATTATCTCAGGTTAAACATTCCAAAGGTAAAGTAGTTCCCCAATCGCATCTCCAGGCAGGGGCTGCTCGAGGATATGTAGTCATCGAGAGAAACAAAACTGGCGTTCTGTGGATTGGAGCATGGAATGTTAAATCACTTAACGGGGCAGGATATAGTGGGAATTAGTGAAGTTCGGTGGCGAGAGGAACAGGACTTCTGGTCGGGTGAATACAGGGTTATAAATACAAAATCAAATAGGGGTAATGCAGGAGTAGGTTTAATAATGAATAAAAAATGTACGAAAGTGGATATGTCACTATGAACAGAATAGCGAACGGATTATAAAAGGCAAGAAAGACACGAAGCCAACACCCACCACAGTAGTACAAATTTATATGCCAACTAGCTCTGCAGATGACGAAGAGATTGAAGAAATGTATGGTGAGATAAATTATTGAGATAATTAAGGGAGATGAAAATTTAATCGTGGTCGGCGGCTGGAAGTCGATAGTAGGGAAAGGAAGAGAAGGAAATATTTTAGGTGAATTTGGACTGGACGAGACTAATGAAAGACGCAGCCGCCTGATAGAATTTTGCACAGAGCATAATTTAATCGTCGCTGTCACTTGCTTTAAGAACCGTGAAATAATGTTGTACACGCGGAAGAGACCTGGAGACACCGGAATGTTTCACATTGATTTTATAACAGCAAGGCAGATGCTTCAAGGGGCAGATGTTGACTCTGACCACAATTTATTGGTTACGAACTGTAGATTAAAACTGAAGAAATTGCAAAACAGTAGGAAATTAAGGAGATGAGACCTGGATAAGTTGAAAAAGAAACGGTTGTGGAGAGTTTCGGAGGGTGCATTAGGCTACGATTGACAAGAACAGGAGAAAGGAACACAGCAGTAGCCTAATGTCTATCTTTGAGACAGAAATTGTGAAGGCAACAGAGGATGAAACAGGGGCGTAGCAGAAATCCTTGGATAACACAGGAAATATTTAATGTAATTGATGAAAGGAGAAAACATACAAATGCAGTAAATGAAGCAGGTGAAAGGGAACACAAACGTCTAAAAAAGGAGACTGACAGGAAGTGCAAAATGGCTAAGCAGGAATGGCTAGAGCACAAACGTAACAATTTAGAATATATCACTAGGGTAAAGATAGACATATATCACTAGCAGAAAGATAGATATCGCCTACAAGAAAATTAGAGACACATTTGGAGAAAAGAGAAGCAGCTATATGAATATCAAGAGCTCAGATGAAAAACCAGTCCTAAGCAAAGAAGGGAAATAATCATATAAAATTAATTGTTGGTAAGGCGGGTGCCAGGTTGAGATTCATTGGGAGAGTCCTTAGAAAATGTAGTCCATCAACAAAGGAGGTGGCTTACAAAACACTCGTTCGACCTATACTTGAGTATTGCTCATCAGTGTGGGATCCATACCAGGTCGGGTTGACGGAGGAGATAGAGAAGATCCAAAGAAGAGCGGCACATTTCGTCACAGGGTTATTTGGTAAGCGTGATAGCGTTACGGAGATGTTTAGCAAACTCAAGTACCAGACTCTGCAAGAGAGGCGCTCTGCATCGCGGTGTAGCTTGCTGTCCAGGTTTCGAGAGGGTGCGTTTCTGGATGCGGTATCGAACATATTGCTTCCCCCGACTTATACCTCCCGAGGAGATCACGAATGTAAAATTAGAGAGATTCGAGCGCGCACGGAGGCTTTCCGGCAGTCGTTCTTCCCGCGATCCATACGCGACTGGAACAGGAAAGGGAGTTAATGACAGTGACACGTAAAGTGCCCTCCGCCACACACCGTTGTGTGGCTTGTAGAGTATAAATGTACATGTAGATGTACATGAAACATGTAAGGAGTGTACAGACGGTCTATACAATGGAGATGAACCTGAAGGCAGTATCATAGAACTGAATGAGGACGCAGATGGAGATGAGATGGGTGATGTAATACTGCGAGAAGAATTTAACAGAGCACCGAAAGACCTAAGCGGAAACAGCACCCCAGGAACACATGGCGTTTCATCAGAGTTACTGATAGCCTTGGAAGAACCAGCCATGAGAAAACTATTCCACCTACTGTGCAATATGTAGGAGACAAACGAAATACCGTCAGACTTCAAGAAGAAGCAGGTGCTGACAGCTGTGAATATTACCGATTTCGGTAATGGAATTTAATAACACATAGTTGCAAAACACTAACAGGAATTTTTTACAGAAGAATTGAATACATGTAGACGCCGACTTCGGGGAAGATCTGTTTACACCTACAGGGTGTCCGAAAAGTCTTTCCCTGATTACATAAATTAATAACTCAGGCTAGAAGTAAGATACAAATATGAAACTGGTGTCTAATTGTTTACAAACTATCAAAGTTTTTTTCACACATCAGTAAACTTCCACATGAGCACCCATGGTAGCACGTAGCACATCTAGGCGATATTCAGTTTCCGTCCACACGTTAGCCAACATAACTGGAGGGATCGATTCAACGACTGTGGTTAACCGTTGCCGCAGGGTTTCGAGATCTGGTACACGTGTTCGGTAGACCTCGTCCTTGACATAACCCAATAAAAAGAAGTCTAATGGGATTATGTCAGGAGAGCGTGGAGGCCAAACCGTTGGCCCATCACGACCAATCCATTGCCCAGGAACGGTCATATCGAGATAGGCACTGACGTCCAAACCCCAATGAGGCGGTGCACCGTCTTGCTGAAACAAGACATCGGGGCGATACTGAAGCAGCTGAGGAACAGCATACAGTTGCAACATGTCCAGATACACTGCAGATGTGATGGTAGCCTCAACGAAGAAGAATGGCCCGATAATTCGATCGTGCAATAGCGCGCACCAAACATTCACCTTTGGACTGCCTCTGGTGCACTCCATGACCTCGCCAGCGGGTTGTGAACCCAAAATGCGCACATTATGGCGATTCACTAATCCACTGACAAAAAAGGTCGCTTCGTCGGAAAAGGCAATTCGTCTGAGATAACCATCATCGTCCTCAATACGTGATGGCATTTCGACCGCAAAGTCATATCGACGTGTACTGTCATTGGGCAACAAGGCCTAAACGATTTGCACTTTGTGTGGTGTCACCGCCAGACACTACACTTGCTAGGTGGTAGCCTTTAAATCGGCCGCTGTGTGGTAGTATACGTCGGACCCGCGTGTCGCCACTATCAGTGATTCAGACCGAGCGCCGCCACACGGCAGGTCTAGAGACACTTCCTAGCACTCGCCCCAGTTGTACAGCCGACTTTGCTAGCGATGGTTCACTGACAAATTACGCTCTCATTTGCCGAGACGATAGTTAGCATAGCCTTCAGCTACGTCATTTGCTACGACCTAGCAAGGCGCCATTATCATTTGCTATTTATCTTGTGATGCATGTACCGTCAGACCGATATTCACCAATTATGGATTAAAGTTAAGTATTCCAGAAGCTACGTACCTTTTTTGCTAGTCTCTATTACTTTAACTGTTCCAGACCTCACGCCAGCCGGCGTGAGCTTAAACGCGTGCCTTTCGGCTTCCTCTCCTAGTGGCTTAGCTGTCTTGCCAAGTCACAACACTTTGTATGCACGAAACAATAAACGTTTGTGTAAAATGTCATGGAGAGAGCTTTTTGGCATCTGTAATTCACGTGAGGCCCTGCGCACCGATTTTTTCGGACTTCGCAGAAAAGACTGCCTTACAGCTTCCACCCTGTCTGCTGAGGTTCTTGGTCGACCAGACCTCGGAAGGTCAGCAACCGATCCTGTGTTCCTGAACCTCTCATACCAGGCTTTAATGCTCTTGACATCAGGTGGATTCCTTCCAAATGTTGTCTGGAAGTGTCTCTGCACTGTGGTTGGTGATCGTGTGTCATGGTACCGCAGGACACACTGTGCCTTCTCCTGATTGTTTAACATGGCTTCTTGGGCACTGCCTCTCATCCACTACTTACGTACTGCGAACATCAAACAGAAAAAAAACTTTGATAGTTGTAAACAATTCGACACAAGTTTCATATTTGTATCTTACTTCTAGCCTGAGATATCAATTTATGTAATCAGGGAAAGACTTTTCGGACACCCTGTATATTCCGGAGAAATGTTGGAATATGAGAGGCAACATTGACCCTACGATTTATCTTAGAAGATAGGTTAAGGGAAGGCAAACATACGTTTATAGCATTTGTAGACTAACAGAAAACTTTTGACAATGTTGACTGGAATACTCTCTTTGAAGTTCTGAAGGTATGAGGGGGAAAATACAGGGAGAGGAAGGCTATTTACAACTTGTAAAGAAACCAGACGGCGGTTATGAGTCAAGGGATATGAAAGAGAATAAGTGTCTGAGAAGGAGGTGAGACAGGTTTGTAGCCTATCTCCAGTCTTATTCAGTCTGTACCTTGAGCAAGCAGTAATGGGAACCAAAGAAAAATTTGGAGTAGGAACTGAAGTTCAGGGGGAAGAAATAAAAACCTTGAGGTTTGCCGATGACACTGCGATTCCGTCAGAGATAGCTAAGCACTTGGAAGAGCAGTTGAACGGAATGGACAGCGTCTTGAAAGGAGGGTACAGGACGAACCTCAAGAAAAGTAAAATAAGGATAGTAGAATGTAGTTGAATTAAATCAGGTGATATTGATGGTACTAGATTAGGAAATGAGACACTTAAAATAGTAAATGAGTTTTGTTATCTGGTTCAAATGGCTCTGAGCACTATGCGACTTAACTTCTGTGGTCATCAGTCGCCTAGAACTTAGAACTAATTAAACCTAACTAACCTAAGGACATCACACACATCCATGCCCGAGGCAGGATTCGAACCTGCGACCGTAGCGGTCGCGCAGTTCCAAACTGAAGCGCCTAGAACCGCTCGGCTACACCGGCCGGCTTTGTTATCTGGGTAGCAAAGTAACTGACGATGGTCGAAGTAGAGGGGATGTGAAATGTAGACTGGCAATGGCAAGAATGGCGTTTCTGTAAAGAAGAAATTTGTTGACATCGAATAGTAATTTAAGTGTTAGGAGGTCTTTTTATGGGAGAAAAGACTTCCTTCTGGAAGAAGGGAGCGGTTGGTAAGACACGTTATGGGACATCAGAAGATCACCAATTTATTATTGGAGGGAGGTGTATGGGGTGAAAATCGTATAGGGAGACGAAGAACGATGTAGATTGCAGATTCGGAGTTGAAGAGGCTTTGGCAAGATAGGGTAGCATGAATAGCTGCATCAAATCCGTATTCGGACAGAAGACCACAACAATAGCAAAGATTAGATATTGTTTAACGCTGTTGTCAAATATCTTGGAAATCTCTAGATCGATTCATATCAAATATTTACGCGATACACGAATAAACATTCAGACGGACAGAGGCATTACTTTTTTTGATTTTTTAAAAAAAAAGAGCAATATGCAGGTTTTCCGACAAAACCAATGGGAGAAATAAACTGCTGTTCTGTGGTGTGAAAATCTGCTGTTTAGTTTTCTTTGTCGCACTCATTTTCAAGTATGATAACAGGGCATTTAAATTACTAGCAAATTATTTTCCATTGTATATTGTTTCGCCTTATATATAATTTTAAATATAAATTGAACACACAACAATGTGCCGTTTGTTGTTTTCCCTGCATTCGGTTTTAACATAAAAAAGCAGTGTATGTGTGGCTTGCTCGTGGTCTCGCGGTAGCGTTCTCGCTTCCCGGGGTCAGGGATTTTCACCTGCCTCGAGATGCCTGGGTGTTGTTGTGTCGTCCTCATCACCATCATTCATCCCCATTACGGTCGGAGGAAGGCAATGGCAAACTAACTCCACTAGTGTCCTAGGTCCACTAGGACCTTGCCTAGTACGGCGGTGCGGGTCTCCTGCATCGTCTCCTACGCTCTGTCAAGGAGTATGGGACCTCATCATCATCATCATCATCATCATCATGTGTGGTTTATCTGCACATGACAAGAATACAACTAGATAATCCGAATTGTCCTAAATTTTGTGATTCCACTCGTTCACATGTTAGAACTATGCGAAATACTTCAGTGAAGTTAACATGCTCACAGATCCAGCAGGTGACGAGGTCTTCTCAGACCCCATATACCAATAATCGCAACAGATTTACTCACTCATTTTAAGCGAATTCAATTGCCAATCGCCGGCCGCGGTGGCTGAGCGGTTCTAGGCGCTTCAGTCCGGAACCACACGACTGCTACGGTCACAGGTTCGAATCCTGATCGAGCATGGATGTGTGTGATGTCCTTAGGTTAGTTAGGTTTAAGTAGTTCTAAGTTCTAGGGGACTGATGACCTCCGATGTTAAGTCCCATAGTGCTCAGACCCATTTGAACCATTGCAATTGCGAATCAACATTTTGCTCGCAGTAACAATATTGGTAAACAAGGCTCTAGATGAAAGAAAGGGGGGTAGAGGAGATGGAGGGAGGGGGGACGACGAAGACGAAATAGATATAAAGAAGAGAAAGGAGGAGATGGACAAAGAGGTGGACCGTGGGAGAGAGGACAAGGGGAGGGGGAGGGAGAGAGAGAAAGAAAGAGAGAGAAAGAAAGAGAGAGAGAGAGAGAGAGAGAGAGAGAGAGAGAGAGAGAGAGAGAGGAAGGGAGAAGGAGATTGAGAGAGGGGGGGGAGAGAGAGGGGGAGAGAGGAGGAGATTGAGAGAGAGAGAGGGAAGGAGGGAGAGAGAGAGAGGGGGGAGGGAGAGAGAGAGGGAGGGAGGGGGAGGGAGAGAAAGAGGGAGGGAGGGAGAGGGAGAGGAGGAGATTGACAGAGAGAGAGGGAGAGGAGGAGATTGACAGAGAGGTCATGGGAGAGGGAGAGGACAAGGGGGGGGAGAGAGGGAGAGAGGCAGAGGAGGAGATTGACAAAGTGGTCATGGGTGAGGGAGAGGACAAGGGGGGGGGGGGGGGAGAGAGAGAGAGAGAGAGAGAGAGAGAGAGAGAGAGAGAGAGAGAGAGAGAGAGAGAGAGAGGGAGGGAGAGGAAGGCGGAGGAGGAGATGAACAAAGAGAAGGAGACAAAGAGATGGACAGTCATAGGGGAGAGAAGGAATTTCAGACGTATAGCCACTTCCCATACATAATTAGGAACTCTGAAGCATTGCCAGGTTCGATAGTGACTTTCACCAAACCTTCTCCTATCAGTTCACCTGTTAGTCACACATGCAGACAGAAGAAACGCAGCACAGAACCTTAATTTAGTAATATATGTTAACAAAATTCTCCTTTCTCGATATTGCTAGTCTGCATTTTACATCCCCTCTGTTTTGGCGATCATCAGTCATTTTGCTGCTCACATAGCAAAAGACGTGTCCTACTTTCAGTGTCACACTTACAAGTCAACACTGAGGCGACAAAAACCATGGGCTGCCTGCTAATATCGTGTGCAACCTCCTTTCTCCCGGCATAGAGCAGCATTTCGACGTGGCATTGACTCAACAAGTCGTTGGCCGTCCCCTGCAGGAATACTGAGCCATTCTGCCTCTATAGCCGTCCATAATTGTGAAAATGTTGCCGGTGCAGGATTCTATGCACAAACTGACCTCTCGATTATGTCCCATAAGTGTTCGATGGGATTCGTCTCGGGCGACCTGTGTGGCCAGATCATTCGCTCAAACTATCCAGAATGTTCTTCAAACTAATCTCAACGAATTGTGGCACAGTGACAAGCCGCATTGACAGCTGTAAAAATTCCATCATTGTTTGAGAACATTAAGTCCACGAATGGCTGACAATAGTTTCCAAGTAGCCGAATATAACCATTGCCAGTCAGTTGTTGTTGTTGTTGTGGTCTTCAGTCCTGAGACTGGTTTGATGCAGCTCTCCATGCTACTCTATCCTGTGCAAGCTTCTTCATCTCCCAGTACCTACTGCAACCTACATTCTTCTGAATCTGCTTAGTGTATTCATCTCTTGGTCTCCCCCTACGATTTTATACCCTCCACGCTGCCCTCCAATACTAAATTGGTGATCCCTTGATGCCTCAGAACATGTCCTACCAACCGATCCCTTCTTCTGGTCAAGTTGTGCCACAAACTCCTCTTCTCCCCAATCCTATTCAGTACCTCCTCATTAGTTATGTGATCTACCCATCTAATCTTCAGCATTCTTCTGTAGCACCACATTTCGAAAGCTTCTATTCTCTTCTTGTCCAAACTATTTACCGTCCATGTTTCACTTCCATACATGGCTACACTCCATACAAATACTTTCAGAAATGACTTCCTGACACTTAAATCTATACTCGATGTTAACAAATTTCTCTTCTTCAGAAACGCTTTCCTTGCCATTGCCAGTCTATATTTTATATCCTCTCTACTTCGACCATCATCAGTTATTTTGCTCCCCAAATAGCAAAACTCCTTTACTACTTTAAGTGTCTCATTTCCTAATCTAATACCCTCAACATCACCCGACTTAATTCGACTACATTCCATTATCCTCGTTTTGCTTTTGTTGATGTTCATCTTATATCCTCCCTTCAAGACACCATCCATTCCGTTCAACTGCTCTTCCAAGTCCTTTGCTGTCTCTGACAGAATTACAATGTCATCGGCAAACCTCAAAGTTTTTATTTCTTCTCCATGGATTTTAATACCTACTCCGAATTTTTCTTTTGTTTCCTTTACTGCTTGCTCAATATACAGATTGATTAACATCGGGGAGAGACTACAACCCTGTCTCACTCCCTTCCCAACCACTGCTCCCCTTTCATGTCCCTCGACTCTTATAACTGCCATCTGGTTTCTGTACAAATTGTAAATAGCCTTTTGCTCCCTGTATTTTACCCCTGCCACCTTTAGAATTTGAAAGAGAGTATTCCAGTCAACATTGTCAAAAGCTTTCTCTAAGTCTACAAATGCTAGAAACGTAGGTTTGCCTTTCCTTAATCTTTCTTCTAAGATAAGTCGTAAGGTGTTCCAGTATTTCTACGGAATCCAAACTGATCTTCCCCGAGGTCGGCTTCTACTAGTTTTTCCATTCGTCTATAAAGAATTCGTGTTAGTATTTTGCAGCTGTGGCTTATTAAACTGATAGTTCGGTAATTTTCACATCTGTCAACACCTGCTTTCTTTGGGATTGGAATTATTATATTCTTCTTTAAGTCTGAGAGTATTTTGCCTGTCTCGTACATCTTACTCACCAGATGGTAGAGTTTTGTCAGGACTGGCTCTCCCAAGGCTGTCAGTAGTTCTAATGGAATGTTGTCTACTCCCGGGGCCTTGTTTCGAATCAGGTCTTTCAGTGCTCTGTCAAACTCTTCACGCAGTATCGTATCTCCCATTTCATCTTCATCTACATCCTCTTCCATTTCCATAATATTGTCCTCAAGTACATCGCCCTTGTATAGACCCTCTATATACTCCTTCCACCTTTCTGCTTTCCCTTCTTTGCTTAGAACTGGGTTTCCATCTGAGCTCTTGATGTTCATACAAGTGGTTCTCTTATCTCCAAAGCTCTCTTTAATTTTCCTGTAGGCCGTATCTATCTTACCCCTAGTGAGATAAGCTTCTACATCCTTACATTTGTCCTCTAGCCATCCCTGCTTAGCCATTTTGCACTTTCTGTCGATCTCATTTTTGAGACGTTTATATTCCTTTTTGCCTGCTTCATTTACTGCATTTTTATATTTTCTCCTTTCATCAATTAAATTCAATATTTCTTCAGTTACCCAAGGATTTCAGTCAGTGATCCATGTAAATACAGCCCACGCCGCAGCCACCACCAGCTTGCCTAGTGCCTTGTTGACAACCTGAGTCCATGGCTTCGTGGGGTCTGCGCCATATTCGAACTCAACCGTCAACCATCAACTGTTACCAACTAAATTCGTGTCTCATCTGACCAGCCCACGGTTTTCCAGTAGTCTAGGGTCCAACCGATATGGTCACGAGCCCATAAGGGCGCTGCAGGCGATGTCGTGCTGTTAGCGAAGGCACTCGCGCCGGTCGCACTGGCCAGATTTCGCTGCACTGTTCTAACGGATACGTTCGTTGTACGTCCGACATCAATTTCTGCGGCTATTACACGCAGTGTTGCTTGTCTGTTAGCACTGACGACTCTGCGCAAACGCTGCTGCTCTCGGTCGTCAAGTGAAGGCCGCCGGCCACTGCATAAACCGTGGTACGAGGTAAGGCCTGATATTTGGTGTTCTCGGCACATCCTTGACACTGTGCACCTAGATATAGTGAATTTCCTAATTTCCGGAATGGAATGTCCCAAGCGTCTAGCTACAACCATCATCCCACGTTCAAAGTCTCTTAGTTACCATTGTGCGGCCATATCACATCAGGAACCTTTTCGCTTGAATCACCTGAGTACAAATGACAGCTCCGCCAATACACGCGATACTACTGCCATCTGTATACGTGAATATCGCTATCCCACGACTTTTGTAACCTTAGTGTATTTTCTCTCAGCACCGCCTTATTTAATTGGACTACAGTCCTTCAACTCTAAATAGGACAAAAAAGAAATTTACAAGCTCAACCTAATTAAAAGAAGGGATCAGTTGATAGGACACATACTGACGTATCAAGGAAAGGTCAGTCTGCTAATGGAGCGAAGTGTAGGGGTAGAAATTGTAGAGGGAGAGCAAACCTTGACCACAGAACAAGGTTCGAGTGGATGTAGTTTTGGAGAGATGAAGAGGCTTGCACAGGATTAGTGTGGAGAGCTGCATCTGATCAGGCTTTGGACTGAAGACCACAACAACAACAAAACAACAACTGCATCAAGGAGATACCATTACCTCTGTTTTACTTTGGTTGACGTTCATCTTACAACTCGTTTCAAGACACTATCGATTACGTTCGACTGCTGTTCCAAGTCATTTAGTGTCTCTGACAGAAATAAAATGTCATCAGCAAACTTCAAAGCTCTTATTTCTTCTCCTTAAACGTTGTAAATTTCCCCTTTGTTTACATTACTGCTTATTCCATGTACAGACTAAGTAACATCCAGTATAGACTTCTGCCCTGTCTCACTCCCTTCTCAAGAGCTGCTTCCCCTCCCGTCCTTCGTGTATTATGTCTAAACTTGTACATCCTGTGCTGTGTTATAAGAATGAGTTACTATCATGAGCAATTAAGTGAAGCTCTCATATATAAAGCTGTGCTTTATAACATGAATGTGTATTCCCCTATATTCAGTTGAAAAGGCGATATGATCACTAATGCCTCAGTGGTCGGCACTGGTAAAGCTACTGTTTCTTAAACGTACAGGGCGTTCGGAAATTCCCGTTACAGACTTCTGGGACTTTTAGAGGGGAGTGAGAACATAATATTTTGAATAGGAAACATATTGTTTCCAAGCTACAGCCGTTTTAAACATGTACGCTAGGCAGGTCTGCAACAGGTAGTCATGGTTGGGGAGGTGCTTACGTCGTATTGGCTGATGTCATTTGACATCAGTACTACCTCTTTCACATGGTCACTGCTGCCACAAACCAAACAGCTACTCATTTATGAATTTACGACTGTAAGCTTCCGCAGCAATGCTAAACTGTGAGGCAAGATTAAGTGCTGGCCGCTGTGGCCGAGCGGTTCTAGACGCTTCAGTCTGGACAGCTACGGACGCAGGTTCGAATCCTGCCTCGGGCATGGATGTGAGTGATGTCATTAGGTTAGTTAAGTTTAAGTAGTTCTAAGTTCTAGGGGACTGATGACCTCAGATGTTAAGTCCCATAGAGCTCAGAGCCATTTGAACCATTTTTTAACCACGATTAAGTCTCTCTGCCATGCAGAACTTAATACCACAACAACAGGATACCTTCGGTGCTATTGTCAATAAGTAAAGCAGTATTCTCCAAGACACAAAATGATTTAAACCCACCATCACGACCAAAAGGCTATCAGTGACAATATATTTATTGTACTGAGGCAGTAAACAGCTATAAATGCCACAATGTCCCACTTACCAACTTACGTTGGACTGATGGCATATTTCAAGACATAAGCTTTGCTCATTATCTACCATTGTCCAAGTCGTGTACATTGTCACAACCAACACCAGTTAAATGCACTTTACTTGTTTAGACATTGTTAACTCGACACGAGCAGAAACAACCAGGGAGGTGGAGCTGCCATCCATCGCACATCAGACATCTTCCAACACCCTTGGAAGTTCTCTCTGAATAATGGGTTGGTACTATCACTGCTAACCTTTCCAGGCTGTAGTGATGTGAAGACAATTCACTTTAGGAATACTAATGCTTCTCACAATATGAAGGAGTAACTCAATGCCTAAGCGGAGGTAGTCTCAAAGGGATATGTGAAATAATTTCTCCTGCCTCCTAACTGTGACAATATGTAATTTTGTGCTGGACTGTGTTTCCCTTGGGTTCTGCACTGATTTGGGCTGTCCCACTTGGTCATTGCTGAGGGGGTGTCAGTTCACACCACAAATTTCTTTTCTCCTCAATTATATTCAGTACCACCTCATTAGTTACATTATCTACCCATCTATCTTCAGCATTCTTCTGTAGCACCATATTTCAAATGCTTCTGTTCTCTTCTTACCTAAACTGCTTATCATCAGTGTTTCACTTCCATACATGACTACACTCCATACAAACACTTTCAGAAGAGACTTCCTGACACTTAAATCTATACTCGATATTAACAAATTTGTTTCCTTCAAAAATGCTTTTCTTGCCATTGCAAGGTACATTCTACATCTTCTCTACTTCGGTCGTCATCAGTTATTTTGCTGCCCTAATAGCAAAACTCATCTACTACTTTGTGTTTCATTTCCTAAATCTGATTCCCTTAACATAATGGCTCAAATGGCTCTGAGCACTATGGGACTTAACTTCTGAGGTCATCAGTTCCCTAGAACTTAGAACTACTTAAACCTAACTAACCTAAGGACATCACACACGTCCATGCCCGAGGCAGGACTTGAACCTGTGACTGTAGCGGTCGCACGGTTCCAGACTGTAGCGCCTAGAACCGCTCGGCCACTCCAGCTGGCCCCCTTACCATAACCTGATTTCATTCAACTACATCCCATTAACCTCGTTTTGCTTTTGTTGATGTTCATCTTATATTCTCCTTTCAAGACACTGTCCATTCCATTCAACTGCTCTTCCAAATCCTTTACCGTCTCTTACAGAATTACAATGTCATTGGCAAACCTCAATGTTTTTATTCTTCTCACTGAACTTTAATTTCATTTGTAAATTTTTCTTTGGTTTCTTTCACTACTTGCTCAATGTACAGATTGAATAGCATCAGGTATAGGCTAAAAACAACCTTGTCTCACTCCCTTGCCAACCAATGCTTCCTTTTCGTGGACTCTGGTTTCTGTTCAACTTGTAAATAGCCTTAGGCTCCCTGTATGTTACTCATGCTACCTTCAGAATTTCAAGGAGTGTATTCCAGCACCCTACAAAGCTATAAACACAGGTTTGCCTTCCCTTAACCTACCTTCTAAGACATGTCATACGATAAGTACTGCATTGTGTGTTCCTATGCTGCACTGGAATCCAAACAGCTCTTTGTTAAGGTCTGCTTCTAGCAGTTTTTCCATTCCTATTTAAATAATCCATGTTAATATTTTGCAACAAAAAAAAAAAAAAAAAAAAGTTCAAATGTGTGTGAAATCTTACGGGACTTAACTGCTAAGGTCATCAGTCCCTAAGCTTACACACTACTTAACCTACATTATCCTAAGGACAAACATGTACACCCACGCCCGAGGGAGGACTCGAACCTCCGCTGGGACCAGCAGCACAGTCCATGACTGCAGCACCTTAAACCGCTCGGCTAATCCTGCGCAGCATTTTGCAACCACACCTTGTTAAATTAATAGTTCAGAAATATTCACATCTGCTTTCTTTGAATTGGAATTATACATTCTTGTTTAAGTCCAAATGAACGTTTCCTCTCTCATACACCTGGCAAAACAGATGGAATAGTTTTGTTATGGCTGGCTCTTCCAAGGATATCATAAGTTCTCACTGAATGTCATCTACCCTCACGGCCTTGTTTTGACTTAGGTCTTTCAGTGTCTGGTCAAATACTTATTGCAATATCATTTTATTGGAAGAGCAATGTTAAACTGCCAACAGATTTTCTGTTCGTTGACACATGGCTACGACCAAGAATTGCAGTACGCTCCTAGCGTATTGTACATTTACGTATTTTGTGATAATCTTGTTATTACTTATTAAATGAAAATGTGTGTATATTTTCTTTTTACACACTCCTCATCAAAGAGGACCATTTCACTTAAGGTCTGCAGAATGGACACTGTAAATATATTGTACTGTCTAGTCTCACTTTATGAAATGTCTTACATCTTCACTGTGTATCTGTGGGACAAAGGTATATCTCATCATGTGCAAGTCAGAGGAACATATTTCCAGAAACACAATTTTCTGTTTATCATAGTAGTCAGCTGCATGTTGTGTCAACTCAATGAATCTCTCTGACACACACAATAAGGAGCTGCATATCTTCAAGTTGTAAGTTTGTTTTAGAGACAGGCATATTGGTGAAACTTTTTTTCTGTTTCGAAGAAGTGCATATCAGTTTTGGGACCAGCAAAACGTATTGGCACTTATATTCTTCTGACTCAAATAAGTTTTAGCCCAGCAGAGACAACTATCTGCTTGTTTCGCATATTATTATTTTCCTCCACTTGTTCACTATTTTCCTGTGTACTAAACAAGAAGTATATGTTGTCAACCCGACTGTCCGTCAGTTCTCATAACAGTTTATGTACGAGGTTCCAAGCTATTTCATGTCCCCTGCTAGTATCAGCTAGTCAAGAAACACTAGACAGAAAGAAATGACAGTCTTTTGTCAACATGATCATATTGCTTTCATTATTGTGTCACATTTTGTTTAGCTTTTTGTAGGATTCATTGTGAAGAGGTTAATGTTACTGTGCCGTCTCTATTATATATAAAATTGCTCCAAATCATCAGCAAGATTGAAGTGAGAAGGATGTTCTGTGGATTCTGGATGGTGAAAGATATAGAGAAGCCGAGACAGTATTTAGCTCCACTTATTAAGGTAGTTTCCTAAAGCAAGGTCACATTCTGCAAGTGCACAGTCTCACATAAACGTAACAAAGAAGGACTATCTCCTAAAAGATCGTTTTGAAGGTTAACATACCAGAAACATTTGTGTGATACATACAGAAGAAAAGAGACAGAAGCAACATAATATTGACTGCTGACAAAAGTTCTCGTAGTCCAGGTATGGGCACATACGACAAGGCAAGGGAGAGAAAAAGGCACTGTATAAAATCATTTTCTGCTGTTCCATCACATTTTTTCTGACAGAGCACTGTAAGACAGTTCTTACCTGAATATATACATAATTCACAAATTATATAAGAAACTTCGCAAACAGGAACAGGTTACTGAGGAAAATATTGTCCGCACAGAGACATAATCAATACAGAGTTTAACCTAGGCTATCCAGTACCTAGAAAAGATGTATGTAATCTCTACTGTCGCTTTCAAAATCTCTCCAAAATAAATGAAGCAGCAGAGAAAGACCAGCTCTCAGAACACTAAAAAGAGGAAACTAGAAATCTAAAAAATTAAATGAAGGAGCAGATCCGAGCAATGAATGCCATTTACTGCAATTTGGCTTAGAAGGTGTAAGGTACTGTCTACACACAGCATCAAAGGTCATTTTCTACAGGATAAGACTAGCTCTGTACAATATTACACTATACAGTTTGCATAGCAGGTAAGATGGAAATTACTTGTGACATGAAGGTGTAGTTAGAAACACGGATCAATTGATGTAGCATTTTGTGTGTTTCAAGAACTCCACAAGATTGCAGATGGCCTTCCAGTTGTTTTGTTCTCTGGCCCTTGAAGAGGACAAAATCAAAATGTCAATATGAGCACCACATTTCTTCAGGCTGTACAAACTCTGAAAATCCCTACGATAAGCAGTGCTTCTTCGAGCTTTGCCACCCTTGCGTAGCACTCACCTCACAAACCTTCCTGCAACGTGATGTCATTTTGAAGTCCACACGCAATATTGACAATCGATGCAGGAGGTGCCATATTCATTTTGGCATATTTCGATCTTTTGTATTATGACTTGCAGTATGCCATTTCAAGATAACGGCACATTGAGAATGTATCACAAAAACATCACCCTTATCAGTAAATGTCAGTTAATAATGCATCAACAATATAACCCTTCAAGAAGTACTGTGATAACCAATACATGAGATAAAAATCACGACTAAGTCTTAGTTTAATGGATAGCGTCATGGTTTATGGAGTCAAAGGATGTAGAATTGCATGCTGCTACATGCTAATTTCTTTTTCTCTTCATTTTAGCACCATTAACACAGTGTGGATCTTTCTTATGAATGTTATACAAATACGTCCTGCAGTATTCTGTGTTATTTAACATTTGTCTGATTAGTGAATGAAGGGTGAAATAAATATTTGGCTATTTATTTTTGTATATAAGGCAATAAATATTTGGCTCTTTACTTCAAAATATGTGGTGATTTCCAAATGTGCGGTTAGGGAGGAGCCTAAGAGGACAGTTTAAATTGCTGCAAGTTAAATGATGAGCGATAACATTCACATTCTTTCTTGGGACAAATCTTTTGCAGGTAACACTCATCTCGCAAAACTTCCTGCAAACCAAATGCTAACAAAAGTTGATAGCAGTTCCTGCAGCTGTCCGTATTGTGTGTGACATCAAAATTGCATCATGTTTACTTTTGTGAAATGAGTGTTACCTGCCACTCTTTAATAAAGTCTGATTCAGTCTGTGCCAGTATAGAGATGGCTGCAAAAAATTTTAACAAAATGTGGTATATTCTTGTTCAAAAGAAAAACTGTATAAAGTCGAAGAAATGGACCAGAAGGACTTCTTGATTTTGGTGCTATGCAGAACGAGTGGTTGAAAAATACAAAAATTAACTGTGAAGGAAATCAAGTACAATAGCTTAAGATGAAAACTTAAATATTGCCAATTTGATGTTAATCACACCTTTTCAAACATTTCTGTGATCAACAATTTAGAAATTTGCCAGTTTCCAGAAAACCTAATATCATCATCCAGTCAGAACAGAAATACTGTGATAACTAAAATTTTAGGAAGAGATAATAAAAGACCTCTCAGATCTTTGCCACAACGGGGCATTACCGAGGAACAGTATCACACATTTTACAAAAGTCTTGAAGGAGAGAGAGCCGGAGATTCAGACCATGGTAGCACGGTTGTGATGAAGTTAGTGTGCAAGCGAATGTTCAGTGATCACATTGGTACAAAAATCCACTAATACGCTATAATTGTAACTAGATTTAATCTGTAGAAATTAACTTTTTATACTATATTTTCTCAGCTGATTGCATATCTCCAAAGTGTAAAACGTCTGTTTACGTTAATTCACTTAGAATTGTAAAGACATATCTCAGTGCTGTATTAAACAGTGAAGACTATTTTTAAAGAAATATTTTTAAAGAAATATTATCATCCGACAGCTTTTGGAGTGTATTCTTTAGTGGTGTAGAGATTCCTCAATAAATTTGTATAATGTCACTGAAATGAAAATTCACATGTTAAAACACCTATCATACCTCCTGTAAAATCGCTAAAATTGAGATACTTCCTCTGATCCTCTCACTGTTATTTGATCTAATCTAACATCATTACCTGGTGAAAAGTACTGTGTGGTTCAGAATAACATCCCACTGCAGTGTACAGCAATTACAGTACGGTTGCTGTCAATGCTGTAGAACTGCTAGCATCAAATGCAAATGCTCTGCTCTCGTCAGATGGCCTGTGCTAATGATGTACGTAACTCTCATTTCAGGTTCAGGTCCTGCGGGGAAGCGGCCCTTCGCTGCAGCCCGGCCACCCGGCGGCGTGCCTTCGGCAGTGCGGAGGCCCGCCACTGTCTGACAGTGTCAACACTCGAATAAATTGAATTACGACATTATGACAAGTCTAAACTCTTGCAGTTATTTCTGTGCACAGTCCAGGATAAAGGCAACTGGCAATACAATAGCACACTTCCTGCACTGTGGCAGCTGCTCGAGAACAAATCTCTTCCAAACCGGCTGGCTACTAGCCCGGTCCATAGAGCAAAAAGACACCGCAGTTTCCGGAAACCTGCGAGAACTCAAAGTTTTTGGGAAGCTGCGGCCAGGAAGTGCGCTAATATCTGTACTGCCTGTCCTACAGCAGAAATGTCCTAGTTCTGTATACAATAGGGGCAGATGACAAGAAGCTAGAGGTTATGGCTCGATGCTGAAGCAGACACTCCTCCCACAAATTTGGAAATACATAGGTGTTGCACTACTCATCATTTTTCGTTGAAGACTGCATATACAATAATTGCTCAAATACAGTGTATATTTTTGAATTAAACAATGAAACTTGTCAGTACAGTGGGTTTAATTAGTCTCACAATGTGTAGCTCCCACATGGACACAATATCATCCCTAGCAGACTAATGCATATTTGCATGTATAATCATACTCCAAAAGCTGACACATGAAGACCAGTGATATTTCCTCACTTCATTCACCTGTCCTAATCCCTCTAACTTTACCACTGTGTGAAGTGTACTGAGTAGTGGAGCATTCTTTGAAGGGACAACTCGTCCAAATACACATTTTCAAAAACTATGCTGTGCTACCAGATTACAAACATTTTACAATTTTATTGGAGTGACACTCAAGCAATTAAGACCCTTGTGGAACTACTTCTTATTTCCACTGCTGCAATAACAGAAAAAAAGAATAACTACTGCTTAAAAAAATAGTGATAGAAATATAACACTGAGCAAGGGAATATAACACACTCTCTCTCTCTCTCTCTCTCTCTCTCTCTCTCTCTCTCTCACACACACACACACACACACACACACAATAGAATCAAAGTCTTGTTAAAATATGACCATTTATTTATTTGCAATAGCACAAAACAAAAATAATCTCTACATGGTGATGATACAGACAAGCACCATGTCTCAATGTTCAGTACACGTCATGAAGTATCAATACCAGGGATTGTCTTCAACATAAGAATGGCAATTACACATCAAGTTTTAACATATGAAATATTGTCATGACTTACTTACACTAAAATGTTTTCTCAAATTTGTTGAAAGTAAAACCACACACTTTTTTTCATGTATTCAAGTTCCTTCAAAAGGATTTAAATGTAAATCAGTCTCTCATTAGTTTTGACTAATCACTTGTATAACATGCAGTCCTAGCAACAAAGTACATTACACACATTCTACATATTAAAATGAACAAGAAAACGGATCATGGTGTCAGGAGTAAGTATACTCCACAGGACAAAAGTGGAATCAACATTAAGTGTTTTAAGGAAGGAAAACTAGACCATGCAGCTAAACAAAAAGTTACTTTAAACATATCGTGGTTTATTTGTGGACATTCAAAATATGAAAATGATCTGTTTTCAAATAACAGGAATTGAAGGGAACGACTTGATGAGTACATGAAGGAACTCGATACCTACAGAACCTTCTTGATGTGGCTGCCTGCTGCTTTCACAAGATATACATAAGGCCCCAGCTCTTCATACTGCAGCCCATATTGTGCCTCACTAGCACAGAAGCCATTACACAAATCTACTAAATTTCCTTAAAAATATATATATATGTACTACAGTTAAGAATTTTAGAAGCTACAATATTAAAAAACAATACAAGTAAAGTCTATAATTCATCTGGCATTGAGTCTTATTGTTCAGTCATCTATGAGTAGGAAAATTATACAAGTGTGTTTAATCATTGCCACTTCATAGTCACACCTCCACACCCCTAGTATTGCAGGTAATACATCATGGAAAGAGGGGTGGGGGAGACCAGGAACCAGACAGACTTGCAGTACTGGTCAGCTGAAGGCACATAACTGACAAAGAGGTGGGAGCATATACTTCTACAAAGAGATAATTGCAGTGATAAACACACATCAGTTTTCGAGTAGTTAACATATGTGAAAAGTTGAAACTGAAAGCCGGACGGCAGCCAGTGTGAAGTCGTGAATTATAAGCTGCCACTTAGCCTTTTTGGCTGCGCAGATGCAGATGCAGTGTGAGATGGGCCAGGCAGAATTTGGAAGCAAGACTCAGACACCGAGTCATCCCAGGGGCCTTAGATGGCAACGTACTACCGACAATACGTGGACACCCAGATCACTGTTCTGGTATGGCACATGGCTGTAGCTCATCGTGCAAAACTAACATATAATATGTTCTGTAAACCCTCTAACTTTTGTACAAATTTAAATTACACCTTGTTATAATTAAATTCTACATTTACCTACTCGTCTGTTGAAAAGGAAAATTGGAATGAGAGTTCAAAGTACACCAAGGCATAGGCAGAAAAACAAAAAAGGAAAATATCTACTTTCTCACATAATCAAAAAAATATGTTCCCTACTGGACATTGAGGCCAAATGTTCGAACGCAGAAGTACATTTATTTGAAACTTTTTTTTCCTCTGACACACTATTGGCATTCTGATTGACTGTCCAAGAATTGGGAAGTTCATTGATCTGATTCGGTAAAAAGTACTGTTCTGACACCTGCGTCTTAGGAATATCTACCTCAGCTTGGTCCGCCATTCCGGAATCGACAGTCTGAGCAGAAAGTAAATTGGTTGAAATCGTAGTGTTAGGAAACTGTACAGTAGTTCAGGAAAATGCACTCACGTTATCTGTGGTGCTTTGCAACCCCTATCACAGGAATACGTTAGCCCACACATTGAGTACACAAAAAGCCCTGCAAACAGGAGAACATGTGTGGAGGGGTGGGGAGGGCACCGCTGCTGATGCTGATGCCCCTCCACACACACACACACACACACACACACACACACACACACACACACACACACACACACACACACACACACACACACCTCTCTCTGTCTGACAAAGTGTCTGGCCTGGGAGTCAACCTTTACCTGCAAGCCACCTCCAGCAAAGCACAGAAGTATGCTCTTCCGATCACACGAGCACACAGATTTAGAGTCATATCAGATACAGTAGATTTTCCCCGGGAACTGAGTGGGCCACATAATGTGTCCGCATAAAATAGCGGTAGGACGAAGAGGTCACATGGGATTAGCAAGTGTGTACAGCAAGAAAGAAACCCACGGTTCTGCAGTGCTGTGTCTCATTGATGGGAAGAGGAACTGGGTCTCAAAGAGTAGTGATACTGAAACAATCTTAATGCTTCCCAGGCTTGAAAAAGGTAACACGGGACTCTGAGCTGTCTGCACATATAAAACAGTGTGCGAGTTCTGACAGTGTCTCTATGGGCAAATATTGAACCAAAAGAAACACCAGATCTGTTAGCAGCTATGCTATCCTGAGGCACGACCTCATTATCCGAGAACACATGTTTCTTCAATATCTCTGGCATTACACAGGCAGGTGCTTTCGGCACAGGATCATAAAAAAAAAATATCAGAATTCAAATAGCAGGTAATTTCTGCAACAGTCATCCAGCACTACCCAAAGATGGGGTCTAGCTGCTGTGAGATCGAAATGGGTGCAGAATGGAAACAGTGCCTTAACTGATACTGGAAGCAGTCGACTGCAGGACAGAGCATTAAATCCCATTCCGGCATCAGATAGTAGCCTTGAATATGACCCCCACCAATACATGAATGAACAATAAGATTTTAAGTAAGTTAGCCACAGTAAATTATACTTAATATCAAACGCAAAAAACAGTATCAGCTTTAATGTATCAGTTAACACAATGCTAGAAGAAGGGACAGATTCTCTGTTAATGGCACAAAGAGAGACATAAAAAAAATATACATATACATCTACTTTGGCACACAAATACTTCAACTTGCGAGCATAAATCTCAAATGCTCAAATAGGAACTAAAATATCTGGACACATATACTGTTACTCACTTCACTATTCTGACTACATGTAAAGTCTTCTAAGGATAAGCAGGATACATCGTATACGTAGTACTGGTAATAGTCGTGAGCACATCAAACACTAGGTGGTGTTCTTTTCTGAAGCAATTACAACAGTTTATTGCTTTTTAAGTTTTAATTTGGAATACTATGCATCAATTATTAGTGCTGTGAAAACTCAAAAAAATAAGGATTTTTTTAAACTGATAAGCAGTATTTTTCCTCTCTAAACATGAATCTCGAAGGTGTCTGAAAATATATATCTGGTTTGGAGTGATTAGAGAGTTAAATGTCTGACTTCTTCCACCAGGAATACTACAATAGTGTTACAAAAATTTGGCCACTGAATGAAATAGCATTATTCCACTAAGCAAAACTGATATATGCAGTATCTGAAACAAAAGCTAACAGGCGAACACCATTCTGTGATACAAATTTCCAATGCCGATATGTTGCGCTATATTACTATTGTTGTCATAAATGATATTCAGTAGACAATTTAATGCCACAATTCTCACTTCAACTTAATCTACAGATGTGACAGGTACTTCATACAATTATTCAGATTGACCAATTATAAGTCAACACATGTAGATACTAGACACAGTTTTACATTTTCTAAAATAATACTCCACACACAAACTACTATATAAACACTGACAATGATTTCTTTTAAGAAATTATATATTTTGATCAGCAGTATTGTGTTGGGTTCATAAGTACATTTTATCTAATAAACAGTGATGATAAATTCTGTCAAAAGGGAAATATACTGGTGAATCCAATTGCATATTTTCTTGGACATTGATGAAATATAAACACAGTTCTTGAACAGGTAACTTTGTTACACTCAAGTATATGTGAGATGTACTTTCTCTACAACAACTGTTTGATAATTACCTGCTCAACAAATTAATTGTACACAGTAATTTGCAATCTCTGCAAAACTTGAAAGATCTGCAGTACTTCTACATTCAGATTAATTCATCATGTTTTTTGGCCTCTGTCAAAACAGTTTTAAAACACCCCTGAGTTAAAAGTTAACAATGGAAAATCCAGGATGGAATAATGATAATATCATAAAAGAATAGACTGTTACACTCACTATATAGCAGAGATATTTAAATTGCAGACAGTCACAATAAAAAAAGACTGCTAAAAATATGAGCTTTCAGCAAAAAGACCTTCTTCTAAAGGAGACAACATGCACACATTCACGCAAGCACAACTTGCACACACTACCACACACTACCACTGTCTCTGGCCACTGACAG
This sequence comes from Schistocerca nitens, assembly GCF_023898315.1. Taxonomy (NCBI): domain Eukaryota; kingdom Metazoa; phylum Arthropoda; class Insecta; order Orthoptera; family Acrididae; genus Schistocerca; species Schistocerca nitens. The sequence goes on along the minus strand of NC_064623.1, from coordinate 67,176,918 downwards.
CAGCCTCAATGGGCAGAAGCAGTGGTCATGTACGTGTGAGTTGTGCTTGCATGTTGTTTATTTTAAAAGAAGGCCTTTGGCTGAAATCTCACACATTTAGAAGTCTTTACTGTTCTGTATGTCTGTAACTCAACATCTCTTCTATATGGTGAGTAGTAATCTATCCTTTTCATAATATTGTCCAAGTTAAAAGTACTTCTTCTAGTCCTAAAGTCTCGAATGTCGTCAACTGTGCAAATAAGACTGAATGACTGCTTTCAAACTTTCCAGAAGGAAACAATATAGCTGGTGAAGCAACTGCAACAGTTGCTTACGAAAAGAACTGTAAACATCTCTAATGTGAAATGAAAATAATACATTAATGTCACCCAGGCAAAGCTGGCAACAAACAAAAAATGAAACTAAACCAACAGCTTATTGGTTAACATCAGTTCAGAACACTGCTGCATTATTTTTTATATTTCAATGGATACAGCAAGCAATAAAAAGAACACAAGAGCACAACGCTTCAAAGGCAAATGTTTGAAATAACTACACAAAATCATTAAAGAAAGTTGTGAGGACTTTATCAAAATGTTGCCTCTAGAGCTTCTAACACCACAGCCTTCAGATTTGAGCCTCCAGTTTTGTGTTGCAGGCTTGAGAACAGCTGGAACTGGGATGTGAGGTATACTATCAAAACTTGCACCTGCATGAGCAGCTTTCAATAAATTCACTTTCAAGTTCACAATTTTGGTTTGCACTTTTGCTGAGGAATCGGCATAGTTATCAGGCTATCTGGAAAACCTTAAGCTTCGATCCATGTGAGAGGACACTTTTTTATTTTATGTTAATCTATGATAAACTACCTCAACATTTTAAGACACAACCACGACTTTTCCATTTCCTCACGAGGAGCACTACATATTCACAACGACACAAACCGTAACGTTTGTTTTTCAATCGTACATCAGAAATACGTTAATGAGGTCTACAACTGCTTTTAAATGGCATCCACAAATAAAATGCTCCTTTCTTTTTCCATATTCTGCTCTCACTCAAAACAACCACCAATTCAGGTACTTTATAAGAGAAATACAGACAACAGATAAAAATGGTGATTGTGGATTTCTTCAGATCTATGCATTTACAAAGCAACAAATGAATATTTAAGTTCCAAAGTTCTAAATCTCAAACTATTATTGAAGTGTCTTGTTGCTTTTCTGTGAAGCAATGTTGAAATACCTAAATAGGGACTCAAACGAGGTCTAAAACAACGTAAACTTCTCTTGTTCAAAAAACCTGTTTTTCCTTTCTCATTAAAACTGATGACTTTACTTAAACTCATAACATATTATTCATGTCAACCATACTGAAAATAATATTACATTCTTAAATTGTTTATTCAGTCACTCGTTTCCTAAAATCTCAATACATCTTAAATAAAACTGATAAAATAAAAAAAATCAAATCTGCTTCAACTTCAGTAGACTACTGCGATGGTTACGAAGCTTCTATTTAGTCAAGTGAAGGACACCCAAGACCACACAAGATACCATGTCACATACATTACAAAACATCTAGTCCAAAAACAGATGTAAAAACATTTTGCCAACACTGTTACTACAAATAGAATAGAATACAATAAGTACAGTGGCACAAAATAGAGAAAGATTTTTAGGGTACAGTGTTGGGGATGTCACAAGAGGTGGAAGATTTCATTCTACACGTTTCAGCTCCCATTCAGTTATGGCTATTTCCCTGAGTTAATCTACATAATTATCTACAATGCAGAAAAAAAAGATATACTTCCTAAATTTTTATAGTCACAACAAAAAATTGTGTTATTACAAACGCATACTTAATAATAGTTTCTTAGTCTTCATATAGCTGTAATAATGTATACCTATATACCAATGAGCTGTAGAAAAATACTGGACTCTCACTCAAAAATACATTTCAATATGAAATCAAACATTATTTATGAAATAAATATCAACAGAGATATACCACAACAAAAGTCTGAACTTTGTGGTATGCCCAAAGCTAATTACTGGAACTGAAAAGAAAAATTCTACATTAAGTTTTATGTTTTCAATTTTAAGCTCAAGAAAGCTGCTTTAATTCTTACAGTATTACTTCATTATAAATGAAATATAGCCGTCAGTTTAGGACTCATATCCTCACTTAATGTCAGTTTCTGGTAACGTTCCTCCCTGTCTTCCAAACACACTATTCCCATAGTAACAACAACAGACACTGCCAGAAATCTGCATAGTAATCTCTATAGCCTACGGGGAAAAGGATGTCTAAAATAAAACTAAAAGCACGTAAAAATGGAAAATACAACGCTAACTGGGTGTGGAGGGAAGTAAAGACAAATGAAAATGACAAGTGATATTTTGCAGAACAACTTACACCTTCATCTCAGAAGAGAGAGAAAGTCAAAGAAACGGATCATTCAGGGCTTTAAACTGTGGATGACTCACATCAAAGGAGACACGGCAGGCACAATGGGATGCAAAACACTGACAGACTGCAAAATGCCACCGAGAGGCTGAGACGTTAAAAGTCAGAGAGGCACAGACATATAGGACAGATTCCAAAATTACAAACACGTATTGCAGAGGTGGCTGTGAAAAAGCAAAGAAGCCTCAAAACTGAGAAAGGCAAGCAGAAAATTTCATTCATGAATGGTCTCATTTACTATAGACCTTCACTCTCCTTAGCCAAGAGAAATAACCAAGCATTTGTGTGACCCTCATGGCTGCATCCATTTTCATACAGCAAATGGAAGATTTTTCTACATCTTTATCTGCTCCAGGATCTGAATGTGAAACCATAAATATAAAGTATACAACTGTGAATATCTGACATGTCACAACATAGCTTGTGTTCTTGTAATGTACATTAGCACTAACTGAAGGGAGCCTGCAAAGGTTACCAGTGAATGCACACACAAATTTTGTTTAATGGCTACACCAGTTTTGACTCTTTAATGATTTTCAGTATCCCACAACACTACCTGGCTAACGGATGCATAAAATTGTTGTAGTAGAGTGCCTCTCTTCGGCCTCATTTCACAGTCGGTATGAACTACCTATGACAGTAGATGACTGTGAGGCTAGCCACCCAAACGTGTCCCCACCACCAGTACCAGAACAGTGGTACTACTGGCTCAAAAAGTCACCTCATAGTCAACCTTCACTTTCTTGTCCTGCCCTGAAGTGATCGGGGCCATGGAGAACAATCTGCCAGCATTAACCTGGAGGATGAGGTCTCTGTGGTTGGAAGTCCCTCTGGCTAAAAGTTCCTGCAGTCCCTCTTCAGTTACGGCGGGCAGGAGGTGGTTCTTGGAGAAGGCAAACTGGTCAATATGCCACCCAATAGTGTGCACACCAGTGCAGTTTGAGAGATGGGCGGGCACGTGGTCAGAGGTCACAGTAAAAAGAATAAAAGGTAACAGATCACTCCACTGTCACCGAGTCCAGAAGTAAAGAGAGCTGCAGTACCCTGTCGGACCCACAGTACTGTGTAAAGCATCTGACCACGGCCTCACAGAAAATCCAGGCAAGCACCTGACATTCGGGGATCGCACAGAGGTCGGTGGAGAATGCTGCTGTCTTCTCGAGACACCAGGTGGTCCAGGCATGCTGGACGGAGGAGATGGTAAGGGAGCGATTGGGCTAAAAGGAATTTGAAGAGAACCTCACCAACGAGGTGACAAAGTTGGGCTGGCGTGACCCTGTCACGCCCTACAGCAGTGCAGTGGGGTGGGAGGGCTGAACTGGTCTCTTCTGGAGTGGCACCTCCCTTTGGCAACAGCAGAAAACCACTCCACCTTACCCGACAGCTGCCAGGCTGACAAGTCTGCCCAGTACTCCACCAGCCCTGGAACAAATGCCAGCTGACAGAGTAGAGACCACCGATGCAACAGGTAGCATTCTTCTTCAAAGCCTGTTTACGTATGGCACACACCCGCCTCCGTTATGTCCTAGTCTGCTCAAGCAGTGAGGAGTCGGTGAAGGGCCAGCCGGACAAACTGCTACTTCCTCATTCAGAACACATCCAGCTCGGCAGAGAGCTCGCTACGCACGGAGGATCGGCAAGTCATCGGCCTTTGACACGGTGCCATATAGAGCGTGAAATTTGTGCCCGTCAACAGGAGCCTCACAATGGCTCAGCAGACAGTAAACAAATCAAAAGAGGCCTCTGCAGGTGAAGACTGTCATGTAATAAAACATTTTCTGCCTATTAGAATACATTTACACCATTTCCAAGTAAAGACAACAATCTCACTTGTGATTAAGTCATACATCATCAATTTTTGTTGGCCATTTTTACAATGACACTGCTTTTCTCTGCATAAAGTAACACAAAATATATATAAAGCTATCGGGTTGAAAATCATCACAGTTGGTGAGGGAGGGAGGGACATGGGGGGAGAGGGAGAGGGAGAGGGAGAGGGAGAGGGAGAGGGAGAGGGAGAGGGAGAGGGAGAGGGAGAGGGAGAGGGAGAGGGAGAGGGAGAGGGAGAGGGAGAGGGAGAGGGAGAGGGAGAGGGAGAGGGAGAGACTATTAGCCATCACCCTGTAGATCAGCAGTAAGAGACATTGCACCCATCATCGTATCCAATTTTTACATTAAAAAATGCTCATAAAGTGTCACAATTTCCATGATTGCTTCGGGCTGAATTCCACTATGATCAAAACCTAGTCGCAAAACAACACTGCTATCTGCTATAAATTCTGCTCTCTTATAAAATACTATTTTCAGGCTGAAACTCAAAAATGTCTGAGGTTCCATTCATTTGCTCTTACAGGAGGACAGCAAATGCGCACTGTATCTCTAGAACAACAGAATTCCGCATCTCATAGTGAGGTGTACCAATCACTCCTCTACTTAAAACTACATATAATGATAGCTCTTGTTTGTAACCTAGGCACTGCAACAAAGTTATTCATGTACACCATTATTCAAAATATATACTATACCAGTAACACTCACACGAGAAAAGTTTAATATTACAAGAAGGCAGGATGTCTTGCCAGGAGGTGAAAATTTAAGTATGCTGAAAGATACATTTAAAAGTAGAAAAAATAATCTGTAGCTTTCTCCTCAAGAAAATAACTAATAATTTCAAAAGCTACATTTGTTTTTTTATACTTTTAAAATTGTGATCCAACAAGCTCAGAATTTCATCTCTTGGAGGCAAGTACTGGCCAGATTTCCAGCCTTCTTGTAATTACACTATGCATAAGCACACGTACATACATTACAAATATTTTAACATCCACAGTACAATATTTCTCAATAAATAAAAAGCAGTCAACATATTTGTACAGATCCACAGTGACACTACAGAATTCTGGTTAGTTCCAATAAGCTTCGATATATTTATATCCACCTCCTTTCCATTTTAAAACTGAAACAAAATTAAATTTTATTTGACAACACCTGCATTCCTTGAAAACATACACGTGACAGATTACACACTGATAAATGCTACCGTAATATCTAGTATGTTTAACGGCATCATCAGTTAAAAATGTGCAACCTCCTATCTGTGCTCTCTCGTACAACATCGTCAGACTTTAAACCACTAACATTCCAGTCTGTTTTTATGTTTAATGAATAGTATCTATTGAGCAGTCTGGCCAAGGACAGGGAGCTGAAGATTTTCCTACATTTACTGACTAAATGATACGCTAACAAAAACACAGTAACCAAGCTGCAAAAATCGAACCGATTCTATTGTTCTAGGTACACATAAATTGACATCAGTAAGCTACTCAAATACTGCTGTGTATGTAATGCAAATGAACTGCAAACACGTACACTTCATACTACGGCAGTATACACGAAATTAAGGTGCAACTGGGACAACAAACTGTACCTAGTACTTCAGTCTCTGCACCAGAATCAGATGCAATTTTGTAGAAAAAAATTGTTTTTGTTTAAGAGACCCTAACTGACAATATGTACATTCAGTGCATGATATGTATGAGGAATGATCTAAAAATTGGAACATTTCAATATCTCAAGGGTTACCCTTTTTTTTATCACAGAAAAAAGACTGACATGATGGCAACAAAAGAGAAGAACACAAATGTCTGAGATTATCTAAACTGAGAGCACGATTCTTATGAGTAAAATCAGAAGCGACAGTATCAGAGCTGAACTGATAACTGGCAGCACATCTGATGAAATACAGATAAAAGCAAAGTGGTGTCTTTCACTTTCTTTTGCATCCTGCGACAGTCTTATTTGCACAGATCCAAAGGAAGAACAGTCAGTCTGAAGCTGCAGTCAGAGCAACAACAACAGATTCCAATGAAAGTACAAGGAATGAAAGAACCTGTCCAAGAAATGAGACAAAAGAGGAGTCTAACAGCAGAAATTACAGCACAAACATGAAACAACAGCTTTGTAAAATGCTGCTGTTGCCCAGTGCGTCCAGTAAAGATGTCCCACAGGAGAATTACTGTTTTTAAAAAAAAGAAAATGAGGAAGGTAGACAGCAGGGACGGGACAAAAACATTACTCAGGAAGAAATAAATAAGTAATGCCTTGAGATGATCAATAACAAACATGCAAAACAAGATTACAGAAAAATTTTCGGTTTTGGTCACAGTACATTATATCAAAAAGTGAGCAATATGGTAAAAAATATCTAAAACTCTCCAAATTTATGATACTGTAACCTACTGTACACGTAACATAATTAAGCAGTAAAGAACAGGCAAAAATGTTTACACCTTCAAAAAATACAATATCTGAACAGTGAGAAGGTGAAATCTTAAAATGTGATACTGGATCATAATTGGTATCGATTAAATATCCCACCTTATGAATCCCAGAACAGGGAAGGAAAAAAAGAGTAGGGGGCAGAATTGTTTCAGTCACACTTACTGAGAAGACATTTCCACAATTTCCGTGTAGTTCACAGTTTTAACCTGTCACAAAGAGACAGTTTAGTACAAACCTCACTGTGGTAGTAAACAAACCGAGACACATTTTTGAAAAATTATGGTCAGGTACAAAGCTACATTTCCTTTTCATATATTTTGTGTGTTGCTGATAATACATGCTTCTTCAAAATTTCATGCATTCTGATACCCCCCCCCCCCTTCCCGCCAAGCCTCAGGCTTGAGCTCAATTCAGGTATTATCTCAGAGTCAGAGAACACATGCAATTCATTTCACATTAATTTAATGTCGCCTTCAAATACGGTGCAACTATCATTATGGTCTACACTAAAAATTCACATGTAAGATACTTAATACTTTAAAAACCAATCATTAAATTTTAAGCATTTACTGTGGCCACATTTGTCAAACGGCAATACAAGGATACATTTCACTCGAAACAAAAGCCAATTTTCATTATGAGTAAAAAATTTAAGAAATGTGACACAGTTCCCACTGTGCAAACCTCACACGGAGGATGAGCACTTTTCAGTTTGTTCCTCATCAGAAATGCAGATCTAACTACCAAAACACACTGTTTCTTTGAATTCCCAGTCCAAGTAAAGAAAACAATGTTGTAAAAATAAAGTTTCTCATGTTGAGAAATCAAATCTGTACACAAGTGTGGCAACAAATGATTTGAAACTTCCTGGCAGATTAAAACTGTGTGCCCGAGCGAGACTCGAACTCGGGACCTTTGCCTATCGCGGGCTAGTGCTCTACCAGCTGAGCTACCGAAGCACGACTCACGCCCGGTACTTACAGCTTTACTTCTGCCAGTATCTCGTCTCCTACCTTCCAAACTTTACAGAAGCTCTCCTGCAAACTGGATACTGGCAGAAGTAAAGCTGTGAGTACCGGGCGTGAGTCGTGCTTCGGTAGCTTAGGTGGTAGAGCACTTGTCCGCGATAGGCAAAGGTCCCGAGTTCAAGTCTCGGTCGGGCACACAGTTTTAATCTGCCAGGAAGTTTCATATCAGCGCACACTCCGCTGCAGAGTGAAATTCTCATTCTGGGAACAAATGATTTGTTACAAAATATTCAAACTTCACTATAGTGAACTTCAGTTTGTCACTTCCACCTCGTACAAACTGATCTGTTATGGAATAAATAGTACTTTACGAGGTCTAAGTACAGCAACATAATAGAGCTTTGCATTAGAGGTATCCTGTGTTACATTTGACAAAAATACTATTCTAGCTCCATACAGATTTTATCACTGTCAGTGCAGACACACATGGAAGAACAAACGATTCACCTAGGTACACAATTATGAGGGACTGAACAACCTTACATTTGCAAAGAACATGAACGACTACAAATGGAGTGAGTCCACTTCCTCTATACAGTAACGTTCTGTAACAAAACAAAGCTCTTCACAATTACACTGCCAACACATAAAATATACAACAGAGTACACTTCAAGCACGAAGACAATGTTCAGTTTCAGTACCTTTCTGCCATTGGGGCACTTAAGAGGAAGGTACCAGTTAATTAAGTAATCACCTATACCTGACAAATTCTCCTCAACAACGAGAGACTAATACTGTCGTACCGACGTATTCGGTTAACTGATGTAGACATCTCAACGACCTCCTGGCTGCAGCGCCTTCAGTGAAAACAAAACTCTTTCCATTCCACAGTCGACAGCAGCACATGCGGTTTATTTTTGTCCTCCAAAACAGACATTCCTCTGGCAAAAGCACCACTGCAAAAGCAAAAATTTGAACTTTTGAGCAAAGGATATTGTCACAATTTGGCTGGCGTTAAAACTGGCACAGATATTTTGCCTAAACATAAATAATATAAATTTGTTCAAACTAGATTACATGCAAAACTGAAATTAGGTCAATATAGGATTGTAACAAATCAGTGAGAATACTACAAAAGGAGAAGTGCACAAGGTAACCAAAATTGTGTCAAGAGCTCAAAAATGTCAGTTTGGCCAGCTTGACAGTTCATCCACTCCAGTGCCAGAAATACAGCAAGTACTTCTGTTTTTTAGACATAATATTTGTTTGGCAATAGCCGAGTGTCTTCCCCTATTTTGATTACAAATGTAGCACAGAACGTAACTGCTAATGTAAGACAGTATTATTTTATGATGTGAAGACACCCGAGGTAACACCCCTCTAATACAAGAATTTGACACAGGTGTAACAGCCCTTTGCAACTTCACTGTCTAGTGGAAAACTGAAAGTAATACACAATAACAACATAGGCCTACATCATTTCACAAAAATTCAGTGTTCTAAGGAGCAAGGTGCACTTCCGCTCATAGGGTAAGTCGAGATTTGACTGTGAAATTCTGTCGAGTGTTCTACTGCAACATTACTGGAAACGAATTGACATCTGACCCTACAGTTAGTGGCTTCCATTAGGGTGGTGAAGTGCTCCAGTAGTCCAGTCACACTGGTTCGGTTTTGCCCACCTCTGTGTGAGACAGACAGCAGCAGAAAGCAAAGCAAGAGCTCTCACTCACTCTCTCTCTCTCTCTCTCTCTCTCTCTCTCTCTCTCTCTCTCTCTCTCTCTGTCTCTCACTCACTCTCTCTTATCTCTAAAGGAAAGTTGCCGCTCACCGTATAGTGGGGATACTGAGTCACAGGTAGGCACAACAAAAAGACTGTCACAAATAAATGAAGCTTTTGGCTGGTAAGGCCTTTGTCAAAAATAGAAATAGACTGACACACACACACACACACACCCACACACACACACACACACACACACAAACTGCAAACTGCAGTCTCAGGCAACTGAACACTGCGAGCAGCAGCACCAGTGCATGATGGGAGTGGCGACTGGGTGGGAGTAAGGAGGAGGCTGGGGTGGGGAGGGCAAGGGATAATATGGTAGGGGTCACAGACAGTGTAGTGCTGCAGGTTACACAGATGGCAGGGGAGAGAGGGGAGAGGTGTGGAGTGGTGGGAGGGGGTCAGGGGGGGAGGGGGGAGGATAGCGGAAAAGGAGAGAAGTAAAAAGACTGAGTGTGATGGCGGAATGATGGTTGTGTAGTGCTGGAATGGGAGCAGGGAAGAGGGCTGGATGGGTGAGGACAGTGACTAATGAAGTACCTCCTGCATGTAGAGCTTTTAAACATTACAGCTTCAGGTTAGAAATCACACACTTTGACACAACGAGCACAGCACATTACAGTACCTTTGTCAAAACAGTATTTTACTGGATGTTCAATGTGATCTCACTGGTCACCAGTCTACCCGCCTTGATACTGAGCATATTGGAGGAAAAAAAAGCCAAAATACTGGCGCACACAACTGCTTATAAAGAAGAGACTGCATTTGAAGGATGTCGTTATTCCAGTAGAAATCAACACTGATGCTCAGAAGTCCTGCTGCGTCAGTAAAACTACAGACTAAACCCTCGAACACACGGACGCCAAATATGTCTCATGGTTGACAATATCTCAATCCACATGGCAGAACTGTCATCACGGAAACTGCAATATCTTCTGCTCGACGTGCTCCACACACTGCCGCAGTACTGCTTGTCAGCTCACCAAAATTACGAACACAAACCTCTCACTCACTCCACCATAGAGTACTTTGTGCTCAGGTGTTAGGTGACTGCAGTGAGATGGAGTGAGTGACAAACGAAGAGTGTGTGTACCTGTTTAAGAGTCGTACATTCAGAAGATCACAACTTCATAATACGATGCTTATGGCCAAGGTTTTCACGCTAGGTAAATTTCTGAGGCTGATATCTTGCAAATGTGCCTATTTCTCCTCAAAATATGAGGTTGAGTTGGTGATGTACCCTTGTGAGAACAGTTCTCTTAGTCTTTCTGTTTCCAGAAGATTTTTTTGAGTAACTACTTCTGTCAAATTTTTAGAAAGTACTGCAAAATCGTCTGCAACAGATGGACAAGTTTGCCTTAATTCCATTAGATTTCCATCCTGGAATTACTGGTGCAGTTTTGTGATTTTCAAGTACCAAATTCCAAATCCCCACAATTACACTTAAATTACAGTTGAAAGGTTAACATGTCTCCTCATCTAAACACAACTTCTTATTTCAAATGGCTGGGATGTTACTCCCACCAAGAACTTTTTTTTTTTTGCATGTTCAGGTACCGCCTCTCCTGACAGCTGACGCCGATCCCCCTGCTCGTGCACCTCTGATGTTGATGTCTAAGCTGTACCTAGTGGGCCCAAGCTATCCAACCATGGCTCCCAGAACTCACCCCTCATCCCCACAATTCCATCAATACCTTTTTCCTGTTTTCCAAACTTCACAGAAGTTCTCCCACACCTCTTACCCTAATAGTTTCAACCACGAAACGAATATCCCGTGTTTCACTCCTAGTCCGAAACACCACTTCAGAATGTCAGCAAGTTTCAAAGCAACATGTTATGCTCTCCACTACAATGTGGTGGATTGATCATAGTAACAGTCCCCTCCTCCTCCCCCCCCCCCTACCCCCACCCATCTCTTCAGCTGAGGGTACACTATATCTCTGCAGTACCATTTCTTCCAGTGTAACATTGGGTGCAGAAGATAAACAACAAGTCCTGTTGTTGCTGTGAGATGGCTACGAGAGGAACATTACAAGTATGGGCGAGATTTGCTGACGGCCTTATCAGATCTTGTGATGTACAGCAGTGTGTGCTGTGGTAAGGTACGGGAAGCCCTGGACAATAAATCTGTGCAAAAGTATGCAGTTGGCAGGATGTAATAGATGTACTTGATTTGTAAAGGTTTGTCTTGATCACACAAATTTTACAATTCACAATTACCAGTTTTGGCTACAGCCATCTTCAGATCTGTTACGAACAGGAAACACTGGTTTAACAGACCAAGTTCAATTAGCTGAAGCAAAGTCTTTAATGGACACAGTGATACAATAAAAAATATTTACATGATTAACAGTCATGCATACCAACCATACATACCATAAAATATTCTGATGTAGGTATCAATATCAACAACTATATGTTTAGGTACATAGTAAGTATTGGCGATGGCCTGGATGCATCGAGTATTTATACAAATAACTGAGGGTAGCAGAGAGTGCTATAGATAGCGTAAATGACTAACTAGTATTGTAAATCTGATAATTAAAATGGAGAGTACATAGTCATTAATTAAAATTACTTTATGTGGTAAAATGAGCATCTGACAATAAAACTTTAACTGAGGTACAATATACGGAATTAGATATATACTTAAAATCAGCATAAAATGTGTAAATAATAATGGGAAGCTACTAGCGTGGCAAAGTAAATAACACACAACTGTGTAAAAGTCAGAATAAAAGTTTAAAATCAGATCTATAAATTGAAGCCTTTCAGCATGACAAAACAATTAAACATCACTGTAAGTGCACAGTGATTAACAAAACAGTGACTAGCAACTGAAATTTCAATAGTCAATAACACATTCACAGGGTAATCCCAATGGCTCTGCCATTTGGTATGTCAGTTCATGTTTTATTGTCAGATGCCCATTTTGCCATGTGAAGTAATCTTAATTAATGACTATATATACATGCATTTTAACTACATACTAAATTTACAATACTGGTTACCTATGTACCCTAGCTGTAGTGCCCTCTGCTGGCCTCAGTTTTCTGTATAAATACTGAATGCATCCAGGCCATCACCAGCACCTATATTCATAGTTTTTAACATTGATACTTTTGTGTTAGCAGAAGAGCCAACACCGTGTTACGAGTGGAGGCCGAAATGCACGCGTTTTAGCTCATGCAGGCTGGCGTGAGGAGGGAAGGACTATACTGACGTGAGGTCTGGAACATGACAAGGAATGAGAATTCAGAAAGCGGACGTAATTAGTTTGATACTTAACTTTAATCCATTAATGATGAACGTCGCTCTTGATGGTACACGATTCACAATATTATCTGTTCAGAATACATTCTTGAAGATAGTAATTATAGTAACTGAATATGGCACCTTGCTAGGTCATAGCAAATGACGTAGCTGAAGGCTATGCTAAACTGTCGTCTCTGCAAATGAGAGTGTCTGTAGTCAGTGAACCGTCGCTAGCAAAGTCGGCTGTACAACTGGGGCGAGTGCTAGGGAGTCTCTCTAGACTAGACCTGCCGTGTGGCGGTGCTCAGTCTGCAATCGCTGATAGTGGCGACAGGCGAGTCCGACGTATACTAACGGACCGCAGCCGATTTAAAAGCTACCACCTAGCAAGTGTGGTGTCTGGCGGTGACACCACAGATACAGTACGTGCGGCTGGTATGCATCTTTTAATTTTCTTATGTATCACTAAGTTCATTATAGATTTTGCTTCAGTTAATTGAACTTAGTTGTTTGAACTAGTGTTTTTCTATTTGCAACATATCTGAAGATGGCAGTAGCTGAAACTGGTAATTGTAAATTGTCAAATTTACGAGATCGATATGGACTTTCAGAAGTAAAGTGCCATAACTTGATCATGGACTCATTTACAAACTTCATATCTTCGATCATAACACCACAGAAGTACAGTCTACAAGGAGATGAGTTGGCAAATTGGGTAAACCTGGAAAGGAATTTAAAATGAGGAAGTTCACTTTCACCTTGGTTTCTTGTGTTCAATACAGATGACACAATGAATGAGCAAGCAGAAAGAGTTGGAGATGCCAATGGTAAATTAATGGCACTGCCAAAGACCTAACAATCTGGGGGAATACAGAAGATCGAGCTCACCGGCAACTAGATACGAGGGTCAAGGCGATCAGATCGTGTAGTACAAAATGTAATGTGGGGAAGAGTGACCACGATCGTGGTAGGAAGGGGGGGACAGGGCTGCCCTGGTGGAACAGCTGGATAAAGTAAAAAGGTTCTGGTACCTTGGAAACGTAGTGGGAAAAACGGTAAGGAAGTTAACAACAGAGGGGGATGAGCAGCATCAGTACTACTGAGGAAAGTGTCAGAACTCCAGTGCAGAAAAAAAGTGCTCCACAGGGGAGTGAGGCAACAACGTTTCTAATCTACCGTGTGCCTATCCTGCTGCATGTTTCTGGAACCTGGGAAATGGAGAAAAGGGATCTAAGTGAGATTCAGGTGTATGACAGTAAATCTCACAGAAGCAAAGTAGAAGACACAGAGAGAGAGAGAGTAAAAAGTGGAAAGATCAGAGAGATTATTATGATAGAATCAGAAAAGCTTAAGTGGTATGAAACGAAAGAGACATATACGTGATAGAATATCGAGAAAGAGGCTTAAATTGAGGTACCGAAGCCATAAGACTGGGAGGAGAGTATTTGAAGAAGAGGAGAGTGTTGGAACAGGGTGGTGGGAGGACAGAGGAAAACAGAGAGGCTTACATGCAAAGTAGACCTGGCAAGTGCCTGCAGATTGTACCTCGCTGTGACGAATCTTTCTATCTCCCAAGAGTGCTAGTCTAGAATGGCATACAGGAGAGCTTCTGTGAAGTTTGGACTGTAGGGGAGAGATACTGTCAGGAGTGAAGATGCAGAGGTGGACTGTAGGGGAGAGATACTGTCAGGAGTGAAGATGCAGAGGCGTGATGTGAGTTGTGCCCAGGTAGCTAAGTCAATAAGAGCATTGCTCATGATAAGTGACTTCCTGTGTTCCAGTGTTGGCCCACCACACAGCTTTAATCTGTCAGGTTACTTTCAAACGGGTGACATTAGTCTGTTGGCCAACTATTACCAACACACCAGACACGAACACAAGCTCCTATTGCCAGAACAGTGCACGGTTGAATGTCGTTTACCTATTTTGGTACTCTGTGAGTATTAAGTGGCCATTTTGTAAGTAAGCACCTTGCCAAATCTGAACGAGTCTCGTTTCAGAGTTCTGCCACTGCTGATCTGCCGTATAGCCAGAGATTTGTGTGATGCTCATACTCTATGAGGTACATGTCAGTATGTCTCACTGATGCCACGAGCAGGGAGTCAGTGATATCTTTCATAGAGGCCGCTATGACAAACTGTCTCTGCCATGGTCACTGGACAATTTTTCAAAATTGGTCCAAGTCTCCCTGCACGAACTGTCATATATGAGAGGGAGTGCACGTTTTTCTCGCCTCAACCAGCTTCTGTTAGTAACATGTTTTCGCTCAGATGGACACTCACAATAGACTTTTAAAAAATCATGAATGATACTCTCCTGTAACTGTAGTTACTGCAGCAATATAACACATTGAGAAAATTCTTCAAACAGAATTATAGAGCATTTTTTGGCTCCGGTATAACAATTTTAAATGCAACTGATTCAGTCCAACAACTATTCCACAAATAGGACAAGAATTCAGGGCTTAAAAAGCATTTAACATTGTGCTATATCTGTAATTGAGGAAGTAAAGAGTCGACAAAACAATCAAAAAATTGCTTCAGATGTTGCAAAGAGGCCATATTTGGGAAAACAACTGAATCCTAGAATCATTTAGACATGTAACAGATACAATTTATTGTTATCAGTCAATCGAAGAGTGACATTCGAAAACCTAATGCATGGGTAACACTCAGTTACAGGGAATATAAAAAGGCACGTGACTGTGGACAGAAAAGCACTGCAACATGCTGCTAACAATGAAAGCTGCAAGAGGTGCAAGCTTATTAAATACTCCCCGCCCCAATACCTCCTGGCTTTGTGCTCTTACATTTCAGCTTAGTTTTGACATACGTTTGCATATTTCTTGCCAACTGGTTACTCATAGGACTTCACTTTCGGGAGGGGGGGGGGGAGGGGGGGAGGGGGGGGGGAATTATATTTTGTAGTATTACTACTTCATATTTTTGAATAGTTGTATCACACACAGAAGGGTGAGTTATTAATTTTGTTTGTCATAAGCAACAACCAGATTTGAAAAAGCTCTGGTGCCAATAGCGAATTACAGAACTTTCAGAATACCTGTGCCACGAACAAAATTTATGAAAGACAGTAAGAGCTTGACCCATTTCACAAAACCACCTCTATGTCCACACACTACAAACTGTGGCGTTTCAAATCAAATGGTACTTTTCACTGTACCATGTATTAGCATTTCCGTCACCATATTAGCCTCTCATTTCGATACACACTTAGATTTACTCCAAAAATCTCACTGCTGTCAATTTCAGATTTCAGCCAGCTTTCTTTCCTGGTATAATATGCTCTCTTCTGCTTTTTAGAACTGTTTCAAACTCTGTAACTTGGTTGCAAATGCTTCGTAAGTTGATCACAAGGATTTTAATTTGTTTCGGGTGTGGGGAGAAAATTTATTTGTTAATACTTTATGTTCTCGTACAGCTGTTGTTTTTTGGCTTGGACAGTATGTCGCCTAATCTAATACCCTTTGAGCATTCCCTTTGCACATTCAGCTACCCAGATACCCAATGTGCAGCGCACCCCTGATCCATTTAGAGGTTCTCCCACCTTCTGCATTCTTTTAAGAAATGACGGTCTGGCCTGTTGCAGAACCTTCAAAGTCTCCAATTCAAGCCTTTCAGTTGACTCAACCTTGTGTAAGAATGGATGCTGCTGTTTGAGCATTGTTCCATATCACCTACCTTTTTGTATTACCTGAAACTGAGTGTTACCCATGCATATGAACCATAGTGACCATGGCCGCGAGTGTAGAAGTGTGTAACTCTAATACGAGAAAAAGCTACAGTTATGTGCTAAAAAAGGGAGTTCGCGAGAATTGTAACGTCGAAATAACAAATTTAAGAGAACGAGTTTCAGGTCTACAATTCTTAGTCAACACTTTAAGAAGGGAAATCACCACACTCAAGAATGAAAATCGGGAACTACGGTCAAAGAACAAATCAAGCAAAGTGGCACCTGACAAAAGGCACAAATCGTCCGAGTGGAAAGAAGTGACACACAAAAGTAGGAATTTAGCTGGAAAAATCAAAACAAACTTTGCAACAGCAGTTACATTTACGGATAAAAACAAATACGGTGTTCTGCAGTCCAGTGACGGTGTTAAAGACAGTGTAAATGAGCCAGACCATTCAAAAGACAATGCGCTGAAAACGAATAATCACTCTGGGAAAAATGTTGATAAACGGGGAACAACAGGTAAAAAGAACAGTATGCTTTTTCTAACAGACAGCCATGGCAGGAATTTATCAAGTATGTTTCGAGAAATAAATCGAGACTTAGCAGTGACCAGTGTTGTTAAACCTGGAGCGGGAACTAAACACGTTTTAGACCCTTGCATTCAAACAAAATCCACGCAAGAAAATGACTTTGTCGTATGCATAACGGGATCAAATGATGTTGTGAAAAATGAAGCAGAGGTCTGCGTAAAAGCGTTTCAGAACTTTCTAGAAAAAAATAAATCAAGGACTATAGTTGTTGCTACAGTGCCTCATAGGCACGATCTAATCTATAGTTCGTGCGTTAATAAAGAAATTCGAAGAACGAATATTAAAATAAAGAAACTGTGCTCTGAATATGCAAATTGTGCTGTGGTCGATGTAAGTAAACTGCGGCGTAACCTTCACACCAGACATGGGCACCACCTAAACTATGAAGGGAAAAAGTTTGTGTGCGAACGTGTCAATGAAATAATTAAAGAAAGACTCACACAGAATAAAACAATCTACGAAAGTAGCGGTTTGAGTAATACCTGGAATGTACGCCATTTTTTAGTATAAAAGTCTGTCAATCGGCGGGTAATAAACCTCCTGTACTTGAACTAGGTGCTAAAAGCGACATTCAAATGAGAGAGTGTTCACAGACAATAAACAATAAAGATAAATCTGTTACTGTGATGCAAACGAACATTCGCTGCATTAGGAACAAAGTATTACAATTAGAACATTTTTGCAGTATTGAAAATGTTGATGTTGTTTGTATCTCAGAACATTGTTCCTCAAGGGTATGCTGTTGTAGACATTATGTGCAGAAGTCAAAGAAAGAATGGAGGTGTCCTAATATTTGTTAAAGATAGTATAATGTTTACTAAAATAGATGTTAGCTCTTACTGTGCAGAACTAGATGGAGAATTTAGCTGTATAAGACTAAACGTAGAGAATACTATAATTGTTAGCTTATATAGATCACCAGGAGGAGATGTAAATACATTTTTCGAAAGATTTGAGCTGCTTATGAGGAAAATACTAAAATCTAACATAAAACTAATTATCTGTGGCGATTTCAACATTGAAATGACCAACAGTGATGAACATGTTACTAGAACGTTTTTTAATATCTTAAGATCACTAAATTTACAATGTACAAATTACACACCAACACGGGATAAGGCGTGCTTAGATAATATTATAGTAAATTTTTCTAGAGATATGTATGACGTCAGACTTGCCAGTGGAGCCCTAGCTGATCATGAACCATTGATTTTAACATTCTCCTGTGATCAGTTGCCTAAATCAGTCAGAGTCAAGTCTAATGCCACATGGGTAAGAGGGCAGAAAGATGAATATATTAATTTATTTATTGACAGAATATCTGATGTTAACCGGGAATTTGTATACAACACACAACCTGAGAAGGGTGCTGGTGAAATGGTGTTTAACAACTTCCTGGAAATACTCATAGGTTTATGGTACTCCTGCTCACCATTAATCAAAAGTAACCCTAAGCATAAACAGACAAACAAACAGCTAAAATGGTATACAGATGAGCTAGCTCTCACTAGGGAGGAGATGCTCAGACTGTACAGAATATATAAAAATTCTTGTAAACAAGAACCTGAGCTAGATAATACTTCCTATAGAGCTTATCTAAAATGTAAAAAAATCTACAAAGACAAACTGTCCTTGGCCAAAAAACAAGCATGTGAACATTACATTGAAAGTGCTCCCAACAAATGTAAAGCAGCATGGGATATCATCAACCAATATAATTCACAAACCCATACACAAGATGCAATGCTGGTCCCAGAAGAAGTAAATAATTACTTCCTAACCTCAGTGAGCGAGCTGAAAAACAAAATCAAGCAAAATGGCACTTGTGCACTAGATCATCTTGGTGCTGTGCCCCATAGGATGTATACTTTCCACTGGAATGTTGTCACCCCAGAGGATATTGTAAAAGCTGTGGCAAGGTTCACCAACTCCAAAAGTATGGACTGTTATTGGTTTTCTAACTATGCAATGAAAAAAATAATACACCTTATCTGTCAACCTCTTTCTTTCATTTTCAATGTGTGTTTAGAATCTGGAGTTTTCCCAGATGCACTCAAAACTGCTAAAGTGATACCAGTCTTTAAAAATGGAGATAAGCATCTGCCCCAAAACTATCGACCAGTTTCTATTGTCCCAATTTTCTCTAAAGTTTTTGAATATGTAATGAACAGTCAACTAAATACCTATTTTGATAAGCATGATCTCCTCTCCAACAGACAGTTTGCGTATCAACATGGCTAAAGTACCACTACTGCTGTCACTGAAGTTGTTAACCAGGTGTTAACGGCATTCAAAAATAAGGATCTAGTATCAGTCGTACTTTGTGATCTTAGCAAAGCCTTCGACTGCATACCATCTAACACCCTACTTGCAAAACTGGAATTTTATGGCATACACAAACCATCTTTGGATGTAATCGAATCATACTTAAGTAACAGGAGACAGTTTGTATCAATTAAAAATAGATCCTCCTCACTGAAGGAAGTTCGGACTGGAGTGCCTCAGGGCTCGGTCCTAGGTCCTTTTCTGTTCATCATTGCAATTAATGACTTACCTTACCATGTAGGAGCAAATTCAATTGTGTGTTATGCAGATGATACAACATTGCTCAATACACACCATGACACAACAGAACTGCATCAGGTAACACAGGAAAAACTAGAACTAGTAATGGATTGGTTTTCTTCTAATGAACTCCTGTGTAATCCTGATAAAACACAAGAACTAATTCTGGGTTTAACTACAGCTGTTGAAAGCAAATCAATAAAATTGTTAGGATTCCACATTGATTCAAAATTAAACTGGGAGGTACACATTAGCCATATCTGCAAGAAAATAGCAAGGGTGTGTTATCTCATTGGGAGACTGACAGATGTAGTCACTGATGAGTATCTAAAGGTGGTATATTTTGGCCTCTTTCAGTCACACATTTCCTATGGCATATTGAAATAAGAATATTCCTAAAAGGAAAGGAATTAAATTGTAAAAACTTTACAGTAAAGTCATTGTTAATTGTATATTTGACGTTCAGACCTATTCCGCTGTAAGTGGTCAATGGTTAATAAACTGAATACTGAATTAGGTTTTTGCATGTCTCTATGATTGACTGATAACAAATTGTATCTTTTATGTCTCCGGATGATTCTACAATTCAACTGTTTTTCCAAATGTGGCCTCTCTGAAACTTTAGAAGAAGTTTTTTGATTTTTTTGCCTACTCTTTTACCTCCTAGAGGAATATCAGGCACATTCATAGTTTCGATGTTGTGCATCATAAGATCTGCTGTATGAATAACAGATATAGCACCCTAAATTCTTATCTTACCTGTGGAATAATTGTAGGAATGAATCAGTCGCATTTCAAATTGCTATACTGGAGCCAAAAAATGCTCTACAGTTCCATTTGAAGAAACTTACTCAGTGTTTGCTGCAGTAACTATGGTTAGAGGAAAGAGTCATTTTTTTTAAGTCCATTGTGACTGTCCATCTGAGTGAAAACATTTTACCAACAGAAGCTCGCCAGGGTGAGAAAGATCTGTGCTTCCGTTCATATGACAGTTCGTGCAGGGACATTCGGACCAGTTGCGAAAAAATAACTGGCGACCATCACAGAGAGAGTTTGTCATAGCGGCCTCTGTGAAAGACTTCACCAAAGTGCCGCTCGTGATGTCAGCGAGACTTACCGACACAAACTTCATAGAACATGAGCGTCGCACAAACTACGTGGTGAGTCAGCAGTGGCAGCGAATTGGCACTGACAGAACACTGAAATGGGACTTGTTCAGATTTGGCAAGCTGCTTGCTAATAAATTAGCCACTTAATGCTGACAAAGTACCATAAACAACATTCAACCGTGCACTGTTCTGACAATAGGAGCTAGTCTCGTGTCACCACTGTCAGTAATAGTCGGCTGACAGACTGACGGCATCCATTTGAAATTAACCTGGCATGCCAACACTGGAACCCAGGATGTCACCAGTCATGTGCAATGCCCTTACTGACTTAGCTACCCGAGCACGATTCTTAACCCATGTCTGCAGCTTCCCTTCTGACAATACCTCTTCCCTACTGTCCAAACTTCGCAGAAGCTTCCTGCATGTCATTCTGTCACTCTCAGGAGCCAGAAAAATTCCTCACAGCGAGGGACAGTCTGACCAGGTCTGCTTTGCACGTAAGCCTCTTTGTATCCCCTTGTCCTCTGACCACCCTGTTCCATCACTCTTCTCTGCTCCAAATACTCTCCATCCAGTCTGATGGCTTTGGAGCCTCAATTTGAGCCTCTTTCTCAATATTCTATCATGTATCTGTCTCTTTATGTTTCATACCACTTAAGCCTCTCTGATTCTATCATAATTATTTTATTGTCTCTCTGACGTTTCCACTTTTTATTCTGTCTACCTCTGTGTCCCCTACTCTGCTGCTGTGAAATTTCCTCTCATATGCCTGAATCAGTCCTGAGGACAACACTGCATGTAGTGCTCTTTTTTGAAATTCATCAACAAGAAAGGAGTGATCCAACATGACTTCTAAGCCCAGAGGCATCATTTGTTCCAATGTACCCCATGATCTGCAGCTGGTTGCAGCCTATTACCCCAATAGCCTATTGAAAATGTTGACTGGAGCCTCCAAGTGTACACTCAGAGTTTACTCAGTGTTCCTTTCTATCCCTGGCAGCCATTACCCTGAAAGGTACCGATATCACCATACATTCGAACTGCTGACAATTAATAGACACCTATCCTTTTTCATTTGTGTCTCCTCGACACAAGACACTGCAGATTTCCTGACATATGTAGTTAGCCAGTTAGGCCCGCTGTCTCAGTTTCAGCGGAAGACGGCACCTCAAACTTGTGGGTTAGGAAGATGGGTACAGTATCCTAAGTTCTTCCACCCAAGCTATACAGCGCACCTAGATCTATCATTGACATGCCATTCACAGTCATGTGGACAAATAGTGATAATCTTGCCCTTCCTGTAGAGGAAACAGTATCCACAGGAGAGGACATTACTTTAAGTACATTTGGCATCTTTAGTACACAAGTCTTAGTAGCCCTCCCAATACAACTATTCACAGTCGCTTGCTATTGTTGACAGTATTCCAGGTGATTTTGAGTTGCATACAAACAGCAACTAACTCCTCGCTTGAGATAAGCACTCGCAGAGATGCTACAGAGTGGCTGGTGCAATGTTTTACAAAACAGTAAACAAACAACTTAAGTAATTTTTGAGAATATATCTCTTGGACAAAATCAGTGGTCTAGATGCTGAAGTTCATGGAGCCACAACACCTGCTACATTCACCACCGCCACGGTGTGAATGGTCTGAAGGTGCAAATATTCTGACAAACTGGTTACCATTACAAATAAATATTTTGTTGTGGTCAAGGTTTTTGTAATCCATTTAAGAATAACTTTAGACTATGTTTGCTAACGCTCTTTTAATTTCTAAGTCTGTTTTGTTACAATAATTAAAAATTCCCTTTAAGGACCAAAGTGATTAAGAACTGAGAAAGTGATTTTCTTCTTATAACAAGAGAATAATCTAAGATAGATTTTAATATTAAAATGACAGATTGCTATTCTCACACACGAAAGCGCATTACTTCTATCTCCGGCCAGAACACAACTGTGTCACATCAAACGGATACAACAATCTGGAGTGGGTCAAGGAAGAGGGCGGGGGATGGATAGCAGGGTAGGCATGGTGGAAGAGAGGTCACTGCTGCCTGCTGGAGCGTGTAGGGAGTAGAGAGTAGATGGTGGCAGGACAAGGCCGCCAGGCACAGTGTCGGCAGGCTGTGGGGCTGAAAGGGGGTGGTAAATTGGGAGGGGGGAAAGGAGAGGAGCAGAGTATACCTGTAGGTGTGTTGACAGTGAGCAAGTCACAATTAGGGTGAGGGTATGTGAAGAGGTAACAGCACAGAGGCAACGCAAACTGTCGGTTGGTGATGTCGCTATTGAACATTACCTCTCCCAATGACCTTCAGACGCATACACCTAACTACTTTTATCCTAACACACAACTACTTCTCCTTTGGGAGAAGGGAAGGTATACAAACAAATCCACCGCACAGCCGTGGACACCCTTATAGCACCCTCCTGTGCCAACCTTTTTATGGGGCATCTAGAGGACACCTTCCTAGCCTCCCAAAACCCCAAACCCCTGGTTCATTGATGATATCATCTAGAGCTGGACTTCGGGCCAAAATACCTTATCCTCATTCCTTCATAAGCTAAACACCTTTTCTCCCATCTACTTCAGCTGGTCCTACTAAACACAGTATGCCACCTTCCAGGATGTTGGCTCCTTCCTCTGGGTGGCTCCATCCACACCTCTGCCCACATTAAACCCACCAACAGCACCTACATTTTGAAAGCTGCCATCCCTTCCACACCAAAAAATCCCTACCACACAGATTGGCCACCCTGGGATGGTGTGTCTGCAGTGACAAGAACTCGCTTTCCCAGTACGGTGAGTCTCATCGAGGCCTTCACAGACAGGCACTATCTATTTTAGAGCCCCGTGAGTCGATTTGGTGTTATTTTTCGAGGAGTAACACACTGTCAACAGCATATAGTAATTGTGTACAACTGGAAACAAAGTTAAGCCCACAGTAAATAGGAAATTGAAATGTCTAGGATAGCAGACAAAAGGTGTGGCACTTCTTCGAGAAAACATCGACCTCCGACGATGTAGCTGATTTTGGAAACTAGTGGCAAAGTGGCTTGGGAGCTCATACCTGTCAGAGCCTTCACCTTGCCCCTTTCAGACTTGTGTGTGTTCATTACGATAAAAGAAGCTTTGTACGACATCAGATTCGGTAATGAAGAAAGCGATACAAAAATGGCCTCAAGCTCGAGGCAAGGAATTCTTCAGTGAGGGGATAGGGAGTCTCTCAATAAGACGGAACGAGAGCTTACAAATTGCTGGAGATTGCTTGACCACACGAGTGCACGTTTGGGAGCCTGTGTGAATGTGAGTACAATTTCTGGAAAAATAGCTACTGCTCGAAAGCTAGTCTGAATGCTGTTTTCTGATGAACGTTACTGTGCTCAACGTTTCAGTCTGCTACACACGTGTGGTTACCTTTCTCATATTTTATGTATTGCTCCAGCCAGGAATTTCTATTGCTGTTACAACAAACAATTGTATCAATTTAATAAGCCACTTTTGTTGTACAGCTATTTATCTGTTCATTCACTAAACGACCCTCATAATTTCTGGCTCTAGGTGCACAACGAATATTCTGTACCTACTGCAAATGAACTGGAGAAACAAGTGAGCCTGAACATACCTACACGAGACTGCTCGCCCCTCGGCCGGATAGCCTAACAGACGACGCCTCCGTTGCGCCCAGTGCCAGGGTGCCCCGCGTCGACACCCTCCGCCAGGAGGTGGTGGTGTGGGGGCGGGGACAGCGGCGGCAGAGGTGGCAGCAGGAGTGCACCGGGGATGAAGTGAGACGGCAGTGCCGGCATCGGCGGCCGGTGACGGTGGGCCGCCTTCAGGTGGCGCGCCAGGTTGCTGCCGTTGGCGAAGGTGCGGCCGCACTCCATGCAGGGGAAAGGTCTGTCGTCGCCGTGGTGCGTGCGCGCGTGCTTCGCCCGGTTCGCACGGTCACTGAAGCTGTCGTGACAAAATTTGTGTGTACTTGTCTGCAGCAATAAAACACTAAAAATTTGGCACTAAACAAATTGTATTTCAGAGACTTTAAAGTGTAATGTGTTCAGGAGTCTGATACAGAACTCATTATTAGTTGTCACAATAAAGTCTTTTAGTCATTTCTGTAACCTAGTTTGCCGTTATAACATTGTAGATTCCTTGTTGACATAATACTTGTGCAAATAATGCTTCTGTGTGTGTGTGTGTGTGTGTGTGTGTGTGTGTGCGTGTGTGTGCGTGCTTGTGTCTGTCACCAATTTTAATGTTTGTTTCAATCACATCATGAAACTGTTATGTTCTAAAAGGTTACCTGATTTTATAAAATTTATTTCTGTAAATTCAAATGATTGTAATAAGTATATACAAACTTAAAACCTAAATGAGTGTTAAACATTACTCAGTGTGTATCTTTATGCTTTATTATACCTGCATTTCAAAAATATCTTTGGCCATCTCTCGCGTTGAGAGTTTGTAACAGTTCAGATCTAGAGTTGATGAGACTATGTGTGTAATCTAAAGCTCCACATCAAGAAAATTAACAACTTATATCTGCGAAAAATAAATGGTATAAATGATGAAATTTCTATCAACTGAAGTGCGTGGGAATGAAAAACCATGAATTCCACTTACAGAATGCAGAATTTATGAAAAACTTGGTACCAGAATGGAAACTACAATCCAGTTAGGCAACATCAAACAGGAGATAAGTAACAAACTATTATGCTGCCTTTTGTTTAACCCTTCTGATCCACTGTTAGACTAGGTCTGACATTACAATTTTCCACTATGGCTCCAATGTCAGATGACATCCGAAACGTTTTCGTTATTGCAATTTCCATCCACTGAATTTGTTGGAATTTGGTAGTTGCATGGCAGCACTTAGAATGAAGATCTGACAACTCAAAGTGCTGAGAAAAGGAAACACACACACACACACACACACACACACACACACACACACACACACACACACGTGCGCGCCACAGCAAGCACATCTCACGCACAAATGACTGCCGTCTCTGGCAGCTGACCAGAATACTGGTGTGCATGAGCTGTGTGTGTGTGTGTGTGGGGGGGGGGGGGCATCATTTTCTGACGAAGGCTGTAGCCGAAAGCTAATGTGTAAGTGCTTTTAGTTGTCCCTCTCTGCAACTTAACATGTCAACTTCATGGTAAGCAGCAATCTGTATTTTTCGTACATTGGTAATCTTACTAGTGAAATTGTGGATCCTATAAATATGAGTGCTAAAGAAAAGATACAGAAAGTCACTCCACTTACAAAACGCTCAATGTGGCACTTGTGGAGGGTTGTTTCATTGGAAGAACTGAAGGATTTTCTAGGTGTAATATTGAATGTGGCCTTGAATCTGAAGACAGAATTAGTTGACTATTTTACAGAAATCTGGCTAGAATTAGCTACATTTTTTCAAGACTGTTTATTTCTCATCTTCACTCACAAAGTGCCAGCAGCTGATGATGATGCAGAACTGAGTGGCTCTTTACTGTCACCCAGAATGGGGCACCAACTCTGCTTCCATGGATGGCCACACTTTTCCCCAGCTCTTTAGTATAGTAGCACTCTCCAACTTATCCCATGCTGCTGCTGTTTGGAAAACATCACGTAAGTTGTCTAATTTCCATACCTTCAACATAGCCTCGGTAGTGTCCTTTACACATTCGTTCAGCAAGGAGACAAGAACAAGTCAATAATGATGTCTGATCGATGGGACTCTAGAGTCACATCAAAAGGATGACTGGGAGCAGTGTCAGTTATAAAGATAGCTTCCAGTGAACACCTTTTCTTCTTCAGCTCTTTTTACATACCTGGTACAAACGATTTGTGGAACCACTCAGAGAATATTTCTCTGTCCATCCGTGCTTTCTTCTCAGCTCGATATTGCACTGGTAGTGTATTTCTGTAGCTGCATTGCAAACAATGGGACTGTTGGAATTTCCCAATCACAAGCTTCCTTCTTGTCCTTGGCAGCTAACATTTTTGAAGGAAGCATCTTGTAGAAGAGACGAGTTTCATCAGCATCGTACAAAGCATCAGCAGTTAACTCTTCTTTCCCTATTATCTTCTGAATCTTCTTTACAAACTCTTTTGCATCTTCTCCATTATCTGAGCACCTTTCCCCAGTGACTGTAAGCTGGCAAATGCTTTTTTGTTGTTTCTTCCAGTTTGATAGCCAGCTATCGCTTGCGGTCAACAAGTTACTGCCATCAAGTTGTTTGTTAAATGCAACTGTTTGCCACTGAAAAGAATTCCCTTACTGTGTTGTTGTTGTTGTTGTTGTTGTTGTTGTTGGAGCATACAAAAACAGCTGCGTCCAGTTCTTCAATCTCACTCTTTCTCATAACCTTCCGTTTTCACAACTCACTCTCCATATGGATCGCATACTGTTGAATGACAGCTTCTTTCTTTTTGATATCAGGAACAGACACCTCTCCAACATTATACTCAGCAGCAATGGTTTTCTGTGAAGAACTTCGTTCAACTTAACTAAATTTTAAATACTGAATTGTAAGAAAGCCATAATCTCGAATACATGTGCAGTGTTTAACACTGTTATTACCGAACAATGAAGTTGTGCTCGATGATTCAGCGTTGTGCGCATCATTTCTGCTCGAGTGACTAGAGACTTGTTGTGGGCCGGAGTATTGACAGGCCAAACTATTGAGAGCTGGCTCAGCGAGGGTCGAGTGTATTTCTTGGGTATCCAGCAGGTTGGCGCCATACAGGAGGCGCAATATTTTGACAAGCCAACTTCTTGTCAGGAAGTCTTCCCTATAACTCCGCCCCCGACAATGCTGATAACTCAAGCCGGCCTTCTGCAAGTGATGACTGGGCACAATAGTGACTGAAGAGTGTTGCTAGGGCACAGTCTGGCATCCGCAGTCCCCACTGAGATTTTCACATACACTGCTGCTGTCCTCAGACCGTCTCCAAGGCTGGTGCCTGGGCCTTGCTTAATTGAAAACTGCTGTCTTTTATTTATCAACTCATTGTGAGCTGCATCTGTATGGCCTCTTTAGCTCAATCCCAGAAAGTGTCAGGCTGTCCCAAAAACTTGGTGCTGTCATAATTCGTGACATGTCCATTAGAGGAGCAGTATATTGCTACAGCAACCGTTTATTGTCCGTGTGGTGTTTACGCTCTGTACATCTCTTCTGTGCTGTCTGGACAGTCTGATCTACACACTGTAATATTTCTGGTTTTACTGCCATCATACTCAGCTACAAAAAGCTCTCCTCAGAGCAGTTGAGAAGCCAGCAGTCAGAAGATGATGTAATGTGGTGTGAGGTAGCAATAGTGGGTGTTGGCTCAATATGGGTATCCTGAGAACCGCCTACATTGTGGCCGTCCTCTGCAATTGGCTGCTTTATTTGGAAGTAAAGTGCCAAAATGGTAAACTTGTGTTATTAATATTAGAAAAACTAAACAGGCAATTTACTTGTCTTTCATACAAAAGCATCTCTCAATAACTGGCTATCATTCCATTATTTCAAAAGTGTTAACTACCAACAGAATAATAAATAACGTAAATAAAAAGGCAGACAAAGCACTTTGGAGTTCTTTGGGTCACACCTAACTTGGATGGTGGGCGAAAAGGTTCGGCTGTACAATCAGTGTTGGTTCAGCAGTTTTGGAGGACAGACATGCCCGCCATGTTCGGTATCAGTTAAGACTTAATTAGCAATCTCTGCTTTGTAAATGTGATAGCTTGATTGGGAGTCTCAGAGGACAGACATGTTGCCTGCCGCCATCAGTATTGGCTAAGAACTTAATTAGCAACCTATGGATTTTTGGAGATGTGGTTAAGAACTAGTTTTATAGTAATTACATAAAACTGCATTTTGTTATTTTGCTTATTCTCTGTGAAAGTGTGAAGAATGGAAATTATTTGTGACTCATAAAGTGGACTATAATTGCACAGTTTCTTGTATTCTGCTGACAAAAAAGTGAATAGCATGCTGTTTAAACAAACCAATTCAAAATTAAATTATTTTTACAATACCAGTTCCTTGCTAACAGTTTATCACAACCTCAAGACAATGGACTCACGATCTACATGCTGTTTAGTGTGCAGGGGACAAAAACTACAAAAGACTGCAGGTTGGTGAACATTATTCAGAACTTAGGCATTCCACTTAAGGCAGTGGAAGCAACTAGGCATCGCAAATGTACTGCAATCTTAGTACAAACGACATCAGTGACACGTTATCTGTGGTAACACAGAGCAGGTATGAAGAGCGCAAATTTTCGAGGGAAGGAATTTACTGACGTGAGACTGAGTGAGTCTCAGCAGAGGAAACAATTGAAAAGTCTGTGTCGCCGGACATACTTGTGGCCTGATACAGGGCGAAGAGCTCAGCTGTAAACACTGAACCACGTGCCGGAAGCCAATATCGAACGACACGGGTGCCAATGACGAAGGCACACCCAACCCATGGTCAGTCCGAGAGCTGACAATGTACACAAAGGTATGATCACGAAGTTCCATGTGAAGGTCGTGAAACTGAAGGCGATAGAGTGAGGCTAGAGTAATGTCCTTAGGCCAGGGTTAACATGGGTCGCTTCATGAAGCCAAGGCGGTGAAGGGTTCACAGCCACCGGGAAAGTCGCAGGTAGTGTGAAGTAAAGTCGCCGTAGCAAGTGCCGAAAGCAGACTCCAGAAGGTAACAGAGAAGAGGGACGTGCCCCAAGGGATCAAGGGAATCATCAAAGGAGGAGACATAGGATGGGCGGCCACGCATGGCAGACAAACGGCATGCATACCTGCTGAGGAGAAAGTCACAGTGGTAGGACAGTGATAGTTCAGCAGCTTCAGCTTAAAGAATCTCTACCAGGCTAGTGTAAAAGGTGCCCGTGGCCAAATGGATGCCACGATGGTGGACAGTGTTGAGACGGCATAAGAGTGATGGACGTGCAGATGAATAAACAAAGCCCCCGATTCGAGATTCAAACAAGCGTCCAGTACAAACGGAGGAGAGTGGTTCGATCACCATCCCAGGAAGCACCATTGAGGACATGTAGGACAATGACGAATGGCATACAGCGGGCTGCCATTTCAGACACATGGGAGGACCAAGAGAGTTTCCTATCGAGCATGAGCCCCAGCAATTTTGTAGTTTCAATGAACAGAAGGGCAGCAGGCCAAAGATGTAAAGATGGTGGGAGAAACCATCTACGCTGCCAAAAATTCATACAGACAGTTTTGTCTGTGGAAAAACGAAAGCCACTGTTGATGCTCCAGGAGTAAAGATGATCAAGACATCACTGAAGACGCCACTCCGTAAGACAGGTCCATGGAGAACTGCAATAGATGGCAAAATCGTCAACAAAAAGGGAGCTAGAGATGCCCAGTGGGAGACAGGCCATTATAGGGTTAATGGCGTAGCAAAGAGGACGACGCACAGGACGGAACCCTGAAACGCACCGTTTTCTTGCATAAAAGTATTTGACAAGACACAACCCATAACCACCTTGAAAACTTGGTCTTTTAAAAATTCCTGAAGGAAACTGGGCATGCAGCCACGGAAGCCCAACATGTAAAGAGTATGGAGAATACCAGTTCTCCAGCAGGTGTTGTAGGCCTTCTCCAAATTGAAAAACATGGCCACAGTCTGGGATTTCTACAGAAAACCATTCATGACATGGGTGGATAGAGTAACGAGATGGTCAACTGCAGAACACGGTGCTCTAAATCCACACTGTGTATTCATTAGTAAATTGCGCAACTCGAGCCACCATACAAGCTGGGTACGAATCATGTGTTCCATCACCTCGCAAACACAGCTGGTGAGAGACATGCGGTGATAGCTAGAAGGTAGGTTTGTGTCCTTACCAGGCTTAGGTATGGGTATGACGGTGGCTTCACGCCAAAGTCCAGGAAATGTGCCCTCTGCCCAGATGTGGTTGTATGCATTAAACAGAAAGTGCTTGTCCGCAACAGAAAGTTGCTGCAACATCTGAATGTTGACAGCGTCTGGCCCTGGGGCAGAGGAGCAGGATGAACCGAGAGCATGATCTAGCTCCCTCACAGTAAAAG
The DNA here is from genome assembly GCF_023898315.1 of Schistocerca nitens. NCBI lineage: Eukaryota > Metazoa > Arthropoda > Insecta > Orthoptera > Acrididae > Schistocerca > Schistocerca nitens. Next base: position 67,146,183 of record NC_064623.1, on the reverse strand, counting down.
TGGCATTGTAGCACTCACAATTCTGAGAAGAGAACAGTATCACCAGAGCCTCCTCTGCTTGTTTCCAATGGAGGACGCAAAATGGTGGCCCAAGGTGTTGGAGATAGCAATAGGGTCCACAATAACATCGTCTGCTATTGTCAGGACGGAAATTGGCGAATGGATCTCGGTTCCAGAGAGCCATCGGAAGTTGGCCCACATAACAGAGGAAGGGCTGGAACTGTTAAAAGAACTAGTGAATGAAATCTAGATAGCTTTTTTGCTATCCTGAAGAACATGACAACACTTCGCAAGTATCTCTTTATAATGAATGCAGTTTTCCATCGTAGGATGATGGTTAAAAACGAGGAAAGCACGTCTCCAACGCGAATTGTGTCGTGGCATGCCTCAGTCCAGCAAGGAATTGGGACACGGCCTGGTAAAGAGGAAGTGTGAGGAATGGAATGTTCCGCAGCAGTAAGGATAACTTTTGTGAGATATTCGACCTGGTCATCACAACTGGGGAAATCTTGCACCAGGGAGGAGTAAAGCTGCCAGTCAGCCTTAGTAAGCTGCCATTGGGCGTGCACATGGATGGGGTAGGAGTCAGCAAATGGGTAGCACAGGGGAAATGGTTGCTAGAGTAAGTGTCAGAAAGAACGGACCACTCAAGACGACAGACAAGCTGGACAGACAAGCAGGATAGGTCCAAATGGTAATATGTGTGCGAGAAGTCGGAAAGGAAAGTGAGTGCTCCATCGTTAAGGCAGAAGAGGTTAAGTTGGTTAAGAAGGTCAGCCAAGAGGGCGCCTCTCTAACAGGTCCTGGGAGAACCCCATAGGGGATGATGGGGTGGGGAGTTCTTTGGGGGAGGAGACCAGACAGTGAGGTCATCAGTCTCTATGGAGTAGGGAAAAAAGGAGGAGGAGGAGATTAGTGTTTAACGTCCCGTCGACAACGAGGTCATTAAGAGACGGAGCACAAGCTCAGGTGAGGGCATGAAATCGGCCGTTCCCTTTCAAAGGAACCATCCTGGCATTTGCCTGAAGCAATTTAGGGAAATCACAGAAAACCTAAATCAGGATGGCCGGAGACAGGATTGAACCGTCGTCCTCCCGAATGCGAGTCCAGTGTGCTAACCATTGCGCCACCTCGCTCGGTATATGGAGTAAAGGGGATGATGCGCATTAAAGTCACCGAGTAGCAGAAATGGGGGAGGTAGCTGACCAATAATCTGAAGGAAGCCTGCCCTGGTGACATCGAATGACGGAGGAGGGACATAAATGGCACAGCGAGAAAAAGTCAGGTGGAAAAGGAAAAGGCGAACTGCAACAGCTTGATGGGTACTCAGGGAGATGGGTTGACTATGAATGTCATCCCGTATGAGCAGTATGACACCCCCATGAGACCTCAGAGGAAAGGTCAAAACGAATTGGTAAGAAATGTGAAAGCTGAAAGGGGCAGTAAGGGCGCAACTTTGTTTCCTGAAGGCAGAGTACAAGAGGACGCTGCGATGCTAAAAGCAGCCGTAAATCCTCTTTGCGGGACCAAAGGCCACATACGTTCCATTGGAGGAGAGTCACGATGAGGAAGAGATGTACGGGTGTCACGTCGGCAGCTGCCGAATGACAGCCATGAAGAGTCGCTACTACAGGGCACAGAAGCAGAAGGATCCTGCTCCATGGAGTCCACAGAAGCATCGGCTTGCTGGTGCTGCTGGTCTGTGGAGTCCAATGCTGAAAAACAGTTCGTGTTGCGCACCAGCTACACGGAGGCTGGCCAGGCTAAGGTATCACGTGGCAACACCATCAAAGAGGCTCTTCAAGTTGGCGAAGGAGAAGACCGTTTGTTTTTGGTGGACTTCTTTGAGCCTTTCCGGTTAGAGGAAGACTCGGGCATTGTTGGCTGGAGGGGCATAGGAAGTCTTCACCAGAGTACTCCTCCTGTCCTTTCCTGACTACCGGTTGTGTAGCTGGTGGATTTGCCCCTTGAGGTGGGAGTTCAATGGCTTGTTGCACAACTGGATGGGAGTATTGTGATGCTACCTTGACACTGGGCGATTTCACAACCTCAGAGCTGAATTGGAGGTTGCATGTCTGCACGGCCATGTCCTTCATGAAGCGAGGGGTAGCAAGAACAGAACTATAGGTGCCAGACGGGAGAACGCAAGGTTTGCGACTAACCAATAATTCACGAGCAACAGGGTAAGGCACTTTTTCCTTTACCCGGATCTCTTGGACAGCGCGTTCATCAAGATACATGGGACAATCTCGAGAGGAGGCAGCATGGTTGCCACTGGAGTTGATACAGCAGGGAAGAGGAGGCGGACAATCACCCTTGTGCACATCCCTACCACAGGTTACACATTTGGCTGGGTGTCGACAAGACATTCTAGTGCGGTTGAAACAATGACACTGGTAGCAGCGCATCAGGTTCGGAATGTATGGCCAGACTTTGATAATTTCATAGCCAGCTCTGATCTTGGACGAAGCACCACTCTATCAAAGGTGAGAAAAAGAGTGCGGGTGGGCACTAAGGAGGAATCTACATTTTTCATTACCCAGTGTACAGCTATGACACTCTGATCAGAGAGGTAAGATTGGATTTCGGTCTCGATTAGACCGTCGATCAGCAGTGTAAATAACATCACGGGAAGAATTCAAAGTTATATGGGCCTTGACATGAACAGGGTAGCTGTGCAGAAGTGAGGCGGCAAGCAATTGTTGAGCTTGAGAATCAGAAGTAGTCTCCAAAAGCAAAGTGCCATTACGTAAACAAGAGGAGGCCTTCACAGGGCTGGCAATTGCGTCAACACCTTTCTGAATAATAAACGGATTTACCGTGGCGAAGGACTGACCGCCTTCAGTACATGAGACCATGAGGAACCGTGGTGCAGTGGGAAGGGTCTTTGAATCGTTGGCCTCATTACATTTACGTTTCATAGACAATGATTGTGAAGATGTTTGACTCACTGCAAAAAACTCCCCCATGATTGCCAGTGTCCGCGATGGCACGTTCCTTCCAACTGAGGGCCCCCTTCACAAGTGGACGCACCAGCCTTAGGTGATTGTTCACACTTCAGGTCACACTTCCCGAACACCTGACAGAAGGATCATTCAGCAATTTGGAAAGGTTGCAGCTCAGACAATCACCCCTCCCTGGGCCTGGCCTAGACCGGGGGTGTGTGTGAACCCTACCTGTCAAGCTGGGCTGGGAATTGTGCATTACCCAGTCACCTGTTACCTGTCAGATGCATGGGCCAGCCTTCAGGAGCACACAAGGAGGAAGAAGAAAAAGAGGAACCTCATATACCGAAGTGGAGGAACGAGAGGAGACGGGAAACAGAGAAAGGAAAGGGAAGCGAAAAATAATGGTGAGACTGTTCTTACGCCATCAACAGACAATGCAGAACATTCCCAGTACACCCCGGACATGTTCCCCAAGGGAGGGGAAAAAGAATAGCAAGAGGAGAGAAAGGCGGCACGAAGGGCAGAAATGCTGCAAAGGCTGGAGCCCCGTGGTAGCCACAAACAAACCCACCAAAGAGCGGCGAGCCCCCTGGGGGGATCTCCTCATCGTGAAGGGGCTGGAGATATGCAAGTACAAATCTTTATGTGTCTGTTTATGGCAGACATTATCTCCTAGCACACCAACTGGTCTTTGCTTGTGGAGCAACTGATTGTTTTATTCTATCTCCATCATGAATCTGCTGTTTATTCTCTGCTTTCCTCTTCCGTCCTTGGATCTCCATCTTGGTCGGCCCTTCCTTCTGGTGGAATAGAATCTACCTTTCATTATTTATTTGTGCTTACTGTCATTGCTCATCCTTTCCATATGTCCTAACCAGTGTGTTCTTTGAGATTTAACAAATTTCACTATATCTTTCCTTTGTATAAGCTCTTGCATTTCACTGTTGCACCTTACTCTCCAACTTTTGGCCCCTCTCACAGGCTCAAATTTTTTAGCAGTATTTTCCTTTCAAATGCTCTTAGGCTGTTCATATCTGCTTCTATCATCACCCACATTTGTGACCTGTATGTAAAAACTGGTTGCACAAGGAAATAATGTAAACTAGGTTGACCTTGTAATTAGAGAATTCTTGAATACCTGTAAGTATCCAATATAGGCTATGTTTCCATCTTTTATCCTTTCTCACACTGTTATCACTTCTTAAAATGACACTACCTTAGAATTGTACATTACCTTGTATTTGGTCTTGTTTTTGTTTACTGTACATCCAATTTTCCCACTTCTGCTTCCATTATTTTGTAGATATCTTTAAAGGTGTTTACAATGATCAGCCAGAACATTATGACCACCAACCTCCTATCAATATAAACCCATCCATGTGATAGCAGCAGCATCTGGTGAGGAATGATGGCTAGTCAGACACACACATTGCATTTGTAGTTTCAGTGAGCGTGCTATCTGTGTCTAAAATGGAGAAGGCGCTCGGTCTATCTGATTTTGACTGAGGGCAAATTGTGATGGCCCGGAGGCTCGGCATGAGAATTTCAGAAAACGCACGACTTGTTGGATGTTTGAGGAGTGAGAATCTTCGACATGTGGCGAAACCGAGGTGAAACCGTGTCCGTGTGTGTTGGAGTTGGGCAGCCACCCATCATTACAAACATCGGGTATCAAATGCTGGGCAGACTGGTGAAACAGGACAAGCGACAAACTGTGGCGGAACTAACATCAGACTTTAATTCTGGGCAGTGTACAAGTGTGTCTGAATACACAGTGCACAGTGCAACAACGGGCCTCCACAGCCGACAATCTGTGCATGTGCCAATGTTAACAGCATAACTTCAGCAATTACAACTGAAATGGGCATGCGACCACTGGCACCGGATGTCGGTGCAGCGGCAGAGAGTTGTACGGTCTGACGAATCTCTTCTTCGTGCCGACAGGAGAGCACAAATCTGTCATCTTCCAGGGAAACAACTCCTTGACAGCTGTAATGTGAGATGGAGACAAACTGCTGGTGGCACCATTATCCTCCGAGGAACATTCCCGTGTGCATCCACGGGCCAAGTGGAGCTCGTACACCGTGGCGGCCAAGGATTGTTGCTCCTGATAACAGAACACACTCACCCCTTCATGACGATCGTGTTTCCTGACAGCAGTGGCATTTTTCAAGAGGATAATGCACCATGACACAAGACCGGGAGTTAATGGAGTGGTTTGAGGAATCCAGCAGTGAGTTCCCATTGATGTGCTGGTCCCCCACTTCACTGGATTTGAACCAGATCGGACACATCTGGGATGTGATTGAATGTGGCATCAGAGCTCATCAGCCCCTCTTCGCGAAATTTATGGGAATTAGGTGACCTGCATCTGCAGATGTGGTGCCAACTCCCCCAAGGCCTTGCTCTTGCATGCCATGATGCTTCACTGCGGTTATCTGTGCCAAAAGTGGACATACCAGCTGTTAGGTAAGTAGTCGTAATGTCCTGGCCGATCACTGTACATCTCTTGCCACAGTTGCAATATCATCTGCATATGCACATATCTGATTGGATTTCATAATTATTCATCCTCTCTTGTCTATTTTTTGTATCAGACTAGGCAGTGCTGAGCTGAACAGGACTGCAGAGAGACCTGCCACCCTGTTCCACTCCACCTGTAAATTTAAAGCTCTTGGTCATTCTGTTGTTCACTATTACTTTTGCCTTTGTGTCCTTCATTATTAACTTTTTCTTAGCTTGTCACAGATGCCCAATTATTTTAAAATGTTATACAATGTTGGCCTGTTAATACTATCGAACGACTGCTTAAAATCAAGAAACAGGAAGTGAAAATCTACATCATAATCATAAAATGTCTGCATTATTTGGCTAATAATAAACAACTGGTCAGAAGTGCCTCTATTTGGCCAGAAACCACGTTGGCATTCTCTGACGATACTTCTTCATCCTTTCTTTCAGCACACTAGAAAATATCTTTTACTCCATATTCAATAAAGTTATGCCCCTATGATTTTCACAAGCTCACTTTCCTCCTTTCTTATATATAGGACATATTATTACAGTTTGCCAGTCCTCAGGCATGATTTCATTTTCCAATATGTTATTTCTTAGTACATGTATTTCGCATATTATAGGACAGGGGTGGGCAAACGTTGCACGCGGCTCATGAGCGCACAGCGCTGCACGTGTGCTGCTCGTGTGCAATCGTCGACTGGGGTAATGGCGACAGCCGGCAGGTTGCGGCAGTGTAGTACCAGGCTAAGCTGCGGACGTTGATGCGAAGCGATCACTACGTAGTGAACGTTGTATTTCAAGAACCGGAAATTGTAGCGTTAAGCAAGGAAACGGAGAAGTGGAAATTTGCTACCTTTTAAAAAGGAATGGGAGAATCATTTTTTCTTTGTGCATAAATGTGAAAATTCGAAATGTTTAATATGTGGCAGTATTCTCGCTGGTCAGCGGAAGTTTAGTATTGAACGCCATTATAATAAATTTCACCAGGGCGAGAACAATTTATTGTCAGATTCTGAGCGGATGGGGAAACTGACTGAGCTTAAGAAGAACGATCTGACGATACTAGATGAATCTGACGTAAGTTGCTGTTGTCACGAGAGATCTGCAACTTTCTTTCCTCATGTCTCTCATCTAACTGATTTAGCATTTTATGCAGCACTGTTTTCAATTTTTCAGGATGACAACAATGATAGCTCAGAGGTACGTGCAAGTTATAAGATTGTATTTAATATAGCGAAAGCTGGAAAACCATTTGCTGAAGGTGAGTTTATAAAGGAATGCATCAATGACGCTGCTGATTTACTTTGCCCACTAAATGCAAATCAATTTCGAGCTATCACTCTTTCTCAATGGACTGTAAGTCATCGTATAAGTGCAACGGCTGGTGACTTTTACCGTCAATTAAGGAGTGCAGTGCAGGAATTAACTGCATTTTCCATCGCACTTTACGAGTCCACAGATATTTCAGACACCACGCAATTAGTGATTTATGTCCGCTGCGTGGACACTGCTCTGCACATAATAGAGGATTTTTTCGATATGATATCTTTAAAAAGCACGACCACTGGCACAGACATCCTAAAAGCCACTGAAGAAGCTGTCGATTCAGCTGGCTTAAACTGGGAACGTTTGGTGTCAGTGACAACAGACGGAACACCTGCAATGAAAGGGGAACAAATGGAATTTCTTGGATTACTAAGGAAAAAGCTACAGCGTACAGATGAATCATTGTACAGCATCCACTGCATTCTGCACCAAGAAGCACTCTGTGCAAAAGCAGCAAAACTGGGGGACGTCATACAAATGGTTATTTGGGTAGTTAATTATTTGAGATTCCACGGGCTTACACATAGACAGTTTCACACATATTTATCTGAAATTGGGGAAGAGTACGGTGACATACCACACCACAGTGAAGTCCGCTGGCTTAGCCGCGATAATGTACTCAAAAGATTTTCTGAGCTGAGAATACCAATAAATCAGTTTTTAAAGGACAAAGGAAGGTATGACCCCCATGCATTGAACACAACTTTGCAAGGAGAAAATCAACTAATTTGTGAAATGGCTGAAAAGGTGCAAGCTTTCATTAGCAAACTTGAGCTGTGGGAACGACAGCTCTCGTCAGGGAACGCAGTGCATTTCCTGCTCTGTCTACTGTGCGAGAACAGAACTGCAAAGAATATGTTTCCATACTTAGTGCAATAAAAGAGGAATTTCTCAAGTGATTTGGGGATATATCATATTTATCCCAAGCTTTTGAATGGTTCTCGAGACCATTTGCTGTTTCTGTTGATGATATTCATCCCAATTTGCAAATGGAATTAGTAGAGCTACAGTGTAATTCTCATCTGAGAGACAAGTTCCTTTTGGCAAGACGTGTAATAGACTTTTATCACGACTTTCCACAGCAAGAGTTTCCTCGTCTCCATCGTGAAACCGCGAAGATAATGTCAATGTATGGCTCGACATACATTTGGGAGAGATTTTTTTCTGTTATGAAAATTAATATGTCTCAGTTAAGAGCAAACATCAGTGATGAAAATTTACGCAACTGTTTTCGTTTGTCTGTATGTAGAAAATTTGTTCCAGACATTAAACGTATTGTAAACTCCACCTGTGATAATTGAATAAAACTTATCGTAGGTAATAGGTACTCTTTCAAACTATGATTTCTTTCAAGAACTCCTACTTACCTTATTCTTTCATTCAATAAAACAAGCTAGGAAACAAAACGTATTACAGAGGAAGGAGCGGAGAGACGTTATGGTGGGGAGGGGAGAGAAGCGGGTGGCCAGCTTGCCCCTGTGTGCACGCGGAACACCTGTTAACTGCACGCGTGCAAGTGCACTGCACACGTACAGGATTCCTGCCCGCCCCTGTTATAGGATGACCACCAAATTTTGTAAGAACTGACTCTATCCCACCTCCACCAGGTGCACAGTTATTTTTCATTTTATCATGGACTGAACTTCCTGCATTGTTGATCTTTTTGCTTCTTTCCTTTCATCTTCTTTTGCCTCTATATTCAACTCCTGTTCTTGAGGATTTCTGGTCTAAATTGGTATTGAGCATATCTTCAAAATATTCTGCACATCTCTGCAATATTTTTTGTTTGTCTCTGATCATCTTACCATTTCTATTCCCTTACCATTTCTATTTTCAGCCAGCACAAAATGCACACAGTGTCGATTGAAAATTTTCTCTCGTCTTCCCTGTTGCACAACAGAATTTTTTTGTTTCATTCTGTTCCTTTATTTCTTCTATCTCTTGAAATTTTGCTGTCAGCCATTCCCTTTCCTTTTTCTTACATATCCTATGACTATTAGACATGCAGATCTGTACATCTATGACTGATGTTGTATATTGTGTTTTTACTAATATATGGTCAATTTGGTTAACTACTCAACTTAAATTTAATTTCCATGTTCCAAGATGTATTCTTTCATGTGGATAACATGTACTCTTGATGAGTGAATTATTCCTAGCAGCAAACTGACCTAACGTATCTCCATTCTCATTACTTTCGTCATGTAATATGTATTTCCCTGATACTATTCCACATTCATTTCGCCCAACCTGTGCACTGAAGTCTCCCAAGACTAGCAACGAGTTGCACTTTCAAAGTCTTCCTGAAACTGTTCTTTTATTCCTTCCTCTGCTGATGTGTATGCTGTTAGTATTGTTATATTCCTGGAGTTCTCCTTTATTCTCAGTCTGCTGAGTCACTCATTTAAAGGGTCAATTTCCAAAAGACTTCTCTTAGTCTCTTTTCTTGTTATAAAGCTTGTTCTTCTTTCTGGCCCATTGTATAGCAGCGATTACTGAGGCATATCGATCTGCCCTTGCCCTTGCCCTTGCGCTCCTACTTCTTGTAGTGCCACAACACTGTCCTTAAACTTTATGATCTCTTCAGCTATTTCTTTCATTTTTTCAGGTTTCTACATTGTTCATGTATTCCAAATTACTATTGTCAAATGTTTTGTCCTTTTTCTTTGCCAAAGTTGTGTTCTGTATGTCCACTCATTATCAGAGACTCTCATTATAGTTCCATAATGTGAAATTTTTACAGGGTGAGGGTTAATGGCCCCACACCCAACCTCCACTCTAGAGGACACAGATATTTTTTAAGAGTACTCCCCGAAAAGGCTGGCTTCCCTACGCCTTTTGGGACCTCTCTACATACTTTCTCTGGCTCTTCTGTTGAGACAACTCCAATTCGGGTGTCCTGCCGGTAGCTACACTACTGCCGCCACGGCCCTCAACTCAATCAGAGCAAAGCGAACCATCCTGCCCTGCACCAAAGGCACCTTCGATAAGCGATGTCCCCTTGGAGGGAATCTGATATTCTGGTGCAGTGAATTCAGGTATTGCAAGACATCTCGCAGACAATATCATCTGAGCGGTCAGATTATGAACGCATCGGCTACGCGTCAAAAAAAGTGAGAGAGCTTGAAAACTGCCGACTTCGGGGCTGCTTCTTCAAATGCCTCCCCAAACATATTGGCCACTATTGGCGATGGCAGGCAGCCCATCGCCACTCCCTATATTTGTTGGATCAGCAATAATTCCTGTCGAATATAAAGTAGGTTGATGTAAACACAAATTAAGACAGTCTCATTAGTGCTGGCCCACACTTTTCTGCTATGAGGCCTAGGGAGTCTCTTAGAGGCACTCTCTTAAAAATTGACAGAATGTTGAAGCTCACTGTGGGGTCTTCTCAGCCCAATAGACAGTTCATCACCTGCCAGACGAAATGTAACAAATCAAACATGGTGCTGGTATCTGCCCACAAAGGAGCTGAGAAGCAGTCAGATGTTTAGCTAATTCAAGCATCGGTGCACTGATGTTACCAACAATTGGGCGGATTTGCATTCATCCTCGTGGACTTAGGTAGTCCGTAAAGTCTACGTGGTGCAGCTGCTTGTGGACAAAATCGCTTCACTCTCTTACCTTAGACTGTGTGCTTCAGAAGCTCACCTGTCTTCCTCTTCTGTCAATTGCTTGGAATGTATTCTATTCTGCTGTGGGCATCACCCCTCATAGGTCACACATATTTTTTGCTTCTGTACTTGATGTCGTTGTAGGACTATAGAAATTTCTGTGTCTCCTGGAATGATGAGCGTCCACCTCCTTAGATGCACTTAAGCACTTTCCTCTCTTCCACAGAGATGTTCATCTTTGATGGAAGCACCCCAGTATGTGTACACAATGGTTCACATCTCATTTCCTCCACAGCAGTTTGCAGAAGTTCAAGAGCAACCTGTTTCACCATGCTGTTAAATTCCACTGTCTGAAGGGTTGTCCGTGTCAGTGCGAAATTTGGCCCTTTCCTCGTACACTGGCATTTAGTTTTTCTGTACAATCGTTTACAGATCCACGAGGTTCTTCCCGTGATGGTTCAGCTGCAAGGGATCCATATTTAGTGCTTCATCTGCAAGCAGCCGACTGTCGTGTTCTGCTGGCTCGAGACCACCTAAAAACACCTATCCACTTCCACGAGTTAGGGGAGTGTGTCAACACCAACTGCGACTGAAAATGAAGAGTTATCTCAAGTTCTCATTAAATGTAGCAGACCCTCTCCATTCCTTGGGCCAAGCTGACTCTTCTGTTTAGCTAGTTAGTGGATGGAGTTCTGATGTGATGAATGATCTTTGTAAAAGATGGTACAATACAGTCCTCTCATCATCTCAGCAGAAAGACCAGGGAGGTCAGAAGGGACTCACTATGCCAAAGCTTGTCTACCTTCTTCAGTTTGTCGTGTATCTCTTCCATGTACAGGTATTTGATGTGCAATTCTAGACTTTTATTCAACAATTGTCTTAAAAATATAGCCTACTCACTGTTCAACAAGCAGAAGGGATAAGGAAGAGAGAGTCTTCTAGTGATAATGTTATTGTAGTAACACAAACAGGAAAAACTTACTGAGTTTAATATGGAACACATTTTGCCTTTACAGACTATGAGAAAGTTTCTGACAGGGTCAATCGACAGATTTTAAGATGTACTTTAGAAAGATGATAGTAGACCCAAGCGCCTAATACAAGTTATTAAAACCCTATACAGAAAAACAAAAATCATACTAAACACAAGCAGAGAGAAGAATGAAAGTAAATAATAGATTCATGAGAAAAAGACGTAGTTTATTTACACTTTTTTAAATGTCTATACTGAAACTTTGTTATAAAATGGAAAATCAATGTCAACTGAGACAGTAAAATTGGACCAGATGAGTGGAGAAACACTACGACATTTTCTGAAGACCAAATAATTTTACAAGAGAGCGAGAAACATTTGTTTACAGCAGAAATGAAAGAATTAAAATTTTAAAATTTCTCACAAAAAGGTTAGTATTATGAATAAAAATCTCTCGGTGTACATGCCGCGTCAATTCTGGATGAAACTCCAAGCTTTCGACCACTACCTCCATGGTCGTCGTCAGGGCTAAAACTGACTGTCGTGAACTAGCGAGGTTCCCACTTTTATATGCCAAGGACGGCTTCTGATTGGCTGGAATACGTCATAGCAACAGCGATATGGCGCGTAGTGAAGTGGTGCCCTCTACTTCCATAGATGTAGTTTCTATGCTGCGTTGCTTGCAGCGCCATCCCTTGAATCAGGAGGTAAAGTGCGGGAAGTTTTTCTCTGCGATTTTTCTTTATCCAGTGCACTCTTCCAAGTGTTGCTAAGTGCATAGCCGTTGTCTCTGTTAAAGTTATTATCGCTGAGTCTAATTTCGACTGCTTCCCGGATCACAGAGTCCCAGTAATTCGATGCGTGGGCTATTACTCTGGTTTCTTCAAATAAAATCTTATGCTTGTTAAGCAGGCTATGTTCAGCCACCGCTGATTTTTCCAAATACCTGTATTTTAGGTGGCGCTGGTGCTCGATGCAGCGGTCGGCAACGGTTCTTACAGACTGGCCCACGTAATTCTTGCCGCATTCGCAAGGAATAGTATAAATTCCCGGCACTCTTAAGCCGAGACTATCTTTGACTGATCTCAACATTTCCTTAATTTTCCTAGGTGGTCGGAAAACTGGTTTTATTCCTTGCCTCTTCAGGACTCTGGCTATCTTGCTCGTTGTAGCACCGCAAAAAGGAAGCCGCGCTATGTGTTGGTCCTCTTCTTGTATATGGCTAACATGGTGTCTAACTTTCTTGGACAATACTGATTTAATTTCACCGGTAGAATAACCATTCCTCTTGAAAACAGTCGTCAAATGGTTAATCTCGGGAACGAGGTGGTCCTTGTCGGAAATAGTGCTGGCTCTGTGTACTAAAGTATTCAGCATAGCTCTCTTCTGAGACGGATGATGGAAGCTATGGCTATGCAGATATAAGTCTGTATGGGTTGGCTTCCTGTACACAGAATGGCCCAGTCGTCCATCCGGCTTTCGCTCTACCAACACATCTAAAAAAGGTAACTTCCCTTCCTTCTCTACCTCCAATGTAAATTTTATGTTTGGATGTACACCATTTAAATGTTCGACGAACTGCTGCAGCGTGTCGCTGCCGTGTGGCCAGATTAAAAAAGTATCGTCGACGTATCTGTAGAAGCATGACGGGCGGAGGTGAGCACTGTTCAACGCTCGTTCTTCAAAGTCCTCCATGAAAAAATTCGCTATAGCTGGTGACAGCGGCGAACCCATAGCTGTTCCATCCGTCATTTCATAATAATTTCCACTGTATAAAAAGTAAGTGGTCGTCAAGGTATGCCGGAACAACTTCAAAATTTCTGAGGAAAAATGAGCAGCCAACAGTTGTAATGTGTCATCCACAGGTACTTTGGTGAACAGAGAAACCACGTCGAGGCTGACCATGATATCACTTGGGCCTATCTTCATCTGTTTTATCATATCAACAAACATTTTTGAATTCTTAATATGATGTGGGCAGTGACCAACTATAGGCGCCAACAATTTAGTTAAGTGTTTTGCAAGCCTGTACGTAGGAGAGCCAATAGCGCTAACAATCGGTCTCAACGGGACGTTCTCCTTATGAACCTTTGGCAAACCGTACAGTCTTGGTGGCCTAGGTGCTCTCGGCCGTAAGTTCTTCACCAGTTCGTCGGAGAGGCCAGAGTTTTTTAGTAGCTCCCTTGTCTTCCTGCTGAGCGCCGATGTGGGATCCCGTCTGAGAATCCGGTATGTGCTATCCTCCAGTAATAATCCAACTTTCTTGTGGTAATCTGTAGCATTGAGGATTACCGTGGCGTTCCCCTTGTCAGCAGGTAGAACAACTAGATCTTCATCTTTCTGCAACAGTTTCAGTCCTTGTCTCTCCTCTCTGCTGATGTTTGACTTAGGCGGCTTAGATGTCCCTAAAATCCGGCTAGTAGCAAGCCTTACGTCATCCGCTGCTTCTTGAGGAAGATGACGAACTGCTTGTTCCACTCCACTAATAATCTCAACCACCGGTAACTTACGTGGAGCTGGGGCAAAGTTCAATCCTTTACTGAGAGCCGAGATGGTAGCTTCATCAAGTTGCCTATCAGAGAAGTTGATAACAGTGCGGTGAATGCCGTTGGACCCAGTAGTTCCTTGATCACGGTTAAGCCGCTCAAATTTATCGGCCTGTTTTAAGCAGGACTACGGTGAAACAGGCCGATAAATTTGAGCGGCTTAACCGTGATCAAGGAACTACTGGGTCCAACGGCATTCACCGCACTGTTATCAACTTCTCTGACAAGCAACTTGATGAAGCTACCATCTCGGCTCTCAGTAAAGGATTGAACTTTGCCCCAGCTCCACGTAAGTTACCGGTGGTTGAGATTATTAGTGGAGTGGAACAAGCAGTTCGTCATCTTCCTCAAGAAGCAGCGGATGACGTAAGGCTTGCTACTAGCCGGATTTTAGCGACATCTAAGCCGCCTAAGTCAAACATCAGCAGAGAGGAGAGACAAGGACTGAAACTGTTGCAGAAAGATGGAGATCTAGTTGTTCTACCTGCTGACAAGGGGAACGCCACGGTAATCCTCAATGCTACAGATTACCACAAGAAAGTTGGATTATTACTGGAGGATAGCACATACCGGATTCTCAGACGGGATCCCACATCGGCGCTCAGCAGGAAGACAAGGGAGCTACTAAAAAAACTCGGGCCTCTCCGACGAACTGGTGAAGAACTTACGGCCGAGAGCACCTAGGCCACCAAGACTGTACGGTTTGCCAAAGGTTCATAAGGAGAACGTCCCGTTGAGACCGATTGTTAGCGCTATTGGCTCTCCTACGTACAGGCTTGCAAAACACTTAACTAAATTGTTGGCGCCTATAGTTGGTCACTGCCCACATCATATTAAGAATTCAAAAATGTTTGTTGATATGATAAAACAGATGAAGATAGGCCCAAGTGATATCATGGTCAGCCTCGACGTGGTTTCTCTGTTCACCAAAGTACCTGTGGATGACACATTACAACTGTTGGCTGCTCAATTTTCTTCAGAAATTTTGAAGTTGTTCTGGCATACCTTGACGACCACTTACTTTTTATACAGTGGAAATTATTATGAAATGACGGATGGAACAGCTATGGGTTCGCCGCTGTCACCAGCTATAGCGAATTTTTTCATGGAGGACTTTGAAGAACGAGCGTTGAACAGTGCTCACCTCCGCCCGTCATGCTTCTACAGATACGTCGACGATACTTTTTTAATCTGGCCACACGGCAGCGACACACTGCAGCAGTTCGTCGAACATTTAAATGGTGTACATCCAAACATAAAATTTACATTGGAGGTAGAGAAGGAAGGGAAGTTACCTTTTTTAGATGTGTTGGTAGAGCGAAAGCCGGATGGACGACTGGGCCATTCTGTGTACAGGAAGCCAACCCATACAGACTTATATCTGCATAGCCATAGCTTCCATCATCCGTCTCAGAAGAGAGCTATGCTGAATACTTTAGTACACAGAGCCAGCACTATTTCCGACAAGGACCACCTCGTTCCCGAGATTAACCATTTGACGACTGTTTTCAAGAGGAATGGTTATTCTACCGGTGAAATTAAATCAGTATTGTCCAAGAAAGTTAGACACCATGTTAGCCATATACAAGAAGAGGACCAACACATAGCGCGGCTTCCTTTTTGCGGTGCTACAACGAGCAAGATAGCCAGAGTCCTGAAGAGGCAAGGAATAAAACCAGTTTTCCGACCACCTAGGAAAATTAAGGAAATGTTGAGATCAGTCAAAGATAGTCTCGGCTTAAGAGTGCCGGGAATTTATACTATTCCTTGCGAATGCGGCAAGAATTACGTGGGCCAGTCTGTAAGAACCGTTGCCGACCGCTGCATCGAGCACCAGCGCCACCTAAAATACAGGTATTTGGAAAAATCAGCGGTGGCTGAACATAGCCTGCTTAACAAGCATAAGATTTTATTTGAAGAAACCAGAGTAATAGCCCACGCATCGAATTACTGGGACTCTGTGATCCGGGAAGCAGTCGAAATTAGACTCAGCGATAATAACTTTAACAGAGACAACGGCTATGCACTTAGCAACACTTGGAAGAGTGCACTGGATAAAGAAAAATCGCAGAGAAAAACTTCCCGCACTTTACCTCCTGATTCAAGGGATGGCGCTGCAAGCAACGCAGCATAGAAACTACATCTATGGAAGTAGAGGGCACCACTTCACTACGCGCCATATCGCTGTTGCTATGACGTATTCCAGCCAATCAGAAGCCGTCCTTGGCATATAAAAGTGGGAACCTCGCTAGTTCACGACAGTCAGTTTTAGCCCTGACGACGACCATGGAGGTAGTGGTCGAAAGCTTGGAGTTTCATCCAGAATTGACGCGGCATGTACACCGAGAGATTTTTATTCAAGAAATACGTCGCGAAAGACTTCGTAGCCAGGTTAGTATTATGGTTTTTAAATGAACGGGACATGTGTGTTCCAAAACAGTGTTAAATGGTTATGTTCTAAAACAAGTTTTGTGTTTTAACTTTTCATGCAGCAATGCAAGCTACCAGGTTGAAAATGAGGAACAGAACAAATTAAATACATCCCACATAATTTGTGGTACTGTGAGCAACAGATGGCATTAAAAAAAATTAAATTTTATGAAGTATCATGTCCAGAATGAAGGCGTCGGAGCTGAATTGGAAATGTATTCACTAAATGAATTAATAAACAAAAAGGTGTAAAAATGACTGGACTATATCAATAATGAGCCTTATGGAGGAAGTGCAGTAAGTGTAGATCTATAAACCGCAAGAAAGAATAGACCAAACTGGGCCTGACGGTCTAGTGGTAAAGTGCATGCCTGGAAACCAATAGGTCACAGGATCGAATCCTGCTCACACCATGGATTTTTCAGTCTGTCTTTAACCTAGCCTTCACCCCTGAAGGACTTGCACATTTGCAAGAAATGACACTCAGTTCTGATTCTACATTAAACCGTAGATCCCCTTTCCCTAGTCAGATAACTGGGATAGCTTAGGGACACGCAAGTCACAAAAATGGTGTCCTATTGAAAGTTATTGAATGGTACGAGACTATTATAAAATAATGATCAACAGCTCAAAGTTGACTGCAGCAACCTAGATTACAGCTGCTTACCGCCTCGGGCACTGCGGGCACGGATAGGGCAGGTCCCCAGTGTGCGTGCGCATGTGCTTGGCCATGTTGCCGCTGTCATTGAAGCGCTTCCCACACACGTCACATGCAAACGGCTGCTCGCCTGTGTGGGTGCGCATGTGGCGGGCGAAGCTGTGGGTGAGGTGGAAGCACTTCCCGCAAGCATCACACCTGTTCAGGAACAGAAAGGGCACTGTTAATACAAGGAAAGGTGTCACAAATAATACATTTTCAGTAAATGGCACTATGTCACACTGTGATAAAATCTATGCACACTAGTTTATACCCAACTGCTAAACGTTTAACTCATTGAATAGCTGAGTTGTCAATAGCCACACAGTCATCACTAGCTCCTCCTTTGGAGCTGACAGAATACAATTACACCTGCACAGATACACCGTCACCGTCCAACTGCCTACCCTGTGCACTGCAGCTCAATTGTAGTCTAGTGTACTCTATTAGCTCTGTAAAAGAATTTGTTCCAAAACTCGCAACACTCTCAGTCTCATTTCAAAGACTGTCAATGACTCAACTAAATGATGACTAACTGAAGCCCTCAGCTGCCGACAGGTGGTGTTGACATACCTCGATGTGGACAGCTGAAAATGTGTGCCGCGACCGGGACTCGAACCTGGGATCTCCTGCTTACATGGCAGACGCTCTATCCATCTGAGCCACCGAGGACACAGATGAATAGCGTGACTGCAGGGACTTATCCCTTGCACGCTTCCCGTGAGACTCACATTCCCAACTGTCCACAATTCTACATATGTAATGTCTATAAGGTACATTACATATGTAGAATTGTGGACAGTTGGGAATGTGAGTCTCACGGGAAGCGTGCAAGGGATAAGTCCCTGCAGTCACGCTATTCATCTGTGTCCTCGGTGGCTCAGATGGATAGAGCGTCTGCCATGTAAGCAGGAGATCCCAGGTTCGAGTCCCGGTCGGGGCACACATTTTCAGCTGTCCACATTGAGGTATGTCAAGAACACCTGTCGGCAGCTGAAGGTTTCAGTTAGTCATCATTTATTCCAGGGAAAAGCTGCACGGTCATTCACAGTATCTGTTCTTTCGAGAACAGTTACTGTCTTCATACATAATGACTCAGCTATTCACTGATTTGTTATCTTTACCTGTTCCATTACTTATATACCATTAAAGATTTTTTCATTCCCAAGCTAATGCTAAAAGTTTGTCATCTGTTGCAGAATAATGTGATAGTTTAACAGCATACAGTTCATTACCTACACCTCTCACATCATTACAGGAATTCTATTACATAGCTTTCTTTTATCACTGCTTCGTTTGTGGAGCTTGTGTGTCAATTGTGTACATGTTACCAATTACATATCAGTAGTACATCTCAGTCAGTATGCGAGTAATTTGATATGGCCACTGTCACGAACGTTGCTCACTCTTGTTTGTTGAGACAAGCACACAAGCCTATGGAATGGATAATACTAATACCTTCCCCCCTTCTAGTTCTCAGGTTTTCAAGTCTCATCCAGTGCAGGCAACAACAATGAGTATTTCCTTCCCATCTTGTACAATTAAGACCACCTAACCCAGCATTCTGGGCAATTTTTTCGTAACTCTCCCTATTTCCTACACCTCACCTGATGTGTTGCTCTTTCATATTAGACATTTAACTTAATGGGTGAGGTGTCTCCTGATAGAATTCATCACCAACATTTTCCTTCTTTTAAGTAAAGAGCCTGGTATTCGGTTCCACACAATCTCCAGCCATTCCAGGTGTCCTGCCAAGTTTTTTTCGTTTTATGCATAAAATGGAAACAACAACTTGGCAGAACAGTCAGACGCACACTATTAATCAACCACACCGATAAAACATGAGAGATCAAATCTTCACCCTATCGAGCATCAGATCATTTGTCCTCCACCAAACTCAGCACCCAATTATCAATCCTACAGGTAGTTTTCCTTTTGTATCATTTTTCTGCGAAAGATCACAAATGGAGGGAACTCCATTCCCTTTGTTAGCACAATCAACATTACTCTTATTCTGGCCATTTCAGTGCCAGAAGTTTTTATAGGTACCCTTTGACACTAACATTTGATGGTACATCAAAATAAACAAGCGTCCAATTGGCTTTACCCATATGGCCTTGCAAATTTTCTTAGACTGATTGTATGAGGCTGAAACACCAAAAGGCTGTGGGAAGTCAAGGAGCTAGTGTTGTCCTACCTAGTAATGCAAGCTCTGCCCTCTTCATCATCCTTGAGTCACCTCGAATTGAGCTATGTGTGCAGCTGGGAAGGTTACTGTACAGCAGGGATATGAGCCTAATACACAAATTACTGAAGGTCTAGCACTTGAAAATAGCCACATTTTGTTAATGATGTTGGACTGATAATTCCCATCAAGTCTTTCCCAGGGGGGGGGGGGGGGGGGAAGTTTTTTTTTTTTTTTTTTTTTATATATATATATAAAACTGTAGAATATTGCCCAACTGCTAATTTATCTTTTACCATTTTGTGGGGCTGAAAATCATCTTTCCCATCAGAGAACCTTTCAGAATCACCATGAGATTCTAATACCACTTCATTTTCACTATGAGGTCATTTTGGCCCAGGTGAAAGTAACCCCTCATTTTACAAAAATGTGCACCATTTTACAGAGGTTTTAAATATATTACCTAAAATGAATTTCATAGAAATGGTAGCTTCACCTTATTACCTAATGAATATACAGGAAATAATGCAAAATTACACTCATTGTATTTTTATCTACACTGGTGAGAATCCTCTATGCAGAAGTTATTGGGGTGCAATAGTTGTTAAAATATTTATTATCAACATTGAATCCAGCACTCCCAACACAATATTGCTTCATGGAGTTCACAATCTTCTAGCTCATTATTTACACACTGTAAATACTCACTGCCTCTTTTACTCCATATGTTGTTGTTGTTGTTGTTGTTGTGGTCTTCAGTCCTGAGACTGGTTTGATGCAGCTCTCCATGCTAATCTATCCTGTGCAAGCTCCTTCATCTCCCAGTACCTACTGCAACCTACATCCTTCTGAATCTGCATAGTGTATTCATCTCTTGGTCTCCCTCTACATTTTTACCCTCCACGCTGCCCTCCAATGCTAAATTTGTGATCCCTTGATGCCTCAGGACATGTCCTACCAACCGATCCCTTCTTCTAGTCAAGTTGTGCCACAAACTTCTCTTCTCCCCACTTCTATTCAATACCTCCTCATAAGGTATGTGATCTACCCATCTAAGCTTCAGCATTCTTCTGTAGCACCACATTTCGAAAGCTTCTATTCTCTTCTTGTCCAGACTATTTATCGCCCATGTTTCACTTCCATACATGGCTACACTCCATACAAATACTTTCAGAAACGACTTCCTGACACATCTTTACTCGATGTTAACAAATTTCTCTTCTTCAGAAACGCTTTCCTTGCCATTGCCAGTCTACATTTTTATCCTCCCTACTTCGACCATCATCAGTTATTTTGCTCCCCAAATAGCAAAACTCCTTTACTACTTTAAGTGTCTCATTTCCTAATCTAATTCCCTCAGCATCACCCGACTTAATTCGACTACATTCCATTATCCTCGTTTTGCTTTTGTTGATGTTCGTCTTATGTCCTCCTTTCAAGACACTGTCCATTCCGTTCAACTGCTCACCCAGGTCCTTTGCTGTCTCTGACAGAATTACAATGTCATGGGCGAACCTCAAAGTTTTCATTTCTTCTCCATGGATTTTAATTCCTACTCCGAATTTTTCTTTTGTTTCGTTTACTGCTTGCTCAATATACAGATTGAATAACATCGGGGAGAGGCTACAACCCTGTCTCACTCCCTTCCCAACCACTGCTTCCCTTTCATGCCTCTCGACTCGTATAACTGCCTTCTGGTTTCTGTACAAATTGTAAATAGCCTTTCGCTCCCTGTATTTTACCCCTGTTACCTTCTGAATTTGAAAGAGAGTGTTCCAGTCAACATTGTCAAAAGCTTTCTCTAAGTCTACAAATGCTAGAAACGTAGCTTTGCCTTTCCTTAATCTTTCTTCTAAGATAAGTCATAAGGTCAGTATTGTCTCACGTGTTCCAACATTTCTGCAGAATCCAAACTGATCTTCCCCGAGGTCAGCTTCTACCAGTTTTTCCATTCGTCTGTAAATAATTCGCGTTAGTATTTTGCAGCTGTGGCTTATTAAACTGATAGTTCGGTAATTTTCACATCTGTCAACACCTGCTTTCTTTGGGATTGGAATTATTATATTCTTCTTGAAGTCTGAGAGTATTTCGCCTGTCTCGTACATCTTGCTCACCAGATGGTAGAGTTTTGTCAGGACTGGCTCTCCCAAGGCTGTCAGTAGTTCTAATGGAATGTTGTCTACTCCCGGGGCCTTGTTTCGAATCAGGTCTTTCAGTGCTCTGTCAAACTCTTCACGCAGTATCGTATCTCCCATTTCATCTTCATCTACATCCTCTTCCATTTCCATAATATTGTCCTCAAGTACATCGCCCTTGTATAGACCCTCTATATACTCCTTCCACCTTTCTGCTTTCCCCTCTTTGCTTAGAAATGGGTTTCCATCTGAGCTCTTAATATTCATACAAGTGGCTCTCTTTTCTCCAAAGGTCTCTTTAATTTTCCTGTAGGCTTTATCTATCTTACCTCTATTGAGATAAGCCTCTACATCCTTACATTTGTCCTCTAGCCATCCCTGCTTAGCCATTTTGCACTTCCTGTCGATCTCATTTTTGAGACGTTTGTATTCTTTTTTGCCTGCTTCATTTACTGCATTTTTATATTTTCTCCTTTCATCAATTAAATTCAATATTTCTTCTGTTACCCAAGGATTTCTACTAGCCCTCGTCTTTTTACCTACTTGATCCTCTGCTGCCTTCACTACTTCATCCCTCACAGCTACCCATTCATCTTCTACTGTATTTCTTTCCCCCATTCCTGTCAATTGTTCCCTTATGCTGTCCCTGAAACTCTGTACAACCTCTGGTTTAGTCAGTTTATCGAGGTCCCATCTCCTTAAATTCCCACCTTTTTGCAATTTCTTCAGTTTTAATCTACAGTTCATAACCAATAGATTGTGGTCAGAGTCCACATCTGCCCCTGGAAATGTCTCACAATTTAAAACCTGGTTCCTAAATCTCTGTCTTACCATTATATAATCTATCTGATACCTTTTAGTGTCTCCAGGATTCTTCCATGTATACAACCTTCTTTTATGATTCTTGAACCAAGTGTTAGCTATGATTAAGTTATGCTCTGTGCAAAATTCTACCAGAGGGCTTCCTCTTTCATTTCTTAGCCCCAATCCATATTCACCTGCTATGTTTCCTTCTCTCCCTTTTCCTACTCTCAAATTCCAGTCACCCATGACTATTAAATTTTCATCTCCCTTCACTACCTGAATAATTTCTTTTATCTCATCATACATTTCATCAATCTTTTCGTCATCTGCGGAGCTAGTTGCATATAAACTTGTACTACTGTAGTAGGCACTGGCTTCGTGTCTATCTTCGCCACTATAATACGTTCACTATGCTGTTTGTAGTAGCTTACCCGCACTCCTATTTTTTTTTATTCATTATTAAACCTACTCCTGCATTACCCCTATTTGATTTTGTATTTATAGCCCTGTATTCAACTGACCAGAAGTCTTGTTCCTCTTGCCACCGAACTTCACTAATTCCCACTATATCTAACTTTAACCTATCCATCTCCCTTTTTAAATTTTCTAACCTACCTGCCCGATTAAGGGATCTGACATTCCATGCTCCGATCCGTAGAATGCCAGTTTTCTTTCTCCTGATAACGACGTCCTCTTGAGTAGCCCACCGAGTGTGAAATGGTCCAGATACAGATATCATCCACATACAGATCAGTTGCGACTAACAGTCTGACAGAGGCCATGAGTCCCTTAATAGCAGTGAGAAAAAAAGGACAATTAATAAGGAGCCCTGTTGAACACTATTCTACTGGGTCTGCAGAGTGCTCAGAACATTGCCAAACCAAACTTGGAATGACTGGTGGGACAGGAACTGCAAATAAAAACTGAGAGGAGCCACCAAAGACCCCACTCTTGGAGTGAAAGTAGGATGTGATGGTGTCCAGCCGTATTGTAGGCCTTATGAAGAGCAAAGAAAACTGTGACAAGACGGTGGCACTGAGAAAAGGCCTGCCAACCTGCAGTTTCCAATTGAAACAGATGATCAATTGTAGACTGTACCTCCTGAAAGCTGCACCGGCAAGGAGACAAAAGGTCCCAAGTTTCGAGGACCCAACCCGAGCTGACAAGTCACCATCCATTCAAATAACTTGCAGGTCACATTGGTAAGTCTGATTGGGCAGTAACTATCGAGGAATGGTGGATCCGTACCAGGCTTAAGGACAGGAAACGGAGTACTGTCTCTCCATTGAGAGCGGAAAATACCTTTGAGTCAAACATGCTTAAACACTGGGAGGAGATACTGTCATTGCGGAGAAATGAGGTGTTGAAGCAATTAGTTATGGATGGGAATCAGGGCTAGGGGCTGAATCGTGAGAAGAGGAGAGGAGAGAGCTAGAAGTTCCCATTCAGTATAAGGTTCACCATAGGATTCTACCTAACAAGGAGTAAAACGTAAATGGGCAGCTCTGGTCCACTGTTTCCAATGGAGGATAGGAGGCTGACACCGACGCCATCACAAAACTGATAGCAAGTTGTTCCATGAGAACTGATGGGTCTATACAAAAGTCACCCAGGAGGTCAAGGCTTGGCATGGAAGAATGCTGCTGACAACCTTGGAGGGTGCAAAGCACAGCCAACACCTGTGACAAAGGGACAGACGAACCTAAGGAGGAGACAAAGTTTCCAACAAACCTGCTTGCTCTCTCTGATTAAGTAATAGGTTTTGATGCGAAGATGTTTAAAGGTAATAAGAGCGGTGGAGGGCGGGTGCCATTGAAGGCACTGCAAGGCCCAATGGCAATCACAGATGGTGATTGCAATGGCCGTGCTCCACCACAAGACTGGCCAGCACCGAAAGGGGCCTATCGTGTGGAGGACGGCAATGCTGGCAGCGTGAATAATTGTATGAAACACGTCACGGATGGCAAAAAGGGTGTAAACGCAACCTGAGAGGTAAATAGATGCCATTCAGTGGGATGAAACACCTAGCAGGGTAACCTGGCCATCGGGATGTGGGAAGTGGTCACTATTGTGGTGGTCTTCATGTGGCGACAAGTGTAATGAAGGGAGAAGGGGACAGGAAGTGATCAAAAGACCTATGGCAGATCATCTTATAAACCAGACGATCCAGCGGGCATGGAGAATGACAGTAATGACAATTAAAACACACAGGTGGCAGAAAACAGATTGTCCCCTCATGGAGTGGGTGTCCACATTCACCACATACAGGGTCTGCTGTACAGTGGAAAGACACGTGCCCACAATGCAAATACTGAAAACACCTCCCAGGTGGCAGGATGTACTGCTCTATGCCACACTGTTAACATCTAACCTTGCCCTTCTCTGGGATGGTATCCACCTCAAATGCCATGATAAAGGCACCAGTATCAACGCAACTGTCCTTACGGCCTTTCCAAAGACGCCAAATAAAACGAATGCCCTGCTGTTCCAGATTGGCCGAGAATTCACCAGTTTGAAGGATGACGTCCATATGAAAGAGACTCCCTGAACCATATTCAAAGGTTGGTGAAGAGCAACGGGCACCGGGATGTCGCCAAGATGGTCACAGGCACAAAAGGCCACAGACTGGGCGGCAGAAATAGTTTTCACTGACAGTGACCCTGATCGCATCTTACTCAGAAAGTCCACTTCACCGAACTTGTCTTCAAAAGTTTCCACTAAAAATAATGGTTCTTTGGTAGTGAAAGTGACTCTTGCAGTGCTGGTGCATACCAGGTAGCGATGAAAGTGTTTCACCACAGGCCAATCAGCCTGGTCCTCTTCTCAGGGTGTAGCCATAGAAGGGAAGGATACAGGGT
Organism: Schistocerca nitens; assembly: GCF_023898315.1. Taxonomy (NCBI): domain Eukaryota; kingdom Metazoa; phylum Arthropoda; class Insecta; order Orthoptera; family Acrididae; genus Schistocerca; species Schistocerca nitens. Next base: position 67,121,150 of record NC_064623.1, on the reverse strand, counting down.
TATAAGAAGCATTAGAAGATCCACTGCTAACTAAACAGATGGCTATAGAGCAATGGCCAGCTTCAAGCTTAATGTGTTTTGTATGCAAAGCTCCCACACTGATACCACCCACTCTGACCAGGGGCTCTCCTCATGGCCACCACCCAGCCACAGCAAAGGCTGTGTGGCACGGAGGCCGTTGCCAGAAGTTCCGATGTTGCTTGTCAGAGCAACCACTGATAGACACACACAGGGAGGCATCAGAAATGTTATTCCTGTGTTGTTGGGGGCCTCATGCGAAAGGGTACATAGTGATCCCGCTACAGGGTATGGCTACCCTGCTGGCTATCTACCATTAAATGACTAGGCATCAAGGGAAATCTGGAGGAGTCGGTGAAGCCACACACCGAAGATGCTAAGCGAAATGTACTTCCCCAGTTTGCTGAAACTGTGGACAAAAAATTTAGAAGGGGAGGTCAAACCCCAAAGAGGGACAAAAATATTGAAAAGAAAAGACGGAAATGAAAAAGCAAGAGAAACAAAAACTGGAAGGAATATCAGAAACCAGAAGGATAGATGGGCCATCATGACACTGAGGGGAACCAGGGAAGGAATGAGGAAAGTGAGGGAGGGGGACAGGGAAGGGAGTGCAGGCGGGGAGTGAAGAATTGGCCACATTAGCTCAGGGCGCCGTGTGCACCACGCACTAACTCACAAAAGAGCCGTGAGCCGCCTCGGGGGACTAAAATGCGAGATTACACCTCTCAAATACAAAAACGTGCACAAAGTTTAAGAACTGAACTACAAAATCACACAGAAAAAGCGAAATATGTAACTTGCTGCTCTGCGAGTGTAGCACAGGTGGCAGTTGACAACTAACTGCACACTGTGATTCATCATCGACCACAATGCGACACCATTCATCAGCAGTCTATGCTTCTCAGGCACGGCACAATTCCAAACACAGCAGTCTGTGCTGTGGTGTTAATCGCAGCCTGAGCACGGGGCGGTAATTCCGTAGTCCGGCTGCTGCTAGTCTCTGACCAATGGTGTGGTCCGAGACAGAATGTTGCAGGAAGTCTATTCCTCGTTCTCAGATGGCAGAAGCAGATATAAAGCAGTTACAATGTGCTCAGTGCACAATGCAACTACCTCCCTCGTGGCGGTCAGGCACGGTCGATCGGAACCTTCGTAAGTACGCTCGCCCTCACACTCCCGTGCAGTCTGACATCGGGCTGCTGTCACATCCAAATGCCCCACAAATCTGGGTGGTGCAAGATTTGACCAGGTAGCCAAATAGTCACCCACACTGAGCCCACTTTCCAACTCTGTCAGGTGGCAGTACTGCTATCACAGAGAAGTACGCAACATCTGTGTGTCCTTGACAGTGATCACTCAACATCCGATGCTGATCACACCTCTTTAAACCTATCTGGCCTGGTAATAACGCAAAAAACAAACCACACTAATGCACTCTGGTCACAGAGAGCACTAACTCCAATCATTTACCGACCTGACAATGTGTATACATGTACAAAGATACACCGATATCCAGCCTACGACGACAGATGACAACGTAACAAAATGTATATCAAAATAAGAGATGCAAGGTCACACAAAACTTCAGAAATAAAAGTAATTTAATAAGAAACAGCCATCTTAATAAAGAAACAGAAAGTGTAAAATGGCACAGCAGGAATCATTAAGAATAAATGCAAGGTTCTGAAAGCACGCATGAGTTGGGGAAAGATAGATGGCACCTAGGAATGTTAAAGATACCTTTGGAGAAAAAGTGTGAACATCAAGAGCTATGAGAACAAGCTAGAACTAAGCAATGAAAGGAAAGCTAAAAGGTGGAAATATGAAAAGAATATATAGACGGTCTATACATGGGAAACAAACTTGAGGACAACATTACAGGAAAGAAGAGGAAGAAGATGAAGATAATACGTGATACATGATACTATGTGAAGAATGTGACACAGCATTGAAATACCTAAGTGGAAAAAACACTGTCAGAGTAGATGACATTTCCTCAGGCTTACTGAGATCCCTGGCAGAGTCAGCTGTGATACCTATTTCACCTGGTGTTCAAGATATACGAGACAGGCAAAATAGCATCAAGCCTCAAGAAAAATATAATAATTCTAATTCCAAAGATGGCAAGGGATGATAGGTGTGAATACTAGAGAACCACGAGTTTTAATAAGCCACGGATACAAAATACTGACACGATTCTCTTACAGACTAATGGAAAACACTGACCTAGCAGAAAAACAGTTTGGGTTCTGGAGAAATGTAGGAACACGTGAGGCATCCAATTATCTTAGGAGACAGGTTAAAGAAAGGCAAATCTATGTTCATAGCATTAACAAAACCTTTTTACAGTGTTGATTGGAGTACACTATTTGAAATATTAGAGGAAGTAAGGATAAAGTACAGGAAGCAAAAGGTTATCTACACTTCGTGCAGAAACCAGACTGCACTTATAAAAAGTCAAAGAACATGGAAGGGTAGCACCTGTTGTGTAGAGAGTAGGACACGGTTGTTGCATATTCCCGATATTCAATCTGTACATTGAATAATCAGTAAAGGAAAAAAAGGAGTAATTTAGAAGGAAATTTTAAGTTCAAGGAGAAGAAATAAAAAACTTCTAGGTTTGCTGATCACATTGTAATTCTGTCAGAGACAACAAAGGACTTTGAGAGCAGTTGAACGGATGCTGAGGTCTCAAAAAGAAATAGATATAAACAAATGTAAAATTTCTTGGACAGCAACATCCTCCTAACAGCCATCCAAGAAACAAGGTTCACAAGTTTCCGTAAAAGACACTCTGTTTTAACAGTTAAATCAGAGAATAAATATTACTCAATATTCGAGGGCTGTGCACCAACAAATCAAGACAACAAAAAAACAGAGACAAAATAAAAAATTTCCTTGAACATCTGGAGAACAGGCTGTCCAAAGTTCACAAAAACTACATAGCAACCACGAGAGTGGACTTGAATGCCGAACTGGATAAGGAGACATCATTATGAAGAGTTATTGAAAACTATCCATCCAGTAAGAGAACTCACTATTAGATATATGCAAGCCATTTGAGAGTTTCAAATTGATCATGTTGTCCCCTCAATATACAATTTTCAAGAAACCATGAGCACTAGAGTCAAGAGGGGAATGGAAGTTTATTCAGATCACTACCCAACTGAGATCCACAGGAGATTTATTACAAAACATAAAATCACGAAACAAGCCAGTATGACTAAGAGAATTAATAATGAAACTTTAAAAGGAAAAGGAACACAATTCTCAAAAGATGTTGAATTAAGTAAATACTGATGCCAACAACTTTACAGAAACAATTAAACGTATTGCATTTTAAACATCTCTACGGAATGAGCAAAGAAAGCACTGATGGTGGAATAATAAATGTGAAGAAGTATTTACACAAAAAAGAAACCATGGAACAGCTGGTATAGCATGAAAACAAGCAGTAATAGGAAAACCTACAGTCTGAGAAGAAACAAGCACATAAAATTATTAAGACAACATAAGGCATGCAAAAGGACCAAGTATATAAGAATACCTTAAAAAAATAGTACAGGAGATTATTACAAATCATTCAAGAATTATATGTCTGGATACATTACATGATCACTACACTTCAGGAAAGAAAGTGGAAAATTCACACTTTACAATAAAGGAAACTAAGTGCTAAAACACAACTGAACTGCGAAAAACTGACCAAACATCTGGAATTCCAAGATAATTTTCCAAATTAAAATTCACAACCAACAACAGTTCATGTGATTACGATTTACAATAAACAATTAAAACACAATAAAGCACCAGGTGAAGATGGCCTCATAGCACAAATTCTAAAAGCTAGTGAGATCTAGGTGTTACAATTATAGAAGAAAAAACTACATAAGGTCTGGGACACTAAAACAACTACAGAGGAGTTTCATTACTAGCCTCAGAATACAAATTCTTATAAAAAGCTCTTTTGGACACATTAAATGCTCAATCAGACAAACAAATTGGCAAGTATCAAGATGGATTTGTGAGTAACAGATCCTATCTACAGCAGATTCTAAACCCTAAATAGATAAGTAGGTGTATGAAAACATCAAATAAAAATATAATGCTAATGTCTGTTGGTTTTAAAAAGGCTTATGATTCAACAGACAAGACTCCCTCATCAAAACCCTGAAGGAATTTGCAATAGGTAGGAAAACTCTGGTAATAATTTAACGAACACTTACAAACACAGTATCTAAAGTTAAATATCTTTGACCAATTTCTAGCCTTCCAAACTGTATCAGCAGTCAGACAAGGAAACATTTTGCCAACATTATTATTCAACTGTGTGCTCGAAGAAGTTTTAAGAGAATGAAAACTAGAGGAAGAAAAACGAAAAGCTAGTAACTACATAAAGGTGAGTAGAGCAGAAGAAACAATAAATCGTTTCGTCTTTGGAGACAATCTGGTGATAATTGACGGAACCTCTAAGAATGCAAAGAAAAGACTGGAATTTCTGAAGGAAATATCTGAGAAGGCAAGTGTCTACAAATCCCATTTGAAAAGATAGAATGTGTAATGAATTAAAGCAACACACTAAGAATTTAAAAAAAAAGTGTGATAACATCAAGAAAATGGACAACTTTAAATATCTAGGTGAAAATATAAGTGTAAACAGTTAAAAAGGCAGCAATTAAAATCAGGAGTGACAAAGTTGAAAAAGCATACATGAAAGTGAGAAATCTGTACAAAAAAAAAAGTTTTTCTAAAGACGTACAAAAAAAAAAGTTTTTCTAAAGACACACAATTAAGGCATTATAATACAGTAGTAAAACCAAAAGTCCTCTATGGGTCAGGAATACTACTTCTATATGGATGCAAAAGGGCATCAGAAGATTTGGAATAAATAGAAAAAAGAATCCTGTGAAATACATTAAGTCCAATCAAGCACAAAGAAAACAATTGGGTTTGGGACAAAATAAGGAAATACCAAGTGTCTCAAAATGAATAGCAGGGTTTTAAGGCTGTGTTGCATTTATTACACTCAACTTACAATTATAAATAATACATCAAATGAAAGAGCAACTCAAATAGTTTTTCTTACAATTGCTCAATGCAAGTGCCATTCACCACGCAACACACATTGAGTCGTAGGCGAGTTCTTCCCAAAACTTGATCAGTGTGCCTGGAGTAAATATTACAAGGGTTTCAGTTGTATTTCTAAAGTCAGATAGACCAGCTGGTAGCAAAGGCATGTACACGTGAGCTTTTGTGAACACTACAAAGGGAAAAATTGCGTGGACTCAGATCACGTGAACATGGAATCCATGCAAGATGATCTCTGTCATCTAGCCCCTTGCAGTCAATTCAGTGGTCGAGCACAATGCCGTTTAATCAGTTGTATACTGAGTTACGGGAGTGAAGTGGCACACACCATCTAACTGCCAAATAAAGTTCTGTGGTTCAGCTTCTTCCAATTGATGAAAGTGCCCTAGTTCTAGCACATCCAGATAAGAAACATCCATTACCGTTGCTTCACCAAAAAAGAAAGGCTCAAACTTTCTGCTGGACTATGGCACAAGAAACATTCAACTTAAGGGATTCTTGCTGAAACTGTACCGTCTTGTGGGGTTTTGCTGACCCCCAGATGCACACATTATGTTGTGCTCACATTTTCACTTATGTGAAATGTAGATACATCACTGAAGACGGTATGATCCAGAAATCCTCATCATGCAGCAACATTTCGTTTGCATTGTTGGCACATACACCATATTCTGTAGGCTTTACAGACTGTAACAACTGCAAACAATAAGGACATAGTTGTAAGTGTCTCCTTAAAAGTCTCCGCATATATGTCATTGGAAATGCTAATTCACAACCAGTCTTTCAAACTGATTTCTTGGGGCTACGTGTGAAAGACTCTCTCATTCGTTCAACACATTCTTCAGTCGTTCCTGGTCATCCCATATTCTTCCCTTTGCAAAAATAGTCTGAGTCTTCAAACTGGTGATACCACCTATAGATGTTATCAACAATGGGAGGATTGCAATGGAACCTAATACGAAACACACATTGCACTGTAACAACAGATTTAGTTCTTGCAAACTGTAAAACACAAAGCTTTCTGTTTACTAGTCACCATCTTTGCTATTGTCACTTTCTAATGAAAAACACAGGAAACAGTGTATGCACACAGACATACTAAAAAAATGTATGAGTTGCTCTTTCATTTGATGTATTATTTATAACCGTAAGTTGAATGTAATGAATGATAAAAAGTGTGAAAACCTCAATATTCATTTTGAAACACCTGGTTTAGTCATTCTGTTCTAAAGGACAAGACTTGTGACACTCTATGGTCATCTAGGCAGAAAGAAGCTCCACACATTATTCAAAAACCAGAAAACACACATACAAAATGAGTGGTGTGGCAAGACTAAAAAGGACTTAGAAAAAATGCAGGCTGAACAGGAGACAAATTCAGACAAGAAACCAAGAGCTCCAAAGGTTTTCAGGAAGCTAAAACAAGCAGAAAAAGCAACTGATGTCAAATGGTCAGATGAGAGGAAAAGCAGCCATTCTGAGAAAACAAAAGCTTTGGGGGAATACGAAGGAAAAGAGAAATAGTTATATTCAATACAAAAAAAGTAAAACACGGGGCATGGAATCTCACTGGTTTAAAGCATGTAATTTTGAGGGAATTCGCTCAGGAAATGATACACTGAAAGTAATATATGAGTTTTGCTTTTTGAGCAGTAAAATAACTGAAGACAGCAAAATTAGAGAGACTGACATTAGCAAGAAAAGAATTTCTGAAAAACAGGAATTTGTTAACAGCAACTTTAAATTTAAGTCCAGGTAGTCTTGTCTGAAGGTATAGCCTCATACAGGAGTAAAATGTGGATGATGGAACAGTTTAAACAAGGATAGAAGAAACGTTTTTGAAACATTCTCCTACACAACAATGCTGAAGGTCGGGTAGATGAAGTAACTGCTGAGGAGGTGCTGAACCTAGCTGGGGAAAGCAAAATTTATGATTTAACTTGACTAAAAGATGGGATTGGGTTATACAGCACATGCATCAAAGAATCATCAATTCGGTAATGGCACTGTGAGGGGCAAAAACTGTAGACTCTACCTCTGAGAGTTGCATTAAACCAGTCTTCAGACTGACAAACAGCAGCAGCCACTGAGATGTAGCACTTCATATCATTATGTTAAATAAGAAACTGTAGCGGGGAGTCAGCTTCAGACAATAAGTCACGTTATCGCATGACACATGCACTATGATCCAGTAGCTAGTTGCAAATAGTTATAACTGTGGCCGAAAGATGTTATCTTCTTACAGACTAACAAATTGTCAAGTAGTTAAAACATACTTTAGAAACAAAACTGTAGTTATTGTTGTTATTATTATGACCATCACCAATTATTGCTACTTTGTTTATTAACACAAATGATGGTGTGAATGGAAAGTAAGATATTACATGAGTACTGTTATGTCTATTAACTAACCATATGTTAAGTGTGAGTACTGTGATAGTACAGAGAAAGTGAATTATACTTTCATGTTAATTCACAATGAACAACTAGACAGTTTATGAGATTGGGAAAACAAGAAATATATTATCATAATTCTGTTATTTCTGTTATTTATTTTGATACTGTGAAGTGTCTAAATTTGTTCACTTAGTAAACTATTCATGAAAGCTATTAACCTGAGATTGGTCAAATGTAAAAGATGCAGGCTTGCATGGGTTAATACTAATATTAGATTGCCTACAGTATGTTTCAGCCAATCAGATGACAGTACATTTGCATATATTTTGTGGGCTAAAGAATTGGTTTGTGAAATCTAAATAAGCAGTTTGAAGATCAGCCATCATCACATTTGGATGCATATATAAGGAGCTCTGAACAGATATGATAATTTTGCAGAATAATGATTAAAACTTGACTGTGAAGTGCTACAAAGTGGATACAAATGTGTGAGAAAACGAACACGTAAAATTCCAATTTCAGTGTGTAAATTGTGAATAACCAAAATCCATGTGGCACGTCGTACGAGCTGTGACTGCGAACTGAACATTCTTAGAGCTCACATTGTGTAATGTTTGATTGAGCATTCTGTCACAGATAATCCATTTGGTAATGCTTTTGGTAAAGGGTTCAGTTAATTACCATAAGCTGGCTATTATGAGTGACTTGATTATTGTGTACTGAAACTAGAACTCAAGATTATCACGGGCTTGCCAATACATCTAAGATGTTCATTCACAAACTACCTTTCAATTAACCACACAGTCAACCTGATACTGGAAAATATTTTTTGCACCCGTTGGATTTGTGTAATGGTACTGGTTTCGCTACAGCTTTTCCAGTACACGAACATTATTCATTTTTAACAGGGAAGTTGTGCAGACTGTACCCATGACATTGCACCATGAAGAGTGTTCTGTGGGAAAATGAGAAAAGAAAAATTCAGAAGCAATAGGAATAAGGAGAACAGCAACAATAATGTCCTGGAATGACAGTAAATCCAATGAATAAATATTGGAAGAGAAAAGGACATCAATTAACACGATACAAAGAAGGAAAACCAATTAATTCGTCACCTATTTCAACATTACAAAAAAAATTCAAGAGATAGGATCAAAGCATCTGTATTACAAAGTGCTTTCAGTGGATTTACTGGCAGCAAACCCAGTCACCAACGGAAAGGATGGTGAGAGTCAGTGACGACTGCATCGGCAAGGCATTGCCTGTGTCTCTGAGGTGATGATTATGAAAAATTTCTATGTGGCATTCTCCGAAACTTTAAAGAAATTAGAAGTATATATGCTGCATAGGGCTAAAATGAGACTGTACTGAGAATTATAATGTATCTTAGCAAAACACGGTCACCGGTTCTTTCTAGAGCCCCGCCACTTTATTGAACAAATAGCAAGGTCTGATAAAACATATCCAGATATGACAGAGAGAACGGCCACTCGGCCATCCTTACTTGTGTGCAGGCTTGCCGGCATACATGCTGGCATGGTGGTCGCGCTCAACCTCATCGCGGAACCCGCGGCCGCAGACGTCACAGTGGAACTGCTCGTGCTCCTGCGCGTGGCGGGCCCGCGACTCACGGTCTGGGAACGTCTTCTCACACACCGGGCAGTCGTAGGTCCGGGCACCGGAGCCATTGCCCAGTCCGCCCGGACGGGAATGGGGCGGGAGCGGCATGCCCGAGGCCGGGGAGAGAACCCGAGGAGACGGTGCATTTGGTATCTTCGGAGCTCCCTGAAACATTAATAAAATTACTTAGTTTATCACAGTAGCAGCACAGAGCTGTAACAGAAATGTAGACGACTATCACATAGTCACTGGAGAGACAGAGTCAATGTTCGTTGATTTGTCCACAGTTTTTTGTAAATTTAATCGAGAATGAGAAACCGACACAGAACAATTTAAGGCATAGATTTAAAAAAAGGACAAGGCTATTGTAGAAAGTTAATCTGCATACAGCATTATCAATGAACTACCATTATACTGCATAGCGCTATTCGCCATTACAAGAATTAAAATTTACTTGAGTAAATTAGAAAGAAACCCGGTACTTTGAAACAGCTGCTGTGTTCTCAGTTATACTATACAGCAGCTGTTTACAGTCTGTCTGTAAACTGACTGAAGTGTGAGCAGGCAAGCCCCCCCCCCCCCTTTTTCTATCCAACTATGCCATAAGTAGCACTGAAGGATGTTCCCCAATGTCGTACCGGCCCTCCTGCAGGGTATCTTTTAAACTTGTGGTGATGCAGTGCTCAGATATGCCTGGGAAGGTTTGATTTCCACTGAATGAATTAACAACATACGGACCACAGAAATTATTAGGTTGGTGCATAAGTTTGTATCGTTGTTGTTTTGCGTGTTGGTATGTTAGTTGCTATGGGTTTATTTATCAATTGTCACTTTTTATTTGTAGTTCACTGTTGCTATTTGAGTTTATGTACTGTCATTTCGTCATTTGGAGATAGTGAGTGGAGCTGTGGACGCTAGAAAATGGAGTGCCAAGTGGAGAAATCATAACATCTCTGATTTGTTCTCTGTTTGAGTTCAATGCAGGAATGACAGCAGTGGAGGCAGTCAGAAATTTTTTTCAGTATATCAGAATAACACCACTGGACAGAGCACAGCAACAAATGGTTTTCACATTTTAAGGAGGATCGGTCGGACATTAGCAATTCTCAATGTTCAGGAAGACCTTCGGGGTTTGATGCAGATTGTTTAAACATATTAATCCACAATGATCCATGTCAGTGTACTCAATAACTGCTGAATATGATGAACTGTGATCATTCCACCATCATGCAATATTTGCATGCAGAGGGGAAGTTCAAAAAATCAGGTGTACGGATACTGCATGCTCTAAGTCAAAATTGCAAAGATCAGCTCGTAGCCATACATGCACCTCTGCTTGCTCATCAGTAATTCGCTACTGAGCAACACTGACCATTCCTATCCGTTATCATTACCAGTGGTGAGAAATAGTGTCTTTATGCTAACATAAGGAAAAGAAAGGAATGGTTGAGACCATACAAAGCAGCAACTCCACGCACAAAGATAATGTTATGCATCTGGTGGAATAGTAACAGTGAGATGCACTATGAGTTGCTTCCCCGCGATGTCACCATCAATGCTGACATTTATTATCAACAACTGAGACATCTTGGAGACACAGTCCAAGAACAACAACCAGGAAGACTACATAAAGTGATGCTACCACTCCACAATAATGTCCTCCCACATTCTGCTGGGCTGACATCTACATCTGCACGGATACTCTGCAAATCACATTTAAGTGCCCGGCAGAGGGTTCATCGAACCATCTCCACAATTCTCTAGAAGACTATACAGGAGTAGGGATGGGAATTCATTCCGTACCCACCTTATTCACCTGAAATTGTGCCCTCATATTTTTATCTTTCTGCTCTTTGTCGAACAACATTCAGGTAACTTCCTATCCGGATGAAAATGCACTCCAAACGTGGCTCAATGAGTTCTTTGCCTCAAAACCAGGTGATTTCTACGGTCATGGAATTGAAAAGTTACCCCAGCTTTGGCAGACTGTTATAAATAGTAAAGGAGAACACATTATTGATGGCTAAAGTCTCTGTTATATGTATCCGTTGTATTTATTAAACTTACAGAAAAACACTACGAACTTATGCACCAACCTAATAGTAAGCAATATACTGACACAAGACATGCACACCGAAAGAATCCAACATGCTACATTGTGCTGCTAGAGGAGAAATTGATTGTCAGTTATCCTTTGACAGGTAGGGCAATCTTCTGGGAGAAGCCACTTCCCCCATCACATGTGCTGCTTGCTCTTCAGTTTCCGACCGAATTATCTGCTATTTACTCGATTAAAGTAGTATTTTTCAAAAACAATATTTACATGCTTTTGTGAATACCAAGTCTTCTTTACAGTACATTACTGTATGTCAAGCGTGTCTACAACCAACACAGCCACTTACCATATAGAGAACATGTTCTTTTAAATTCCTGAAACTAGATATTCAGGTAATCTGTAGAAAAAGTAGCTAACTTAATTATCGATTTTATTGGAGAGAAACAATTACAATGGTTGTGGCAAGCAAAAAAGATGTGAGAAGGAAGTCTTCCAAAATATATCACACACTGGATACCAAATGGATATAAAGTTGACACCCGAAAGCCTTATTCAGGGGTTCATTAAACAAGTAGAAGAATATTTCTGAAGAGTTACTGAGGAACAAAGAACAATAAGGTAAAGGCCTGTCAACACTATATAACCATAGGTGTGGTAAAATGATTAAATATAGTCAAACCATCAAAAAATCTAGATCTCTCACTGAGCATCCCCCCCCCCCCCCTTTCTCTCTATTCCATATATAATACAAATATTACACACATTCAGATTTTTATCTTAGCTGCTCTTTTATGAACCTTATTATTCAGTATATAATGTACACAATACTGAAATTAATGATATAAAGACTTCATGCAGAAATATTTAAATGATGAAGTATAAGACACAGTCAAATGAAGATGAGACAGATGGAAAAATATAACTGTTTATTATTTGAGTAATCACAATAACTGTCAACCCATTTATCCTACAGTGAGACAAGATGTCAATGCCCTCAGAGTGGGCAGACCCACACGTTGCCAAGGTTGTTTCGACTAAGCTGAAGAAGTTTCACTGTGAAGCCCTTACACATCCTCCATACAGTCCCAATGTCTCCCCATGTGATTTCCATATGTGTGGAGTGCTGAAGGAGAATTTTTGTGACTGGCAATTTGCTTCAGATGATGAAGCATGCATCTGGGTGCAATCGTGGTTCTGCAGACAACTGCAAACATTTTTCCATTTTTCTTGTCTCACAGTGAGATAAATGTATTAACCATTATGGCAATTTCTTCTGAAATAAACAGTTTACGTATTTTTTTACATCTGTTCCTTTTCATTTGACTGCCCCTTACATTTAAAATTTGCCCGCATCTCGTGGTCGTGCGGTAGCGTTCTCGCTTCCCACGCCCGGGTTCCCGGGTTCGATTCCCGGTGGGGTCAGGGATTTTCTCTGCCTCGTGATGACTGGGTGTTGTGTGCTGTCCTTAGGTTAGTTAGGTTTAAGTAGTTCTAAGTTCTAGGGGACTTATGACCACAGCTGTTGAGTCCCATAGTGCTCAGAGCCATTTAAAATTTACAGAATATGAAAACCAAGTGTACCTGGAAATTCAACCTTGCTAACAGCTGTCAGCTTTAAGATTGATGTATCTTACCTGAAAGCCTTCATTCTATTCCTTCTAAATAACATCTTTCTAAATAACACCTGGAAACTCTGTAATTAAAATGTTATCTTTGCTCAAATTTGTTGTTTTCCAGAATGTTTGAATCATGGAATGTAATCCTTTGAAAACTCCGGTGACACCAACTTGTAGCCATGATTTTTCTGCTTCCCAAAATGAGTGATTTTACTAGAATAACTTTTTAGTTGATGAAATACCACAATTAGAAGATTCAAGTTTCTAAAAAAATTTGGCAGACTTTTCTAAATCTCTCAGATGAAAGGGCATATCCAAACTTCCGTTGCATAAAACGGAACCTATCACTTAGGACATTTGAAGACTATGCAGTCCACAATTAAACAAAATAATTTCATTCTCTGATGAATGTGTATATTCTCTACTTTTCCAGTCTTTTATTTTATTTTTTATTCAAAAAGCTCTTTTACAGAGTACGTTAAATCTGTTTTTCAATTCTTGTTGCATGCATTCTTCCTCCTCTTAACCTACATTTATTTCATATTTTCTGATCTCTGCTTCCTCTGTCATCACCCACTGAATCCAAATGTCTGAAGGACGACATTCTTCCTTTGGACATTCTGTCTTTGATAAAGACATTTGTAAATTGATTTTTCCTGTTTGCACAATTATGTTTTCTACACGGAGTTTGTCATTTTCCAGCATGTCTATGATTGCAGTAATGTCGCGTACAAACACCAGGCAGTACGCACAGATTTCATCTTTGTGGCTTCCTCATTTGATGCCTTTCCTGAGAGACGTTTTCTCCACTCTCTAATCACCTTCTCCAGAGCTCAGCTGAAAAGCAAAGGTGACCGTCCATCCCCCTACCTGCCTCCAGGTTTTATTTCAAAGTTTTCGGAGAATTCTCCACAAAACTGACTTAACATGAAATACTTGTTACTGTATCTTAATGTTTACAGTTTTCAGATCTAAACTCTGATTTTATTTTACTATTGAAAATGTTATAGCTGCATATTTGAGCAGCTTATGACACAAATATGTTCAGCTTTAAACAGGTGTTGTGCACAAAACCACAACCAGTTTGCAGTACAGAAAACACAGACACACACAACTGCAGTGTCAGGCAACTGAAACCAGATTGCAAGCAGCAGCACCAGTGCATGATGGAAGTGGTGACTGGGTGGGGATAAAGCAGAGGCTGGGGCAGGTAGGGGAGGGATAGTATGGTGAGGTTGGCAGACAGTGTATTGCTGCAGGTTACATGGGTGGCAGGGGAGAGGTGGGGAGGGGTAGCGGAAAATGAGAGAAGTAAAATGACTGCGTGTGATGGTAGAATGGCGGCTGTGTAGTGCTGGAATGGGAACAGAGAAGGAGCTGGAGGGGTGAGGACAGTGACAAACGAAGGTTGAGGCCAGGAGGGTTACAGGAATGTCGGATGTAGAGTTGCCACCTGTGCGATTCTGAAAAGCTGGTGTTGGTGGGAAGGATCCATATGGCACAGGCTTTGAACCAGTCATTGAAATGAAGAATGCCACGCTTGTCAGCATGCTCAGCAACAGGGTGGTCCATGTGTTTCTTGGCCACAGTTTACAGGGGCCATTCATACGGACAGACAGCTTGTTGGTTGTCATGCCCACATAGAATGCAGCACAGTGGTTGCAGCTTAGCCTGTAAACCACATGACTGGTTTCACATGTAACCCTGCCTTAGACGGCATAGGTGATGCTCGTGACCAGGATGGAGTAGGTGGTGGTGGGACGATGTATGGGACAGGTCTTTCATCTATGTCTATTACCGGGGTATGAGCCACGAGGTAAGGGGTTGGGAGCAGGGCTGTAAGGATGGACGAGTATATTGTGTAGGTTCAGTGGATGGCGGAATACCACTGTGGGAGGGATTGGAAGGAAAGTGGGCAGGATATTTCTCATTTCAGGGCACAATGAAAGATAGTCGAAACCCTGGCAGAGAATGTAATTCAGTTGCTCCAGCCCTGGGTGGTACTGAGTTAAGAGGGGAATGCTCCTCTGTGGCCAGACAGTGGGACTTCGGGAGGTGGTGGGAGACTGGAAAGATAAGGCACGGAAGATTTGTTTTTGTACTGGGCTGGGAGGAAAATTACGATCTACGAACGCTTCAGTGAAACCTTCGGTATATTTCAAGAGGGACCACTCATCACTGCAGAAGCAACCACAGGTGGCTAGGCTGTATGGAAAGGACTTCTAGGTATGGAACAGCTGGCAGCTGTCTAAGTGGAGGTATTGCTGGTGGTTAGTAGGTTTGATATGGATATGGATATGGATGGAGGTCCTGATGTAGCCATCTTCAAGGTAGAGGTCACCATCTAGGTGTTGGGTTGAGTAGGATCAGTTGAAGCAAATGGGGGAGAAGTTGTTGAGGTTCTGGAGGAATGTGGGTAGGGTGCCCTCACCATCGACCCAGGATGCAAAGATGTCATCAGTGAATCTCAACCAGGTGAGGGGTTTAGGATTCTGGGCTTTTAGGAAGGATTCCTCTAGATGGTTTATGAATAGATTGGCGTAGGATGGAGCCATGCGGGCGCCCATAGCCATCCTCTGGATTTGTAGGTAATGTCTTCAAAGGAGAAGTAATTGTGAGTGAGAATGTAGTTGGTCATGGCAACTAGGAAGGAGATTAATGGTTTGGAATCTGTCGGAAATTGGGAATTGTAGTGTTCAACGGCAGTAAGGCCATGAGTATTAGGAATGTTAGTGTAAATTCCTAATGCCCAGGGCCTTACCGTTATTGAACACTATCTTTCCCAAAGCCCGACAGATTCTAAACCAACAATCTCCTTCCTAGTTGCCATGAGCAACTATATCCTCACCCACAATTACTTCTCCTTTGAAGGCATTACCTACAAACAAATCCAGGGTACAGATATGGGCACCCACATTGCACCATCTACAGGAATCCTTAATAAAAACCCACAATCCTAAACCCCTCAACTGGTTGAGATTCACTGATGACACCTTTGCGATCTGGGTGGAGGGTAAGGACACTGTATCCACATTCCTCCAGAACCTCAACAACTTTTCCCCCATTTGCTTCACCTGGTCCTACTCAACCGAACAAGCCACTTTCCTAGATGTTGATGTCCACCTCGAAGATGGCTACATCAGTACTTTAATCCATATCAAACCTACTAACACAAGCAATACCTCCACTTTGACAGCTACCTCTACCTTTCCCATACCAAGAAGTTCCACACCAAGAAGTCCCTTCTGTACAACTTAGACACCCATGGTCGTCACATCTGCAGTGATGAGCGGACCCTCTTGAAATATACCAAAGGTCTCACTGAGGCCTTCACAGACCGTAATTTTCCTCCCAGCCCAGTACAAAAACAAATCTTCCGTGCCTTATCTTTCCAGTCTTCCACCACCTCCTGAAGTCCCACTGTCCAGTCACAGAGGAGCATTCCCCTCTTAACTCAGAACCACCCAGGGCTGGAGCAACTGAATTACATTCACTGCCAGGGTTTCGACTATCTTTCACTGTGTCCTGAAATGAGACATGTCCTGCCCACTATCCGTCCAACCCCTCCCACAGTAGTATTCTGCCATCCATTGAACCTACACAATATACCCGTCTATCCTTACACCACTGCTCCCAACCCCTTACCTCAAGGCTCATACCCCCGTAATAGACATAGATGAAAGACCTGTCCCATACATCCTCCCACCACCACCTACTCCAGCCTAGTCACAAGCATCACCTATGCCATCAAAGGCAGGGTTACCTGTGAAACCAGTCAAATGATTTACAGGCTAAGCTGCAACCAATGTGCTGCATTCAATGTAGGCATTACAACCAACAAGTTGTCTGTCCGCATGCATGGCCACTGAAAACTGTGGCCAAGAAACACATGGACCACCCTGTTGCTGAACACGCTGCCAAACATGATATCCTTCATTTCAATGACTGGTTCAAAGCCTGTGCCATATGGATCCTTCCCACCAACACCAGCTTTTCTGAATTGCACAGGTAGGAACTCTCCCTGCAATGCATCCTACATTCCTGTAACCCTCCTGGCATCAACCTTTGTTAATCACTGTCCTCACCCATCCAGCCCCTTCTCTGTTTCTGTTCCCATTCCAGCACCACACAGCTGTCCTTCCACCATCACAGTTGTTTTTACTTCTTTCCTTTTCCGCTACTTCCCCCCCCCCCCCCCACCTCGCCCTCCCCACCACCTCTCCCCTGCAATCCGTCTAACCTGCAGCACTTCACTGTCTGCCAGCCCCACCATACTATCCCTACTCCTCCCCACCCCAGCCCCCTTCTTGCCCCCACCCAGTCACCACTCCCATCATGCACTGGCACTGCTGCTCGCAGTGTGGTTTCAGTTGCCTGAGACTGCAGTCGTGTGTGTGTGTGTGTGTGTGTGTGTGTGTGTGTGTGTGTGTGTGTGTGTGTGTGTGTATTGTTGGCAATGGCCTTAATGGCCAAAAGCTTTATTTGTGACAGTCTTTTTTTGTTGTGCCTATCTACAACTCAGCATCTCCACTCTATGGAAAGTAGCAACTTTCCTTTTCGTTATACTGAAACATTTCAACAGTAGACAGGCATCATTAATTGTGCAATGTATAAGGTCCAAACATTACCTTACAGCTCTGATGCAATCTGAACGATCATCCCCCATGCAGCCCAGACTCAGCGTCACACAATTTTTGTCTCTTCACTCACACAAAGAATAAATTAATGAAACACTATGACAAATGCTGGAATTTAAATGGTGACTATGTTGAAAACCAGCAGGAAGCTGCTGTTTCAAGATGTGTAAAATAATTTTTTATATGCAAGTTTTTTTATTATTTTATTTATTTACAGTCAAACGGAGGTTACTTTTCAAACTCGCTGACTCATCACAAGTGTATAATGTAATAACACAGAAGCTGATCACTATGGATTAGGGCAGTGAAAGGAGATGAGAAGAAAATAATAACCTGTTTGGTTGATGTTGTGTAAAGTTCACTTAAAGAACCCAACAAGTGACAATTGGACTTTAAAAGACTGTCGTGATTTACGAGGCACCAATCTGGGTATGTCAGTAAACTTGTAGTTTGTTGGGTTCAATTTTAAACCACCTCTTCACATGTCTCATGCTGTGAGATCTATTGGCCGAGTCCCTCATTTCGGTCAAAATTTGCACAAAGCTCTTTTCCCCTTGAGTTGGTAGCACTTCTTCACTACTGATCTGATGTTGCGTGTTCCAAGGATTTGCACTCTACTATCCACTCAACCATCTGATGCTCTGTCTGTGAGCTCACTAAATGACCGAAGCAAGATATGCAAACTTCTAGCCCACATATTTTAGTACTTTGTGGATAGGAGGGTCTCGAGTGAAGGAATGTATCTCAATTTTAGCAATTTTACAGGATGGATGAAAGAAGGTGTTTTAACCTGTGAATTTTGTGTTTCGGTGGTGTAATGCAAACTTTACTGAAAAATTTCTACACTAAAGAATACACTTCAAAAGTTATCAGATGAAAACACATCTTCAAAAATAGTCCTTACTCGTTCACAGTTGTTTACTGTTTGATTTAGTGCTAAGGAAATACGGCGTCACAGTTGTGAGCAAATCAACTAAATAAACATTTTACTCTTTTGGAGATAGGCTCTCTTTTGTTTTCTCATTCTGAAGTTTTAGTGCTCCATGGTATTTCTGTTCCAACTGGAAGATAGTATCAGAATTTTCTAGAAAGTGGCAAATTCCTGAATTGTTGATCCTGGAAACGGTTGAAAAAGATGTGGTTAACATCACACTGGTGACACTGAAGCTGTGCCACTTTAAGCCATTATACTTAATTTCCTTCAACGTCAATTTTCCTATTTTTTCAACCACTCCTTCTGCAGAGCACCAAAACCCAGAAGTCCTTCTGGTCCATCTCAGTGACTTCATATAGGTGTTAACATTTTTCGCAGCCCTGTTATACTAGCATGGACTGAATCAAATTTCATTAGAGAGTGGTGGCCTCATTTCACAAGACTTCCTGCAAATGTGACATTGTTTTGGTGTCGCATGCAATACTGACAACCACAGGAACTGCTATCGACTTTCATCGGGGTTTGGTTTGCTGGAAGTCTTGTGAGATGGGTGTTACGTACAAAATATTTGTAGCAAGAAAGAATATGAATGTTATTGCTCATCGTTTACCTTGCAGCAATTTAAGCTGTCCTCTTATGTTCCTCCCTAACCACACACTCAGAAATCACC
Source organism: Schistocerca nitens (assembly GCF_023898315.1). Taxonomy (NCBI): domain Eukaryota; kingdom Metazoa; phylum Arthropoda; class Insecta; order Orthoptera; family Acrididae; genus Schistocerca; species Schistocerca nitens. The sequence continues at coordinate 67,102,114 of NC_064623.1, read as the reverse complement.
GCAGATTCAGTAACAAAGAGCCAAATATTTGTGAGAAGAAAGAATATGAATTTCATTGCTGCTCGTTTCAGTTCCCCCAACTAAAGCTGTCACAGCCAAATATATATTTCATCCTTCATTCCCTAATCAGACAGAAACATTGAATAACATCAGATATTGCAGAATGTACTTGCATTGCATTCATAAGGAATGTCCGAGAATGTATTGACAATGCTAAGATGAAGAAAAAAAATTTGCACGTATCAGCTAGCAAGTCTACATCCTATGAGTCCATAAACAACGGCACTATCCGTTACATGAAGACTTTGGTCTCGTGTCTTGGTTATCATAGTATGTCTGGAAGGCTTATATCTTTTTCCCATTATTAACTGACATTTAACGATAAGATAATGTTTTTTGTGGTTCATTTTCAATGTGCTGTTACCTTGAAGTAGCATACTGCAAGTGACAATAAAAAAGATCTAAACATGCCAAAATGAATAAGGCACCTCCTGTATTGATTGTAAATACTGTGTGATGTCAAAACTGATGTCATGGTCCATGAAGTTTATGAGTTGAGTGTTACCCAAGAGTGGTGGGCTCACAGAAGCACTGCTGCATCACAAGAATGTTCAGGGTTTGTACATCATGAAGAAACACACTGCACATATCGACATTTCGATTTTATCCTCCTGAAGTGTTGGAGAACAAAACAGCTGGATAGCCGTCCGCAATCCTCTGGAGTTCTTCAAATATATGTAATGTAACTTCAATTTATCAGTGCTTATAACCACTCCTTCATACAACATGTAATTTCTATAGCTTTCCTGATATCAGGACTGCATAGTGTGAACTCTATAGAGCTAGTCTTATTCTGTAGAAAATGATCTTAGCTGCTGTATTTGGACAGTGCCTTACATCTTCAGGTCAAATTCCAGTAAATGGCATTATCCTGCTCAGATCCGCTCTTTCATTTCATATTTTAGATTTCTAGCTGCCTCTTACCTTTTTGGTGTTCTGAGAGCTAGCCTTTCTCTGCTTCTCGATTTTCTATGGCGAGATTTTGAGAGGGACAGCAGTGTTTGCACACATGTTTTCTAGGTACAAGAAAACTTACGTTAAACTCTGTATTGAATACATCTCTGTAGAGCCCATATTTTTCCACAGTAACCAGTTCCTCTTTACAAAGTTTCTTATGTAGTTCATGAATTGTGTGTATATTCAGGCCTCCTAGTAAGAAATGTCTCACAGAACACCGTTGGCAATAATGTGATGGGATGTTAAGAAACAATTCTATACGGTTCCTTATTCTCTCCCCTGCCTTGCCAGATCTCCTTATACCTGGACACAGAGAAATCCTCCTGTCAGCAGTCAAAATTATGTTGCTGCTGTCTCTTTTCTCAGTAAGTATCACACAAATGTTTCTGGTACATTAACAGTGCTAAGGGAAACCCCTAGACACACCTGGCCTTCACAATCATCTTTCAGGAGAAAGTACTTCTTTGTCACATTTATGTGAGACTGTGCACCTACAGAATATGATCTGGCCTAAGGTAGCACCTTAATAAGTAGAAATAAATACTATTGCTGCTTCTCTATATCTTTCATCAACCAGAATCCATGGAACATCTTCCTCGCTTCAATCTCACTACACTTTCTCAGGCATTTGGACCAAGTGGTGTACTTCAATGCACTTCTTTCTTAGCAGTTGATGTGTATGCCTTTTCAAACTGCCTAATCATTTTTCTTATATTCCTTCTCCACTTGTCTGTGTTCTTATTTCATCATCTAAGAGATACTGCACACTAACATTAACCTCTTCACAATGATTCCTTCAAGAAACTGAGAAATGACAATGAAAGCAATATTGTTGCGTTGACAAAGGACTGTCATCACTTTTTGTCTAGTGTTTCTTGACTTACTGTTGCTATCAGGGGAAACGCAATAGCTTGAAACCTCCTACATAAACTGTTAAGAGAGCTGATGGGCACATGAATGATTCAACATTGAGATGTGATGCAATATTTCCACTTGACATTGCACACCTTCTTATTAACAGCTAGATAACACATACTTCTTTTTCAGTGCACAGGTAAATAGTGCACAGTGCAGCAAAATAATAATATGGAAAATGAGTGGATAGTTGTCTCTGCTGGGTTAAAATGTATCTGAGTCAAAAGAACCTAAGTGCTGATACATTTTGCAGATACCAAAACCAAGACACAGTTCAAAATACAAAAATATATCAGCCAATATGTCTATCTGTCTCAAGAACAAACTCACAACTTTGAGATATGCAGCTCCTTAATTTCATCAGGAGAACATATAAAGATAAGTCATTTTGACACAACATGCATCTGATTACGGTGAGAACATATGTTATAAAAGCTGAAAATTGAGCTTCTGAAGATATGGTCCTCCTACTCATACACGAGAATATCAAAAATTTACAAACTATAAAAGACAGGGGCACAATTCTAATGCATCTGGGCAGAGAAAGAGTCACATTTCAAGGTCTAAATCATTTGCACTCAATGTGAGCATCATATGTTGCAAACTGGTACCATAGCTCTTTTTTTTTTTTTTTTTTTTTTGCCATACAAACAAATTAGCTGGTCTCCAGTTATTGAAATCAGTGCTCTGACAGTGGCAGACCTTTAAGAATAGCACGCAAAGATGGGCAAAAACATTGTCTCCTATGTACTCCCACAGATCAAACCTAAAGCAGCCAACATCCGGTGGCCCGGAAGGCCACTAATGTCGAAAGTAATCTTCTGTTCCTCCTCTTCCAATTCCATGTCCTGGAATGATGTTATTGAGGAAACGTAGGATGTGACTGGAGAAGTGAGGTGGAGGTGCCACCTTGCATGAAGAGGAATTTATACCAATCACTTTGAAGTTGCAGACAGCCAGATTCCTAGCTTATCGTGATACAATATTCCTGTGACAAGTGTTCTTAAGGAAAAAAAAAAAAAAGACAGATCCATAACCTCTGTTTACAGAAATGTCACACAAGGCATTAATCTTCAGTGAGTCTCTTCCGTGTAGAGTGACTACTACAGTACTTCCCCAAAATCTACCATTACCGCAGTTAACTAAACCAGAAAGATGAGAAGTGCATTTGTCTGAAAAAATTAATTATTCAGAAAACTGTAATCTATAACTGCAGTAAAAATTTGTACCTTTTGGTGCGGTCCCGAGAATGCAATGCTTGTAATAATTGCTGCTTGTGCGACTTCTGATGGAGAGAGTTTTTCGTAACTCACCATACAGTCAATTGAAAGATATTAAGCTCGTTGCTCACTTGTGTCATGGATTTCCTAGGGCTCCTTTTGTAAGTCTCACAGATACACTCGACATTTTCATCCAAAGTGCATGGAGAGCCATCCTTCTCCACCTGCAGATGCAACTGTCTACATATTTTGGATGGACTCAAAAACTAACTTACTATGAGGTGACTCTTTCTGGAATTGTTGTCTAAATTCACATTGCACATTAATAATGAAGTCTTATTTTGCTAATTGTAACAGATAAAATGATCATCCCTGTGGTATACCACTTTTCTAAAAATGAGCTACAGCACCACTGCAGATCTGAATTAAATTCCTACGTACACTGTTCAAAACTTTTAGCTCTCTTCTTTCCAGGAGCACTGAGGTTTGGTTCTATCTTGTGCTATTTCCTTCCTTTCTGAATGACCCTGTACTGTTTCTAGAGTGGATTGTGCTGCTACAGCCTACATATTTGTTAACCTTAAAACATCTCTCATACACAGAGTTTAACAGGTAAATATTCTAGGTGGGTGGTATTACAAACAAACGTTCATATTTTAAAATCAATTGTATTTCATTTTAGCCACTCGAGGTGGAGCACTTACCTCATTAATAGCCTGAGTTTAAAAATAACATGTGCCAAGTTTAAAAATAATATGTGCCAAGTTTAAAAATTAACAAAAAATAAACTTAGATAAAAGAGAGACAGAAAGAAATAACAATTCTGTTTTATCAAGGCACTCCTACTTACCCTGAAGATTAGCGTGTCTCCGTAAACGAACGTCGCATTCGTCGGACCTTCCTGAGGGCCCCCCGGCACCTCGCTGTTTACTGGCAGTGGGGCATCTCTCGTCACTAGTGATACCTCGGGATGAATCCCTGAACTGTAATGCAATGCAAACACATTATACAAAGACCGACAGAACAGTTACTTGATACGATACAACTGAGAAAGATTATGTAGCAAGTCTCCACAATGTCTGACTACTTCCAAAACATCAGTAACAAATACCATATCACACTTAGCCTACTGTGCATACAGGGAGTCCAATCTGAATGGCAGTAGGTCAGGGTTTTGAAGTCAATTTGTTATCGCTACACAGTAATGCTGAAGTCAGATATTTCATTAAGCCAGATTTATTGCAGACAGGGGTTCTAGAGATAGTGACGGAGTTCCACACATAGAAATTCTTCTAAGGACTGGAAAGAGTTGTCCCCCAGATACGATTTCAGTTTTTGCTTGAAGTTAATTTCACTGCCTATTAAACTCTTTGCATCACTGGGTAAGTGGACAAACAACTTTTTTATGGGTCAGTGCGACATCATTCATTTCTGTGCCACACTACATCTGAGTGAAGAATGTTGCTGCTGTTATCATCATCATCATCATCATCATCATCATCATCATCATCATCAAGCCAAAGACTGGTTTGACGCAGCTCTCCAAACTAATCCACACAGAGCAAGCTCCTTCACATCTGCTTAACTACTTCAACCCACACCCCTCTGTACCAGTCGGTGGTACTCATGCCTTTGTTGTCTTATGCAGTTTTTATCCTCCACACTACCCCCTTCCCCACTGTCAAATTGACTATTCCTCGGGGCCTCAGGATGTGTCCTGTCAACTTCTTTTAGTCAAGTTTTTCTGCAATTTTTTTTCTTCCCAGTTTGATTCATGACCACCTCATTAGTTATCCTTACTACACATCTCAACTTTAGCCTTCCTTTCTAGCACTACATTTCATATATTTCTATTCTGTTATTCTGTGAACTGCAATACCAACCACATTTCACTCCAGTACAAGTACGCACACTAAAGTTTTCTTTTTTTAGCTGCTGAAAGTTTTTCTTTTTACCCAGAAGTGGTTGCTGGCGAACAATAATGTCATGTTACAATGCGGGCGTAGTAAATAATGTGCTGCTCGAACACCTCATGTGCTGGACTGTATTGTTGTGGTGGATACTGTAGTCATTTGGTTTCCGACAGTGCTGAACAATGTCTGAAAAGCAAAAACATGTTGTGCTGAGGATACAGCACAAACTGAAAATAATACACAACTCAAAGAAGGCAGTACCGACAGGCAGAATTTGGCACTGAGTTACAATGTGGGTGAAACTATTGTCTGTGATACTCAGAAAAACAAAGACAAAATAACTCAATTTGCTAGTAGTTCTGATTCATCTAAAGGTTTGTGAAAGCTGAAGGCTGCGAAAATGTCTACATATGCAGAACAGGATAAAGCCACATTGAATGGTTTCAGCAAAAAAGAGTAGAGGGCACAAAAGTATCTGGCCCAATACGTGCCTAGCGGGCTCAATTTTTCTTCAATTGGGGACTGGAGGAGATTTTAATGCATCTCCCAGATGGCTAACAAGATTTAAAAGGCATATGTTATGTGGGAAACCGCTGTCCAAGTACGAAAGGGCAGAAAATAAAGCTGCTTCTGAATTTTGTAAAAATTTCCAGGAGTTGACTGCATGAGAAAATGTAGAGCTGGAACTTATATACAATGCGGACAACACTAGGCTGTTTTGGAAGTGCCTGCCATCAAAGACTTTATAAAGGAAAGGATAACTGTGATGTTTTTCTTATGGTATGGGAGCATACTAAGTTAAGCTTGGTGTAATAGGTAAAGCAAAAAAGCCCCACTGTTTCAAAGGAAAATAAATGTACAATTTACCTGTCCATTATTTTCCACCAGAAAAGGGCTGCGATGGACTGCACAATATTTCAAACATGGTTCCATAATTGCTTTGTGCCACAAGTGAGAGATCATGTGACATTGAAGGGTCTATCTGCAAGGCCTGTATTGTTAGTGGATGATGCACCATCACATCTGAATGAACTACTTCAGAAATCTGATGACGGGATGCTATTTGTAAAATATTTAGCCCCTAATGTGACAGCCTTAACTCTGCCAACAGATTAGGATGTCATTGCTGCAATGAAGAAAATTTATAGAGGAAATCTGCAACAAAAACTGATTGATGAGGACGACAGTCTTCAAGCATTCTGACTGTGCTAGATGTAATTTATGCAGTGACAAAAGGCGTGGCATAAGATAAAACAATCAAACATAGTCGAGTCATGGAAAACGATTAATCCTAAAACTGATGAAATCAATGACTGATGATGAAGAAGTATGCTCATCAGCAACGTTAGCTGATGTTTGAGAAGTACTTCAGCGAGTGAAACCATTGACAAAGAAAATATTTCTGAATGGTTTGACTTGGACCACACACAGCTGGTTCATGAGATGTTGAGTGACGGTGTGACGGTGCTAATGTTCACTGACTACAGGGGAAATCCGAGGAGGTGACTGACAGTGATGAAGATGACAATATTCTTCCTATTCCAGAAACAGTAATCAGTCATGCATCAGCACTTCGGTGGGCTAAGGGTTACTGGACTACCTGGACCAGCAAGAAGATACTCCCATTTTTGACAAGTTGGTGTTGTGTAAAATTCCTAGTGCGATATGTACAGTAATCAACAAGTTACATCACTGAGACAGAAAATTCAAGCCTATTTTGTTTCAAAGCAGTGTAGTGCAATGCAAAATTGGCTTGCACTCTGTTCTTTTTAGGTACTATATTCTCACACATAATATGATGAAAGAACCAGAGCTCCAAGCCCTAATAGAAAGCACTGAAGCTCAAATAGTTGTACGTACAGAGAGCTGGCTAAAACCAGAGATAAGTTCAGCCAAAATTTTTTCAAACGATCTAACAGTGTTCAGAAAGGATAGATTAAATACAGTTCGTTGTGGAGTATTTATTGCTGTCAGAGGTAGTTTGCCTTGTAGCGAAATTGAAGTAGATAGTTCGTGTGAAATAGTATGGGTAGAGGTTATACCTGACAATTGGAATAAACTATTAATTGGATCATTTTACCGACCCCCCCGACTCAGAAGATAAAGTTGCTGAACAGTTCAAAGAAAACTTGAGTCTCATTTCAAATAAGTACCCCGCTCATACATTTATAGTCGGTGGTGACTGCAATCTAATCTCGATATGCTGGAAAAATTATACGTTTAAAGCCGGCGGCAGGCATAAGACATCATCTGAAATCGTACTGAATGCTTTCTCAGAAAATTTTTTTGAACAATTAGTTCATGAGCCTACTCAAAGCGTAAATGGTTGCCAACGCATACTTGACCTTTTAACAACAAATAATCCTGGACAAATAGTGAGTATTGTGATGAATACAGGGATTAGCGACCACAAGGCAGTTGGTACTAGGCTGAATACCGTAACCCCTACAACCATCAAAAAGAAATGCAAAGTATATCTATTTAAAAAAGCTGATAAAAATTCTCTTAACGCCTTTTTTAAGAGACAGTCTTCGCTCATTCCGATTTGATCATGTAAGTGTAGAAAAGTTGTGGAATGTTTTCAAAGAGATAGTATTGACAGCAATTGAGAGATACATACCACATAAATTAATAAGTGACGGTACTGATCCCCCATGATACACAAAACAGGTCAAATCAGCAATGAAAAAGCATGCCAAATTTAAAAGAACGCAAAATCCCCAAGATTGGCAAAGTTTTACAGAAATTCGAAATATGGCGTGTACTTCAATGCGAGATGCTTTTAATAATTTCCACAACGAAATTCTGTCTTGAAATCTGGCAGAAAACCCAAAGAGATTCTGGTCATACATAAAGCACACCAGTGGCAAGACGCAATCAATACCTTCACTGCGCGATAACAACGGTGAAGTCACTAATGACAGTGCCACTAAAGCAGAGTTATTAAATATGGTTTTCTGAAACTCCTCCACAAAAGAAGACAAAGTAAATATTCCTGAATTCCAATCAAGAACAACTGCCAAGACGAGAAACATAGAAGTAGATATCCTCGGTATAACAAAGCAATTTATCACTTAATAAAGGCAAGGCATCCGGTCCAGATTGTACACTAGTCAGGTTCCTCTCAGAGTATGCTGACATAATAGCTCCATATTTAGCAATTGTATACAACCACTTGCTCACAGAAAGATCCGTACCTAAAGACTGGAAAATTGCTCAAGTCACACCAATATCCAAAAAGGTAGGAGTAATCTGCTGAATTACAGGCCTATATCACTAACATCGATTTGCAGTAGGGTTTTGGAACATATACTGTATTCGAACATTATGAAGTACCTCGAAGAAAACGATTTATTCACACATAGTCAGCACGGATTCAGAAAATGTCGTTCTTGTGAAACACAACTACCTCTTTATACCCATGAAGTAATAAGTGCTATCGACAGAGGATGTCAAACTGATTCCATATTTTAGATTTCCAGAAGGCTTTTGACACTGTTCCTCACAAGCGTCTTCTAACCAAACTGCGTGCCTACGGAGTATTGGCTCAGTTGTGAGACTGGATTCGTGATTTCCTGTCAGAAAGGTCACAGTTCATAGTAATAGACAGAAAGTCATCGAGTAAAACAGAAGTAATATCCGGCATTCCCCTAGGAAGTGTTATAGGCCCTCTTTTGTTCCTGATCTATATTAATGACATAGGAGACAATCTGAGTAGCCATCTTACACTGTTTGCAGACGATGCTCTCATTAACCATCTTGTAAAGTCATCAGATGATCAAAATGACTTGCAAAATGATTTAGATAAGATATCTGTATGGTGCGAAAAGTGGCAATTGACCCTGAATAAAGGGAAGTGTGAAGTTATTCACACGAGTACTAAAAGAAATCAGCTAAATTTCGATTACGCGATAAGTCACACAAATCTGAAGGCTGTAAATTCAGCTAAATACTTACGGATTACAATTACAAATAACCTAAATTGGAACGATCACATAGATAATATTGTGGGTAGAGCAAACCAAAGACTGCAATTCATTGGCAGAACACTTAGAAGGTGCAACAGGTGTACTAAAGAAACTGCTTACACCACACTTGTCTGCCCTATTCTGGAGTATTGCTGTGCGGTGTGGGATCCGCATCAGGTGGGACTGACGGATGACATCGAAAAAGTACAAACAACGGCAACTCATTTCGTATTATCGCGAAATAGGGGAGATAATGTCACAGACATGATACATGAATTGGAGTGGCAATCATTAAAACAAAGGCATTTTTCATTGCGACGGGATCTTCTCATGAAATTTCAATCACCAGTTTTCTCCTCCGATTGCGAAAAAATTCTGTTGGCACCCAACTATATAGCGAGAAATGATCATCACGATAAAATAAGAGAAATCATGGCTCGCACATAAAAATTTAAGTGCTCGTTTTTCCCGCGTGCCGTTCGAGAGTGGAAGGGAAGAGAGACAGCTTGAAGGTAGTTCATTGAACACTCTGCCAGGCACTTTATTGTGAATAGCAGAGTAATCACATAGATGTAGAAGTGCCCATGTCATAACTTTAAATGGTCAATTACCAGATGAAGTTGAGGTCAAAGCTTAATCAACTGTAGTAGAGGGATACCTAAAAATGATCACTTCCCTTTGATGATCATGATGTTTGGTTTGTGGGGCACTCAATTGCGCAGTCATCAGCACCCCACTTCCCTTTGAGGAGGATGCTCAAAAAGCTGAAAATTATATTTCCTTCGCTGTATTACTACAATGAATAAAAAGTAAAACACGATATATTGCCCATGCTGTATCTGCTAAAAAATGTCTGATAATTCAGATAGTAAACATACATTAAAATGTAAATGGTTATAAAATCGGCATTGGGTCAGAAAATGGTGCACTGTCAATGGTGCGGGGTCTCCACTTAACAGATTATGGTGACTGAAACAACATTGCCCAATATGCAGCTGAGCTAAAAGTATCTCCTCATGATAAGATGGATGAGAGGATGTCCAAGCCATTGGGAGGTGTTTAATTTCCTGGAGTTTGTTCCCATATAGAGAAGACCAGTGTTCCTACATAGAGGTCATCTGAAGGGACAAAACAGCTGTAAGGACTTGGTAGTCAGACTGCAGCATTGGCAGCTTCATTACCTGACACTTTGACATGACCAGGGATCCACACAAGCAACACGTTGGCTCCATCATCAGCGAGTGAGTGGAAGCATTCATGGATTTGCTGTACTAAGTGGTGGTACGTGTATATTACACAGCAGCTCTGGAGGGCACTACGGGAATTGGAACATAATAAACAATTGGAGAGCTGTTCAAAGCATTATCGCTACGATCAAATATATATCTCTGCACCAAATTCTGGAACAAAACAATATTCCTACAAGCACCACCATGAGAAATTGGTACGAAAGTGTGTATTTGGTATACTGAAAACAGAAACAAACACTAGCATTTTTTATTAATGTAACTGCTATGCATGCAGTAAAATAGCAAGTGTTTCAGATTCCCATACTGTTGCCAACCTATATTAAATGATAGGAATTTTGCTTTTGCACTGACAGCACCTAACACCATCAACAGAACTAGTAGTGTTATATTGACAAGTTTAATGCAATTGAGTTATTGCTGCAGTATAGAAAACTCCAACTGTATGCACTGTAAACAGTGCACTCTTGGAGGCTTTGAGTTCCAGAGGGTTAGTCAAATAAATGGATTTAATTCAAGGAAATATCCTTTTCAGCTATTGTCACAGATGGCATAATGCAAAAGCCAGCACGAAGAGTCGGAGACAATAATTCTGAGTTAATGGCATTTGCATATGTTATAACAATCTGCTGGAATAAGCAAGATGTGGCAATTAGATATATGGGCTGATGTGGTTGGCTAATACGGTATGAGATGTAATGTGAGGAGCAGTGAGTTCACAATCTTGATCTGGAGGAGGGGGTAGGCTCACTCAGGACTCATGCTGGCAGTGGAACAGTTAGAAAAAAGTAGACAGATTCCAGTATTTCATAAACATAGTGGAAACACATGAATGAAATGACAAGGAAGTCAACGAGACAGGGTGGTGAGCAGCAGCAATACTGAGAGAAGCGTCAGGAGTTCGGTGTAGGATAAAGGTGTCCCAGAAGGGACTGAGGCAACTATATATCGACTTCGCTGTGTGCCTATCCTAACCTACCCCTCTGAAACATGGACAATGGAGAAAAGGTATTTAATACACATAAAAGTGAACAAGGGGAAATTTCACAGTAGCAGAGTCACAGAACATCTACATCTACATCTACATTTATACTCTGCAAGCCACCCAACGGAGTGTGGCGGAGGGCACTTTACGTGCCACGGTCATTACCTCCCTTTTCTGTTCCAGTCGCGTATGGTTCGCGGGAAGAACGACTGTCTGAAAGCCTCCGTACGCGCTAGAATCTCTCTAATTTTACATTCGTGATCTCCTCGGGAGGTATAAGTAGGGGGAAGCAATATATTCGATACCTCATCCAGAAACGCATCCTCTCGAAACGTGGCGAGCAAGCTACACCGCGATGCAGAGCGCCTCTCTTGCAGAGTCTGCCACTTGAGTTTGCTAAACATCTCCATAATGCTATCACGCTTACCAAATAACCCTGTGACAAAACGCGCCACTCTTCTTTGGATCTTCTCTATCTCCTCCGTCAACCCGATCTGGTACGGATCCCACACTGATGAGCAATACTCAAGTATAGGTCGAACGAGTGTTTTGTAAGCCACCTCCTTTGTTGATGGACTACATTTTCTAAGGACTCTCCCAATGAATCTCAACCTGGCACCCGCCTTACCAACAATTAATTTTATATGATCATTCCACTTCAAATCGTTCCGCACGCATACTCCCAGATATTTTACAGAAGTAACTGCTACCAGTGTTTGTTCTGCTATCATATAATCATACAATAAAGGATCCTTCTTTCTATGTATTCGCAATACATTACATTTGTCTATGTTAAGGGTCAGTTGCCATTCCCTGCACCAAGTGCCTATCCACTGCAGATCTTCCTGCATTTCGCTACAATTTTCTAATGCTGCAACTTCTCTGTATACTACAGCATCATCCGTGAAAAGCCGAATGGAACTTCCGACACTATCTACTAGGTCATTTATATATATTGTGAAAAGCAATGGTCCCATAACACTCCCCTGTGGCACGTCAGAGGTTACTTTAACGTCTGTAGACGTCTCCCCATTGATAACAACATGCTGTGTTCTGTTTGCTAAAAACTCTTCAATCCAGCCACACAGCTGCTCTGATATTCCGTAGGCTCTTACTTTGTTTATCAGGCGACAGTGCGGAACTGTATCGAACGCCTTCCGGAAGTCAAGGAAAATAGCATCTACCTGGGAGCCTGTATTTAATATTTTCTGGGTCTCATGAACAAATAAAGCGAGTTGGGTCTCACACGATCGCTGTTTCCGGAATCTATGTTGATTCCTGCAGAGTAGATTCTGGGTTTCCAAAAACGACATGATACGCGAGCAAACAACATGTTCTAAAATTCTACAACAGATCGACGTCAGAGATATAGGTCTATAGTTTTGCGCATCTGCTCGACGACCCTTCTTCAAGACTGGGACTACCTGTGCTCTTTTCCAATTATTTGGAACCTTCCGTTCCTCTAGAGACTTGCGGTAAACGGCTGTTAGAAGGGGGGGCAAGGTCTTTCGCGTACTCTGTGTAGAATCGAATTGGTATCCCGTCAGCTCCAGTGGACTTTCCTCTGTTGAGTGATTCCAGTTGCTTTTCTATTCCTTGGACACTTATTTCAATGTCAGCCATTTTCTCGTTTGTGCGAAGATTTAGAGAAGGAACTGCAGTGCGGTCTTCCTCTGTGAAACAGCTTTGGAAAAAGGTGTTTAGTATTTCAGCTTTACGCGTGTCATCCTCTGTTTCAATGCCATCATCATCCCGGAGTGTCTGGATATGCTGTTTCGAGCCACTTACTGATTTAACGTAAGACCAGAACTTCCTAGGATTTTCTGTCAAGTCAGTACATAGAATTTTACTTTCGAATTCACTGAACGCTTCACGCATAGCCCTCCTTACGCTAACTTTGACATCGTTTAGCTTCTGTTTGTCTGAGAGGTTTTGGCTGCATTTACACTTGGAGTGAAGCTCTCTTTGCTTTCGCAGTAGTTTCCTAACTTTGTTGTTGATCCACGGTGGGTTTTTCCTGTCCCTCACAGTTTTACTCGGCACATACCTGTCTAAAACGCATTTTACAACTGCCTTGAACTTTTTCCATAAACACTCAACATTGTCAGTGTCGGAACAGAAATTTTCGTTTTGATCTGTTAGGTAGTCTGAAATCTGCCTTCTATTACTCTTGCTAAACAAACCTTCCTCCCTTTTTTTATATTCCTATTAACTTCCATATTCAGAGATGCTGCAATGGCCTTGTGATCACTGATTCCCTGTTCTGCACATACAGAGTCGAAAAGTTCGGGCCTGTTTGTTATCAGTAGGTCCAAGATGTTATCTCCACGAGTCGGTTCTCTGTTTAATTGCTCGAGGTAATTTTCGGATAGTGCACTCAGTATAATGTCACTCGATGCTCTGTCCCTATCACCTGTCCTAAACATTTGAGTGTCCCAGTCTGTATCTGGTAAATTGAAATCTCCACCTAGGACTATAACATGCTGAGAAAATTTATGTGAAATGTATTCCAAATTTTCTCTCAGTAGTTCTGCCACTAATGCTGCTGAGTCGGGAGGTCGGTAAAAGGAGCCAACTATTAACCTAGCCCGGTTGTTGAGTGTAACCTCCAACCATAATAATTCACAGGAACTATCCACTTCTACTTCACTACAGGATAAACTACCACTAACAGCGACAAACACGCCACCACCAGTTGCATGCAATCTATCCTTTCTAAACACCGTCTGTGCCTTTGCAAAAATTTCAGCAGAATTTATCTCTGGCTTCAGCCAGCTTTCTGTACCGATAACGATTTCAGCTTCGGTGCTTTCTATCAGCACTTGAAGTTCCGGTACTTTACCAATGCAGCTTCGACAGTTTACAATTACAATACCGATTGCTGCGTGGCCCCCACATGTCCTGACTTTGCCCCGCACCCTTTGAGGTTGCTGCCCTGTCTGTACTTGCCCGAGGCCATCTAACCTAAAAAACCTCCCAGTCCACGCCACACAACCCCTGCTACCCGTGTAGCCGCTTGCTGCGTGTAGTGGACTCCTGACCTATCCAGCGGAACCCGAAACCCCACCACCCTATGGCGCAAGTCGAGGAATCTGCAGCCCACACGGTCGCAGAACCGTCTCAGCCTCTGATTCAGACCCTCCACTCGGCTCTGTACCAAAGGTCCGCAGTCAGTCTTGTCGACAATGCTGCAGATGGTGAGCTCTGCTTTCATCCCGCTAGCGAGACTGGCAGTCTTCACCAAATCAGATAGCCGCCGGAAGCCAGAGAGGATTTCCTCCGATCCATAGTGACACACATCAATGGTGCCAACATGAGCGACCACCTGCAGATGGGTGCACCCTGTACCCTTCATGGCATCCGGAAGGACCCTTTCCACATCTGGAAAGACTCCCTCCGGTATGCACACGGTATGCACATTGGTTTTCTTCCCCTCTCTTGCTGCCATATCCCTAAGGGGCCCCATTACGCGCCTGACGTTGGAGCTCCCAACTACCAGTAAGCCCACCCTCTGCGACCGCCCGGATCTTGCAGACTGAGGGGCAACCTCTGGAACAGGACAAGCAGCCATGTCCGGCTGAAGATCAGTGTCAGCCTGAGACAGAGCCTGAAACCGGTTCGTCAGACAAACTGGAGAGGCCTTCCGTTCAGCCCTCCAGAATGTCTTTTGCCCCCTGCCACACCTCGAGACGACCTCCCACTCTACCACAAGTGAGGGATCAGCCTCAATGTGGGCAGTATCCCGGGCAGCCACAGTCGTAGTCCGATCGGGGGATGCGTGGGACGAGCTGGTCGTCCCCGACAAACCCCCATCCGGACCCCCACAGTGATGCCCATTGGCAACAGCCTCAAGCTGTGTGACCGAAGCCAACACTGCCTGAAGCTGGGAGCGAAGGGATGCCAACTCAGCCTGCATCCGAACACAGCAGTTGCAGTCCCTATCCATGCTAAAAACTGTCGTGCAAAGAACGTCTGAACTAATCTACAGAGAGCACAAACAATTCGACACAAAATTTAAACGGTTATTAAAATACAAGATTGCCTAGTAAATGCAGTAATGCTGCTACTTGCACACTGCTGACACACTGCTCGGCGGCGGTAGGAGACTACGCAATTTTACACTATTCAGGTACTAAAACGCGATGCTACAACTCTCAAATACTACAATACGCCCGAAATTTATGAATTAAACAACGCAAATACCAAAAACACGCAAATAAATTTAGAATTAAACTATGTAACAAATAAGTGAGCTAAGAGTATACGACTTGCCGCTGCAGCTGCTTATCCAACGGCGGCAGGTCTGTTTGTTATCAGTAGGTCCAAGATGTTATCTCCACGAGTCGGTTCTCTGTTTAATTGCTCGAGGTAATTTTCGGATAGTGCACTCAGTATAATGTCACTCGATGCTCTGTCCCTACCACCCGTCCTAAACATTTGAGTGTCTCAGTCTATATCTGGTAAATCCACGTCGATAGCACTCGACACTTCATGTCAGTAAAGAGCTCGTTATGCTTCACAAGAACAATGCTTGCTAAATCCTTGTTGACTGTGTGCCAAGAGACCATTCACTTCGAGGCAGGGATAGGCAGAATAAAAACTGAAATGATCAGGGAGACGGTAAACGATGTACTCTAACAGGATCAGATAATCAGCAAGGAGAGAGGCTTTCATGTGAAGAAGACCCAGTAAGTGCACGCAATCTGTTCCCGATGACAATGAAGTCAAATAAAGTAAAAGCTGTGACAAAGGCCGTTAAGCAAACAGAAATATATTTGCTCTACTTTCATAAATAGTTTTGGGAGTAAAAGCGGCAACACGCAAACAGTCAAGGTTCCGAGTATGTCGAAAGGCACACAGAGAAGATTATCATACACGGATTCCACTGTGATTTCTACACAGTCTTTTATGTGGGCATGATCACAGACTGGCCATCCAACCAAATAAACTGCCACTGCAAACTGTGGCAGAGAGCAGAGTTGACCTGCCGTGGCGATAGACTCTTCCGAATGCAATGAGTTCAATTTCGGTGGCCACTTCAGTTTGTGCAGCCCAGATACTTGCACACACCAATGCCTTCTCTGAACTATGTACAGAGGAGTTGTCTTCACAGCACATCCTTCAATCCCACAATCCAACCGGCCTCTTCTTCCGACTAGGGATGGCAGTTATTGCTGAAAACAACCAGTTTTCGGTTATACTGATTTCCACACCAGTCTAACCTATAAAAACTGCTCAAAATAAGCAGTTTCTGAAATAATGGATTTTCAGTTTTTTATTCGTATTATTTCCTGCAATAAAAGTAGGAGGTAAACAAAGATTGAATTATATGGAGGGGGGAGGGGGTAGAACAGTATTCTCCTAGCGATTCTAATTTTTTGAAACTCTGTTCAAAAACCATGTTGTAATTGGGGATCATACCACTACTTGGGTATCTCGATTAGTCGGTGTTAAAGGGTGAAAACTCAGGTTGCAGAACTATTTTTCATGTTAATTTGTCCATTTTCAAAGGCTGCAAGATAATAGAGGTATCCAGAATGAGATTTTCACTCTGCAGCGGAGTGTGCACTGATATGAAACTTCCTGGCAGATTAAAACTGTGTGCCCGACCGAGACTCGAACTCGGGACCTTTGCCTTTCGCGGGCAAGTGCTCTACCAACTGAGCTACCGAAGCACGACTCACGCCCGGTACTCACAGCTTTACTTCTGCCAGTACCTCATCTCCTACCTTCCAAACTTTACAGAAGCTCTCCTGCGAACCTTGCAGAACTAGCACTCCTGAAAGAAAGGATAGAGCACTTGCCCGCGAAAGGCAAAGGTCCCGAGTTCGAGTCTCGGTCGGGCACACAGTTTTAATCTGCCAGGAAGTTTCATAATAGAGGTATATTATGTCGCTCAGGTTGTTTCCTAAATCGTTTATATAGATACAGAACAGCAGAGAGCCTATAACACTACCTTGGGGAACGCCCGGAATCACTCCTGTTTTACAGATGACATACTATTAATTACTACGACCTGTGACCTCTCTAACAGGAAATTATCAATCCAGTCATATAACTGAGCCAATATTCCATAAACACACAATTTGATTGCAACTAGCTTGTGAGGTATGGCGTCAAAAGACTTCTCAAAATCTAGAAATACGGAATCAATTTGAAATCCCACGTAGATAGCACTCAACACTTCATGTCAGTAAAGAGCTCGTTATGCTTCACAAGAACAATGCTTGCTAAATTCTTGTTGACTGTGTGCCAAGAGACCATTCACTTCGAGGTAATTCATAATTTTTAAACAGTATTTACGTTCCAAAACCACGCTGCATAATATCAACATCAATTTAGTGGATTACTCCTATTGCCTTTCTGTAATACTGGTGTGACTTTTGCAACTTTCCAGTCTTTGGATACAGCTCTTCCATTGAGCGAGCAGTTGTATACGGCATAAGTGAGGAGCTATTGCACCGGCATACATTGAAAGTAACCAAATTGGCATTCAATACACTTCACTCCCTCGCCTCAGAAAGGTGGATTCATCTGAAAAGAGCAACATTTTTAAGCTTCCTTTACATGCTTGTCAGCAATTAGACACCTGAACAATTTCACAAGTCATTAACTTCACTACTCCATAAGCTATTTGTAATCCGGCACGGACTTTCACTTAGTGTATCTGCATCACTTTCAGTACACAACAGACTCACCTGGGCGGCCGCACGTGCTTCCCCTCATTCTCGTGAGCGAAGTACAGGTGACGGGCGTAGTGGCTGTAGCGGGCGAAGCGCTGCTGGCAGACGGGGCAGCAGTACGGCCGGTCATCGGCTCCGCCGCCACCGCCACGCAGGAGGTTCTCTAGACTGAAGGTGCCGGGGGCGGAGTCCGGCACGGGAGGTGTCGAGAACCGGTGGGGTGGCACTGCTACCGGTACGGGAGGTGCAGTCCGGGACGGGCGGGGAGGGGGCGCGGCACCCGCAGAGAGAGGGACGGCGAGCCCGCCCCAGGGACCGAGCGCGACAGACGGAGGTCGCAGGTCTCCGGGATGCCGTGAGGTCTCCGGCCCGATCAGAGCACTGAACCTGCGAGCACCCGCACTGGTTAGAAGGCAGTCTTCCGATGTAGCTACACGAATATGAACAGGGACTCGCCACAAAAACACAAGGCAATTGCTTTGAATTAAGAGTTACAGTCATCAGCTTTAGGACGAACTAATGCAGTTATGTGTGCTACATTTGAAAACGACAGGCCCACTTTCAGGATTCTGACAGATCCAAATCCTCACCCAGATCATTGCATTTAAATCCCAAATAGCATCCAGAAGAGTTTTAAATTGTCTTGAGTATTAATAAACCCCTTCAGCTATATTTAGTCCTTTATTTGTAGATCACTACCAGTTTCATGGCACTAAAAGACACACCCTTGGGTGCACATATAACAAAAACATTAAAGCTCAGAACTTTGTATCTGATATTCATAGCTCGTCAGAACACAACAATTCTACAAAGCGGTACATCATTGAATAAAAACAGTCACATTCCATACCAATATGGTGGATGGGTCTGCTTCTTCGGTCTGTATGCAATCACGTATAGATACGAGAAACAGTTGTATCCACAGTATTGGACTGGAATCTGGCCGTTCTTATTCAATGACGTATCGCCTTTTAGCAGTGTTTTGTTCTGACAGACAACGAATGTTTGGTACAAAGTTCCAAGATTGGTACTTTGGCTGAATTTTGTAATCACTGAAATAACATCACATACACTCTCAATCTGTGAAGTTACATTTCCTTTCCTCCTTCCCTTCTGGGTGCTTCACTTTTTTTTTGTCAGACAGTGTATAATTAAGTACCATCTGAAAAATATGGACAAATATCCAGTCAAATCTAGGTAACATTTCAAAGTGTTGCAAAAACTGGTAGATAGTTTTAAATGTTTGGAGTTGAAAATTGTGCACTTGCCAAAATGCTCACTCTCAGTGCGTCCCAACTAAAGTGTAAATATATGTAGAGGTATGAAATGGATAGAACACAGAAGCTGAGTCATAGGGAAAGCAGGTGACAGATTTCAGTCAATTTGTAGGATACTGATGTCCCCTAATACTGACAAAGTGTGACCCGTACCGTATTCAGTTACGACTAACTGGCAAATACTGAATGTATACAAAGAAGGGTAATACAAATGGTCACAGTGAGTATGAGTGGGAGGAGGAGATCATCACAAAATGCTGAAAAATGGGACACTGAAAGATAAGATGCCAACTGTCCCACAAAAGCCTCGTTGCAAAGTTTCGAGAATCAGTATCGAGTGAAAAGTTGGGAATACAAGTATAGTATAGCATCGTGCATACTGCTCACACGAGCACCTCAAAGACTAATTACAGCAAACCCCTGAGGCATTTTAGCTCTCATTCTTTCTCACGCTCCGTATGATGTACCCTATGCAATGCACTTCACATTGATCTACGTACTGTGGGTGCAGACGCAGAAGCAAAGTGTCGATCATATGTTGAGCCTCGTGCCCTTCTTACACAGATGGGTTCTGCAGTAGGAAACACTTCTCTTATTATATTACATGCTTTGTTACTCAGCAGTTTGACTTCTGTGCTCATCAAACCAAAGAATTTTCGAGGGAATGGAATGTCAGGAGCCTAATTTGGGATTAAACTCATAAAATAACGGAGAAGAATCACTTTAAATGGCTTGCAGTTAATATTACGCAGTTCACTTTATTTGTCTATGACGTCAAGATTTCATTACTGTTGTCTGAGCTGCTTCCAGAAGACAGAACTACAGGTGGCTGCTCACACATGGTGGGTAGCCAGCACAGTCGACATACTGAGGCCTCTGAGAAATTGGATGGAGAATGATTTATTACAATAAATGTACTCGCTTATTACATACTGCAGACAGTATTATTATTCTGTCCTCTATCAGGATAGCGACATTTGCTTGTTATTTCCTCCGTAATGGCTCAGTATATCAGATAAGTTATTAAAAGAAGGAACTTGAAAGAGTTTTTCGTAGCGATTCGAATTTCAAATTTGATGCAAGATAAAAACAAGTTTAAAGAAGAGTACAGATAAATTATACGTTTCTAGAACTGAATTCAGGAGGTCTGATTAGATATCTGGCATAATACCAGAACATCAGGTCATGCATAGCCTCTGGAGAAGTAGGAAGGACTCTGACAGTTGACATTAGGTTATTACAACTCTAAAGAAAATTACGTGGAAACCTTTGACTTCTTCTCTGTGTTTATCTGGTCTATAAAAAATATCTCAACAGCAACTCCATACCAAACACTTTGTTTATGTACGCGCTCTCACACTATTTCCAGTGAGAATTTTGATTCTACATATATATGATCTATATGGTAATGCAACCATTCACTGATGGACCCTCGTCTTTGAGTAACTGATGATAATTTTTAAAATTTTGCATGATGCTCTACAGCTTTGAAAAAGAAATGTTAAGCAGACTGGCTGCACAGAGTAATGGTTAAGGTATAGTCCACAAATACAAAGGTTTGTGGGTTCAAATATCACCAAATTATTTGAACTTTTTTATTTTTTAAACTTCATCAAAATGACTGGGTGTTGTTTTTAATCAATTAATTGGGTCAAATGTGATTTTTCAAATTTATATTCCTTTGTCACATCATTTCAATCATCATATCAACTTTTTTCAAACTGCTCTCATTTTTTCTTCCTATCATCCTTTTTTTCCTCTTGACGTCTCTGTGCATGCAATTTTAATTACCTTTATGTATTAACTTCGATTTAATTTCTTCGATTTTATCATTCTATATTTTTGTCTTTGACATTGTACTCATTATTTCCGTTATTAATTTTGCTTGAATTTCATTTTATTTATAACTTCCTTTTTTGTTTAAGTCTTCATCTGCATTACTTTGTCCACTGTGGAATGAGAATTAATGTTTTAATTTGGTATGATGTTAAGCATAAAAAATGTACTTGTTGTAATGAAAAATACATTTTTCACAGTTATGCACAGTCAGTACAAATACACTAATGGCCATTAAAATTGCTACACCACAAAGATGATGTGCTACGGACGCGAAAGTTAACCGACAGGAAGAAGATGCTGTGATATGCAAATGATTAGCTTTTCAGAGCATTCACACAAGGTTGGCACCAGTGGCGACACCTACAATGTGCTGACATGAGGAAAGTTTCCAACCGATTTCTCATACACAAACAGCAGTTGACAGGCGTTGCCTGGTGAAACGTTGTTGTAATGCCTCATGTAAGGAGGAAAAATGCTTTTCCGACTTTGATAAAGGTCGGACTGTAGCCTATCGTGATTGCAGTTTATCGTATTGCGACATTGCTGCTCACATTGGTCGAGATCCAATGACTGTTAGCAGATTATGGAATCGGTGGGTTCAGGAGTTTAATGCGGAATGCCGTGTTGGATCCCAACGGCCTCGTATCACTAACAATTGAGATGACAGGCATCTTATCCACATGGCTGTAACAGATCGTGCAGCCACGTCTCGATCCCTGAGTCAACAGATGAGGACGTTTGTAAGACAGCAACCATCTGCACGAACAGTTCGATGACATTTGCAGCAGCATGGACTATCAGCTCGGAGACCACAGCTGCTGTTACCATTGACGCTGCATCACAGACAGGAGCGTCAGCGATGGTGTACCCAACGATGAACCTGGGTGCACGAATGACAAAACGTCATATTTTGGATGAATCCAGGTTCTGTTTACAGCATCATGGTGGTCGCATCCGTGTTTGAAGACATCGCAGTGAACGCACATTGCAAGAGTGTATTTGTCATCGCCGTACTGGCGTATCACCCAGCGTGATGGTATGGGGTGCCATTGGTTACACGTCTCGGTCACCTCTTGTTCGCATTGACGGCACTTTGAACAGTGAACGTTAAATTTCTGATGTGTTACGACCCGTGGCTCTACCCTTCATTCAATCCCTGCGAAACCCTACATTTCAGCAGGATAGTGCATGACCGCATGTTGCAGGTCCTGTACCGGCCTTTCTGGATACAGAAAATGTTCGACTGCTGCCCTGGCCAGCACGTTCTCCAGATCTCTCACCAATTGAAAACGTCTGGTCAATGGTGGCCGAGCAACTGGCTCGTCACAATACCCATTCACTACGCTTGATGAACTGTGGTATTATGTTGAAGCTGCATGGGCAGCTGTACCTGTACATGCCATCCAAGCTCTGTTTGACTCAATGCCCACGCATATCGAGGCCGTTATTACGGCCAGAGGTGGTTGTTCTGGGTACTGATTTCTCAGGATCTATGCACCCAAATTGCGTGAAAACGTAATCACATGTCAGTTGTAGTATAATATATTCGTTCAATGAATACTCGTTTCTCATTTGCATTTCTTCTTGGTGTAGCAATTTTAATGGCCAGTAGTGTAGATAATTTCGTCTTTGGTTTTTTTTAACTGATACATCGGCAATTTCAAAAGTTTAAATATTATGATTGATAAATGAAAATAATTAAATTCATACGCACAAGGATTCTGTGGAAAATGAACGATACGTAGAAAAAAATGAGAGCAATTTGGAACTTAATATGTTGGTTAAAGTGATGTGATAAAGGAATAGATAAAAAAATTACATTTAACTCAATTAGTGGAATAAAAATAATAACAAAAGGTGTTCCAATAAAAATCTAAAAATAAAAAATTTTGGAGCATGTGACAAGATTCGAACACGCAACCTCTTGCATTGTTATGTTGTGCAACCTGTCTGTTAAATGTTCCTTTTTTTAAAGCCGAGGAGCATCACAAAACATTCTGAATTTTTTTTCCCTTTGATTACTCGGAAATGAAGTCCCACCAGGACAAGATACTTGGGATCTTGGCCTACATTATTGTATAGAGGATTTCAAAAAGTTGATCCCACTGCTGGGGACCTCTCCTTGTAAGTCAAAAGAGCATCTCCAGACATAAGGCGCTCATACCAATGTGTTAGTGCAACACTGGCCAACCAAAACATTACGACTGCTGCCCACCAAAAGATAGAATGCCGCCTGGTGGTGCTGCGGACACACAACATGGTAAGAGTAGTACGTAAGCAGTCCAGATACGAACAGTTCTAGCAATGACACAGGCCACAAGTGGGGAAATACAGTGCTACGAGAGACTTTGGCAGCGGGCAGATTGTTATGGCCCACAACATGGGAACGAGCATCTCAGAAATTGTGAAACCAGTCATCTGTTGTCGTATTACTTCCGCGAGCATCTATGGAAACTGGTTGAAGGATTGTGAAACCATAACAGACAGAGTGTCTGACATCCATCCCTTGTCATAGAATGTGAAAGCTGGAGGCTAATCTGCTCAAGAAAGCAGGATAGGCTGTGATTTGTGGCAGATCTGATGACAGAGTACGGTGCCGGTGCAGCCACGAGTGTTTCAGCGCACACCGTCGAATGTGGAGTCCTGCAGCAGGCGACTCCCTACGCATTCCCAAGCCAACTCTACGACATAATTCCCTAGGATTGAAGTTGGTATGGGATCGTCAAGATTGGGCCACGAATCAATTGAAACTTGTTGCCCAGTCAGACGAAACGGGTTTCTCATTACACCAGGTCAATGGTTGTGTCTGGATATGCTATCATCCATGCAAACTGCTCCTCGAAACGTACACAGTGGCACAGGTGCAAATCAGTGTGGCCAGTAGTATTCTGTAGGGACATCCACCAGGGCTTCCACAGGATGTTACATAGTAACTGACTGAACCATGGCATCTGCAGGCTACACACACATCCCTTTGAGCTCAATATCTTCCCTAAAGGTGGCAGCAGCTTCCTACAGAATAACTGTCTGTGTCGCAAGGTCGGAATTGTGTAATGGTAGTCAGAGGAGGGTGATACTGAACCTGTATCAATGACTCTACTACCAAATTTGCCACACATCGGGCATTTTCAGGTGCTGGTTCCACTCCCACAAAGCACTGGCCTGTAACTTACGGGTACTGCACGACACAAGCACAGATATTGACTTGTTGAATGTTGCATCCCAAAGGCAGACCGGTAAGCTGTTAAGCAGTTGATCACAATGTTTTGGCCCATCAATGTATTTCAACAAATTGCAGAACTCCAAAGAAAAACAATTGATTCCAATTAGCATATTCAAACTTCCCTTTCTAACAATTTAGAAATGATTTGACATACCATAACTATTCATTGCTAATTAAGTAAAGCAGTTCTTTTGGGGATATAGAAACGCCATTACAATTTTACAGCCATGAATTAGAAACAAAAAGTGACAGGACAACACATTCACCAATTTAGTCACAGTCTTTTTACATGCAGAAAACAATGGGCAAATTGCATGCAAAAGCTCCTCCTATAGCTTAAGCTATATCAAAAATCTTATCTGCTATTTTATTACACACATTCACAATGTGACATCAACAAAACTACAAAGGGAATGTAAACACAAGACGAAAACTACTACACTACTGTCAATGCAGACTCGACGTGAATTCAACCGTGCACTTCACGATGCAAGTCAATAAATAATAAGCTCACCATGCACAAGACTGATTACCTGGCATGTCAGAGCTGACCCCGACAGTGTCTGCAGATAACACTCCAGCATACAATGTGGAACGACGTCAAATGAGATGTCACAGAATGTGGAAACAGAAGCTCACCCAAAGGGGTCACTCAGAACAGTGCCAAGTGTAACAGCAAGTTGCTGGAACAGAGCATTGTCTTCATGTGTACAGAAGACTGTCTAGTGAGAGATGAATTTCACTAGTCTACCACTGCATGCTTTCATAGCAGCTTCAACAGCCTGGATGATATATTGAAGTAGAGCCAAAAGACAATCATAAGACATCGTGGCTACAGGTGTAGCTACAAATCTCTTCACTGCGCAGAGATTGGGGGTTAAAAGGTACCGACAAGTGGGTTGCCTTAAGACTAAAAGCGCACGGTGTCACGCAGCATGAGAGAGAGTATTTCTTCAGCACGCAAATGGTGCAAAGCTTCCCATTCTTCCCAAAGTCTGTCCAGTCTTCAGAAGGGGGTGCAGGTGACGAATAGTGAGAGTCTGAGCAGGTTGTACATCATTTTCTGTGGATGTTCTAACTGTGGGGAAATGGGAGTTCCAGCAGAGGGGAGTCCGAAGACAGGTTTCATGATGCTCTTGACAATAGTTTATCCCATGTGGATGTCTTTGCCTCTGTGTCACTACTGTTATTTACATTCAGTTCAACTTACTTACTGCTGAACTAACTTACTGTCTCCCCCTACGTTTGGCACACTTACCCCTCCCCACCCTCCCACTTCCTCTCCTCTCCCTCCTGGCCGACACTTCGCTCAACTACTGAAAGTACCATCATTTTAACGAAAACTGTGGCATTGGCAGAACAGTAAGAGTTATTGTGGATCTCAAGTGCTAAACTGAGTTATCACACTGAAACTGCAATAAGAAGGGTACCCTAAAGAGTCACCTCGAAAAACTTAAGTTACATAGTAAATTCTGCCCATCACCTTCAGGCAATGACAATTGTACAAAATTGTTAAGGCTTTTGTGGCCACTTGTTGACAAACTGCCTATTGGCTTCTGTCTCGGGTCCTTCGGCCGACGTTCATCTAATGATTTTTCTGACGTTTCACCAGCACAAGTGGCTGGCATTGTCAAAGCTTCACTCTCCATTGCCGGTGGTGAACTGGAGCCAAGCTCGCGGGCGCAGACTATACGTACCTGGCGCGCCATCGTCCGAGGGCTTCTCCGCGGTCATTTCCGGTGCAGATCTCCTCATGCTACCTGCAACAGTCGTTCGCTGCAGTACGGGAAGCCAGGATCGGTTTACCTTAAGGCTTTCCTCTTTCTTGTTCAAACTGTTCGCGTGTTTTTGTATTCCTACAGCTTCTCTGAACAAGCGCGTGTGACAGTGCTTCTCTACAGCCAGAACTTCCGTCACAGCGAATTTTATTACGTGGTCGGTCTCATTCAGTGCGTGCTCTGCCACGGCCAATTTCTCCACCTGCCCCAACCTGCAATGTCGCTTATGCTCTTTGATCCTGGTGTTAATGGATCGTCCAGTCATTCCGACATAAACTTTTCCGCATGTGCATGGTATACGGTATATTCCCGACATTGCAAGTGGGTCTCTTTTCTCCTTCGCCGATCTAAGACACTCTTTGATCTTCCTTGTCGGTTTGAAAATCGTCTTTACACCATGTTTGCGCAATATACGGCCGATTCTGTCCGTCACTCTGGGAATGTGTGGCAGAAAGGCCGTACCTGACATTTCTTTTTCTGGTTCCTTACTTCGCCGAGTGTTTGGCTCTGTTACACTTCTAATATAATTTGTGGAGTACCCATCGCTCCTCAGGACAGTTTCCAGATGTTGCATTTCTCATTTGAGGTGTTGCGGCTCACATATTCCTCCTGCTCTCCTTATGAGCGTACTAATCATGCCTCTTTTCTGGCTCAGGTGGTGGTTTGACAGTTTGTGCAGGTATCGGTCCGTGTGTGTCGGTTTTCGATACACGCTGTGTCCCAGGTTTTCGCCGTCCCTTGTGACCAGCACATCTAGAAATGGCAGTTTCTTGTCCTTTTCTACTTCCATGGTAAATGTTATGTTGGCATGGAGGCTGTTCAAGTGTCTTAGGAAGTCACCGAGCCGTTCTTCACCATGGCTCCACACCACGAAAGTATCATCGACATACCTGTACCACACATTAGGTTTGCAAGTCGCCGAGTCCAGTGCCTGTGCTTCGAATTGTTCCATGAAGAAGTTTATCCATCACTGGACTGAGAGGACTACCCATGGCGACGCCTTCCAGCAGTTCGTAGAAATTGCCATTACGCGTGAAATAGCTCGTGGTGAAACATGCATGGAAGAGCTTTCTGATTTCTTGCGGGAAAATGGAACCGATGTGCTCCAGAGTGTCACTGAGTGGAACTTTCGTAAATAACGAAACAACATCAAAGCTGACCAGGATGTCGTTTGGTGCAAGTTTCAGTTTCTTCAGCTTCTCAATGAAATGTCCCGAGTCCTTAATGTATGTGTCGGTCTTCCCCACATGTGGCTGGAGCAGAGATGCCAAGTGTTTTGCCAGTTTATATGTCGGTGATCCAGGAGCGCTAACAATCGGTCTCAGTGGAACGCTGTTCTTATGGATCTTGGGTAACCCATACAGGCTAGGTGGTAGGGCTTCTGTGTTGCGCAGGTTTCTCTATATGTCCACCAGCAGAGAAGACGCCTTGATTAATCAATTCGTATTCCGTGTGATACGCTGCGTCGGATCTGCGCTTAGTTTTCGGTACATCGTCGGATCTAATAGGTCTCGGATCTTTTGCTCATAATCTTCGGTCTTCATTACGACGGTCGCATTCCCCTTATCAGCAGGCAGTACCAATATACTCTTTGTCGGCGTGGAGATTCTTAATGGCTTGTACCTCTTCTTTCTTCAGGTTGCAAGCTGGTGGTTTTGCTCGGCGCAGTATCCTGGATGTTTCAGTGCGTATTTCCTCTGCCCTTTCACAAGGAAGGGTTGGAATGGCTGCTTCAGTGTTGGCAATGATGTTCTCCATAGGTATAGTTCTCGGTATGATAGCGAAATTCCCTCCTTTTTGAAGAACAGACACTTCCTCTTCGGTCAATTGTCGTTCAGTGAGGTTGACCACTGTGTGTGACATGTCGGGAATCGCCTTGTCGGTCTGCTTCCGACATCTTTCAAACTTTTTCTTCTGTCGCTCGGTGTAGCACTCGAGTTCGTTCTGCATGCTCCTGTGAGTGATGCTGTCGATCTTGTCCCAGTCGTCTCGATGCATTCTGCTACTTAGTTGATAGAAAATGTCCAGAAGTTCATGATCCGTTCTTGCCAAGTCTCTCCGTGTTGTATGTATTCGCTCACGAAGAAAAGCTCGTTCCATTCTGTCGTAGATACGGTGTGCTTGGGCGGTGGTGAATAGGCACTTACATCTCAAGAATTTCGGTGTAGCACATTCATCTCGACACCGTGACAGAAAGGCGAGAGAGGTCACACACAGTGGTCAACCTCACTGAACGACAATTGACCGAAGAGGAAGTGTCTGTTCTTCAAAAAGGAGGGAATTTCGCTATCATCCCGAGAACTATACCTATGGAGGACATCATTGCCAACACCGAAGCAGCCATTCCAACCCTTCCTTGTGAAAGGGCAGAGGAAATACGCACTGAAACATCCAGGATACTGCGCCGAGCAAAACCACCAGCTTGCAACCTGAAGAAAGAAGAGGTACAAGCCATTAAGAATCTCCACGCCGACAAGAGTATATTGGTACTGCTTGCCGATAAGGGGAATGCGACCATCGTAATGAAGACCGAAGATTATGAGCAAAAGATCCGAGACCTATTAGATCCGACGACATACCGAAAACTAAGCGCAGATCCGACACAGCGTATCACACAGAATACGAATCGATTAATCAAGGCGTCTTCTCTGCCGGTGGACATACAGAGAAACATGCGCAACACAGAAGCCCTACCACCTAGCCTGTATGGGTTACCCAAGATCCATAAGAACAGCGTTCCACTGAGACCGATTGTTAGCGCTCCTGGATCACCGACATATAAACTGGCAAAACACTTGGCCTCTCTGCTCCAGCCACACGTGGGGAAGACCGACACATACATTAAGGGCTCAGGACATTTCATTGAGAAGCTGAAGAAACTGAAACTTGCACCAAACGACATCCTGGTCAGCTTTGATGTTGTTTCGCTATTTACGAAAGTGCCACTCAGTGATGCTCTGGAGCACATCGGTTCCATTTTCCCGCAAGAAATCAGAAAGCTCTTCCATGCATGTTTCACCACGAGCTATTTCACGCGTAATGGCAATTTCTACGAACTGCTGGAAGGCGTCGCCATGGGTAGTCCTCTCAGTCCAGTGATGGATAAACTTCTTCATGGAACAATTCGAAGCACAGGCACTGGACTCGGCGACTTGCAAACCTAATGTGTGGTACAGGTATGTCGATGATACTTTCGTGGTGTGGAGCCATGGTGAAGAACGGCTCGGTGACTTCCTAAGACACTTGAACAGCCTCCATGCCAACATAACATTTACCATGGAAGTAGAAAAGGACAAGAAACTGCCATTTCTAGATGTGCTGGTCACAAGGGACGGCGAAAACCTGGGACACAGCGTGTATCGAAAACCGACACACACGGACCGATACCTGCACAAACTGTCAAACCACCACCCGAGCCAGAAAAGAGGCATGATTAGTACGCTCATAAGGAGAGCAGGAGGAATATGTGAGCCGCAACACCTCAAATGAGAAATGCAACATCTGGAAACTGTCCTGAGGAGCGATGGGTACTCCACAAATTATATTAGAAGTGTAACAGAGCCAAACACTCGGCGGAGTAAGGAACCAGAAAAAGAAATGTCGGATACGGCCTTTCTGCCACACATTCCCAGAGTGACGGACAGAATCGGCCGTATATTGCGCAAACATGGCGTAAAGACGATTTTCAAACCGACAAGGAAGATCAAAGAGTGTCTTAGATCGGCGAAGGAGAAAAGAGACCCACTTGCAATGTCGGGGATATACCGTATACCATGCACATGTGGAAAAGTTTATGTCAGAATGATTGGACGATCCATTAACACCGGGAACAAAGAGCATAAGCGACATTGCAGGTTGGGGCAGGTGGAGAAATTGGCCGTGGCAGAGCACGCACTGAATGAGACCGACCATGTAATAAAATTCGCCGTGACGGAAGTTCTGGCTGTAGAGAAGCACTATCACACGCGCTTGTTCAGAGAAGCTGTTGAAATACAAAAACACGCGAACAGTTTGAACAAGAATGAGGAAAGCCTTAAGGTAAACGGATCCTGGCTTCCCGTACTGCAGCGAACGACCGTCGCAGGTAGCAAGAGGAGAACCGCACCAGAAATGACCGCGGAGAAGCCCTCGGACGTTGGCGCGCCAGGTACATATAGTCTGCGCCCGCGAGCTCGGCTCCAGTTCACCACCGGCAATGGAGGGTGAAGCTTTGACAATGCCAACCACTCGTGCTGGCGAAACGTCCGAAAAATCATTAGATGAACATCGGCCGAAGGACCCGAGACAGAAGCAAATAGGCAGTTTGTCAATGACAATTGTGTCCTCCAAAAACAGTTCTTGGTCAAAATCTAGCTAAGTTTTAGATACGAAATGCCCCAGAACTTCAAAAATGACTGCGTCCATATTAGTCAATATTCTAATACACCAATGTAAAATTGCAAAACAGCACAATACTGTGAACGTATGAGAAAGTCACATCTCGACCAACCCCAAAAGTCATCAATCTGAAAGAATATCGACATCCCACAGCACACTGAACATCGAAGATGTAACCTATGCAGTCTGACAAACCAACCAACAGACCAACAAACTGAATGTGTATAGCGCTGTTGGCCAAGCGACCAACTAATTTTTCATATCTAGCAGTTGGTTGGGTTTGACCACCCGGTAGCTTACAACCCCACCACTTCACCCTATCCCTTCCACCATTTCAGCCTACAAATTTTGCCGTGTATAGTGCTATCAAATAATCTGCCTGAGTGGTGTTTGTCAGCTGTCTGTGCACGGGAAATATACTCGCACAATAGTGGAATGTCAAACAACACATATTTTGAAGTTGTTCACCTTAGGATGATAGAATTATTGGGAAATTACACAGGCAGCAAATGTCTTTGGGATATTAACTGTGAGACATACAGTAACAGAAAAGCAAGAATGCAGCATTGACTTCCTTGTTGCAAATCTTTAAACAGTTCAATACAGACGACACATCTCTGATTTTGAGGCATAAATTAGATAATATGCAAATGGAATACAGCAGAGAATTGAAGGAGGTATGCACTTTTCTACAGCAGAAACATTGTAGGGCAATCTGATTACAATGAATAGCACACAACACTGTCATCAGTGTCTGAGACATATTACGACTTCATTTCATTATATACAGCAGTTCAGAAAAGCATGCTCCATCCATTCCAAGACAACTTGGAAAATCATCATCTACCAGCTCCTCCAGTAAAAGAAAGTGGTTGAATTTCTTCCTTTCCGTAAGACACTTCTTTGTCCAAAGCTTTCTATTGGCTTTTCTTGGCATTTTAACCTTCAAAACAGCCACCAAAATTCTCAGATTTTCGTTCAGCGGCATCTTGTCGAACCTAATCACATTGCACTTCCTACTAACAATTCAGAAACAGCAATAACGAACGGGGCGGCACTACATTCGCTGAGTGACGTCGTTTGGGACTTGTGTATGGTCGGTTGATGCATGTGTAGGACGCTTTAGAGGGGCTTCACACTCATGTGCCTTACATCTGGAATCTTGTCCGATCCACACCATGATGGCTTGCAGCAGTTGCCCAGGATGACAGAAGTCTGACACATAATTTTTTTGGCTCTCTATCTTATTTTAAAAGGGGTCAATTTTCCAATTACTTAGTAATACATGCTTCAAATTTTGGTTTCATGCATTTTTAAATGACTGGCTCACACAAGCAGAAAACCACAATCTATATTCAAGTGAGTAGCATTTGTAGTGAAGGTAGAAAAGTAAAACAAAACAAACTGAAAACAAGATTGGCAATCTTTTCTGTGGTGTAAGGTCGAGCACACCTGCAGATTTGCAACTAGTAGTCTGTAATAATTAACCAGCATTGGAAGGAACAGCAAATGCACGAGTCCCTCCCTACAAAAGTGAACTTATCTCCTCCCTCATTATGTGCAACAGCCCAGAGTTGGATAATGTACATGCAGTCCCTACTAAAGGGAACTTATCTCCTCCCCTCATTACAAGCAACAGAATGGAGTCTGATGATGTATACCCCCCTCCTCCCTTTTCCAGGTAAAGATGCCGGCAACACATCTTGAAAATGATATGCTTTATCTGACATCAGTCCCAATATTGCTACCGCCGATACAGTGTGTCGCAATATCGCCAGTTTAACATTTCAATGTAATTCTTCTCTGCTGTCATAGGACTGGTACACAAATGGTTGTACAACCACCCATCACTGAGTGAGCTGACAGTGCAGCTTGCATGAAGATGTGGTGTGGTCTTCAGTGACAGTAGGACAACAGTGGGGAAGATCAAAAGGGAGAGACACGGCAGCTGACAATAATACGACAGACAATTTGTGAAAACTGGGTAGGCGTCCGAGAACTGTTATCTCCTGTGTGTGTGTGTGTGTGTGTGTGTGTGTGTGTGTGTGATGGAAAGTTGAGGGAGGTCGACCAGACACACAAATGCCATTTGCGAAAAGTTCAGACACCCCAGAGACAAAACTGAAGAGACTCTAATTTCCTGTATGACTGAGTACCACAGAAACATATGTTTGACGCCTTGTGAAGTATTATCCTTAGCACATAAGAATGGCAGAGCACATCATCAAAGTTCAGAGAAGAGCACCTCATTTTGTACTGTCACAAAATATGGAAGAGAGTGGCACGAATACAGTAAGAGAGTCGATATGGTGGTAAAATAGAAGCTTTCTCGCTGCGGAGAGATCTTTTCACTAAATTTGCATCACCAAAATATTTTCTCGGCTCCAAACTGCATAGGGAGCAATGACTGATGCAATAAAATAACTGAGATCAGAGCTTGTACAGACTAATTTAGATATTCATTTTCCCCACATACTTTTTGAGAGTGGAATAGCATAGAAATAGTCTGAAAGTGGTTCTACACACTCTCTGATAAACACTTCAGTGAGAGTCGCAGAGCAGTCATACAGATGTTATAACCATCACTAGCTGTCTGCATCATTAGGAAGGAGAAGATCACAGGGTCGGAAAGAAGAGACCGCAGCACGAGTGCCTCAATATTCAGCGAAAATAGCAACCAGTGGCAACATCAACCGTCGAATCTTCCAACAGTGATGTGTCTGGCACAAGTCTATATCTGCTCTCAAAATTCTGATGAACTGTACAGGGTGTCCAAGAAGTCCCCATACCCTGCTGACTTTGTAAAACTAGAGAAATAAACAGTCATTTTATTAGTATCCTTTCTTTGGCAAAACCCCACATTGTACAACAACACTGCTTGACTTGGAGAAAAGCACTTTTGTTTCAGGCAGTGTCAAAGACAGGCTGATTACAGGACATGAGAAAATGCCATTACTCTGTCAATTTTCAAATACCCCATCTCACTTGAGAGGGTTATTTCCTGATGAATTTGTGCAACATCTCAGTTAACACAAAAGGACTGTGGTTTTCTGGTCTACAGAAAATCTCCATTGTGTGCAAGAATTGCGGGAACCTGGCTCGTGTTACAATATGGGCCAGGATGTCACGACAATATCTATTAAGATGATTTTTTTTAAGGGTAGACAAATGGAAATTTTATCTGGACCACATTATCACCACAGGTCAAAGATAAGGGAATCGTAGATCACTTGCAGTAACAGCAGGATGGAGCTCCGATACATTTTGCTACCCGAGTGAATGACTTCACGAATGAACAAAATCTAGGAAATTGAATTGGGTGTGGTTCAGCAACATCTCCAGGCCCATCAAAATGGCCACTGCTAAGCCTGGGTTTTAACGCACCAGACAACTCATTACAGGGAACAATTTAGTCCCACATGGCTCAACATCAGTACAAGACTAATAATTTAAAGTGCACAGGAAGCCTTATGAAGTATAACTCCTGAGATGCTCTGCAAGGTAAGGAGGATATTGAGAAGCATAGGTCTCAGCATATGCTACGTACTTTCTATATGATGTTTCACAATTCATGTTAGTAGATCAACTTTTACATAGGAACCCATGTCTTGAAACGCCATTCGACAACTTAACGTTGTTGTTGTTGTTGTTGTTGTTGTCTTCAGTCCTGAGACTGGTTTGATGCAGCTCTCCATGCTACTCTATCCTGTGCAAGCTTCTTCATCTCCCAGTACCTACTGCAACCTACATCCTTCTGAATCTGCTTAGTGTATTCATCTCTTGGTCTCCCCCTACGATTTTTACCCTCCACGCTGCCCTCCAATACTAAATTGGTGATCACTTGATGCCTCAGAACATGTCCTACCAACCGATCCCTTCTTCTGGTCAAGTTGTGCCACAAACTCCTCTTCTCCCCAATCCTATTCAGTACCTCCTCATTAGTTATGTGATCTACCTATCTAATCTTCAGCATTCTTCTGTAGCACCACATTTCGAAAGCTTCTATTCTCTTCCTGTCCAAACTATTCACCGTCCATGTTTCACTTCCATACATGGCTACACTCCATACAAATACTTTCAGAAATGACTTCCTGACAGTTAAATCTATACTCGATGTTAACAAATTTCTCTTCTTCAGAAACGCTTTCCTTGCCATTGCCAGTCTACATTTTATATCCTCTCTACTTCGACCATCATCAGCTATTTTGCTCCCCAAATAGCAAAACTCCTTTACTACTTTAAGTGTCTCATTTCCTAATCTAATACCATCAACATCACCCGACTTAATTCGACTACATTCCATTATCCTCGTTTTGCTTTTGTTGATGTTCATCTTATATCCTCCCTTCAAGACACCATCCATTCCGTTCAACTGCTCTTCCAAGTCGTTTGCTGTCTCTGACAGAATTACAATGTCATCGGTGAACCTCAAAGTTTTTATTTCTTCTCCATGGATTTTAATACCTACTCCGAATTTTTCTTTTGTTTCCTTTACTGCTTGCTCAATATACAGATTGAATAACATCGGGGAGAGGCTACAACCCTATCTTACTCCCTTCCCAACCACTGCTTCCCTTTCATGTCCCTCGACTCATAACTGCCATCTGGTTTCTGTACAAATTGTAAATAGCCTTTCGCTCCCTGTATTTTACCCCTGCCACCTTTAGAATTTGAAAGAGAGTATTCCAGTCAACATTGTCAAAAGCTTTCTCTAAGTCTACAAATGCTAGAAACGTAGCTTTGCCTTTCCTTAATCTTTCTTCTAAGATCAGTCGTAAGGTCAGTATTGCCTCACGTGTTCCAGTATTTCTACGGAATCCAAACTGATCTTCCCCGAGGTCGGCTTCTACTAGTTTTTCCATTCGTCTATAAATAATTCGTGTTAGTATTTTGCAGCTGTGGCTTATTAAACTGATTGTTCGGTAATTCTCACATCTGTCAACACCTGCTTTCTTTGGGATTGGAATTATTATATTCTTCTTGAAGTCTGAGGGTATTTCGCCTGTTTCATACATCTTGCTCACCAGATGGTAGAGTTTTGTCAGGACTGGCTCTCCCAAGGCTGTCAGTAGTTCTAATGGAATGTTGTCTACTCCCGGGGCCTTGTTTCGACTCAGGTCTTTCAGTGCTCTGTCAAACTCTTCACGCAGTATCGTATCTCCCATTTCATCTTCATCTACATCCTCTTCCATTTCCATAATATTGTCCTCAAGTACATCGCCCTTGTATAGACCCTCTATATACTCCTTCCACCTTTCTGCTTTCCCTTCTTTGCTTAGAACTGGGTTTCCATCTGAGCTCTTGATGTTCATACAAGTGGTTCTCTTATCTCCAAAGGTCTCTTTAATTTTCCTGTAGGCCGTATCTATCTTACCCCTAGTGAGATAAGCTTCTACATCCTTACATTTGTCCTCTAGCCATCCCTGCTTAGCCATTTTGCACTTCCTGTCGATCTCATTTTTGAGACGTTTGTATTCCTTTTTGCCTGCTTCATTTACTGCATTTTTATATTATCTCCTTTCATCAATTAAATTCAATATTTCTTCTGTTACCCAAGGATTTTTACTAGCCCTCGTCTTTTTACCTACTTGATCCTCTGCTGCCTTCACTACTTCATCCCTCAAAGCTACCCATTCTTCTTCTACTGTATTTCTTTCCCCCATTCCTGTCAATTGTTCCCTTATGCTCTCCCTGAAACTCTGTACAACCTCTGGTTCTTTCAGTTTATCCAGGTCCCATCTCCTTAAATTCCCACCTTTTTGCAGTTTCTTCAGTTTTAATCTACATGTCATAACCAATAGATTGTGGTCAGAGTCCACATCTGCCCCTGGAAATGTCTTACAATTTAAAACCTGGTTCCTAAATCTCTGTCTTACCATTATATAATCTATCTGATACCTTTTAGTATCTCCAGGGTTCTTCCATGTATACAACCTTCTATCATGATTCTTAAACCAAGTGTTAGCTATGATTAAGTTGTGCTCTGTGCAAATTTCTACCAGGCGGCTTCCTCTTTCATTTCTTAGCCCCAATCGATATTCTCCTACTACGTTTCCTTCTCTCCCTTTTCCTACACTCGAATACCGGTCACCCATGACTATTCAATTTTCGTCTCCCTTCACTATCTGAATAATTTCTGTTATTTCACCATACATTTCTTCAATTTCTTTGTCATCTGCAGAGCTAGTTGGCATATAAACTTGTACTACTGTAGTAGGTGTGGGCTTCGTATCTATCTTGGCCACAATAATGCGTTCACTAAACTGTTTGTAGTAGCTTAGCCGCGTTCCTATTTTCCTATTCATTATTAAACTTACTCCTGCATTACCCCTATTTGACTTTGTGTTTATAACCCTGTAGTCACCTGACCAAAAGTCTTGTTCCTCCTGCCACCGAACTTCACTAATTCCCACTATATCTAACTTTAACCTATCCATTCCCCTTTTCAAATTTTCTAACCTACCTGCCCGATTAAGGGACCTGACATTCCACGCTCCGATCCGTAGAACGCCAGTTTTCTTTCTCCTGATAACGACATCCTCTTGAGTAGTCCCCGCACGGAGATCCGAATGGGGGACTATTTTACCTCCGGAATATTTTACCCAAGAGGACGCCATCATCATTTAATCATACAGTAAGCTGCATGCCCTCGGGAAAAATTACGGCTGTGGTTTCCCCTTGCTTTCAGCCGTTCGCAGTACCAGCACAGCAAGGCCATTTTGGTTAGTGTTACAAGGCCAGATCAGTCCATCATCCAGACTGTTGCCCCTGCAACTACTGAAAAGGCTGCTGCCCCTCTTCAGGAACCACGCGTTTGTCTGGCCTCTCAACAGATACCCCTCCGTTGTGGTTGTACCTACGGTACGGCTATCTGTATCGCTGAGGCACGCAAGCCTCCCCACCAACGGCAAGGTCCATGGTTCATGGGGGGGACAACTTAACAGAGCATCAAATTTATAGATGCTGGCACCTGCAAATGAACGTAAATACAAGGTGATTGCGTGATGATGTTACTAACTTTCAAGGATGATGGAGAGTGATAAATGTATTAATTTGAGATCAGGGTCCCTGGTTCGAAAACAATTGAGTCAACAATTACAAGGAAAAATCATTCTGACACCTCTGACAATGGAAAACATGTACCGGTACTGTTGCTGCTAAGAATGTATGGTATGCAACTTTCAGAAGTTTTAGTATGGATGAAAACAGAACAAATGTCTAGTAAACATGGGCTCTAAAATGAGTACCTAAGGAGCTATGAGCACTTGTTCATCTTCACTAGTGTGAAATGCATCTTCTCTATTGAGCAGGTGTTCAAAGCTCTTAAGGTATGCATTTTAGAGCCCATATTTACTGGCTATTTTTCACTTGTTTTGGTCAATACACCCCCTCTGGAAGTTGCCTACCCTACAATCTTAGCAACAATAGTACTGGTACATAGAATGAGATTTTCACTTTGCAGCAGAGTGTGTGCCGATATGAAAGTACTGGTACATGTATTTCACGGCCAGAGGTATCAAAATAATTTTCACTTTCAACTCATTTGTTTCTGTTAAAGGAGCAAATTGATACACTTATATTTCCCCCATCATCCTTGAAAGTTTGTAACACCATAATGGAATCAATCTGCATATACATACAGTAACAGGCACGAGCACATTTAACTTTGAAACTATGTAGTGCCATTGGATGAAGTGTCTGGTTATGGATTCCTATGTAAATCTTGATCTACTAAGTCACATCAACAACCACTAGAAGCGTGTAACATGAATTGTTAAACACCCTGTATGCATGTAAGTACCTACATACAGGGTGTATGTAAAGTCCGGGAATACTTTCGATTATTTATTGCACAAAAACTAAGCATTGTACAGATGTCATACATATAGAGAAACTCAGAAAGTTTTTTTTTACAAACATTCAATATGCGAACCACGAGTAACCCGGCAGACGACAATACAGTAATCGAATTCTTGCCATACCTGTCCCAGCAAGGCATCATCGACTGTGGCAGTCACGTCCCGTATTCTCTCCCAGAGCTCTGCTGCATCACATGGTAGAGGCAGAACATACACCAGATCTTTAATGTGTCCCCACAGAAAAAAGTAACACAGAGTGAGATCTGGTGATCGGGGAGGCCATTTCACGAAACACCTGTCCCCTTCTGTAGCACGGCCAATCCATCGATGCGGCAGCTCCGTGTTCAGGTACCCACGAATTTCACGATGAAAATGGGGTGGAGCCCCATCCTGCTGAAAGATGAATGGAGAGTCCAATTGCATTTGAGGCATCAGCCATTGCTGCAACATGTCCAAGTAGGATTACACAGTGACAGTGCCCTCGGCAAAGAAGAATGGCCCGTACAGTTTTCAATGTGACAAGGCACAAAAAACATTTACCTTTGGGGAATCACGCTCAAATTCAATGCATTCGTGTGGATGCTTTGTACTCCAGATTTGACAATTATGTCTGTTCACTTTCCCATTAATGTGAAAAGTGCCTTCGTCGCTAAAAATTAAGTGACCAGCAATGCCATCCCCATCCTCATTCAATTGTTGCAACTGCGAACAAATCATCATTGAGCTTCTGCACTAGCTCCCACTTGAACGGTTTCATAGACAGCTTCTGTCGCAGGACTTTCCACACTGTCATTGGAGCCATTTTGAGTTCAAAGGATGCACGACGCACCGATTTCTTTGGACTCCTTATGTATGTCTCTTGTACGTGCTCCACATTCACTTCATTTACACTGGGACTTCCTCTTCTCTTTGCAGGGTGCAAGCAACCAGTCATAACGAATTTGTTGTGCCAGTGGTAAATGGCCTTCCTTGTTGGTGGCTTCTTACCATACTTGGTCCTAAACATCCGTTGAACAGCTGTAGCACACTTGTTTTTGTCGAACTCCAACACACAGAAAGCTCGCTCCGCACCCGAACTCGCCAGGTTTGCAACTAGCGCTGACAATTGGCAAATTACCAAACTACGCTGTGGCACTATACATGAAAAAAAAAAAAAAAAAAAAAAAAAAAAAAAAAAAAAAAAAAAAAAAAAAAAAAAACGTTTCTCTTGAAAATGACATATGTATGACATCTGTACAATGTTTGGTTGTTATGCAATAAATAACTGAAAGTGTTCCCAGACTTTATGTACAACCTGTGCATAAGAAACTTTTTGACCTAGCCAGACATGGACTTCTCAGACACCCTACAAAATGGTTTCATGCAAAATACTTGAAAAACTCACCTAGAAAACAGCTAGTGCAGCAAAAGAACACAGGACAGCTAAAAAGGAGAGCTATTCACTGCCATTTAACTGCATCCATGCCTCATACACTGAACAGTAA
The DNA here is from genome assembly GCF_023898315.1 of Schistocerca nitens. Lineage (NCBI taxonomy): Eukaryota > Metazoa > Arthropoda > Insecta > Orthoptera > Acrididae > Schistocerca > Schistocerca nitens. Next base: position 67,062,329 of record NC_064623.1, on the reverse strand, counting down.
TTACAAAACAGCAAACCGTGCACACACGACAGTACCTCTCCTGTAGGAAGCTGCTGCCACAGAAGGCAGTAGCCTGCCTCGAGAACAGAGCTGCCTCATCGGGGAGCACAGGCGGCGACTGCACCGGGTAGAGCAGCGGCAGCGGCAGGGGAGGCGGCAGGAGTGGGGGCAGAGGGTCCTCCACTGCCACGCCCCCAGCCACGTCGCCGCCGCCCGCCCTGAACACAGCGAGCCGAATTCTCGCAATGAGCACACCAATTGGGGCCAATGTTTCTTGTATTACAGGCTCATCAGCTAAATTGCTGCCAAACCTCCTCGTAATGCAGTCTCACCATCTACATTGTGCCTGAAGTTCCTCAAATTACAGGATCACCTGCTACATCGGGGCTAAAGTTCCTCAAATTACAGGATCACCAGACGAATAGGAGCTAAAGTTCCTCATATTACATGCACATCATTTTCAGTCAGTCGTCAAACACTTTAATAATGATGAAATGCAGTTCTAGCTCCCACATTTCAGCTTCCTTAATCGGTTTCCAGCTCTGTACAAACAATTTACCGCATAGAGTCATTACTGGGTTGTCAGGGTGCTACAAGGTTTTTAAAAATGTCAGTTAATATGGACAATGTGATACTGTATGGATTTTAGGAAAACAGGAAGTACTGGACTGACCAAGAAGCTATTAATTTTCTTTTAATTAAATGACGGGAAACAGTTTTTACTTCTTTACAAGATGGAAAGAGATCGATAGTTGTTGTTACACTATGTGATCAAAAATATCTGGATACCTGGCTGAAAATGACTTACAAGTTTCTAGCGCCCTCCATAGGTAACGCTGGAATTCAATATGGTGTTGGCCCACCATTAGCCTTGATGACAACTTTCACTCTCGCAGGCATACGTTCAATCAGTTGCTGGAAGGTTTCTTGGGAAATGGCAGCCCATTCTTCACGGAGTGCTGGACTGAGGAGAGGTATCTATGTCAGTCGGTGAGGCCTGGCACGGAGGCGGCGTTCCAAAACATCCCAAAAATGATCTATAGTATTCAGGTCAGGACTCTGTACAGGCCAGTCCATTACAGGGATGTTATTGTCCTGTAACCACTCTGCCAAAGGCTGTGCATTGTTAACAGCTGCTCGATCATGTTGAAAGATGCAATCGCCATCCCCGAATTGCTCTTCAACAGTGGGAAGCAAGAAGGTGCTTAAAACATCAATGTAATCATATGCTGTGACAGTTCCATGCAAAACAACAAGGGGTGCAAGCCCCCTCCATGAAAAACACGACCACACCATAACACCACTGCCTTTGAATTTTACTGTTGCAGATGACGTTCACTGGGCACTCATACCCACACCCTACCATTGGATCGCCAGATTGTGTACCGTGATTCGTCACACCACACAACATTTTCCCTGTGTTGAATTGACCAATGTTTACGCTCTTTACACCAAGTGAGGTGTCTGGCACTGACCGGTGTGATGTGTGGCTTATAAGCAGCCGCTCGACCATGAAATACAATTTTTCTCACCTCCCACCTAACTGTCATAGGAGTTGCAGTGGATCCTGATGCAGTTTGGAATTCCTGTGTGGTGGTCTGGATAGATGTCTGTCTATTACACATAATGACCATCTTCAACTGTCAAGTGACATCCAATCACCTGACCACGTTCGAAGTGTCCCACTCTGCTCTCTCACGGTGTCTAATGACTACTGAGGTCGCTGATACGGAGTACCTGGCAGTTGGTGGCAGCACAATGCACCTAATATGAAAAACATATTTTTTTGTGGGTGTCCGGATACTTTTGATCACATAGTGTTGAGTTAGCAAAATGGAAATGCTTAGCTGCGGTCCTACAGCCTGCATAGCAGGCTAAACACTCATTTTCAGAGGCAATGGCCTTTCTATACAATGTCTGGTGACTAAATATTCACCATTTCAATCATAAGATTGTGTCCTTGCTGATTTGGAAGTTTTCTGGTCCTTTCTAATCACTGCAACATTAGACTGTAATAATGCTCAACCATTTACTGCATTGCACTTTTCCCCACAAAGTGCATTTTCTGGCTGAGTGTAGTAAAACACTTTCACATACTTCAGTTGGAAATGATAAATTTTTAAACATCTTCTCTTGAACAATTCCCTCTCCTCTTTCTTGAAAGGTCATTGACATTCATAAGAATTATACTTTGTCTTTAGCTAAGAAAGTACAGAACTAGTGACAACTTCACTTCTTGGTGCTGACAAAACTTACATTTCCTGTTGATTTAAAGCAAGCTGGTAATCCTTGCACCATTAAGAAATCTTATCTAAGAGCTAACTAAATATTTGTGCAGCTTTGTTCAGACAGCACTTCATTACTGATAACGCATCATCTGCAAAAAGTCAAATGGTTCAAATGGCTCTGAGCACTATGGGATTTAACTTCTGATGTCATCAATCCCCTAGAACTTAGAACTACTTAAACCTAACTAACCTAAGGACATCACACACATCCATGCCCGAGGCAGGATTCGAACCTGCGACCGTAGCGGTTGCGCAGTTCCAGACTGTAGTGCCTAGAACCACTCGGCCACCCCGGCCGCTTGCAAAAAGTCAGGTGTCACTCTTAATACTGTGTGTCACATCATCAACACGCAAAACGAAGAGCAATGGAACACGGCACTCGTCCCAGGGGCACTTCCCCTTCTGTCAGTAACTCTACATCCAAGATAACGTGCTGCATCCTCCGACCCAAAATATCTTCAGTCTGGCCCTATTTTTTTTTCAGTATCCCACACAATCGTATTTTTGTTAATAATCATTAGTGTAGTATTGAATCAAATGCTTTCTGGAAATCGAGAAATACTTGACCCACCTGACGGCCTCGATCTGTGGCTTTAAGGAAGTCACGTAACAAAATCACCGATTGGGTTTTGCACAATCGACGTTTTCGTAGTTCACGGCAGTCAGCACAGAGAATGTCATTTCGTTACATATAACTCATTTTGTTTGGGCTCAGAATATGTTCTACAATTCTAGAACAGATTAACTTCAATGAGATAAGATAGTTGACTTGTTAATCACTTCTGCTACCCTCGCTGTAGACAGGTGTGACATGTGCTTTCTTTCTATCACTGTGCATAGATGTTTTGCTCAGTGGTTCTATGGTATATTACGGTTAAAATGTGAGCCAAGTCAGCTGCAAAGTCTGTACGCAATTTGACAGGGACAGTACTTCCTACAGCAGGACATACCCTTTTGTGACAGCTGCACCCTCTCGCAAAAACGAGTTCAGATGGTCAATTTTGATTTTAGTACCAAGAGAATGTTTTCACGATTTCGAGCAAGAGTGTGATTCACCTCAGAATCCGTACTGCTCATCAACTGATACAACTGCACTGTTATCAACAGGAGGTGGCTGTAAGGTAAATGGCACAGTGTCACAGTCACAGAGCTCCTCGCCGTGTGACACTACAAAGTGGTGCTTCCGTCGACACGACAGGTACCGGCACACGCATGTCACCCGAATGCTCGACAAACTCCGATGGGAGGTACACTGAGAGAAGCACTGTTGAGAACATTACGCCCAAACTGGTGAGAGCCCACATTCTGACAGAAACTGAGAAACTTACTATATCCTCCAACTTGTATTTCATGTACTGACCACAAGGATAAATTCAAAGAAACTCAGATGAGCACAGATTGTCACCCTGGAGCACAATTCACAAGTGAAATGGGAAGGGGGGAATACACGATACACTGCACGTACGGTGACTCGAGGAGCAGACATGCCAGTGTAGGTATAGACATAGGAGGATACAGACAGTGGCACACACGCTCGCTCGGTTAAGGCACCACAAAGTCCACCCACCACAGAAGGAGACAAGGCTCGCAGGCATTTCAGACTGCCGCCTCCCAACTTAATAAAGAATTCCGAAGTACACATGACTGTTCTACACAGTACTGACATTAACAAGTCAGAAAATTCCCCACGATTCTCTGAGACAGAAACTTTGCACTGGTATTTCACAGTATCAATTAATTTACATATTCTGCTGAATTTAGAAATTATATAAGTTTGCATTAAAGGACAGTTCTGATGTACCATCAGAGTATATCTTTTCATCTGAAAAGAAATTAATTATATACATTCTTTGTTCTTCAGCTTAGCAAGCAACTAATGGCAGTGGGCAACAGTTATGATGTAGGCTTCTATAGCCAATGAATGGTCAAAGATATACAGAGTTATTCTAAATGATGGACCCACTTTCGAAAATTCGTATATATTCAAGTACAAATCCAAAATGAAGAAGCTTTATACAAATGAAAACAGGACGTTTCAAAGTTTTAGGTGGGTGGCAGCGGTTGGGCAGTGACGGTTTCAGAAGTGGCCGGTAGAGTTTGAATTGCAATAGGTCTGTCATTCCGTTTCACTATCAGTTGTGAGCGAGACGGAGACTGTGGAACATTTTTCTGCGTTCTTGAGTTCGCATAAAGTGAGTTGCAAATTGCAGTGCAGCGGTCATTTTGTACCGAATTCAGTATTCAATCACTAGCTCACAAAAGCATTAGCCACTGGGTTAAGCAATTTAAACAGACTGGGAGTGTGTGCAAAGGAAAAAGCATAGGCTGACTATGTGTGTCAGAGGATGATGTCCGATGTATTCAAGAATGTTTACCAATAGAGCCAGTCGAGAACTTGGAACACCCCCAGCCACCTTTATGGAAAATTCTGAGATAGTGTTTGCTGTACACGCCCTACCAATTACAACTTGTGCGGGCTCTCAATCCCAATGACAAAGAGAAGCATCTCACATTTTGTGGTTATGTGCTAGCAAAGATGGAGGATGACACATTTCTACAGCATGTAATTTTTAGCGATGAAGCACCATTCCACCTTAGTGGGAAAATAATGACACAATGTTCACATATGGGGATTGGAAAACCCACATTGCAACATGGAAGAGAGTCACCGAAGATCAATGTGTTCTGTGCCATTTCCCGTATAAAAGGTTTACGGATCATTTTTCTTTGTGGAAAGAACTGTAATGGGAATCACGTAGCTGGACATGTTGGAACAATGACTGTTCTCTCAAGTAATGGAAGATTCCCAGGACTCCATTTTCCAACAGGATGGAGCTCCACCCCATTGGCATCATGATGTATGAGGCGTTTTGAAAGACTCCCTTCCTCAGTGCTGGATCAGTCGCAGGGGACTTGAGGACCTGGCTCGGCACTTCTGGCCACCGAGATGTCCTGATCTCACACCCTGCGGCTATTACTTATGGGGATATGTGAGGGAAGCTGTTTACGTCCCACCTCTACCAATCACTGTGAACAATATGCGGAATCGGATCACTGCTGCCGTGCACTCGGCATGTGTGGGACGAGTTTGGCTACTGCATTGATGTTTGCCATGCAGCCAACAGTGGCCATATTGGACATTTATAACATTTATCACGTTTCTTATTATTAAATAACTGTTGAAATAATTCATTACAAATTACTATGAATTATTACATTTATTAAATTGATATCAAACATTATGAAAAAAACTTTGAAACTTCCTCTTTTCATTGGTATGAAGCTTCTTCATTTTGGATTTGTGCTTGCATAAATACGAAGTTTTAAAAAATGGGTCCATCGTTTAGAATGACCCTGTATATCCCAAATACTCCTCAGCAATTTTTCCAAGCATGGTACCACTCGCTGGAAACACACCAGCTCAAACGGTTAAAACCAAATAAAACTGCATTTAAAATACGAAAATGTATATATAAAGCTGATATTTGAAAGTTAATGAACCTAAATGCTACACAAGCACAAGCTGCTGAATAAACAACATCAGCCACTGGAAAAATTATCACCAGCTGACTCACAAGAGCATTATTCGGCAAAAGACTACACATTTGCTCGAAACAATATTCAGATTCTAATTTCTCAAAATAGAAGTTGCTGTGTTGCCTGTAATTATTCGCTTATTCGTCCTCAAAGCACAAAAGTGTAGTCTGAATAAAGAAGAAAGGAATGAAGATTAGGGTCCTGGCTTAGGATGACACGTGGAATGTGTGTATGTGCACATGTCGGTATGTACATACATAAATCATTTTTTCAAAGGTAAATAGACAGATTAAGTAACAACAGTTGAGCAAGTAGTGGTAACTTTGAGCCTGCATTGTTTGGCCAGGGGAAGAGAAAGATTCCACATACAATTTAATAGAAAGCCTCCCCTACATTTTCAAAGTCACTTGCTAGTTTAATCTCAACAGCTTCCTTAACAGCACTGTCTCACTAAAACAGAAGTGCACATCACGTGTTTTGCAATCACAGATTTGTTCCGCTGTTGGAGCTGTGTGTGACACTTAGACGCAGGATATGGTACGCACATGCCTCACGCGCGTGGAGGTTATCCTTCAGAGATGTCAGAAAGGCCCCAATCTTAGTCAGTGTCTGAAAAAAGACTTCGCGTATGTGTCTACCATAGGATCGTGGAGGACTAGCTTGAGCATCACACAAGCGTACAACAACCAAGAAAATCTGCAACTGCAGAACACTGCCTTGGTCCGGTCATTCGACAAAATATAATGATGTAGAAATTCTGGTGAGTACTTCATGACCAGTGTACATCATCTTTTTCTGCATACGTCATCATGTGGTCCTCAGTTAGTGTAACCCCACCCACCCACGGTTTAAGTTATCGTGCACAGTGACCTCTCATTTCATTTGTGCCTCAAAACTGACAGGGTGCTCATCTGTCAAAATACGGGCAATCATTAAGGATATTTTCCGGCTCCACTCCCATAAGTTATTCGAAGATGGTTGGTTGGTTGATTGGTTGTTGAAGTTAAAAGGGATCAAACTGCAAAATCATCAGTCCCTTCATCCTATATGTATCGAAACAGGAACAATTACCAGAGGAAGTATACAAAAGGCACATCTTGGGAAGCGAAACTGCATCCAAGATACAATAAGACAGAGATAAAATCAAGGAGAAGTCACGAGGGTAGTGACAGGAAGTAAGGTGAGTGGGGCACTCTGCCCAGAATGCATCCCACCAGCACTACCTCACCATCTGTTACTCCAAGACAAAGAGCCAGCACAGACAAGATGATAAAATTAAAAGTGGGAAACATAGGAGAATAAAAAAGACGAGAGTGTAGGAGACAGGCCAGACTGCTGAGCAAAGACTGCCATGGATTTCCTGGATCAGAGCAGGCAAGGTGTCCCTCCAAATCCTCAGAGAGTCAATGAGACCATAGTGGTCCACCTCACAGAGAGGAGTAGAAACCACCTATGCGGATGAAACGTAAATCCAGGTCAGCCACTTTGGCATTGTCTACTAGCACCAATTGTTGCGTGTCAGGAAGGTTAAATATTACTCCAAAGTAGCCAACTTTGGGTACTCTTGTACGATGTGAGCCACAGTCAGGCAAGCACCACACTGGCAGTAAGGTGGGTCCTCACATCAGACAATGTGGCCAAGGCTAAGCCAAGTGTGACCAACATGTAGCTGACAAAGGACGGTGGATTCCCTGGGAGAACTGCAAAGGGAAGACTGCCACACTGTCATGGTCTCCTGTATTGCTCTCAGTTTGTTTGGGGAGCCCAGGGCAGACCATTCTGAGTTACAGACCCCCAACAATTGATGGCACACGGTTGGCTGAAGGTTCAGTTCTGGGGCCCCTATTTCCAAAATTGGCATCCTGGTAGCCAACTTTCCAGGTGGTCAGCATTTTCTTTCTTTGAGATCCCAACATGTCCAAGTGTCCAAACAGAGACAACTGGCCGTCCAGCTTGATAAAGGTCAGAAAGAAGATCCTGGACAGTTGTGACTAATGGATGATGAGAGTAGCACTGGTCTATTGCCTGAAGGCTGTTCACAGAAACACTGCAAATTAAAAGCATCTTGCTAGTGTAAGAATGATGGATACCAACTCAACAGTGAAGACATGCATCCATTCAGCAGGAAGCTTAGTTCACTACACTCTGCTTGTATCTATGCAAACCCATTCCATCCGCTGACCGTTGAGCCGTAAGTGTATACCACTTCCGAATTTGGAAATACATCAGGGACAGCCAGGAACAGGTGGGTCGACTGAATCTTTCAGTCCAGAGGATAAACTGAGACGCGTCAAGAGGTCGGGGTATGCACTATGGGGGCGTACGCGACTGCTCCCTGACACAAGGCGATAGTGGAAGAAGTCGGGAATTCAGAGCGGAGACTCACTGTAGGTAAACTGCAAGTGTGACGCCAGTTCTGTGTCTCCATTATGGGAGGTGGATCTCGCATCTAGGAAAATGGACACACTAGTTCAGATGTACAAACCAGATATTTGGGGGAATGTTACTCTGCTTGTCACTTAGCCCTATGTTTATCCCCTAGCACAGCCAGCGCAGGAAACAATTTGGGGTTGTATCTCTCTGCATTGAACAAGTTCTTTCCCTCTGAAGACCCTACAGGGGTTGTATAACAACCAGCAGGAAAAGGCTTCATCCGCTTTATATGCAAGTCATCCGACACAGTGCCACCCAGGCCAAATGGGGGCTCTTCCCACAGGTGCCACCCAGCCTCAGCAAGGGCTACCTGGCCAGTAATCCGTTGCTTGGGTCCACATGCAAGTCACGATGGGCACACACTGCTCGGAATACGTGGGGAGTTTTCAGCTCGGGCACCAGTCACGATGGGCACACACTACTCGGAATATATGGGGAGTTTTCAGCTTGGGCATCAACAGCGCTGTCTCTGCATAGTCAGGGGGCTACCACCATGCAGGAACTTGACACAACCCTCCCCCTCAACAGGATGGCAACTGTGCTGGGTTTTGGGAGTACTACCTTACTGGAAAGGAATGGTGCTAAGGTGGTAAGGCACAAAGGAAGAACATACACCACACTGTGCGACCTTCCCTGCATGATCCACACCTCTGTAAAATTTGGATAAGCGGTGGCAGATCAAATCCAACAATGAGGACCATGTATTTATTAACGTAAAGGTGTAGAGAGCACGGGAAATGGAAAGCTAGGGTCCTAAATCACGTACCAGGTCCAAGTGGGGACTGCACCAGAAATACCACCTGATGGAAAGGCTGAGGGACAAAGAAGTAGTGGACTATAGCCTTTCAGCACAAAAAAGGAAGATTGGGGACCCATGGCAGCCAAGCAAGTACTCACAAAAGAGTTGTGAGCCCTCTAAGGTATTTGAAGATTGTAAAGCTGTCACAAGATGCTGTTCGTTCATAATCCGTATTCTAGCTAAGGCAGGCTGATAGGTGGAAGGGATATGTAGAAAGGCTACACAAAAAAAGAAAAAGTTGAAGATGGAAAGGGAAGACGAAGTTGACTAAGAGATGGGAGATACGATACTGTGACTAGCAGCATTACTGAGATCTCAGGTGGCCCAATCACGACAAAACCTTTCCACCTGATTCTGTAGTGTGCCAAACTTTTTCCGAGTACCCTGTTCCTGATGAGCTGAGCAATGTTTTAAGTAGTGCCTTTACTAAAGTAGGGTGAATGAATTAAATTAAACTACTCCGGAGAATTGATTTTAACCAGACTTATATGTCCAGTGAAATAATATTGCAGCGATTTAACCCTGCTGTTCTGTTCACTTTTACTTGACATATATACTGTTCGGGTCAATATGACCCGACATATCAAAATGCTTTAGAAACATAAATTTTGGTACAGTTTTAGCTATCGACATTGTTGTTCTATTCCAGTACCTTGTTAGTAATAATAATAATAATAATAATAATAATAATAATGGTAATAATAATAATAATAACAATGCATACAACTTTATTGAGGGATATTTTTCATTTAAATATGCACATAAATTTGAAACAACAGACAGTTTCCATTACAGGCATTCAACTTAGAAAGCACTACAGTTTTTCCATACTTCTATTCTTATTGTTGACAGTTTAGACGTAAGTATTGACATTTTCTAACAACAGACAGTTGTCATTACAGATATTCATCTTAGAGCACACTACAGTACAGAACACACTACAGTTTTTTTATTACATTCCAACATAGAAAGCACTACAACTTTAGAATCCTCTCTTCTTACTGATTGTAGTTTAGGCACAAGTATTCACATAAATTTGAAACAACAGAATTTTCAATACAATCATCTTATAAAATACTACAGTTCTTTTCTTACTGCTTGCACTGTGGACACAAGTAGGTTACATGTTTCTTGCAAATATGTTTACTACATTTTCCACACACCATGTTTGTTTTATTGTCATTACTTGATGGACAGAACTTACAGCGTGCACGTTTTGTAGATTTTCTTGTTGTTACCGATTCTGACACACCACCCACATCATTCGGGTTTTGGATGCTTGTGACCATTCTCAAAGAATCTTCTGTTCTTGGGAAATGCGTTCTTGATGCAATATGTTCTTTTATCAGTGACTTTCCAAGTTCCTCCAAGAATATTCTCCTTCTAGTCAATTTGCTTGCATTCCAATTAGGGTCAACCGAAATCCACAAAACGTATGCATTATAAGCAGAAACATCAAGAATATTGTAGAAAACTATCATTGGCCACCTATTACTTTTTCGTTTGCATGTATATGTACCTAATAACTGATCAAGCGTGTCTACAGCACCTTTGGTTGAATTATAGTCCAAAATCATTTTTGGCTTCTTATCAGCCCTGTCACTGATTTCCGCATCATGGTGGAGAGTGCTCATAAGTACAACATTCTTGTGTCTCTTAGGAATATAATTAACCACAGTAGTGTCATTTGTGAAGTAAAATGAAGAGCTGTGTACCTCCTTGTTGGTCATTTTGTGTGGAAGCTCCGGCTTATTTTTCCGTATAGTTCCCAACATAGTCAATTTCCTTTTCAGAAGCAGCTGCCCCAAATTGTACGACGTAAAAAAGTTGTCACACGTGATATTCTGACCACGTAACTCAGAAGTGAGATCAGATACCACCCTCATTCCCTGATTTCTTTCTGGTGCCGCTCCACTCACCTTTCCTGTATAAATTTGGGCTTTCAGTACGTATGAAGTTTTGCTGTCACACATGGTCCATATTTTGATCCCATATTTTGCCGGTTTACTTGGGATATACTGCTTGAATGGACAGCGACCTCTAAATGCTACTAACTGCTCGTCAACAGTAACATTTTCTCCTGGATTATACAGTTTAGGAAGGACCTCTACCCACTTCTCCCAAATACTACGAATTGCGGCAAGTTTGTCAGTACGTCGTCTTTCCTCTCTAGTAGATTTCTTGTCAAATCGCAGGACACGTGATATCTTACAGAATGTTTCATGAGACATGGTTGCTCGAAATATGTTTCGCCCAGTATCTTTATCCCACAAACTTTTTGTAGACTCCCCATGAGATCGATATACACCCGCTAGGAGTAAGAGTCCTAAGTATGCATGGAAAACAGAACCATCAATATCTGTCCACTGTTCACCATAAACTCGCTGCCCTTCAATATTTGTCATCTCTATTATTTCATTTTGAAGCGCTGTGTGAAATACTGCTTCAAATGAACATTTTACATCAGATATTCTGCTGACTGCATACCTGGTAACTCCTGGGGTACTCTTGATGATGTTCGAAGCTGGTAGGCGACCATGTTGTGCTGGTGGATGCAACTGCCATTCTATATTCCCATTTTTAGAAAGAAAAGTCTCTACACTATTTTGTATGGGCTGTGGACTGTCGTAACTGTCATCGGAACACTCGCTTTCAGATGCATTGCTGATGTGATCTTCAAACTCAGAAAGTGATCCTTCATCTGGTGAGGCATTTACTATTTCTTCCAACTCACGATCATTCAATGGTCTCATCGCCATGGTGTCACAAGTCAAACTGGGCAGAAACAAAGCATTCCAATTATTGAGAACTGCCAATTATTATTTCCTGGGGAAAGCAACAAACAAGCCCATTGTTGTGAACGCATGGAGCTTTAGGTGATTGTTGAGAGTAAGTTGGAATGATGCAGTCACTATTCCCACACAACACAACAAAAATAATTTTCGCCATTTCCAGATTTTAGAAATAAATACGAGTTACACTAAACATATTTGTGTCGGGTCATTATGACCCGAACATTACATATGCAACTATTACAGTTGAAGCCCAAACTTCTTAAACTTTTTTAAAACCTTTTAAAACACATGCTGCTCATCCATTTTCAGACAAAGTCACAAAGTTTCATAAATATATATTGGTATTTACATAATGTAAAATAACGTTCATATTCGTTTCGGGTCATATAGACCCGAACAGAACAGCAGGGTTAAGCAATTTCAACCAAAGGTGGGAAGTTAATATTCTGAGTTATACATTCTTACATATTCTTCTTACAAAGATACAGGCAAAGCCAATAATTGTTAATACAATTTGTATAAGACAAAATTCAGTAGTAAACGTCATTTGCAACAGATGATCTACAGCACATCTTCGGAGCAGCAAAGTTAAAAAAATCATTGGATGTTTCTGTCTCTTTATTTAAAAAAAAAAGAGAGAGACAGAGAGAGAGACAGAGAGAGAGAGAGAGAGAGAGACTATATAATGAAAACAAAATTTTTAATGAGGAATAGTTTTCTCCTGCCATCAGCTTTATCCTATGAGAACCTAAGGAAAACCTGTGATGATAGGTGAAGAGACTTTGTGATGATGGGTGAAGAGACTAGGTCACTAGCAACCACTCAGAACCAAAGAAGATAATGCAATAAAGGGTATCCCACTCCAGTTGCCCATTTAATTTTACTGCACTGCAGCTGGGCCTGATGGCAAAGTAAAATGTTACACTACAATATGTAGAGGAAAGGTATTTTCGAACTGCAGCAGTTACTGTCAAAATAAAACTCTGCCCACCTTCGGTTTTGGTCTTCTGGTCACCTTCACATATCGTAAAGCTATTTATGGCAGCCTGTACGGTAACATTTTTACTGTTGTGTTGAATAAAATAAATGCTATCCAATGTCACTGCCTACAATAATAAAATATATTATACAGACAATAGTAAAATTATTTTATTGCTGATGGCAGTCAATTTACTTTATCTGACAACACAATAAAAGTGAAGCCACGCAGGCTGTCGTAAATAATTTTGTGATGCCTAGAGATGACCACAACACTGGAACATGGCAAAGAACGATTAGTTTGACAACAGTTGTTGGCAGAGTAAGAATATCACTTTCTTCAAATACCTAAGAGCTGTGGGGTATCACCTACACATGATATATTGACATGCAGGATATCTGAGGCAGTCAAAATACCCTCATACTTCAAAAACAAATCTTAATCCAAAAACCAAAGAAAGCAGGTGCACTGAGATGAGAGTACAACTGACCCGCAAGTTTAATGAGTCAAGTGCCGAGCGAGGTGGCTTAGGTGGTGCTGTGAGGGTTGGGTTGGGTTGGGTTGTTTGGGGAAGAGACCAAACAGCGAGGTCATCGGTCTCATTGGATGAGGGAAGGAAGTCGGCCATGACCTTTCAAAGGTATCATCCCAGCATTTGCCTGAAGCAATTAAGGGAAATCATCGAAAACCTAAATCAGGATGGTTGGACACCGGATTGAACCGTCGACCTCCTGAATGCGGGTCCAGTGTGCTAACCACTGCACCACCTAGCTTCGCTCAGTGTGGTGGTGTGACATAGGACTCATATAAAGGAGGGCGGTCCTTCAAATCTCTGCCCGGTCCTCAGACTTCAGTTTCTGAGGTTTCCTTAAATTTTTTGAGCCAAATGTCAAGACTGTCATTCCCTAATCTGAGTTTGCATTCTGTTTGCCTTACTTCAGTTTTTTCTTGTACCTTTGTCCCACATCAGCACAAGGTCAGCATGGTTGTTAATGAATTTGGTGAGGTCAGTTTAAGGGGCAGTTGGATTCTCTTCTTGTCATCATCCCGTTACACTCCAGAACAGAATACATGTACCTCAGTAGTGATATTCAAGTGAAAGTGGATGAAAGTTTTCTATAAGTGTATGTATAGTATAACTGATGCGAGACATGTATGCCAGCCCAGTATTTACGCAGTGGTATGTGGTAAATCGTCCAAACATATCACATTCAGGCTGTTTGCACATCGACCCTAGTCATTAATCCACCAGGCAGATTCAATCTGGAGGCAGTTCATCTCTCTATCCCAGAAGCGGTGATTTAATGTACACAGCTGTCCGGCTAGGTGGAAAACTAGAACTTACTTCCTTCTTAATAAGTCGCGGTTACGAATTACTAATGCCAGTTGTCTAAAGAAGAATGGCACAGCCGATGGAAGCCGACATCGGAGATGATCAGTTTAGGTTCCTGGGAAGCATATGAAGGCAGGAGGCAATATTAACCTATGAACTATCTCAGAAGACATGTTGGAGAACGGCAAATCCACACGTATAGCATTTGTAGACTTAGAGAAAACTTTTGGCAATATTCACAGGAATGCACTTTTTTAAATTCTCTAGATATCATGGATAAAGGACAGGGAGCAAACGACTACCTATAACTTGTACAGTAGCCAGACTGCAGTTATAAGAGCCAAATGACATGAGACGATGCAGTGGTCTAGAAGGGAGTAAAACAGAGCTGCAGCTTATACCTTGTGCTGTTAAGTTCTTTCAGACGAGAATTTTTTCTGGAGAAAGGAAAACTTTTCTTTATGCTTTAATGCTCATAGGTGGCTTTTTAATGATTTTGGATGCATGATTTATACAAATATATCTCCACTTTCAATACATACTTTGAAAATTTGGCTTCTTTTTATGGACCACAATAAATAATTTTGAAATATTCATGGCTGTAACAAATAAACCGTTAATTCAATAATCACCATGCGGAATAATAATAATAGTATTCAATTATACAGTGGAGTATAACTAACCAACAAGATCCGTCAATTCTGGCTGTTACAAGCTGCTGTGCACTCCTACATTCACTTGTTGATATTTTTCCAGTGATGCCCAATAGGTGGGAGATCTTGTGCATTACGAAAAGATTGAACATTCGCAGATGTGTACATGAGGTTTCCATTGATGAAAAACATTTCTGTTGCATCTAAACACACTAAATATTAATGTACACAATTGCAGCCAGAGGGTCTGAAAGGGTTAAGCTATACACTGAGCAAACACTAAAGGAAAACGAAAAGAAATTTGAAAGCTGTGAACAAAATTACAGAGAGACGAGTAAGAATTCCCACTTTATCAAAAAGCTTTTTCACTTTTAATCCATCTATTACCAGTAGTGAAATTTCGCCTCCTGAAGGTAAGTACTTGTTGTCCCATCAATATGCACATGAAACAATTCATGTGTGTATATTGTACCATATAGCAACTTATTTAATAATTTTTCTTTACTTAGAAGCACATTTAAAGTTTCAATTCATTTAGTTTTGTAAATGATATCTTGAAGGTGGTTGCATTCAGAGAGTCGAAATCTGAAAAGTTTCAGTCCACTTTCCCCAGCATGTCTCTATGTTTATGTTAACAACAGCAGCACAAATATTGTTCCACAGATTGTCCATGGACAACTGGTATACAGCAAGGACTTAAGATATACTCCTAAGAAAAAGTCGCAGGGGGCTCAGTTTGACGAGCACGCTAGCCACTGCAGATACCCCTGAAAGGGATGAGATCGTCGGGGAAATGTTTGCATAAGAGGGTCATCAACATTCATGTCGTGGCACTGTCTTGTCGAAACCAGACATCAACAGCAACCATTTCCTCAAGTTTGGGAATAAAAAAACTCCTCAGTCGTCATGACATAACGTTCCGAAGTGATTGTAACTGCCCTATCGTTGTCGTGGGCCAATAATGCCAATTTTGAATAACACACACACATTACAATAAATTTTCAATCAGGAATATGACCTCCAGGTGCAATAGCAAACTGTTCTCCAAATGCGTGCCAGGTTGCGATGACCAAACAGCTTTCAAAAAACGTAAGTTGCCAGAGTGAACATGCGCTCCTATCTCAAGTGTTGCACAATTGCAATTAAAATAATGTAACAAAGAGTGATGACCACTGTGTGGCACTCATTTCAAATAAGGAAGTTTCCACACTGTACCCTTTACATTCTCTGACACAAAACCAAACCTCACACAAAACATGCTTAATGGTATGTCCAGGAACCTTTGTCCACATTTTGTAGTTTGGTGTTTTTCTGAGGTAAAGGAAGATAATTGCTACATCCACTGTTAAAGATAGAATGATGATAAGACATTGGTTCTGCCAGCTGAGTGTAACGTGTTTACTAGAGACAAAAGTGGCTAAGGAGACAAAGCACACAGAGAAAACTTCTGTTAACACAAAATTATACATGGTGACAATTTTTTGTGAAAGACAGTCTCTGAAAGCAACACTAAAATCTACTTTTCATTGCAAAACTGCTTGTATTCCTCTGGATATTAGATCTGCAAAACAGTGTACATGCGTTAATGTTTGCTCAATCCGCCTTACTCCCAGTCATAAAAAATCTTTTGGACCATATGATCAAAACTGATGTAGAAATATAATTACTAACAATTTTTAGCAATACCAACAATATTTAGCTATACATAAGAAAACACCCCAGTATCAAAACTGACACTCTGAAGGCCATCACAGCTTTTTGAGAGTCATCTTTATAAAATGTTGCACAACATTCTGGTAGTACTCTGCAGTGGTCTTCCCTTACAAACTGAATAGCAATATCAGTCTGAATCTTGAAGACATTCTTACAACTGAGTATCGAGGGAGGTGTAGCTGAAGCTAATACTTAATTTTGTTGGAAAATGAAACATAGTTTACACAAAACTGACCATGCATCGAGGACACTGCCATCATTTTCAGCCGCGATCTCCTCAGACCGACCGTGGGAGCAGTCGCTGCCACAACCGTCACGGTCTACAGCCGGGCTGCCACCACCGTCGTCATTGTCTTCATCGTCATCGTCTCCTTCGATGTCCTCATCCGTTCCATACACGGGTTCCACATGCTCCATGGGGTCGATCCGACCCACAAGTATAACCCTGTTACCATCTACATTACCTTGGCGAGCACACCAGCCATTCGCTTCTGCTGCGATACCTGAAATTAGATCGTACCAAAATGACTGGAGTACAGACGGCAGACACACAGATAAAAGGACACACATCATATCTATAGCCAAATAAAGTTTAAAAAAATGTTTTTGAAGTAATGCATGATACACACTGTTTTCATGATGGACCACCTTCACAGTGGAAAAATATCTATTGTGACGACTTCACATAGTACATATGCTATGTAACTACGAAAGTATACACCACTGCTGACTTGAAAATGTAAGAAAAGTGATAACGCCTTAATACAGGCTTAAACAATTTTCTTACATTTTAAAGTCAACTGTGAGTACTTTCCCCTGTTAAATAGCACATATAAAGTGTGAAGTTGTCACAACAGATCTTTTTCCACTGTCAAGATGGTCCACAGTCGAAACCGGTAAATCATGTCAGATCAAAGGTTTTTCAATACTATTACCAAGAACCCTTCCCTTTCTGATGAGGTTACCCGACACAATGGCGAAATCTCACCTCCTACTGTCTATGCTTCACCCAAGTTCTCCTACATATTTGCAGGACTAGGACTCGTACAAGCCTAGTGGATTGTTTACAGAATGAATTTTCACTCCACTGTATAGGGTATCAGTCGAGTCGGACTTACGCGATTTGTTGGAGATTCATATTCACTTTACTTTCTTCTTAATTTACTTCACTTTTATCCCAGATCTGGCAGTACTAGACTTCATGTCCTCAATGCTCTCTTCCTGTCAGAAAGAATTGTAATACAAAAATTTCTATTTTTCTTGAATAATCATACAGAGATTTTCAACGTAAATATATTCCTTATGTTGTCTGCCAATTGTGTATAACTACCTCCAGATAACATCAAATCTCCAATCAGAATGTCCAACTCTAAACCACTACTTACTTCACACACAGAACAATTATTTTGAAGTGACCAATCAATAAAGATACAGGTCAGAGAAGCCCCGAGTTCAAACATTTGTATACTTCCTGTTGCAAGCTTACTGAATTACTGTCCTGTTTCGAGAACATACACCGTACCTCGGTACAGCTCTCCACGTGCAAATAAAACAGTAAATACACACTACAGTTGTCCTCTCCTGTACCATGTAATAACCTATTTTATAATTTTTCCATTCATGACTATCATTCATCGGTAAGAATACATAGGGATACGTGTGGTGCTTCTGGAGTGGTATGTACCATACGTACCGTGATAGCAGCGGAGTGTGCAGCAGTTTGAAACTTCCTGGGAGATTAAAACTGTGATCCATTATAGGACTCTGATTCTGCAGAGCGTTTGTCCACGAGAAGTGCAGTCGCAAGATCAAATCTCGGTCTGGCATGCAGTTTTAATCTGCCAGGAAGTTTCGGATTGGTGCAAAATTTGCTGCAGAGTGAAAATTCGTTCCGGGGACACCGCCGCCCAATCTAGTGCAGCCCATTGTTGCTGCATGTCTGTGGGTCAGTACATTTTGTCCCCCTGTTTCTTGTCAATCTTTATATTACTGCTCACTCATCTCGCAATTCGTGATGGCTCATATCAGCTGTCACCTCTCGTTTGAGTGCTCTTGTAAAAGAAGAAATATAAATCAGGCTGTGCGGCATGCAGAGAGTGAAACTCTCTGCACTGTGTGTAATTAAGAACATACAATTCTGGAAAGATAAATCACCACACATTGTGTAATATTTGCTTTGTTACTAGTTTCACTCTCTAGACAGGATAGTATTCAGCTCATTCTTTGCCCACATACGATGCCGCGCCCAGTAGGCTATTCTACCTCACGTACCCCGTCGGAAGCAGCCAGGCGGACTTTCGAACAGCTGACGCGAGGGGAGTAAACATGACCGTAATCCACCGTCCGAGCACACAGGTACCTGACAAGCTCAAGCATGAGCGGGATTCATCCAATAGATCCCTCTGACGGACAGTCCCACCCTGCCCCGTGGAGCAGCTTCGGACCACCCACATTAAAGTGTCAGAGCCCATTCTGCACCACTGTCAATACGACAGTGCTAACACGGTGAACCGGTGCCTACTGTCAGAGAAGATCCGATTGTGTGGAATAGATTCTCAGATATGCGAGTGGCTCGAGAGAGTTCTGAAGTAATAGCACCCAGTAAGCACACTGTCCAGGACGACGAATATCTGTCGGAGATGAGGGTATCGACAGGATTGCCGCGAGGAAGTGTAATAGGACTACTCGTTCTCCATTTGTGTAATGAACAAACCAACTTGTAACCTGTGACAGTTTGCTGACGATGCTGTCATGTACGGGAAAGTGTGTTGTCTAGTGATGATAGAAAGATATTTAGACAGACTTTTTATTCGGCATGATGAATGGCAACTTGTTGAGGGAAGATGCCATTACTTTTTTGAAACATTATTGAACAAATCTATGGAACAGGTACTTGCAGCTGATTGCATAATTATTCTACTGCTGTCAACATACATTTCACGAATGACAGCAAAAATAGCATAAGAGAAATTATGACCCATACCCACTCCATTTGCTAGTAGTACATGAACTAGTACTGGTGACAGATATCTTCTACCCTGCACCGTACGGTGGCTCGTGGAGTACGTATGAAGACGTAGCCTGTGCTACCTGCACCTGCCTACAGCTGTGAGGAGGGGCAGCCACGAGTATCCTCACCCCGTGGGGCACCATCGGAACAGCGTGTGTTGAAGGAAAATAGCACGTTTGGCACCACCGTCAATACGATAGTGTTCAACAGAGCTCTGAACCTGTAAGTGTTGCCAATTTTGCAGTTTTCTCAACTGAATTAATTTTTTGATATAAATAAGTATATTTTACAAAACATTCGAGGAATCCTAAACTACTTCAGATTTTCGAGTAATCACAGTAAGATGCAGAACAAAAATATATTCAAAGTTGGAAAGTTAGGCAGCGAGTAAGAAGTCCAGATTACATGTCTTTATTTAAGAATAAACAGTTACACCAGAATAAATTAAATAACCAGTATAGCACATTAAAATGTGAAGGACAGGCGTGCAGATATTTTTCCCAAGAAAGATTGCCACAAACATAGAAATTCATGATGCATCTGTGAGAAAAATTTACAGTTACAAACTGAAAATATTTTCTTGTCCAACCTGGCAATGTATTTAGAGACTAGTTTATAGTCTCCTCGAGACACAGTCTTGTGTCTTGAAAATGAAAAAACTAATATGCAGAACAATCAACAGAACACTGAGAAATGAAGTTAGGAAAGACACAATTATAACGTTTTACGAGGTAATCGCTACCTGCACATTGCCAAGTGAAACTTGGACAACAACTACTAAGCAAGAAAGTGGAATTCAAGTGGGAGAAATGATATTTCTACAAGGAGTGAAGGACTGCACGATTTTAAATAGACTGAGAAGTAACGACTAAGAGTAACAAAGGAAAGCAGATTTGAGACTACCAAAACAAGGCTCGTATTTCAGACCTACAGGAACACAAGATCCGCAAGGAGGCAAAGAAAAAGTAAGTTGGACGCTTAGAAGACAGAACAGGCCCACGGCCTAGACCAGGTGCTCAAACTTTTTCTGTCACACACACTTCTGAAACATATATTATTCCCCTACCTCCCAAACCCCCCTATTTTTCTTTCCTTCTTCAACACTTTGCATAAAAACAGCCCACCATATCTGCTTACTTCTGTCCAATTACTGCAACAATTGGATACAACAACAATAGTATTTAGAGTGTGCCCATCAAACATATCAGAGTTAGACATTCTTTAAAATTATCGTACATTTATAGTATCCAAAGGTAATGATAACTAACAATTAGAACTAGTTTATGATTATCTATGGCTGCATGTGAAGTTCTTGGAACTGAGCAAATATGTATATTTCATTACTTTTTTTTCTGGATCGTAGAACAATAATCAACATTTAAATGCCCATTTAGAAACTGTTATATTCAAACTGATCATCCAAAGAGAAAATTAACAAGAGTAAACATGCACATGGTAAAAAATTTGGAAATTTTCTGATATTTTCACATTTACTGTGATGTGTGTTCTTGAGTCTGTAAAGAAAGCAGATCCGGTCTCAGTTGGATCTTTGAAACGGAAACCCTCATCTCCTTTCAGCTGCAGTCGAGACTGATGTCTCATCTCGATTAACGCCATTGCGGAAAACACTGATTCAAACAAGTTGATGCAAAGCGTAAAAACACATCCACTACCCCTCTTTCTAAACTGGTGTATTCATTCTGTACCTGTTCCCAAAACTTTTCAAGAGATTTCAATTTAAATTCATTTCAAAATGTTATCACTTGAGAGTTCTATTAGATCCTCCTCTCCCCCTGTTGACAAGTGGTCTGCTATGATTGTATCTAATGGATTGCAGAGCCATTCACATTCAGATGAAGGCTCTGGAAATTCATTCTTGAATTGTTAACTAAGGGCTCCAAGATGTTCTGCACAAACAAGTGAGCAAAACAACACAAAACATTACCTGTTTGACCAGTACTACTCATCCCAGTAGTTGTGACAACCATGACAAAGCAATCCCTTGTATAAAAACTCAACATTTAGAGGGTGCCCTCAGACAAAGTCAAGTTTAAGAACAGGACTGACAACACACAGAAAAGGAATCATAGTAAAAATAAGTTAGTCTGTTGCAAGCAAACAGTCACTGCATCAGGAAGAAGCTACTCTTGTTACTTTTTGCAGTTTTGAAAAGAGAAAACTGGTTAACAGCTGATCAAACTGAATTTTTCCCAAGTAGTTTTGTTAGTGGAAACATTATAGGCAAAAGTATATAAAAACAATGAGCTGCTAGCATATTTGTTAAAGATTCAATTAGATTTCCAAAGGCAGGCATAAGTTCATAATAAACTGAACTTGGTGCAGAAGTTTTCTGTGAAAGGAATATTATGTTAGTCAGCTCATCAAATCTCCAAATGGAGGTACAAATGCATTTTTTAGACATATGTACACATCTACATCTACATCTGCATCCATACTCCGCAAGCCACCTGACGGTGTGTGGCGGAGGGTACCTTGAGTACCTCTATCGATTCTCCCTTCTATTCCAGTCTCGTATTGTTTGTGGGAAGAAAGATTGTCGGTATGCCTGTGTGTGGGCTCTAATCTCTCTGATTTTATCCTCATGGGCTCTTCGCGAGATATACGTAGGAGGAAGCAATATACTGCTTGACTCCTTGGGTAAAGGTATGTTCTCGAAACTTCAATAAAAGTCCGTACCACGCTACTGAGCGTCTCTCTTGCAGAGTCTTCCACTAGAGTTTTTTTTTTTTTTTGTTTTGGTTTTAGGGCGCAAAACTGCTATGCTCATTAGCGCCCGGTCCGTGACTTAGGAAATAGTAAAAAACCGAAAATGGAAACCAGCAGCAATGGGAACGAAAGTCATAAAATTGGAGAAACTAAAAGCAGAAGGAAGGCTTAAAAATCCACCACAGAAAGGGGTTGGTTGTCCCCAAAAAAAGCTTCAAATGACTGACGTCATTTCACTGGCACTAATAAACTCGAGAACGCAATCGGCCGAGCGCGTGTCATCTGCTAAAATGGACGATATAGCAGGCGACAGCTGTAGACGGGCGCGTAACGGAGTAAAATAGGGGCACTCAATTAAAAGGTGTCTTACCGTCCACAGCTGAGAGCAGTGGGGACAGAGTGGGGGAGGATCGCCGCTTAAAAGATGTCGATGGCTAAAAAGACAGTGCCCTATCCAGAGTCTAGTTAAAATTACCTCCTCCCGACGACACATTCAGGAGGAAGAGATCCAAGCACAAGGAAGAGCTTTCACATCCCGCAATTTATTATGGGGAAGTGTCGACCAATGTGCGTGCCATAAAAAACCAACACGACGACATAAAACGCTCCGTAGATCGGCGAAGGGAATCGATTGAATAGCTGGCCGAAGAAGAGAGACTGCAGCCTTGGCTGCTATATCGGCCGCCTCATTTCCACAGATACCAATGTGTCCCGGGAGCCAGAGGAACGCCACCGAGACGCCCCCCAGGTGAAGCAAGCGCAGACAGTCCTGAATCCGGTGCACCAGAGGGTGCACAGGGTAAAGAGCTTGGAGATTGAGGAGAGAGCTGAGAGAATCTGAGCAGATAACGTACCGTATCCGCTGATGGCGGCGGATGTAGTGGACAGCCTGGAGAACAGCGTAAAGCTCCGCAGTATAAACCGAACACTGGTCGGGAAGCCGAAAGTGATTTGGGGTGTCGCCAACAATATAGGCACTCCCTACACCTAACGATGTTTTCGAGCCATCGGTGTAAATAAATGTGGCTTCCGTCATTTGTGCACATAGAGCAGCAAATGCCCGACGATAAACAAGTGAAGGGGTACCATCCTTGGGAAATCGACAAAGGTCACGGAGCAGGCAGATCCGGGGACGGAGCCAAGGCGGTGCTGTACCCCAAGTTGTCAAGAAGGTTTTAGGAAAGCGGAAGGAAAGAGAATGGAGCAGTTGACGGAAGCGGACTCCCGGTGGTAGTAGGGAGGAGGGGCGGCCTGCATACCCTACATCAAAGGAGGCGTCGAAAAAAATGTCATGGGCTGGATTAGCAGGCATGGAAGACAGATGGCTAGCATAACGACTCAGAAGGACTGCTCGCCGATTGGACAGCGGAGGTTCAGCAGTCTCAGCATAAAGGCTTTCCACAGGGCTGGTGTAAAAAGCTCCAGACACTAAACGTAATCCACGGTGGTGGATAGAGTCGAGACGCCGAAGAATAGACGGCCGAGCAGAGGAGTAGACTATGCTTCCATAGTCCAATTTCGAGCGCACTAAGGCACGATAGAGGTGGAGAAGGACCACTCGGTCCGCTCCCAAGGAGGTACCATTCAGGACACGGAGGGTGTTGAGGGATCGCAGACAGCGAGCTGAAAGATAGGAAATGTGGGAGGACCAGCACAGTTTTCTGTCAAACATAAGACCCAAGAATTTAGTGACATCTGAAAACGGAAGGTTGACAGGTCCTAGATGTAAGGAGGGTGGAAAAAACTCCTTACATCGCCAAAAATTAACACAAACGGTCTTACTGGGAGAAAAACGGAAGCCGGTTTCGATGCTCCAAGAGTGGAGGCGATCGAGACATCCTTGAAGACGTCGTTCAAGAAGGCTGGTCTGTTGAGAGCTGTAGTAGATCGCAAAATCGTCCACAAAGAGGGAGCCGGAGACATCAGGAAGGAGACAATCCATAATTGGATTTATAGCAATGGCAAACAGTACAACACTCAGCACGGAGCCCTGGGGTACCCCGTTTTCTTGGGAGAAGGTACGGGAGAGAGTAGTGTTCACCCGCACCCTAAATGTGCGCTCTGCCATAAATTCGCAAAGAAAAAGGGGCAGCCGACATTGAAAGCCCCAAGAGAACAGTGTGCGGAGGATGCCTGTCCTCCAACAGGTATCGTATGCTCTCTCCAGATCAAAAAATATTGCTACCGTTTGGAGTTTCCGGAGAAAATTGTTCATGATATAAGTGGAGAGAGCAACAAGATGGTCAACTGCAGAACGATGCTTTCGAAATCCGCATTGGGTAGGTGTTGAAAGACTGCGGGATTCCAGCCACCAAGCTAAACGGTAATTCACCATACGCTCCAAAACCTTACAGACACTACTCGTGAGAGAAATGGGGCGATAGCTAGAGGGGAGATGTTTGTCCTTTCCAGGTTTCGGAACAGGAACGACGATAGCTTCCCGCCATCGTCTGGGAAAAGTACTGTCGGTCCAAATTCGATTATAAAGGCGAAGGAGGTAACGCAGACTATGGGTTGATAAATGCAGCAACATTTGGACGTGGATACCATCCGGTCCTGGGGCGGAGGAGCGAGAAGAAGAGAGTGCATGTTGGAGTTCCCGCATGGAGAAAACAGTATTGTAGCTTTCGCGATTTTGAGAGGAGAAAGCAAGATGTCGCACTTCCGCTGCACGTTTCTTCGGAAGAAACGCTGGCGGGTAATTTGAAGAGCTCGAAATCTCAGCAAAGTGCTGACCCAATGAGTTAGAAATTGCGACGGGGTCCACTAATGTATCATGCGCGACAGTGAGCCCAGAGACCGGGGAGAAACTAGGCGCGCCTGAGAACCGTTGAAGCCGACTCCAAACTTCCGGGAGGGAGTGAAGGTGTTAAATGAGCTAATAAAGAATTTCCAGCTTGCCTTCTTGCCATCGCGGATGACATGACGGCATCGCGCACGGAACTGCTCATAGCGGATACAGTTGGCCAAAGTAGGATGGTGGCGGAAAATGCGAAGAGCACGTCGCCGCCCACGTATTGCGTCACGGCATGCCTTGTTCCACCAAGGAACTGGGGGGCGCCGGGGCAATTCGGAGGTGCGTGGTATTGAACATTCCACATCTGTAAGAATAACGTCAGTAATATGTGTGACCTCATCGTCGACGCTGGGAAAGTGACGGTCATCGAATGTCGCTAGAGACGAAAAAAGTGTCCAATCGGCTTGGGCAAACTTCCAGCATCGCAGGCGCATATATGGCAGTTGAGGCTGCAGTCTAAGGACACTCGAGTGTGTATCATCAAGGGCGAACCATTCGAAGCGCCGAGCTAGCGGAACAGTACCGACCGCAAGGTCTAAATGAGATAAATTTGTCGTGGAGGCAGACAAAAATGTGGGGACCCCAGTGTTGAGGCAAACTAGATCCGCTTGGTGGAAGATGTCTAGCAATAGTGAGCCACGTGGACAAGGATGTGGAGATCCCCAAAGTGGGTGGTGGGCATTGAAGTCCCCAACCAGCAAATAGGGGGGTGGAAGCTGACCAAGAAGATGAAGGAGATCAGCTCGTGCCATTGGTGTGGACGATGGAATGTATACAGTACAAAGAGAGAACATGTATCCAGAAAGGGAAAGACGGACGGCGACAGCTTGGAAGGAAGTGTTTAAGTGGATTGGGTGATAAGGGAGAGTATCATGGAGAAGAATCATGAGTCCTCCATGGGCTGGAGTGCCTTCAACAGAGGGGAGATCATATCGGACGGACTGAAAATGAGGGAGAACAAAGCGGTCATGGGGACGCAGCTTTGTTTCCTGAAGACAGAAGATGACCGGCGAGTAGGATCGTAAGAGGATCGACAATTCATCCCAATTGGCTCGAATGCCGCGGATATTCCAGTGGATAATGGACATAGGGTGAACAGAAAATGGAGGAATGTTACCAAAGTTGCTGTCAACTCAACGACTGCTCAGAGCTTGCGACCGACAGCATGGAATGGCATTCAGCCGAAGGCAGAAGATCCTGATCCATAGGTTGTTCAGGAGCAGCTCCTGCCACTAGCGATCGGCCGGTTGATCGGCCGCCAGCAGCGCGCCTTGGCGACACAGAAGACGGCCGAGGGCGATTTCCACCAGGTGGTGCTGTAGATGGGACATGCCTTGGCGAAGAAGGAGATGAACTGGGTTTCTTTGTAGCCTTCTTGGAAATATGATGTTTAGAAGAAGGAGGAACCGATGGTTGTGAAGTTGGGGTACGTAAAAAATCTTCACGAGTATGCTCTTTTTTCGAAGTCTTGGTGTCTGACTTTTGGGCTCGAGATTTAGCAGAACCCGACGAAGGGTGAGCCATAGAGTGGGCAGGCGAAAGTGGTGAGGTTGAACGGGCGATCTTTGCGCTGGCCGATCTGACGACCGTGGCACTAAAGGTGAGGTCGCAAGTCTGCGTGGCCGCCTCCTTTGTTGGCCGAGGAGAAGCAAGGACAGTGCTGTATTTTCCTGTCTGAGGCACGGTGGGCTGTCGACTGGCGAATAATTTTCGAGCAGCAAAGGTCGACACCTTTTCCTTCACTCTGATTTCCTGGATGAGCTTTTCGTCCTTAAAAACGGGGCAATCACGAGAGGTAGCAGCGTGGTCACCCATACAGTTGATGCAGCGAGGGGATGGAGGTGGACAAGCACCCTCATGGGCATCCTTGCCACACGTAACACATTTGGCCGGATTGGAACAGGACTGGCTGGTGCGATTGAACCGCTGACACCGATAGCAACGCGTAGGGTTTGGGACGTAAGGGCGAACGGAAATTATCTCATAGCCTGCTTTGATTTTCGATGGGAGTTTAACTTTGTCAAATGTCAAGAAGACAGTGCGGGTTGGAATGATGTTCGTGTCAACCCTTTTCATAACTCTATGAACAGCCGTTACGCCCTGGTCAGACAGGTAGTGCTGAATTTCTTCGTCAGACAATCCATCGAGGGAGCGTGTATAAAGGACTCCACGCGAGGAATTTAAAGTGCGGTGCACTTCAACCCGGACAGGGAAGGTGTGGAGCAGTGAAGTACGCAGCAATTTTTGTGCCTGGAGGGCACTGACTGTTTCTAACAACAAGGTGCCATTCCGTAATCTGGAACAAGACTTTACAGGACCTGCAATTGCGTCGACACCTTTCTGAATAATGAATGGGTTGACCGTGGAAAAGTCGTGACCTTCGTCAGACCGAGAAACAACAAGGAACTGTGGCAATGATGGAAGAACTGTCTGTGGCTGAGACTCAGTGAACTTACGCTTGTGAGCAGACATAGTGGAAGGTGAGGAAACCATTGCAGAAGAATCCTCCATGATTACCGGCGTCTCCGATGGCGCACTCCTCCCTTGTGGGGGCCCTCTCTGAGGGCACTCCCGCCTTAGGTGATTGTTCACACCTCAGGTCACACCTCCTGACAAACGGACGGAGGGACCAATCGGCACTTTTGGAAGGTATCAGCTCGGGTAATCACCCCTCCCTGGGCCTGGCCGTTACCAGGGGGTACGTACGTGTCCTACCTGTCTACCCGGGGCGGGGAATTACGCGTTACCCCGTCACCGGCTACGCACAAAAATGCGTGGGTCGGCCTTCAGACACGCACAGGGAGGAAGAAAGAGAAAGGGAAAAACAAAGAAAGAGAAAGGAAAGAGGAGAGGTCTCAAACGCCGCAGCAGAGAAAAGGGTAAAGAGAAGAGGTAAGGAAAAGAGAAGGACAAAGGAAGGATGAAGACATACAAGCAGAGAAGGCGAAGAATGCGGTACATTTACGAGCGTCCGTCTCCGGACGTAGGCACAAACCATACTCCCAGAGGGGGAGAAAGGGAAGAAAAGAGCCAGAGGTGAGGGGAGGAGGGGCGAAGATGGGGGAGAGGGAAGGATGCGGAAAAGGAAGGTATGCAGCCCGGAAAGGAAGGAGGGCCACATTAGCTCGGGGTCCCGTGCTCGCTACGCACATATCCACAAAAGAGTTGTGGACCCCCTGGGGGGGGCCACTGGAGTTTATCTATCATCTCCACAACGCTTCCACGATTACTAAATGATCCTGTAACAAAGCGCGCTTCTCTCCATAGGATTTTCTCTATCTCTTCTATCAACCCTATCTGGTACGGATCCCACACTGGTGAGCAGTATTCAAGCAGTGGGCGAACAAGTGTACTATAAACTACTTCCTTTGTTTCCGGATTGCATTTCCTTAGGTTTCTTCCAATGAATCTCAGTCTGGCATCTGCTTTACCAACGATCAACTTTATATGATCATTCCATTTTAAATCACTCCTAATGCCTACTCCCAGATAATATGGAATTAACTGCTTCCAGTTGCTGACCTGCTATTTTGTAGCTAAATGATCAAGGATCTTCCTTTCTATGTATTCGCAGGACAATACACTTGTCTACATTGAGATTCAATTGCCATTCCCTGCACCATGTGTCAATTTGTTGCAGATCCTCCCGCATTTCAGTATAATTTTCCATTGTTACAACCTCTCGATATACTACAGCATCATCCGCAAAAAGCCTCAGTGAACTTCCAATGTTATCCACATGAAGAACTTTCCAAATCCTAATATGAACGTGGTGATTGGGCTAGCTGAAATGACACAAACTAAAGGTACTTGACTGGGATCAACAGCTTTCCTCCACTCCTGACTGTGTCAGCAGGCGGCACTGAGTTTAGCACCTTGTCCGTACACCAAAGTGGCCACAACACGAAGTATTAATGACACACAAAACAAAACTCGGCACAGCACAACAACAGCGTTAGTGTAAATTTACATCATGTGCCGCTCTAAGACTGGTAGCAACCCAAAACAAATTAATACCATTTTATAGTCTTGCTCTGTGTCACAATATTTGTCAACTGTCAAAATGAAAGAAACAGTGAAAAATTAGAACTGAAATTAGAAAGGCCATACTAAGACAGAAAGAAAAAGCACAAGCAAAGTTAATATTTTAATACTGATTCTAACACGATTCTGTGTATTCTATACTTTCGAGGTCTCTCTCTCTCTCTCTCTCTCTCTCTCTCTCTCTCTCCCCTGTCTCTCCCTCCCTCCTCCGCCTTTGCCTTTGTCTTCATCTCCCCTCCCTTCATCCTCACAACCAAGTGGATCGCTCTCATCCTGGGGTTGGAGAGAGCTATCACTCCTTTGTGACTTCCTGCAGCCTGTGCCTTTATACTCTGTGCAAGAGGAACTATCAATTCTAAAAGCTATGGTTACCGTTTTTTAATTGCTTATCAGCAGTATTGGAATCTGGTTACCTGAAAGCAAGCAACATCTCTCCGTGGTTTTGTAGCTTTTCACAAGTGAATTTTCCATCTGATACATAACACTGTGAAGAGATATAGATTTTTTTACTGAAAGATTCTACCAAACAGTCAAAGTGAAGTTGTGGCTTGCCAGACTTAATTTCAAACAAACACTTACAAATAAAGCAACAGATTCTTTCTCATCAAAGAACAGCCGTTACTCTACGCACTGCTTTCTGCAAGTTGTCAGCTCTCCATTTAACAAAAAACTGGTGCATTATATCTCATTTGTGACACACGTATTAATTTAAGATGGTGTCTACTGACATGGTAGAAATACACGAGCATTTCATTTGAAGATGGTATGAGAAAGTTATATCAGAAAGTATTGTAATTTATAAAGTTAGTTTACAGTTGAAAATTATTTGAAGGACTCCTTAATGAGGTAAAGGTAGTAATGCTCAGACTGATGTACACAGAGCAATGCCCGTTCAAACAAGACAGCAACCATTCATCAGCTGTACTGTAACGTCAAAATGGTGACTGCAGTGTGAGAGCATCACAGCTGACAGACTGAACCTACCTTGTACAGAGATATGGATTACTATATGTAATTTCAGAATTAATTTCAGTTGCTCAGCTGTTGTATACAGCTTTCAAATAAATCAAAGATTTGTCTCACCATTACTATTGTGCTCATTATCGTCCTCTTCCTCATCTTCGGTGTTGAAGTCTTCACCGTGCCCATTCTTGAGGATCTCTTCATCAGTCTGTAAAATGAAAGCACAAGTCACACTTTGTTTCCTTCTCTTCACCAGTCTATTGAACGCAACACATGGTGCACTCACTATTCTGTACATGGAAGAAGTGACAATATATTAAACAGGTTGGCAGCAAGTTGTGAGGACTTTAGAGTCTAATGCCGTGACAATTTGCTTTGTTACCATACCAACAAGACTGAAATAAAGTGTGTTATCATATACATACAAAATTAACAGTTTTATGAAAGCAGCTTTACTGTATGGTTAAATGATGATGGCGTCCTCTTGGGTAAAATATTCCAGAGGTAAAATAGTCCCCAATTTGGATCTCCGGGCGGGGACTACTCAGGAGGACGTCGCTATCAACAGTAGCACTGAAAGACCTAAGTCAAAACAAGGCCCCGGGAATAGACAACATTCCATTAGAACTACTGACAGCCTTGGGAGAGCCAAGCCTCACAAAACTCTACCATCTAGTGAGCAGGATGTATGAGACAGGCGAAATTCCCTCAGACTTCAAGAAGAATATAATAATTCCAATCCCCAAGAAAGCAGGTGTTGACAGATGTGAAAATTATCGAACTATCAGTTTAATAAGTCACAGCTGCAAAATACTAACATGAATTCTTTACAGACGAATGGAAAAACTAGTAGAAGCCGACCTTGGGGAAGATCAGTTTGGATTCCGTAGAAATTTTGGGACATGTGAGGCAACACTGACCTTACAGCTTATCTTAGAAGCTAGATTAAGGAAAGGCAAACCTATGTTTCTAGCATTTGTAGACTTAGAGAAAGCTTGACTGGAATACTCTCAAATTCTGAAGGTGGCAGGGGTAAAATACAGGGAGCTAAAGGCTATTTACAATTTGTACAGAAACCAGATGGCAGTTATAAGAGTCGAGGGGTATGAAAGGGAAACGGTGGTTGGGAAGGGAGTGAGACAGGGTTGTAGCCTCTCCCCGATGTTATTCAATCTGTATATTGAGCAAGCAGTAAAGGAAACAAAAGAAAAATTCAGAGTAGGTATTAAAATCCATGGAGAAGAAATAAAAACTTTGAGGTTCACCGATGACATTGTAATTCTATCAGAAACAGCAAAGGACTTGGAAGAGCAGTTGAACGGAATGGACAGTGTCTTGAAAGGAGGATATAAGATGAACATCAACAAAAGCAAAACGAGGATAATGGAATGTAGTCGAATTAAGTCGGGTGATGGTGAGGGAATTAGATTAGATTAGGAAATGACACACTTAAAAGTAGTAAAGGAGTTTTGCTATTTGGGGAGCAAAATAACTGATGATGTTCGAAGTAGAGAAGATATAAAATGTAGACTGGCAATGGCAAGGAAAGCGTTTTTGAAGAAGAGAAATTTGTTAACATCGAGTATAGATTTAAGTGCCAGGAGTCGTTTCTGAAAGTATTTGTATGGGGTGTAGCCATGTATGGAAGTGAAACATGGACGATAAATAGTTTGGACAAGAA
The DNA here is from genome assembly GCF_023898315.1 of Schistocerca nitens. Lineage (NCBI taxonomy): Eukaryota > Metazoa > Arthropoda > Insecta > Orthoptera > Acrididae > Schistocerca > Schistocerca nitens. The sequence continues at coordinate 67,030,577 of NC_064623.1, read as the reverse complement.
GAGAATAGAAGCTTTCGAAATGTGGTGCTACAGAAGAATGCTGAAGATTAGATGGGTAGATCACATAACTAATGATGAAGTATTGAATAGAATTGGGGAGAAGAGGAGTTTGTGGCACAACTTGACAAAAAGAAGGGACCGGTTAGTAGGACATGTTCTGAGGCATCAAGGGATCACAAATTTAGCATTGGAGGGCAGCGTGGAGGGTAAAAATCGTAGAGGAAGACCAAGAGATGAATACGCTAAGCAGATTCAGACGGATGTAGGTTGCAGTAAGTACTGGGAGATGAAGCAACTTGCGCAGGATAGGGTAGCATGGAGAGCTGCACCAAACCAGCCTCAGGACTGAAGACCACAACAACAACAACAACAACAACAACAACAACAACATGAAAAGGATGGTTGCTACTTGCCACATAGCGGAGATGCTGAGAGTGGCCTCAGCAGCCAGAGACTGTAGTTTTGTGTGTGTGTGTGTGTGTGTGTGTGTGTGTGTGTGTGTGTGTGTGTGTGTGTGTGTGTGTGTGTTTTGACAAAGGCCTTGTTGGCCAAAAGCTCAATTTCTGACAGTCTTTTTCTAGTGCCTATCTGTCACTCAGCACTTCGGCTATATCATGAGTAGCAACTATCTTTTTCATAATATTGCTACATTCCATCCTGGATTTTTCATTGTCGACATATAAAAATTAATACTTACATTAAGTATGTTTCTTACAAATCGCTTTATTATCTGTGTGATCTATTTAAAATGAGTGCTAACAGCTCCTTTCAATTGATACTGTAAACAAATGTCAGACATGAGGTGCCAGAGTGCTCAACACATTTTCAGGTTTCTTCCTCACAGCACAGCAAGGTGAGACCCAGAGCACCACTAAAAGTGAAGTCATATCACAATGTTTGTGACTGATGACTACTGCACAGCCTGTTGCCCATAGGCCAACTCTGATGGAGGAAAATGTGGAAATACTGCCTCAGTGCATGTATTCACCTGATTTATCACCTAAAGAGTTCCTTTTCTTCCCTTCAAACAAAAAATGTGCAGACTGTGGCTGTTATCTCAAGCAGCAGACGAATTATTCTACGACTGTGTTCTCGAGGTACTGATGTCGGAGTGAAAAAATGTTTCCAGAACTAGTTTGTGCATCTTATAGCAGTCAGCATCTCCCACAGCGTGGGAAGCACCCATCTCTTGTGACCCTTACTATAGAAATGAACCCAACAGAGAAATAGTAAAGTTGATTCAAATTTGTTGAAAGAAATCAGTTGCGAAGAGCTCGGCTGTAAATACTCGGCAGTGTGCCGGAAGCCAATATGGAAGGACACGGGCACCAATGACGAAGGCATACCCAACCCACGGTCAGGCTGAGAGCCATCAGTGTACACAAAGGTACGACCGTGAAGTTCCACGGGAAGGTCATGAAACTGAAGGCGATAGAGCGAGCCTGGAATGGTGTCCTTAGGAAGCGAATGAAGGCCAAGTTTAACATAGGCCGCTTCACAAAGCCAAGGTGGTGAAGGGTTCACATCCACCGGGAAAGGCGCAGGTAGTGTGAAGTTAAGCCGCCGTAGCAAGTGCCGAAAGCAGACTCCAGGAGGTAACAGAAAAGAGGGACGTGCCCCATACTGGGGATCAAAGGAATCATCAAAGAAGAAGACATAGGACGGTTGGCCACACAAGGCAGACAAACGGCATGCATACCTGCTGAGGATAAAGTCATGGCGGTGGGACATTGGTAGTTGAGCAGATTTAGCATACAGACTCTCACCTGGCTAGTGTAAAAGGCACCCGTGGCCAAACGGATGCCACGATGGTGGATACTGGTCAGATGGCATAACAGGGACAGGCACGAAGACGCATAAACGAAGCACCCACAGTCGCTGAAAAACGGTTGGTGGTGCACACCAGCGACACAGAGCCCGGCCGGGCTAAGGTATTACATGGCGACACTGTCAAAGAGGATCTTCGAGTTGGCAAAGGGGAAGACCGTTTGCCTTTGGTGGACTTCTTCGAGCCTTTCCAGTTAGAGGAAGACTCAGGTGTTGGTGGCTGGAGGGGCGTAGGAAGTCTCCATGGGAATACTCCTTCTGTCCATTCCGGCCTATCGGTTGTGTAGCTGATGGCTTCACCCCTCGAGGCGAGAGTTTGATGGCTTGTAGCACAGCTGGATGGGGGTATGGTGATGCTGCCTTGCCACTGGGCGATTTCACAACCTCAGAGATGAATTTGAGGTCGCATGTTTGCGTGGCCATGTCCTTCATGGAGCAAGCGGTAGCAAGAAAAGAACTATAGGTGCCAGATGGGAGAACACAGGATTTGCGACTAGCCAGTAATTGGCGAGCAACTTGGTAAGACACTTTTTCCTTTACCCAGATCTGTTGGACAGCCCACTCATCAAGACACATGGGACAATCCCGAGAGGAGGCAGCATGGCCGCCATTGCAGTTGATTCAGTGGGGAGAAGGAGGCGGACAGTCACCCTCGTGCGCATCCCTACCACAGGTTACACATTTGTCTGGGTGTCAACAAGACATTCTAGTGTGGTTGAAACGATGACAATGGTAGCAGCACATCAGGTTCGGAATGTAAAGCTAGACTGTGATGATTTCATAGCCTGCTTTGATCTTGGATGTAAGCACCACTCTATCAAAGGTGAGAAAATGAGTGCAGGCGGGCACTAAGGAGGAATCTACCCTTTCCATAACACAAAGGACAGCAACAACACCCTGATGAGAGAGGTCAGATTGGATTTCGGGATCGGTTAGACTGCCGAGCAGCCTGGTGTAAATTACACGGGAATAATTCAAAGTTCTATGGGCCTCGACATGAACAGGGTAGCCGCGGAGAAGCGAGGCAACAAGCAGTTGTTGTGCTTGAGAATCAGAAGTAGTCTCCAAAACAAAGCACATTCCGTAAATGAGAACAGGATTTCACAGGGCCAGCAATTGCATCAACACCTTTCTGAATAATAAACAGATTTACCATGGCGAAGGACCGACTGGCTTCAGTACATAAGACCACAAGGAACCATGGTGCAGCGGGGAGAGTCTTTGAATCATTAGCCTCATTATGTTTACGTTTTGTAGACATTGATTCGGAAGATGTTTGACTCATTGTGAGAAAATCCCCCACGATTGCCAGCATCTCCAATGGCATGCTCCTTCCAACTGGGGGCCCCCTTCACAAAGGGATGCACCCGCCTTAGGTGATTGTTCACACCTCCCAAGCACCTGACAGAGGGACCACTTGATAATTTGGGAAGGTTGCAGATCAGGAAATCACACCTCTCTCGGCCTGGCCTGTACCAGGGGGTACGTGCGAACCCTACCTGTCGACCCAGGGCTGGGAATTACGCGTTACCCAGTCACCTGTTATGCATCAGATGCGTGGGCCGGCCTTCAGGAGCACACGGGGAGGAAGAAGAAAAAGAGGAACCTCAAACACCGAAGTGGAGGAATGAGAGGAGAAGGGAAACAAACAAAGGAAAAGGGAGTGAAAAACAAAGGTGAGACTGTTCTTACGTCAGCGACAGACAAAGCAGAACATTGCCAATAACATCCCATACATGTTCCCCAAAAGAGGCAAAAAGAATAGCAAAAGGATAGACATGCAGCACGGAAGGGAAAAAAATGCTACAAAGGCTGGAGCCCTCTGGTAGCCAAGTACGAATCCGCCAAAGTGTGGTGAGCCACCAGGGGGGAAAACAGGCAGCTTGTTGGTTGCCATGCCCATATGGAAAGTAGCACAGTTGCTCCAGCTTACTTCTTAGATCATGTCACTGCTTTTACAGATAGCTCTGTCTTTGATGGGACTGGTGATGCTTGTGACAAGACTGGAGTAGTTGGTGGTGGGAGGATGTACGAGACAGATCTTGTATCTAGGTTTATTACAGGAAATGAGCTATGAGGCAAGGGCTGGGAGCAGGGATGGAGTGGGGACAGGCGAGGATACTGCATAGGTTTGGTGTGAGGAAAGGGACAGATAGTGGGTAGGGTATTCTCATTTCAGGGCACGGTAAGAGGCAGCCATTGACTCTCCATAGTTCCTGTTACTTTACCACACATCACCCTGCTTGTCACTCTCCTTTTACACTAACATCCTTAATGCTCATGGCCTTGTCGCTACTGAACACTATCTTTCCCAACACCCAACTGATTCCAAACATACAACCTCCTTCCTGGTCGCCATGAACATCCTAAATTTTTCCATTGTTTGATTTTACTATAAGACTGGTTATTCACAATTCTGGTTAGAGAGAACTGGAGGCCAATGGCATATGTGATAAGAAATGAACACAGAACTACATATATACTGTCACAACTTCTTAGCATTACAAGAACACAGAGTTCCATCTTCTCGAGATACTGTAGTTCAGGGACAGGCACAATAATTTGGGGGTGTTGCAGGAATCAATTCTTGATTCCTTCTTCTTCTAGGTTTATGTCAATGCCATAACACTACAACTCTCATCTAGTAAGTTATGCTGATGATACCTCCCTCATGTTGTGGGAAAGACAGAGGTATTACAGTCAGTTGCAACCATATGTGTGATGGAAGTACCTAAATATTATCTACATCAAGTCCTAAATGCCACCCATAAGTCACAGCTACTAACATTTAAGGCAACCAGCTCTCATCAGGCTGAAGTAAACAATACATGTGGCGTTATGACAGTAAACACAGAAAAATTAAATTTCTTGGTGTCCTCTTGACAAAACTTTTCTTTGGGTAAACCACATATTCTGTACACAAGTGAAAAAATCTGAAGTGGCTTGTATCTGGCACATGCCAATTCTTAAAAAATGGTATACTACAGAACAGTTTATCAATTTCTTAACTATGCTATTAGGCTGTGGGGCAGACGTACAATTGAATGGGACACTGGTATTACAGAAAAGAGAAATTAGATCTAGGCCAGAGAGTCAAGCTATGAATCATTTGTCCAACATAAATATTTAACTATATCTTCCTTATTTTTGTGTAAACTTGTTACACGTCTATGCTTAGTCTAAACAAAGTAAGCAATTGCAGTGATACACACAATTATGATTCAAGAAGCAAGGATAACTATATCAGGCAGCAGATGAAATTAAAAATATGAATAGGCAAATATGGTCCAACAAGCTACCTAATACTTTGGAAACTAGTAAAACAAAGTTGTTCCATGGCGAGTTAAAAGCTTTCTTTGTAAATAAGAGTATGCATATAGGCTAGAGAAGTCTAAGCTACAAGACTTCCATTACAACATGTAATATATTAAGAATAATAGAATGAATATGTGTATCACTACTATAAGTATTATTTATACTTATTTATTACTTAGCCAATGTATGATGTACGTAAAATTCATCAGCTTCATGGCCACATACAAAAAATGTAAATAAATAAATAAAAAGCAGTACTTTATTGTTCATGTTTATTGTAAATAATAATTACAATGTTAATAATGTTAATGCAGGCATTGAACTAGCTCACTGTTGTTAGTTCTGTGCATATGCTAATGTGAACATCTTCAACAAGCTACAATTAGACGTATAGCATGCCACTGGAAATCCACATTGCTTTAAGGAAAAAATGTTAACCACTCCTTCTACAAAGTCAGTTGTTATTCAGATTCTAGGACTGAACTCTGTATCTGCATGTGAAGAGTGAATGTTTAGTGCATTCAGATGTCTATTCTTATCATGGAGATAATAGTCGACCAGTGTATCAAGGTGCTTACATAGGTATTAAGTTAGCTACATCACGGAAATGCTATTAATCACGGAAATGCTATTGTCAGCTTCTTTTTTTTTTTTTTTTTTCTCCAAACTGTAAAACGGTGCTGTCTTTGAGGTATTTAACAGTGAATATAAGTTTTATTTCTCATTTATGGTGACTAGATATAAAGTAATATGGAGTGAAGCATCTGCTCAGAATTTTATGCGGGTATGGCATTTAACAGCATCGCTTATAGAATTATCCTGGAATTATTTAGGCCTTTAGAGGACAAATGTAAGGATGAAGAGGCTTATCTTACTAGGGGTAAGATAGATACTGCCTACAGGAAAATTAAAGAGACCTTTGGAGATAAGAGAACCACTTGTATGAATATCAAGAGCTCAGATGGAAACCCAGTTCTAAGCAAAGAAGGGAAAGCAGAAAGGTGGAAGGAGTATATAGAGGGTCTATACAAGGGCGATGTACTTGAGGACAATATTATGGAAATGGAAGAGGATGAAGATGAAATGGGAGATACGATACTGCGTGAAGAGTTTGACAGAGCACTGAAAGACCTGAATCGAAACAAGGCCCCCGGAGTAGACAACATTCCATTGGAACTACTGGCGGCCTTGGGAGAGCCAGTCCTGACAAAACTCTACCATCTGGTGAGCAAGATGTATGAAACAGGCGAAATACCCTCAGACTTCAAGAAGAATATAATTATTCCAATCCCAAAGAAAGCAGGTGTTGACAGATGTGAAAATTACCGAACTATCAGTTTAATAAGCCACGGCTGCAAAATACTAACGCAAATTCTTTACACATGAATGGAAAAACTAGTAGAAGCCGACCTCGGGGAAGATCAGTTTGGATTACGTAGAAATACTGGAACACGTGAGGCAATACTGACCTTACGACTTATCTTAGAAGAAAGATTAAGGAAAGGCAAACCTACGTTTCTAGCATTTGTAGACTTAGAGAAAGCTTTTGACAATGTTAACTGGAATACTCTCTTTCAAATTCTAAAGGTGCAGGGGTAAAATACAGGGAGCGAAAGGCTATTTACAATTTGTACAGAAACCAGATGGCAGTTATAAGAGTCGATGGACATGAAAGGCAAGCAGTGGTTGGGAAGGGAGTAAGACAGGGTTGTAGCCTCTTCCCGATGTTATTCAATCTGTATATTGAGCAAGCAGTAAAGGAAACAAAAGAAAAATTCGGAGTAAGTATTAAAATCCATGGAGAAGAAATAAAAACTTTGAGGTTCACCGATGACATTGTAATTCTGTCAGAGACAGCAAAGAACTTGGAAGAGCAGTTGAACAGAATGGATGGTGTCTTGAAGGGAGGATATAAGATAAACATCAACAAAAGCAAAACGAGGATAATGGAATGTAATCGAATTAAGTCGGGTGATGTTGAGGGGATTAGATTAGGAAATGAGACACTTAAAGTAGTAAAGGAGTTTTGCTATTTGGGGAGCAAAATAACTGATGATGGTCGAAGTAGAGAGGATATAAAATGTAGACTGGCAATGGCAAGGAAAGCGTTTCTGAAGAAGAGAAATTTGTTAACATTGAGTATAGATTTAAGTGTCAGGAAGTCATTTCTGAAAGTATTTGTATGGAGGGTAGCCATGTATGGAAGTGAAACATGGACGGTAAATAGTTTGGACAAGAAGAGAATAGAAGCTTTCAAAATGTGGTGCTACAGAAGAATGCTGAAGATTAGATGGGTAGATCACATAACTAATGATAAAGTATTGAATAGGATTGGGGAGAAGAGGAGTTTTTGGCACAACTTGACCAGAAGAAGGGATCGGTTGGTAGGACATGTTCTGAGGCATCAAGGGATCACCAATTTAGTATTGGAGGGCAGCGTGGAGGGTAAAAATCGTAGGGGGAGACCAAGAGATGAATACACTAAGCAGATTCAGAAGGATGTAGGTTGCAGTAGGTACTGGGAGATGAAGAAGCTTGCACAGGATAGAGTAGCATGGAGAGCTGCATCAAACCAGTCTCAGGACTGAAGACCACAACAACAACATATGTAGGCCTTATAGTATCCATGCAAAATTAGGATGGTCTGGTCAGTCACACCATCAGTTACAAATGTAATGTGTTTGCTATTGTACATCCTGAAAAAATTGAAAACACCCAACATTTGCTAAATACTGAAGATGGAAAGAGTTAAGTGAATATATAGAAAAATAAATATTCAAGAGTTGCGCATATGTACACACTGGCAATGCCAATTACTACTTAAAAATTCTTTGTTAGTTACTCTCTCATATTCACATTCAGTTTGTAAAATCATCACAAACGCCGTCACTCGGTGCATTGAGTAATTTTGTCCTTAGGCCTACTGACTTCCACGGACGGGGGTACTGGTTTAACCAGCACGTCGGGAACATCACGATAACGTAAGATATTTGGTCCACTTTTAGAGTCTGCAATATGAATATAATGGTAACTGTGAATCTGTTAATATTACGCACCTATATATAATTTTTTTTTTTTTTTTTTTTTTTGCAGGACCGTCGAAAAACTGCACTGCACTTTGACAAAGAAAATAAAGTCAAATACAATCAACTTACACCAGTTCACGGTCTGTACACTGCATCTTCCTGCTTTTAAGATAACAGGCGTCACTAGCCTAGATTTATGCACATTTTGTATCAGAAACGACTAATCTTGTAGCCTAACCCGCTCTCAAAAACTAGTACATTTGTTATTATGCAGCCTCGCTTTAAGAACTGTTAACAAATTACGCACAACACTAAAACTGATTAACTTCATATGTTTCGGACTGACATGTGGGCAAAATACACTCTTATACCAAGAAATTATCAGGTGTGGCTTTATGGTGCTATGTACCCTACAATTATACTTACAGTCTCCGGCATCGTATAGACGCTGTACATCGTGCACCCATGTGGTCACCCGTGGATTTCTGTTCCACCTTCATCATAAGAGTTCAGTAACTGACACTTAACAGGAGACGTACGGCTCTTAAATGCAACACCCATTGCCTCTCCTTTTCTTTAAACAAAAAGAAAAGTCCAGTATCTTAATATTTCTACTTTTGCCGAATTAAATCGAGTAATCTGCCGGATTTCATTGAAAAGCGCGCGCTTTTCAGTACATTTAATTAATCTTTAATGCCAAATTTAACCTCATCTCGTATACATTGAATTTCGCACAGCAAGTTCTTCACAAATCTGTTTACCACCCTAAATAAATTAAGGGGTGCAGTATTTTGATATTCCAGTCTAACAATCTGACATAAAAATATCATTTCATTTCATTTAGGATGAACATTAAGGATACTTTTCGGAAACACAACCACGATTTGTTTGCAATGCTCAAAAAAACTCTACGCCATTCTGTTTTATTTGTTCGCTTGGGGTTGTCAAATAAACCAAATAGAATGTTGCGACTTTCACTGAAAGCGCATTCATTTGGCATGTCAGTCATCTCAGAAAACATAAATGCACGTGGACAGTTCGCTTTATTTTCTTGTGTATGAGTGAGGCATTAAAACTATCACGGTGCTTTATATTTCTTTTTAAAAAACGTTGCAATTTTAGAATTGCGGAGAAACAAGTCCAAGGAAATCGTATCAAAGATGTCACTTTCCAACGGAGATGCCGAAACAGGCTTTGAGGCGTTACCAAAATGGCACACATAAATCATAGCAGCCATCATGCTCCGCGTATGGCATCGTATGGAAGATAGTGGGATGGACGTAATTTATTATTTACTGTGCATAGTGAGAACGTAGTACGAAAGTTTAATATTGTTTAGGTGACAGCGCGACTCTCAGGCGAAGGATAAAAACTGTGGTTTTCCAGGCAGTGATGTTAACCATGCAATGCGTCGCTTAATCTAATGAATATAATTAATCCCCTTTCTAGTGTCTCAGTACGCGCAGAGTAATTATCGTTTAAAACTAGACTGGAAAGAATTACTAATTATTTCTTTGGCTTAAAATGACTTGAATTTGTGTCGCGAAGTAAACTATGAGACAGTTGCTGAAACCCGTTGTGGTATATTTTCATATCGCTGATGCAGTCTTCAGTTTTTTTGGATTTTACTTAGACCTCTAGTTCTATAAAATCTGATTTTGCATACCAATTAAAGAAGACACCAAGAAATCGTTCAGTCACCCACATAACTTCAATCTTTTTTATTGTTATCAAAAACGTTTTAAACGTAGATGTTGGCTCCCGTCGATCCACAATACTTTTGATTCCTCTCCTCCTTTGTTTTAACATAATTGTGTCTATTATTCATATTACAATTTGATTTGCTTCATATCACGGCCACCTGCAAGTAGGAGGCGGCGTGGTTATAATATCTATAGTGCCGTATATCTCTAAACCAAAGCTAGTCCTAGCGTTCATAACACCCCCGGGACACTTTCCAATTTCTAAATTTGTTTGTCCTTTTTACGTTACATTATAGTGCTAAAGTATAGTACTTCATTAAGTGTGCTATATTCAGGTTCCTGTTTCATGAGCCGTTGTGCCATTAATTGTTGTTCTTTGATCATTGATTATTTTTCGTAAGAAAAATTGTTACTTGACATCCTGACATTTTGCGTGCTGTAAACATCGAAAATTCTATTGAAAAAGAGAGAGAGAGCGGAGGAGGAGGAAGGGGGGGGGGGGAGGACATGCAGGTAGTAGCTCGTCAGTAGTATGTAACCCGTCATAGAAGCTCAATTACATGTATTTTGAGAAAGAGAGGGGGGGGAGGGGGGGGAGGAAATGCAGCTAGTAGCTCGTCAGTAGTATGTAACTCGTCATAGAAACTCAATTACATGTATTTCTGAACATGTTTATTATTAGTTACTAGATGAATAGATGGAATAGAAGCCTAAATTTCCCGAGCCACAAACGTTTAGAGACCTAACTAAACAATCTTGACAACTTGAGTTCCCTCAGTGCAAAGCAACCAATTAATAATTCTGCCATTACCTCTCTAAAATATTTCAAAAACAGGGGTAGGGGCACAAGACTTGTTTATTTCCTTTTTGTTTACGTACAGCCAAACTTGCATCCTAGATAAATTTTGTATAATAAATCCTTCAAGTGAAACTTGTTCATCTTTTGAGTTAAAAATGTGGGAGCTGTTACAGTGTAGTGAGCATGGAGATTTGTTACCAGTTTTGTTTTAAATATTTTCATTGGATGGAGGTAGTGGGGAGAATATTGTGAAAACAGAAGAGGCTCTTCCGTGGAAATGCAGAGTGTTCAGCAGAAACATTTTGACTGAGGTGCAGTAAGGGAAAATCTGTGGCCTTTCAGGTACAATTGGAGGAAGCAAGTAATAAATTAATCAGGATCAAGGCAGACACATGCGAAGAGGGTGTTTGGCAACTGGCAGTTGATACAAAGGCACGGAGAAAGAGAAAGTGTTTAGATAGATTTATCGACAACACTAAAAATGTGTATCCATCACTGCCAGGACTATGTGAGGAAGAACCTTGTGTAAGACTAGGAGCAGGAAATGTGCAGTATATGTCTACCAAGATCAGGAAGCCTAGAAATATGCAGATTGTTAGGAATAAGAAAGTGCTGTCATGGGCAGTAGCCTTGAGTAAGTTACAGACTCTCAGTAACAGGAAAGCTTGGGAGCAGTGTACCAGGCCACAACATTTTTGAACCAAATGCACAGTTAAGTCAAGGTATAGAAGACTGAGTCTTTATATAAAGGTTTTTCAAAAGAAGACCATGCAGTGATAGCGGGTGGAGAGGAGGGACTTAAATGGTGAACTGGATAAGATAGCTTCCCTGACTCATGGCACTGATGTATACTTTGTCAAATTGTTCCAGCATCTTGGTCGGACATGCTTAAAAGGAGTTGTGAGGTGAGTTAAAGTGGGGTTAGAGATGATGATGGGAGCCAACTTCGCACATGTTTTTCTGGTACCAGTTGGATTATTGATAAATGGGGTTTCACTAGGCATGGCCTACACCTAAACAGAACTGGAAAGGGAAGATTGGTAGAGCCAGTTCATGGAAATTAGGTGGTGGATCTTGGGACATGCAAAGTCAAATACCTGTTGTCATGGGTGGGAGAATAGATCTTTTTAGGATAAATCCAGATCACAGATCCCCTGTATAAAGACTATTTCCAGGATTTTAATAATTCTGCAATAATCACTTTCACGCTAAAGTCCAACATTTAGTATCCTCATTGTATGAAAGAACAGACTTTTACTGTAGCATTACTTCAAAGGGTGGAGGATCATGCATTTATATCAGAAAAGGAACAGTTCAAATCAAGACATGATAGTACAGCAAGTAAAGACAAACAATTTGAAATATTAGCTACTGAATTAACAGAGCATGACATCATCAGGAAATTTAGCATTTTGTGTGTATCTCAGTCAACCGTTACTGGTGTGGACACACTTTTCAATAACTTAAGTTCCAAGTAAACTCTGAACTACAGAACTCAACGTAATTTTGTGTGGAGTCATACATACAAATATAAATTAAACTCTTAGCACCCTCATCAATATCCTTCATTTCTTTTAGTATGTTCCTGTTTGTCAATAGTGCAACAAGTGTTAGTACAATGACTGCATCATTAATTGATGATATCACCATAGATATGGACAAAGATAAGTGTAATGTAGCTGCAAAAGATTAGTTCTTGGAGAACATCTCTCCCAAATAATAACTGTAAAATTTGGTATGGAAAAAATCCCTGAACTGTAGGCTTAGGGCCTACCAAAGACATGTATCAGACATCAAAGTAAAAGGTGTTTCAAGAGAACTAGCTAACCAAAGTTGGGATGAAGTATATAGAGAAATCAATGTAGATGGGAAATTCTCAACATGATTTAAATTGAACTTTGAAAACACATTTCCAAAAACATGCTCATCGGTATCTATGTTCCACACACAAAAAAAAAGGATAACAGCAAATATTAGGAAGACCTCCGATACCTTCAAGTTTCCCAGTTCCATTAAAAAGAGCCATAACGAGCCACAATTCTTAAATTTCCATCACAGGTACGAAAAGGTATATAGAAAAACGCTAAGTGCTGGAAAAAAGTAATTTGATGACAAAATAACATAGTGCAGAGAATAAAGGCAAAGCAGGCAGGGGTGCGATTAAAAAGGAAACAGGGAGAGAGAAACAAAGGAATAAAAGCCTACTGATAAGGGAGGGGGATAAAGTATAAATGATCAGTGCCAGCTGGCAATGTGAACAAGCATTTTCCAGGCATTTGAGAGAAATTACAACAGAAATTCTCCAAAACAAATATAGCACATGTAATTAAATTTTCACTATGTACAATGATATAACTACCAAGGATTAAATCAGTAGAACCGTAGAAAACATTAAACTTAAAAAGTATAGATGATAGAAAGTATAGTTGAAGCAGCAATGTGTGAGCTGGAACAATGCATACAGAGTATAGAAGCTCCCCTAACACACGCAATAAATGAATCATTCACATCAGGGAAATTTCCAGAGTATTTAAAACAGTCAAGAGTTGTAGCTCTACTAAAGAAACGTACTGCAGAAGACATATAAAACTACCAGCCCATTTCCCTGCTGTGATCATTCTCAAAACTAATAGAATCAATTATGACTGACAGATTAGTGAATTAAAAATGGATAGCCCAGGTTGGAATATCGCCAGTTATGAAAATGTAGACTGCTACTCACCTTAAAGCTGACATGTTGAGTTGCAGACAGGCACAACAAAAAGACTGTTACACACTAATCTCTCAGCCAGAGCTTACTTCAGAGAAGAAATGAAAACACACACACATTCACATAAGCAAACACGTCATGCATGCATGACTTCTATCTCCACCCACTATAGCCAGAGCAGCTTTAGTCTGAGAAATAGCGGTCGTGGATGCATGAAGTGTGCCCACTTATGTGAATGTGTGTGAATTTGCTTTCCTTTTCTGAAGATGGCTCTGGCCAAAAGCTTAATTTGTAACAGTCTTTTTCTTATGCTTGTCTGCAACTCGAAGTGTGTCATCGTTAACGGTGAGTAGCACTCTCTCCTTTTCATAAATGATGTGATTAGTGAACTGCTTGAATAGGTGAATAATGAATCACAGTTTGGTTCCTAAAGTGGTAAAAGTGCAGAATCAGCTGTAGTAGAACTCAGAAAAGTGGAACTTGATGCTGTTGACAAAGGTGAGTGTGTCACCGGCATGTTTTTAGATTTTTTTATAGTCTTCACTGTAAGATACTTCTAAATAAGCTAGAAGTGCTAGGAACAAGAGGCAAAGCTAATGACTGATTCTGATCATACCTATCACAAAGAGTATGTATAACACAAACATCGTATAAATCGAAACTTTTAGAAAGACACTTACCAGAACCAAACCACATTAATATAGGAGTTCAAAATTGTTAAGGCTTTCATGGCCACTTGTTTACAAATTGCCAGTTGGATTCTGTCTCGGGTTCTTCAGGAGACATTTGTTTAATGATTTTTCGCCAGCAAGAGTGGTTGGCATTGTCAAAGCTTCACCCTCCATTGCTAGCGGTTGACTGGAGACGAGCTCGCAGCCGCATATTATATGTACCGGGCACACCAACATCCGAGGACTGTTCTGTGGGCATTTCATGTATAGTTCTCCCCTTGCTGCAGAACACATACAGGATCCATTCATCTTGACACTTTTTTGTTGAAGCTGTTGTCATGTTTGTTTATTTCTATAGCTTCCCTGAACAAGCAGGTGTGATAGTTCTTCTCTACAGCAAGAACTTCCATGTCAGTGAATTTTACTGTGTGGTCGATCTCACGTAGACTGGCTCCTCCACAGCCAATTTTTCCACCTACCCCAACCTGTAGTGTTACTTATGTTCAGTGATTCTGCTGCTGATTGATCATCCAGTCATTCCATCATAGATTTCTTCACATTTACATGGTATACAGTATGTTCCTGAGACCAAACACATATAAAAATTCACCTACACGGAACTTCTTGCTATAGAGAAGTGCTCTCACACACGCTTATCCAGGGAAGCTATAGAAATACACAAACATGAAAATAGCTTCAACAAGAAAGAAGAAATCCTCAAGCTGAATGGATCCTGGACTCCTGTTCTGCAGCGAACAACTGTTGCAGGTAGCAAGGGGAGAACTGCAGAGGTAACAACCATGGGAAAGCCCTTGGACAGTGGCGCTTCAGGTACATATAATCTGCAGCCATGAGCTCGTCTCCAGTCCACCACCAGCAGCGCAGGGTGAAGTTTCGACAATGCCAGCCACTCATGTTGGCAAAACATCAGAAAAATCATCAAACATTGGCCAAAGAACCTGAGACAGATTCAAACAAGCAATTTTTCACTACAGCAGCTTCTAGTGTATCATATTAGGGCCAATAATCTTCCTGATATACATCAGTGACTTTACCAATAGTGTTCATCATGGGGAAAAACTCCTGTTTACTGATGATAGTAATGTTATAGTCACTAAGAAATCAAATTTTGTCATCAGCGCGTAACGGCAAGTGTGTTTCAGTTGCATACTGTTGTTAGCTATGTCATTCTTTCCTGGGGAACAAACATGCAAAATATGAACACAGTTTTCAAACAACAGAAAAGGGCCTCGTAAATAATTGTTAAAAACACAGGGGATTTTAACTGCATCATGTGAGTACATTTACCAGTCAACTGTACGTATCAAAAATAATAATGATAATTACTCCACAAACTTCTGTGAGAGTTGGAAGGTAGAAGATGACATATTGGTGGAAGTAAATCTGGAAGGACAGGTCGTGATTTACGCTTGGGTAGCTCAGTCGCTAGAGTACTTGCTCGTGAAAGGCAAAGGTCCCAGGTTTGAGTCCTGATCTTGCATACAGATTTAATTGGTCAGAAAAATTCATAATGATGGAACAAGAGCTACACTGAGCTTACATTTACGAAGAAAGTATAACCATAAAAGTCAGAGGAGCATTTTCTACCAAGGAATAAAACTGTACAGTAAAGTACCCAATAAAATTACGAAAACAAGCTTATTTAAAAAAGCAGTTTAAAAATACCTATTAAGCAATACATTGTACACAGTGAAGGATTACTTAGATAACACAGGGTAAAGATTTGGCAAAAAAAATATAACTCAAACAAATAATAATAATAACATTGATGATAAAACAGCTATTATTTTACATAACACTTTCACACTCTGGTCTTTTTTCACTTCTTTTATTCTTTTCTGGAAAATCTTATTCCAAAAGCTATGCAATGTATGATATTAACATCTTATCTTCTTTCTGAGCTCATCATCTCACACAACAGCTGACTCAGTTTTTCAGAATAGGGGCACACAAAATGGAAAGCAAACATTGTCTCTATGGTCCTTTTCTTAGCTGATAATGTGTATAGTGTTACATTATGAAACAATGTGCGTGTAGCATGTGCAGCAAGTGGAAGTGAGAAATGAATGATCAGGATGGCACTATTTTTTACAGTTATTTAATATCTTCTTTGCAAAATAGTATTGTACTCTTAGGATAAACAAAGTAAGATAGTACTGTTTTATACAGACTGGCCTTATATTGAGGAAGGTGAAGGCACAGATCTTCATCCAGCCAACTTGATTTAGCTTTTCTGTGGTTTTCCTAAATTACTTCAGGCAAATATCAGGATGGTGTCTATTACAAGGGTACAGCCAACTACCCGTTCCATTATTGGCAGACTAGACCTGTAAGTATGTAAATACCTGTATACATGAACTTCATTATTTTTATCATTCTTAAAATATAGTACCAAAACATGTCCAGTATCCTTGTAAAAGTAATCTGCCAATGAATAAAACTATTACCACCACCAGAAATTTTTTGAGCAGTAATAAATATGCACAACTTGCAATTTCTCTGCATTGTTTTCGCTCCTAGATAATGCACAAATTGGTACCATCTCCTTTTGCACTTTTTCCAAGTCTATGTTAGTACTGATTTGGCATTCTGATTCATAATTATTGCAGCTTGCTCTGAATTATTCTTGTATTGAACTGATTTTATGCTTGTAAATTACTGACCAATTTTTAAAATTTTATTTTATTGATCTGTGTGAATTATCATTATCCATTTCTTGTATTTGTTTTCCTGTCATTACAATCACAATTTAATAAAAAAATGTGCAAAGCACCACTTCAGTTATTTCAGAAGTAAGACACTAGTTACATGTCTGTGTATGTTCCTTTAAGGGAAAGTGTATTGCTTCATTCTTCAGAACAGTACTGCCCTTTTCTCACATGATATACTGCAAACTATGGATGAATGGCAACAGGCAGATCCATATTTCTAGATTTCCGGAAAGCATTTGCCCAGTGCAGGCTGTTAACAAATGTGCAAGCATATGGAATAGGTTCAGAGATATGTCAGTGGCTCAAAGACTTCTTAAGTTATAGAACCCAGTATGTTGTCCTCGACAACATACTGGTATCATCAGAAGTGCCCAAGGAAGTGGGATAGGACCACTATTGTTCTCTATACACATAAATGATTTGGAGGACAGAGTGGGCAGCAGTCTGTGGCTGTTTGCTGATGATGCCATGGTGCCAAAGTTAAGTGGCTGTAGAAGGATACAAGATGGCGTAGAGAAAATTTCTAGTTGGCATGATGAATGGCAGCTAGCTCTAAATGTAGAAAAGTGTAAGTTAATGTGAATGAGTAGGAAAAACAAACCCAGAATCTTTGGATACAGCATTAGTAGTGTGCTGCTTGACACAGTCCTGTCATTTAAGTACCTAGGCATAACATTGCAAAGCAGTATCAAATGGAACAAGCATGTGAGGATTGTGATAGGGAAGGTGGATGACTGATTTCGGTTTATTGGGAAAATTTTAGGAAAGTGTGGTTCATCCATAAAGGAGACCACATATAGGGTGTTAGTGCGACCTATTCTTGAGTACTGCTTGAGTGTTTGGGACCCATACCAGGTCAGATTAAAGTAAGACACTGAAGCAACTCAGAGGCAAGCTATTGTTACCGGTAGTTTTGAACAACATGCAAGTGGTACGGAGATGCCTCGGGAACCCAAATGGGAATCCTTGGAGGGAAGGGGGTGTTTGTTTCAAGGAACACTACTGAGAAAATTTAGAGAACCAGCATTTGAAGCTGACTGCAGAATGATTCTACTGCCTCCAACATAAATTGTGCATTTGGACCAGGAAGATAAGATACGAGAAATTAGGGCATATAGACAGTCGTTTTTCCCTCACTTTGTTGGTGAGTGGAACAGGAAAGGAATGGGCTAGTAGCGCTATGGGTACCTTCTGCCATGCACCATACGGTGTCTCTTGTGAAGCATCTGTGTAGATATAGAGATGATCAGTGTCCTTTATCTACGATTTTGACTCGGGAAATACTGTATGTGAGCAAGTGGTTTTCATCTGAGGAATGACCATGAATCTGAATTAAACTGTGTTCCACATCGTGAAACATTGTTTTACTTATATCTAATTAATCACTGAAAACTATAGTTAAGTCAGTCTGTTGGTGACTTCATTCACAGTTTGAATGAATTCATTTAGAGGGGAAACAACAAAAACAAATTGCTTTGTGGCCCAATATGAAAAATAAATGACATCATAGCAGTAGCAGTGAAATTACGTCATAGAAGACTCAGCATATTACAGAGAAATCCTCAAAAATAGCCTGCCTATATATGCCTCATACAGTACAAGTCTGGATATTCGAAACTGATTTTTGGAAACAACTATTATAACCATCTGAAATTTAGGTACTTGCCTTTTATTCCCTGTACATCTCTATTGCTTTGGTCGAACAGCAAGCACATCTAAAATAGTGTAGCACTCATCAGTTAGATCCCCTTTACTACCACGATTTTTACTTAACTAGAAGACTTCAATTTTGCCTCTTGAGAACAGCTGAAAAGCTATTAAATTTAGCAGCTCTGATTTCAAAAGGTATAGAAATGGCTAAAAGAATGGTGCACTACGCACGTCTCATGTTGCCTCAGGCACTGAATGTAATGGCAGATGTGTGGGACAGTTGTACTCTAGAGTTCAGTTTTAATTTTTCTTTATACATGTTAACACTACAGTTATACTTCCCATATAGGACAAGAGCAGCACTGTTTACAGTGGAAAGATCAGCCTTGCAAAATCGAGCTTGCAGTTACGGAGCACAGTATGCTAAGAACTGTGGAGAGAAGGTACCACAGGGTTAACTGTCCGTGTGTGAAGGACGGCTCAAACATCACTGTGCTCTACTGGGCGTGGTAATGTTGGAAGTGCTGCGCCCTTTCCCCTACCCTCAGAACCGACTTGCACAGCCAGTTATTGGGGACCTACAGTGTAATGTGGACTCCAAACCACAGTGCACTGTGGCATTTCTTGTAAGTGGTAAAAGATGTATTAAGTGATAAAAAAATTCTAAAACCAACTGAGGACTCAAATCTTGGATTTTCCAATTTACCTAGTTGACCACCAAACAACAATCATTAATTAATTTAAGAATTTTTTTTTGGTTTACTATTGCACTGACAACTACTGAAGACTATTGTTCATATAGGGTAGATTACTGCATGTGTGACTGGACTGATACTTCTTGGCAGGCAAAATACAGCAAGCTATCTTGCATGGAAAATGATATGTAGAGCTAATTATGTGTCGCAATGGAGTGTAATATGCCCTTACTGTTCATTACATGTGGTAATGAGTTACCCAGTTATATTAGTTGCAATGTCAGACTGTTTTGCAGAAAATGAAGCTATATTTGATGAAATGCTATACTATCATAATTTCAGCATTAGCTGCAAAGACTGGCAACTGCTCTAAATGAAAATGATTGTAAATATTATTTATGTATTGTGTTATTGATTGTAATTTATTTTCCTAACATTTTACTATACCTTTACTTGTTTAACAAAAGAAGAATAAGAAGAAGGTTACCTGATGATGACTTACTAAGAATTCGAAACAAGTTGTGATACTGTTTGTTACAAGACAACCACACGACTCCAGTATAGAGAAGGCTATTTACATGTACAGTGGGAGTGTACTCAATCCATTAGACTACAAATTAGAGGCTACTGGCATTTTCTGTGACCTGTGGATCACAGCATTCTCTTAAGTAAATTAGAATATTGTGGTGTCACTATCAGTACTATAAAATGATTCGAATCTTAGCTAACTAACAGGAAACAAAGGGTGCTGTTGCGAAATGTATGTGAAATAAGCAGTCAGTCTTCATCTGACTGGGGATTAATTACATGTGGTTTTCCTCAAAGATCCATCTTGGTCCATTGCTTTTTCTTATGTACGTTAATGACCTCTGCTCTGTTACATTGCCAGATACTAAGTTTGTTTTGTTTTCAAACGTTGCAGTAAATAGCAAGTCAAATACAGATTTAGAAATTGCTGCTAATAAAATTTTCACTGACATTAATAAATGGTTTAAAGTTCATTCACTGTCATTAAACTTCGAAAAGACCCACCATAAGCATTTCAGAACCTGTAAGATATTTCCTTCCAGCATGTATAAAACAAATGAAGACATGCAGATAGAAGAGATTGACAGAGCTAAATTTGTGGGATTACAGCCCGATAATAAATTCAGTTGGGAAGGTAATACACAGAATTGCTGAAGCACCTACACAAGTTTGTATTTGCAATGCAAATTGTGTCAGATGTAGGAGATACAGATATAAAAAAAATTCCATACTTGGCTTACTTTCATTATGTCATATGGCATCCTCAAACCAAGCAAAAGTTTTTAGAATGCAAAAGTGCGTCCTAAGACTCATTTGTGGAGTAAATTCAAAAACATCATGTAGAAACCTGTTCAAGGAACTGGGTATTCTAACCACTACTTCTCAGCTTATTCTTTCCTTAATATCTTTTTTTTCCAAATAATATGTATCTATTTCCAACCAATAGCTCAATACCTAGTATCAATAGCAGGAATAAAAACAATCTACATAAAGACTTAAAATCACTTACCTTGGTCCAAAAGGGATCCAATATTCAGGAGCACACATTTTCAGTAAATTGACAGCAGCCATTAAAAACGTGGTTTCAGATAAAGCACAGTTTAAACAGAGTTTGAAAGACTTCTTGATAGGCAACTCCTATTCTATACATGAATACCTTAACAGGGACTGTTAGACCACCTTAAGTAAAAAGCCAGTTAGATTTCCGTTTTGACAGCACTCTCTCACAATAGTTAAGATCACGTACCTTGTGTATGGCATATTTATTAAAAGTGCATAATTTTGTTTCATTCTGACAGTGTATTAATTCTGTAAATATTAGCAGTTTCAGTTTACTGTAATGTCTTCACATGTTTTGACAATCTCCAGACAAATGATCTGGGAAGTGAGTACTATATTCAAATATTTTGTTATGTGTATTATGTTATACTTTCTGATATGTTCCACACCCACAAGAGTCATCTCATTTCTGGGTCTATGGAATGAAAACTGAATCTAATGCAATCTAATCTAATTTCTTATCCCAGTCTGTGTGAAACAATTTTATGACCTTCAGGTACACAATCCACACTTCTATTCTTAAATGAAGAGCAGCAGATTTTGAACTGTTCGTATTCTTATTAAAGGAAGTAGCAATGTATCAAGTGAGATCTGTGAATATCTGAGGATTTCTTGGCAGGGAGGTCACAGCATGTTGTCTAGATTCAGTGACAGGTGTAGAAGTAACTTAAGGCCCATGATGGGACCCTTGTTATTCGTGATTTATGTTGATGACCTGGAAGAAATTAATAATAGCAACCTCACACTTCTTACTGATGATGTCGTGAAGTACTGACGATGGAACAGGCTGCACAAATATCCAGTCAACTGTTGATAAGATTTCAAAATAGTGCAAAGATTGGCAAGTAGTTTTAAACATTCAGAAATATAAAAATGTGTGCTTCACAAAACATAGTATCCTATGACTACAATATCTCACTTACAGGATACTACTTATACAGTTACGTTAATCTAAAAGCTCAATTCTGACTGCTTTGTGGTCAGAAATCTCCTTCACTATGTCGGCCTGCAGACAGAACTGTTAACATACTGCATACTTCCACTCAATATTGTCTTGTGACACACACCCTACTGTAACAGTGCAGCTAAGGTCAAAATATATTTCTGTTTGGGAAAACAAGAGATCTACAAACAGTTTTAAATGAATAGAGTTAGTTAATTTAATACCAATTGGTTTTTCAATTTTTTTGACAAGTGCCAGTGTGACGTGTGTCGACATTGATGTACTCCCATGCTGTCGAGTGAGCTGCATCTCACCTCACGCAGGGCAGGCCACCCAATTTGCCTCTGGGAGCAAGTTTCTGCAATATGGAGGTGCCTTCCAAAATATAGTAATTTAACATTTCGAGTGCCGCATGCATGGTGATGTGTGTTTCAGACCAGCACAAGAACGCAGGTTCAGGTGCGAGGCTCTACTGACTACTGTTCTTACCAGTGGCTGGTGGCACTCGACTGTTTTATGAGTCTACATTTGAATACACTGTCTGGCCAAATTTTAGTTCATGAGGCATAGTTTTTATGTACTGGACATGCATAATTGTGTACTGGAAATGGAAAACGTAGAAAGTGTCAGGAATAAAAATTTTCAGAATGCAGTAAAAACTGATTTGAACTTTTAACTGTAAACCTCAAAATTCTGAAAAAAGTGTTAACAGTACAACACAACAGTACAACACATGTAACATAGTAACATGTTTAAGAGTACAGTTTTTTACATATGTACACACATGTAACTTGATGTAGTACAGGAAAAGTTGAGTGTGCCATCTGTTGATTTTTTAGGAATGTCGTATCTATCATGCTTGTGTGATTAAAAAACTGAATGTTCAGCTTTTTTTTTGCATAAATGATGAATGTTCTTAGTATTTTTGACAAGTTTATTAACAGTATTTGATTTAGTTTGATTTTTAAAACAGTTTTGTCCATAAAATTTATCCATCTTAACAGATTTCTTTGTCAGCTTTTTTATACGTTTACTGTAAGTGAATGGTTTGAAAAAAACTTGTTTGGAAATGTTGACATTTTTCTTACATTGTATTGTACTTAACATGCAGAATATAAGAATGACCTTTGTAACAGATAAATTATATATAACAAAATTAAAGAAGTGTGACTCCTGCTTATTTTCATAGATAAACAAAATTTTATGTTTTTTTGTATGTCTCCCCTTTCACATGCACTGGAACTTAATGCACATAAACTTAATGCTGCCATCTGAAATGCTAATTTTATAAATGTGCAACTGAAACCACTGAAACTGTGTTCTATAATCTAACTCTGAATGTTTGTAAGACTGTGCCTTTTATAATTTTGACCTGAGGGGAAGCTACGTGCCTCACACTAGCACCACGTCTCAGCTAGCACTTGTATCTGTTAATCTTTTCAACCAAGTCGACAGTTGGTGACCTGCTTATATATAGATTTTATTGAAACTCTTGACACTGAACATTGTTTTACAAGTTCTAGGTTTTGTTACATGAACATTTAAAATTTTTAAACATTTTAATTTTTCATGCTTTGTAGTCTGATAATGTATCAGTAACATCTCTCATTCTTGGCAGTAGCCAAAACATTATTATAAATAAAGTAATATATTAAGCAATGCAGATGGCTTTACTCAGAAAATACCCACATTGATCACTGATCCATTTGGGAAATTGATTTCCTTTATTAATAAATACCGTGTAAGGGTGGTTCAGGAAGGAACTACCATTTAGCTGTAAATAAAAAATGTGCATAGAAAAAATGATTATATACCAGTACATCTAAAAACTACAGTTTTTTGCTATTTTTCAACATAGTCACAATTTAAGTTCAAGCATGTGTCATAGCATTTCACTAAGTTACAAATTCCTTCTCCATAAAATTCTGCCATTTGGATGCAGCATTTTGAAGTTCAGCATCATCATCAAAGTACTGCGACAAGCCACTTCCTCATGTGAATAAAGAGATGGAAATCACTGGGCTGTATGGAGGATAATGAAAACATACTATTAAAATTGTTTCAAAATCTCTGGGGTTTTCATGTGCTGTGAGTACAAGCATTGTCATGCAAAACATGTCTGCTGCTGAAATGTTTTGTGCCAAAAAAAAACATTATTACTGCTCACATATGGAATTGTTCGTTGTAGTGCTCAGGAGTTGAGTGAATGTGAGAAAGAACACTTACGAAATGCAAATGTGACAGTGGCAGCGCTCCATCAAGCATACACTATAGAACGGCAGTTATTTTCCATACCACTCTCATATAAAGTTGATAATTGAACATCTTGCAGGAACTTCTTTAGGGATCTATGGGTTATTGCATTTACATGCAGATACATACATTCCCTAATGGTATTTGTGGTTCATAATGATTTTGAATTTACGATTTATTGTGCAATTCACAGTCACAATACTGGGGGGGGGGGGGGGGCGGGGCCCATCTGAAGCAGTGCTCTCCACTTTTCCTGCTCTGACCCGACATCTTGGTGGGATTACTGTAACAGAATAAAAATCAGTCTTTATCTATGTACTACACAGTAAGGTTGTAATTGCGTTCCGATTATAAGTGGTTGGGGGAATGGCCAGGTTGTGGTCTATGCCATGGAACTATTAAGTTCCTACATTCTTATAATATATGGAGTGGCGGACTGCCAGGTCTGCTGTGCAGGATCCTCTTTTCGTACTACATACTTGTATGAGTGCTTTGTGTTCAATGTGAATGCCGCACAGATCAACAATCTCTTCTCGAGGCACAGTGTGGAGTCCTCCAACTTTTAGTGGTGTTGGGGTGCATGTTAGAGAATGACAGTGATAAACTACATTATGAATCTGCGGGGGGGAGGGGGCGAAGTCTTGGATACTGCACATACACATGTAGCCTACTGTCTAAATAGGCCATGCCACATGCCAACAGGCACGTTATTGTTTCTGCAATGCTCTACCGATTCCTATGTCGTGTTTGTTGCTAGCTTCTAACTGTACGCATTATAATTATAATTGTGTTGATTGCTTTCCCCGGTTCCTATAGTAACCCAATAATTCAAAGCAATGGAAATGTAAGAAAAAAGGATCACTGTTTTTTAAAAAATTATTTATTTAAAAAGCAACAATTTTAGAAGGGCTGCTTTGGTGAAGCAATATGCCGTTTTTTTCCCCCTTGTTTTTACCCAGTCATTAGTATAAAATGAACATTTCTCTACATTTTCTTGGAGAAGTGTCCAAAGCGTAACCATTCTAAAAAGAAGCAAATTTGAGGTTATCATGTCGAACTGTTAACAAGTATTTAAAAAATGTTGGTAAAACTCAGCAAAAGTATTTTAATAAGAAGAATTAATGACTTTTTGATTACTCTGAATATGAAAACTACTGAAAAGCAAATAGGCAATGTTAAAAATGACAATATAGCAAACCACACTTTTTAATGTTCAATAACTGAGTGAGAAGAAACATCACATAATTGACAAACGATGCACATTGTCGCTTGTGAAAAGCAATAACAATTATACTACTAGCAATATCAAAATAAAACAACTCTTTGAAAACCATTTTGTTTGTTCAAACAAGTTTTTAAGCTATAAATTATATAAATATTAATACTGTCCCTAATAATTGGGGCACCTACTGTAATTTGAGACCAGTTATATGAGCTGTTAGAGGAATATCTATGTAGTACCCTTTTTTAGAGAAAATATAATCCATTTTGATGATCACTAGATTTAAATTTATTTTTAAATGTCATACCAGAAAGAGTCCATGGAAAGGCAACTAATAGCTCTCAGAGGATGGGGGTGGGTGAAGAGCAACCTGATCTTTACATCTGGTACCTGTAAGTCAGTTGTATTTGTTTGGAACTGCACAATATGAGGAGGTTTAGCAAAATTGGTGTTGGCTGTGAATCACTTGCATGACTCTTCCATTATTCTCCTGGATTTTTCTACTATGGATGTGTTTGACCCTTTTTTTCCAATATATCACAGTGTTTCAAGTGTCCCAGGTAAATCACATATGTGTACCAAAAAAGGAGTGGGTCAAACACTGAACCTTGCTGGACCTTGTTTAATGTCTCCCCACTCTGAAGCCAGTCATATTCCTGAAGTATTTGTATGTCCAGCCTTGTGATTGGAGGTCTGTCGGACTTCAGCCATTCACTTCTGTAAGAAAATGAAACACCAACAGCCATCGTTATGATGTCATTGTATGGCTAGCAGTTTCAGTGCACTATCTTCAGGCCTGTAGGCATAAACAGTAATGATAGCATCATAACCAAGCAATACAAAGACAGATTATAAACAGAATAAGAATAAAGGATAAGACTCTACACACGAATTTATAGTAATCATTTGGTAAAACCAATAGATTGATCTATTGTCACATACCTAAAGTATACCATAATGAATTTCCACTCTATACATTGCACAAATATACTAGACTATTATTAATAACTTAAATATTCCATGATTTTTATTGTCCATTGGATGATACATTATTTGCACAATCCTGACGTAACCTATTAAACGACAAAAATAACTGTAGAAAATGATAAATATATGAAAGAAACCACAACTTCAGAAATAAATAACGCGAAGAAACATGCATCTGTACGCAAGTAGTCCTTGCACGAGGACAGCATCACATCAAAGGTATAAAATGCCAAGATGAAAATAGGTGTACTTATGTCGTGTATAAACTGAATGTCCAAAAGCATGTCAAGAGACCAAATGTAGAGAATCACCTATATCGTACCATACACAATGCATAGAACTCACAATAATGTTCAAGATGAACAACATCTACGCATCTGTGAGAAAGAAGCCCTTGCTGAAAGACATGCTCAACAAATCTATCAGTATGGTAAGCTGTCAAAATGACAATATAAATACATCTATGCGTAGTGCCAAAGTATAAAATTCTGAGGTGTAAACCATAGGGGGAGGGGGCATACTTATTTCATATACATAAAATGAATGTCCAAGACGTGTCAGGGAACCAAATACAGGATACCACCTGTAACCATCACATATGCAGAATATATGAAAACCCCCACAAGAAAATATTCGTGGTGAACACATTCATGTGTGCAAATGCATCCATATATCATGTACTGCCATGAAATGATAACACAGAGGACACTATCTAACTAGCTCACGAATATGAATTCATAGTCCGCCTGACACCACCTTCTGATACGTAGGGACATGAAAATTTCGCGACAACGATAACGCGAAAAATTGGCGATTTTAGCGAAATCACCAATTTTTACAAATTATCATGAATTTTGTCATTTTCCAGTACAAAAAAGTTATAAATCTGAGCACGACAGTCATGTAAGAAGGCGGCCCAGTTTTCAGCCGCTCTGCGAATCCACTAGCCGTCAATTATTATCATTTTCTTTCCGAGCGGCTAGCAGAGAGTTGCAGCTCGAGAGTGAAAGTCTCGCCCCTCCATGCTGCACTTCGCGACAACAGAATTATTCATTCAACTATCAATTTTTTTGTTTACTTTTTTTCTTGCGGCAGTATAGCTGTGAATGTGTATCTTGTAAATGTTTAAGTGCGATTAAAAAAAAAAGTCTGGTAACAGCAATAAACGTAAAGTGCTTCACAAGCAGGCCAGACGGATTATTTACCGCATTTATAACTTTTTCAAACGTAAATTTCAAAGCAGGTCTGCTACTGTCGACATTGGAAAATACAAGAACGGACTCCAGAAGCATGTGGTGCCGGCAAAAGAATTGTAAAGGAAAATGCCAGAGCTGTAAGAACCGTAGAAACAGATGGTATCGTGTCGCCAGGAAAGCATCGAATCGCAAGGAACCTTAACACAAATGGATAGTTTTAACAACGATGTTTTAATGTGCTCCATGTCAATGATGAATGCCCGACGTAACAAAAACGTGTTACAGTTATGCAGGCTTCGTCAAGGTAAAGAATTTTAAAAGACGTTGGTTCTAGATATGGTAAGAATAGAGTTTTTAGTTCAAAGAAGTGACCTAGATGCAGCAAGAACTAGGCCTATATCCCATATAAAGATTGACGATACAACAGAAGGAGGCAGTTCAACAACGTATTTACCTTGATGAATCATGGGTCAATTAGAATCATTCCAAGATGATCTGCTGGAAAATGAGTGATGGTACTGGCTGTTTTATAGTTCTCAAAGGGATAGGTTCTCGGATATAGGCCCTATATTCTGCATGCTTACTCTTCATCCGGTTCTATTTCTGAGTATGAACTTGTATTTACGTGCAAGAAAAACTGCAGTGATTACCATTTGGAAATGAACGCCGACAGTTTCGTGACGTGATTTACAATTCGGTAATTTCCAAGAATGATTGCCTATCGAAGTCGCGCGTTCCAAACGACAGATAACGAATTTGCGATTGTAAATCGATCATGCCACTCTAGTGGCGGGCGTTATGGGTGTGTTTACAGTGGTCACTACAGTAACAACAAAATAAGAGCGTTACGAAAGTACTTGTAGTTACTAAGGAAACGACTTACCTTACTCGTTGCCGGTGTTGTCGTTGTGTGAAAGTCCATGTGATGTGTACGCTACACGGAAATACAGAACTCTGTGGGCATCTATAACAAAAATAATATGTAATAAGCACAATCTCACGCATGCCCAATCTAGACTTCTCGAACCAGGTACCACGCCTTATAGAACGCGGGGGAAATACAGAAGCGTCCGATCTTACCCGTCGGCTTTGACCCATGACGTCACAAATACCGCGGAAACGACTATAAACAACAATTCCAATATGGCGGATATAAAAACATCGAATACGTATTGTAAACACTGAAATACACAAGTTTCACAAAAAGCCTAATGACTGTAACGGGACAAGCGTGGGAAATTGGGGGTTTTTGGGTGGGGAGAAACTAAACATGTTATGCGGTGGGGGGAGTCTGCAGTGCCCCCCCATCCCCCCACAGGCTTCATTAGTGTCAAATCAATATTTTCGAATCATAGGCGGCCGCTGCCGCGGCCGCATTCCAAAAAAAAAAACTCCCAACCTAACCTCAAGTGGGCTACGCTACAGATCAATATGTTCATCAAATTGCTTCATATTACGTATACATGTTCTTTAAACAAGAGTACATCAAACCATGTATTAGGTTTTCCGCGCCGTAATGACGTCACACACCACAACACGCTTACGTCACGGGTCAAAGCCGACGAGTAAGATCGGACCTTTCTGTTGACCCAACGCGGGACTAGTGCAGCAGGGGATACAGTGATACAACCCGTCGGCTTTGAACAATGACGTCACAAGTCGCCAGAGAGCATGTATTACAGAGATGAAAGAGCTGAGGAGAATGTTGAGAAACAAAGGAATGCGGGAGAGATAAACATTGATCTTGTCAAAAGCATAAGTGTTTTTTGACTTTTAAAAAAAAAAAATCTCACAAGATAGAATAAACTGATCCTACTTTATTAAGCAATATCTTGTCAAAAGCCGAGAAGCGATTGTTCTTAATGTTGTAGCTCCCTTCAGTACGTAATAAGTGTTTTTTGACTTTTAAAAAAAAAAAATGTCACGAGATAGAATAAACTGATCCTACTTTATTAAGCAGTTTCCGTCAGTACTTAATAACTGTTTTTTGCCTTTTTTTTAAAAAAAATCTCACGAGATAGAATAAACTGATCCTACTTTATTAAGCAATATCTTGTCAAAAGCAGAGAAGCGATTCTTCTTAGTGTTCTAGCTCCCTTCAGTACGTAATAAGAGTTTTTTGGCTTTAAAAAAAATAAAATCTCACGAGATAGACTAAACTGATCCTACTTTATTAAGCAATAGTGTTTTTCGGCTTTTAAAAAAAAAAATCTCACGAGATAGAATAAACTGATCCTGCTTTATTAAACAATATCTTGTCAGAAGCCGAGGAGCGATTCTTCGTAGTGCTGTAGCTGCCTTCAGTAGCTGATAAGTGTTTTTTGGCTTTAAAAAAAAATCTCACGAGATAGAATAAACTGATCCTACTTTATTAAGCAATCAGTAAAAAAACGAAATGGAAAGATAACAGCAAAAGCTGTTATGTTTTAGTTTAGTTTTTTTATTGATTGCTGAATAAAGTAGGATCAGTTTATTCTATCTCGTGAGATTTTTTTTAAAAAAAAGCCAAAAAACACAATCCACATTACCTCAATATCATTACGAAAAATATTAAGTACCGGACGAATAAAAAACAAACAATTAAGTTCATTAAATCACACATTTAATGATGCACCGAATATCAAGCGATCGCTTTTAGATTAACATTCAATTATTTTAATGATAGTGCTTATTAGAAGACAGAACTGCTTTATTATCTATGCCTCGAAATGAAGACATTACGATCTATGACTAAGGAATGACGTCATTGTTCAAAGCCGACGGGTTGTATCCCCTGCTGCACTAGACCCTAGAACGCCATACGCCGTCTTTCCGGCAACACCACATGTATCCGTCGCTGGTCCGAGAGGCCGGAACTTTAACCAATTTCATCGCCTCAAGGCAAAGAGAACACTTAAAAACTTCGGCGATTAAACCGAATAGTTGTAAGAACTTGATAAGTTCTAACGCTGTCTCGCCCATCATCGCCCTCAACCGAACACTATTAAGGCGGTCTTTCATATCCATTCCTAAACAAAAAACCACAACCAAATACACTCAATAACAAACTCACCCGACATACAGCAATGAGCATTAAATTAAAACAAACGAAAACCATGAACACACCACCAGAGAGCACCACAAACAAAAACAAGACTAAACTCCGCGCCATAATGACGTCACACACCACAACACGCTTACGTCACGGGTCAAAGCAGACGAGTAAGATCGGAGGTTTCTGTTGACCCAGGAACAATTCTCTTTTTCCCATAGCCAGGGTAAACTCTGCCAATATCACGCAATAATATATGCAGTGTGTCACATGCGTTAACTTGTCCCTGCAAACGCAAGTTGTGGAAATAGAGGTACTGAAACAAGTACAGTTCGTCTCTTTGTCCTGGACTCCCTTCTCTTTTAATGGAAGACTTCACAGATTTCCATAGTTGCTCGATGTTCTGCGTGTGAACACTGGGGTCATCCGAAGACAGGAACTCTACAGAGTGGTTCACGAACTCGTGGTCGAATCCTTCAGCTTTCAGAGTCTTGTAGAACTGAAACCCGTCTGTAATGACTTTAGTACCAGGCAGTATAAAGTGCTTTATCAGACCCATAAAGTGACCTTGTCTCTGGACAATACTCTCACAATGAAATACTTCCAGGACTCTCTATTCCACCGAATACCAAAATATGATCGATATCACTCTTTTAAGGTCATCCTCTCTGATTCTTCCTTCTAGCTATATGAGATTCGTCCACTTCCACAACTTTACTCGGTTCACCAATTGGTACACTGTCGTTTGTCACTACCACATAACACACTTCGCTGCAAAACCCGAAATAGTCACACATAGTATTAGCAGACAATTCAGCTTCCGATGCTGTTGCTTGCAAGTAGTAGTCTCGAATGCAGCAAGATAGAAGAATTAAGCTGGTCTGGGTGGATAATTTGGAAGAGTCGAACCACGCATTCTTCCTGATACTCGTTCGTTTTCCGCACTGTCTGCAATGAAATTCTAACGGTATTTCAGCTTCGAAACTCCTCTTACGAAGTTTTACACATTTCGCAACACCACAGTCTACACAGTCCCTCCTTTCCTCGTCCGGTAGTACGCCATATATGCGACAAAAAAGTCAAACAATTGTCTACGCTGGATAAGCATGGATTTAGATTTTTCCATGTGAGAGAATACGCAAAAGAAACGTCAAGAACACCATACATCACACTCACTATCGACAGGAATCGTCGGGGTTTCCCAAGCAACTCACAAATAATTCACCGACGTATGTAATTTAGAGCAGCTAAAGGAACCACAGAAAACTGATAAAAATGACGATCACAAATAATTGATCATAAAGGCCCGTCCACACGCAACGATCTGTCTGCGCAAATGTCTGCGCACATCACATGTGCGCAGACAGATCGTTGCGTGTGGACACAAGATTTGCACCAACCTGAGGTGTGTGCAAACCTGGAAGTTGGAGTTGGAGGTTTGAGCGAAACCTCTCAAATCTGTAGGTTCAAACCACATCTGCGCAGACAAGTTGGAGCGTGTGGACAGGAGATCGCCGCAAATCTGGCGCAAAACAGCTGTTTGCTCAGTCTAGTGTTTGTATTTGTACGCACAGAGCATTAAAATGGCTGATACTCGTCAGTGTTCTCGAGAGTTTGTAAGTGAATTCATTGAAACATACAGAAATAATCCATGTTTGTGGAAGATTAAAAGTAAAGAATATAGTGACCGAGACAAAAAGACAGCAGCATACAATGCTCTAATTGAAAAATTGCGGGCAGTTGACGCCTCGGCAAGCAGAGAAACGGTAATAAAAAAATAATTTCGTTGCGAATTGGCGAAATTATTTGCGTATGGATGTTGGAACTTATAATTATCTCTTAAAGCTTGTAACCCCTCATATTATGAGAAAAAATACTCGTATGAGAAGGGCAATTTCTCCTCATGAACGGCTGGCGGTAACATTAAGATTCCTAGCAACAGGAAGGAGCTACAAGGATTTGGAATTTTCATCTGCAATATCGAAATAAGCAATGAGTGAAATAATACCCAACAGATGTGAAGCTATTTACGCTTTCCTGAAGGATGAGTTCATGAAGGCAAGTCAAGTAAATTAAGTCTGTCAGCGAATTGTTTACCGAAAAGAGTTATCCAAAGTTCAGAAATCTAGAAGATCTGGTGTAGGAGTAGATCAAGTATACCAGCCAACGTTATGGTATTCTGATCTGCTTGTCTTTCTTAGTGATCAAGAAACGCCAAGACCAAGCAGGAATACAATTGAAGATGAAATTGGAGTGTCAATGTGCGAGGAAATGGAACACGAGGTAATGTGAAACAAAACTGGTTCGCCCTGCAACTCTCGCAGTAAATTTACGTGAGAAAACTGCTTTCGCTTTAGCAGCCACTGTCTACACCGGAATGTTTTTTGCAACACAAGTTGCGAACACAGACCACAACAGAACTTCCTCCATTTCTATATTTCAAAATAACTGAATTAAATTTTGACGTTTACGGGGAGCGTAGTCGCTTGCCACTGATATTTCATTTCTACACCGACAGATGGCGGGCGAGTAGTAGATTGGGGTTTGTGTCGTGTGAACACACCACATTTGCAGCGATCTTTTGCATGTACAGATATCTGCGCCGATGTCTGCGCAGACAGATCGTTGCGTGTGGACCGGGCTTAACGCCCGCCACCAGATATACAATCACACGTTCGATATGTATCGTTCAGATCCCGCGACTTCGATAGGCAATCGTTCTTAAAATTACCGAGAAAACATCAAGTACAAACACCAGAAAAGCGGATACTTTTCCCGACTTAAAAATAAAAATGTTAAGCACCGTATAAATCAGACTCGTGCCTATCTCCTGAAGCTCGTTAATTTATACTGTACAAGTCACGAGACAACGTTCAAACTTGACTTCCTTGCACGTGAACGGGATCACACAGTTTTGCGTTTACGCACGTGTCACTGTAATTGTAGTCTCATGGAATTAATTTGGGCGAAGGGTTTTAAAGCTATTTGGGAGAAAGAAACAAAACATTCAAGATAACATACAGTGAATCGCTTGCGCATGAGGTAACAGACAATGAGGCAACAGACACCATCCCACCTGTAGTGTGGGCACAGTCTGTGTGCCATGATGAAAAGCTTCAAAAAGAAGAATTTGGAAGGGAAATGCATATAAGCCTTGAACCTATCATCGTAAATTTAAAATCAGATTGTCCAGAAACAGACTCAAATAGAAGTGACGATGGTATTACGATGTAGACTTTGAAACAAAGTAATATTTCTTAGTTTTAAAGACTTGTCGTTTAAAAATTGTGTTTGTCAACATATCAGTTGCATTCATAGTAATGAGAACTTCCTAGCTTTTTTGATTAGGACTTTGTATCCTTTTAATTATGCAGACTAAAATGTTCACCATATTGACCAAGGGGAAGTTAAGCTTCTCCCACCATGTTGTAAACCTCTGTCATTTTCAAGGCACGATCTGGTAAGACCCTATAATGACGGTAAGTGTTACTTGTCGAGATATCGGTGGTTTTCGATGTTATCGGTCAGATTCCCTGGAGTTATTCGCAGATGATGGTTAATTGTTTGCTTGTTCAGTGAATTATAAATGCGGTCTCTCACTGTAATATCGAACATGTTAGTTTACAATCATAATGCCTATTAACAAAGAAAAATATGACAACTTACTGACCATTTTTACAATAACCTTTTACATTAGTCTTTTCTTCCACTTTTTTTACATCCAGTGATTACATTTAACTATAGTCAAACACATCCACACACACAGACACACCTTACACATTTTTAAAATTTCTATTGTCAGAAGCAGTTGTCGAGCAAATACAATGATTTCGGTTCGTGCTTGGCGTTACTTTTTGATGTATAATAAGTTTTTACTTATAATGCAGTTCAAATCGCAGTAAATGGTAATTATTGCAAGCAGTTTCAACGTCGATTTGTGAAAAATTGTACTTCTCGTCTTCATAAAGTTGTGTCAGCTATTCTCGACTCCCACAATCATGCAGGGTAAAACAGTGGACGTGTATCAATATTTCTCTCATGAGGACTGATCGCAATTGGTTTTAATATTTATTATTCCTTTCAAAGATTTGAACATATAATACAATGTACCGGAGGCAAACGAGTCTGACTTATGTGCACAGTGTAAAATAAGAGTCGCGACACTCACTGCTGTAAAAGTTGTTACCGTTTGACAGCTGGAGTGACACTAGCGCTCCTAGTGGCGAGAAAGGAGCTCCCGAGGCCCATCGCACAGCGTCCATGGAGACGAGGCGCACGCCAGAGCTTAAGTTAACTTAATACGTATGACTACGCCTATTCAGGCTGTTTTAGTTTTATTTCTAGACCATGCCCTCTTAGACAAATTATAGTTTCAGGTATATCTTCTGAAGAAGGCTCAATTATTTGGGCTGAAATTGGGGTAAAGGTTGGTTTCATTACCACAATCGAGGCTGATATTTTTTTTTATATATTAGATTATCACGATTGCTGACTGTGCTGCAATGTTGAGAGTACAAAAACTTTAACATAAGTTTTCTTTACACTAAATAATTAATTTTTTTACATTTACTATTTCATATCTAATAATTCATCTATTGAATAGCAGGAGCTGTCATTCAGAAATTCTTCTAATTTGATTTTAAATGTTGGTTGGCTATCTGTAAGACTTTTAATACTATTTGGCAAATGACCAAAGATTTTTGTGGCAGCATAACTCACCCCTTTCTATGCCCAAGTCAGATTTAACCCCAAATAGTGAAGATCATCCTTTCTTCTAGTGTTGTAGCTACGCTTTTCGATTTATTTTTGAATTGGAATGGGTAATTAATAACGAATTTCATAAGTGAATCTATGTATTGCAGAGGTTCTGTGAATATCACGAGTGTCTTAAATAAAAGTCTTCAAGGAGATCTTGGATGGATCCAGCTATTATTCTGATTACACACTTTTGTGCAATAAATACTTTTTCTCTAAATGATGAATTACCCCAAAATACGATGACATACGAAAGCAGTGAATGAAAACAGGCATAGTAGGCTAATTTACTGATATGTTTAACACCAAAATTTACAATACCCTAACAGTATAAGTAGCTGAATCTAACCGTTTCAGCAGATCATCAATGTGTTTCTTCCAATTGAATTTCTCATCAATGCACACACTCAAAAATTTTCAATATTCAGCCTTAGCAACAGACTTCCGTTCCTAGTCTATATTTATCAATGGTGTTGTGCCATTTACTGTATAGAATTCTATACATTGTGTTTTATCAATATTTAGTGAGAGTCCATTTGCAGAGAACCACTTAATAATTTTCTGAAAGACATTATTTACAATTTCCTCAGCTTATTACTATACTTGTATCATCAGCATAAAGAACTATCTTTGTATTTTCATGAATATAGAGTGGCAAGTCATTAATATATATTAAGAACGATAAGGGACCCTAGAGTGAGCCCTGTGGGACACCATTCTTGATACCTCCCCAGCTGGAGAACTCTGCTGATTTTTGCAGACTATCTGTACTGTTAATTTCATCCTTCTGCATTCTGCTAGTTAAATATGAATAAAACCATTTGGGCAGTGTTCCACATACCATAATACTTATGCTTAGCTAGAAGACTTTCAAGATTACGCAATCAAAACCATTGAGAGATCATAAAATATCCCAATGGGTGATGTCCGGCTATTCATTGCATTTAATATTTGATCAATGAAAGCATATATAGCATTTTCCGTTGAAAAACCTCCCTCAAAACCATTTTGCCAGTACTTCATTTTTACAAATATGTGATGCTACTCTTAAATACATTACTTTTTCAAGAATTTTGGATAAAGCTGTCAGAAGTGAGACTTTGCAGTAGTTGTTAGTATCAGACCTATCCCCTTTTTAATGCAATGGTTTAACAATAGTGTATGTCGGGCTATCTGGAAAAATGCCCTGTTTCTGTGAGCTACTACATATGTGGTTGAGGTTCCTATTTATCTGTTGGAAACAAGCTTTTAGTACTCTGTTGGAAATACCATCAATTCCATGTGAGCTTTTACTTTTGAGTGAATTTATTATTAACCTAATTTCAGTATGAGAGGTGGGTTTATTAAAAATGTTTTCTACTTCTGACTTCTTGGTAACAAACTTTTCATTGAGTTTGATAGAAATACAGTCTTCCTCTGCTCTCGGTTGCTCTGTTTCCCTTTTAACAATATTCCAAATTGTTTTAATTTTATTATTAGATGTACTGATCTCAAACATAATGCACATACTTCTGGACTTCCTAATAACTTTTTTAAATACAGTGCAGTAGTTTTTATAATGTTTCTCTGTTTCTGGATCAGTACTCCTCCTAGCTGTAAGATACATTTCCCTTTCCTATTTGCAAGACATTTCAATCCCATTAGTAAGTCATAGCTTCTTAGACAGTTTCTTACAATTACATTTCACTGTTTTTTTTAGAGAAACTGTTTTCAAATATACTCACAAAGGTATCATGATATAGGTTAAATTTTAAATTAGCATCAGGTTCCCTGTACTCTTCATCCCAGTCTAACTGTTGCAAGCTTTCCCTAAATTTTTCAATTGTTAAATTGTTAACTGCACGCACTGTTTTGGAGGAGTGGTTTGCATTACTGTAGGGAGCTATCTCATGTACAATAACTAGCTGTGCGTTGTGATCAGACAGACCATTCTTAACACGAAAAGTTTTTACATTAATTTTCACAATTTGCAAGGTGTTTCATCAAAGTGTCAGGATTCTAAAAGTGTTTGGCCAGAGAAAAAATTTGGGAAACCCTGATCTAGAGGAATCTTTCCTAATGACCCATACTGCCACACCCCTCACCCGACATGGGTGTTTTTCTGCATCTGAAGGACGACTTTGTAGTCTAATTTTAAATGTTCCTACCTGTCTCTCAGAGCCTCCTTAACGAGCTAAGAACCACTATATTCTAAATCATAATATTATTATTCAGTCAACACATTGTTTATTTAATTTTTATGGTATGGTGGACAGGATGGCTTTACCTTTCTCACAGTTGAAGTTTCACTGGTTCTTCCCCCTGCTGCAGGAATATGACAGAAAGGTACAGGATAACAGTCATGCGATGATGGAAGGAACTGTGAGAAGCTCCAAGAGAAAATATAATTTTTAGACCTTTCAGGGTAGAAATCTCGACTCATTTGAAATGTGCTAAACCTCTTGGGCACAGTAGCAGTAGCAGGATTGTAAAATCTCTCTCTGACATTGAAAA
This sequence comes from Schistocerca nitens, assembly GCF_023898315.1. Lineage (NCBI taxonomy): Eukaryota > Metazoa > Arthropoda > Insecta > Orthoptera > Acrididae > Schistocerca > Schistocerca nitens. The sequence continues at coordinate 66,992,982 of NC_064623.1, read as the reverse complement.
TGTATGAACTGGTAAGGCCTTCTCTCCAGAATCAGGACAGTTCTCGTATGATGGAATAAAACAAAATGCAACTTTTGATATTATTTAATATATATAATTTTTACGCGATATTAATATGCAATTTGTACTCTGTGACAGTGGAAAATAAATAACTAGTGGCATCTGCTATGTAAAAGCACAAATCACTTGAGTACACCAACTTCGGATAGCTTGCAGATTTATTATTTCTCTTTGAGTGCTATTAAACATAACAAAGATGCTGATGTCTGAAAGATGCACACTTAAGTCTACCGCACTACTGCTGCTTTAAGAATGTGAAACTTTACATCAGGGTAGTGAGCACACCGTTAGTTGTGTACATTTTAACGAGCTTTTGCACATGCACAAATTGTGTGATATAATTGCCTTACAGGCCAAATGCATACGGATTTGCCAATCAACATACACTGTTTACTATGTACCACTCAACTAGAATATTTATGTCACTGCCACCAGGAGGTAGCACACTAAGTCAAACTTTCAACCCCATTCGGTTTTCACAAATCCGGCTTGTTGATAACACGCTCTTCAGATAACACGCTCTTCTGTAGTGGTCAATCCAAGGACTGGTTTGCAACAGCTACAATGGCAGCTTGTCTCCATTCTCTGCGTTTTTTCAGCTTTTCTCTTCATTTCTTTATAGGTGTTACATCTCACATCTTTCACGATTTGATCCATGTACCTCAGTCGTGGTCTTCCCTCGACATATCCCTCTATGATTGTGTTCAGGAGTCCTTTATGTCTTAATAGATGGCCTGTAAATTGCACTCTTCTTTTAACAATGAAACTCCAGGAGCTTCTCTTCTCACCTGCTCTTTCCAGAACCACTTCGTTTGTGACCTTGTCGATACTTTTTTTTTTTTTTTTGAGCATGCGTCTATAGCACCACATTTCAAAAGAATTTAGTTTCTGGTCTTCCTCTTTCCCAAGAGTCCATGTTTCACACCCATAGCATGCCACACTCCACACATATGATTTCAAAACTCTTTTCCTGGTTTCAAGGCTGATGCTCTTAGATGTTAATATGTTTTTCTTCTTGTTAAAAGCAGCCTTTGCTTGAGCTATTCTACTTCTCACTTCTGCCTTGCTCCTTCCATCCCTGGTAATATTACTGCCCAGATAAGTAAATTTATCAACTTGTTCAAGCAGTTCATTGCCTACATGAACTTGGACTTTCACTTGATCTTCTTCTTTGTCGCATGCCATTACTTTTGTTTTTGCTTTATTAATTCTCATATTATATTCTTCACCCATAACTTTATCCATTCTATTCAGTAGGACTACAAGATCTTCTTCACTTTCAGCCAGGACAGCTATATCATCGGCATATCTTATCATATCTATTCGTTGGCCATGAATTACTACACCTGTCTGTGAATTTTCCCCTACTTTTTTCAGCGCCTCTTCAATGTATACGTTAAAGATAACAGGGGATAGTGCGCAACGTTGTCGGACACCTTTCCGTATCTGCACCTCTTCTTGTTTTGTCTGTCCATGGATAACTGCTGTTTCGTTTTTGTACAGGTTCCATATCATTTTTCTATCTTTATGGTCTAGTCCTACTTTTTTGAGTACCTCAAACATCTTATCCCATTTAACATTATCAAAGGCTTACTCTACATCTACGAAAGCTATGTATGTTGTCAGGTTCTTACCTAGTCGTTTCTCTATTATTAGTTTTAGAGCAAATATTGGTTCTTTGGTTCCTCTATCTTTCCGGAATCCAAACTGGCCTTCAGAGAGTGTAGCTTCGACTTTTTGTTCTATGCGTTTTAGGATAATTGAAATTACTATTTTAGAGGCGTCAGTAACTAGGCTGAGCGTCCTATAATTTTCACATCTTGTAGCATTTGGCTTCTTTGGAATGGGGATCATAATGTTTTTCTCAAAGTCTGTAGGAATTTTACCCTGCTCGTATATGTTGAAAACAAGATTATACAACTCCTGATTCAGTTTTGCTCCTCCAGATTTCAGAAGTTCGGCTGGGATATTGTCTATACCAGGCGATATGTTGTTTTTCAATTTTTTCAGAGCTAGTTCAAACTCTTCCTTTAATATAGGTTCACCTATGTTGTGTGCATCTACTTCTGTTTCTTCTTCCATGATGTTTTCAGGCAGTTCTGGTCCGCTGTACAGTTTTCCTATATATTGTTTCCATCTTCTTGCAACTTCATCATCGTCATCCAACATATTGCCATTTTCATCCATCACAGCCCCACACTTGCTTCTTCTGTCTCCAAAGCAATGTCTCACACATTTATTGGCCTTATCAATATTTCCCTTTCTCATCTTGTCCTCAACTGAAATACAGAGATTATCAAGGTATTTTTCTCTTGCTTGTTTTGCCTCACTGTTGATTCTGTTTTTCAGACTCTTGTATTTGTCTTGGTTTTCCTTCTTCACAGAATTTTTTAATTTCCTTCTTTTTTCCATCACATTTAGTAGGTCATTAGTGATCCATTCCTTCCTTTTCTCTGTCCTTTCTTTTCCTATTACTTCTTCTGCTGCTTCTAAAATACGAGTTTTTATTTTTTCCCAACTGCTTTGGATGTCATTGCAGCCCTCTGTATTTGTTTTCTTGTCTGTTTCTAGTTGATAGCGCTTCAGCGTATTTTCGTTTTTCAGGTTTGTCAAATCCCATTTACATGTACTTCTTTTTTTAATGTTCTTGAATTTTAGTTCAGTCGTCATCATAACGAATATGTGGTCACTTTCCACATCACAGCCTGTATATGATCTGCTGTTCTTAACTTTGCTTCACTAATATGAAGTCAGTTTGATATCTGTTAAAGTCACCAGAGCATTTTCCAATTATATCTTCTTCTTGGGTGATGATTAAAGAAGGTATTTGTAATGCAAAGTTTCTTTCTTTGGAAGAATTCTACAAGTTTATCCCCTCTTTCATTTCTTAATGCTAATCCAAAATTCCCTGCCACATCCTCTTTTTTACCTTCTCCAACAACGGCATTCATATCTCCCATGATGACAAGGTTTTCAGCTCCTTTAATTCTGCCAATTACTTCTTCAAGGTGGTCATACATCATGTCGATTTCATCATCCTCGTGCCTCGTAGTTGGCATGTGTACTTGGATTATGATTGTGTCTCTTGGTTTAGTTTCCAATATGACATAAATTATCCTCTCACTAGGTTGAACAAATCCTTTTACTCTTAACACCATCTCTTTATTGAGGATAATTCCCACTCCTGCAATCCCAGGATTGTCTTGTGCTGTTCCGGTGTTTATGATTCTTTAATCACCTGACCAAAAGTCGCCAGCGTTTGGCCATCTCATTTCTGAGACTCCCAGTACATCAATATCCATTCGTTTCATTTCCATTTTCAAGTTTTCCAGTTTACCACATTTAAGAAGTGAGTTGACGTTCCATGTTGCTATCCTTCTTACATTAATGCTTTTGGATTTCGGTATCTCTTTAGTTGTCCCGGCCCGGAGATCTGTATGGGGGACTATTTTACCTCCGGAGAATTTAACCAAAGAGCTTTTCATCATAACCTGTTGATACTTGGGATACCCACCCGGGTCTTTAATGGAGTGGTTTCCCATTGCCTTCTCCATTCTATGCCACTGGCCACCTTGTGGCTCCTCCGCCTTTAGGAGCAGTTTCCCACCCCAAGGGCAAGAGAGTGCCCTTCCTTCTTAGCCGCTCATCCGCCCTCCTAGAAGGCTGTTGGCACTTGATAGAAGGTAATCTCCTTATCCCGGGAGTTATTCGGCTCAGTAGAAGTATAGGTTGGAAATGAAAGACCTCTATCCCTCGAAACCTAATAGCGTCAGGGTCGGAAAAGAACAAGAGTTGGCCGAGGGTGGCCAAATAGGAAAGATAAAAGTGAGGAGCCTGGCATAAGTAAGTGGAAGCAATGCCAGGACTCAGCTCGGGACCCCGTGGTCGCCAGCCACATACTCACTACTCTAGTAAAAAAAGATCAAACGTCATCATATGTTACAGTTGTACTTGCAGTAAACCTATTATGTGGGTTTCTGAATGAGTTACAGCGTAATAAGCTATGAATTTCATCATACAGTAATCCATTTGAGGTGCTGAGTTTCATAAGGGCCTAAAACAAATCATCATCGATTGTGAGATTGTAGCATTTGTTGATGCTTCCGAAATCTGTTGATCTTATGGTGGGTCAGACTTATCTGTGCTGTAGGACCACATTGTATATATGAAAATTCACGAAAAGCTGTAATATCGATTTCTCTGATATTCAGTTAAATGTGAGATCGACGGTGGTGTGCTTTAGGCCCTTATGGATCTCACATCCTCATTTGTATTCTAGTGAAGTGACCATGTTGGTAGACATTACTACTCGAGTTTAAACAGTTTGGAGCTGTTTTTTTATTTTTTGGGAATCGGTTTTCGTGTGTGTGTAGACATGAACTGTGATGAATCTATTTTAAATGCCTACAGAAAAGTAAAGCTGTGAGGACTAGTCGTGACCATGCTTATCTAACTCAGGCAGCAGACTACTTGCCTGCGAAAGGCAAAGTTTTGAGTCTCGGTCCAGTGCACAGCTATAATCTGCCAGAAAATTTCATGTCAGTGCACACTGCACTGCAGAGTGAAAATCTCATTCTGGAAACAGAAAAATAAATTACCAGGGAAAGTTAGTGGCAAAGTAACTAGGGTCACCAAGAACAAAAAATGGTTCAAATGGCTCTGAGCGGTTCCAGACTGAAGCGCCTAGAACCGCTCGGCCACTCCGGCCGGCTCACCGAGAACAGATCCTTTGATTGAGAGACTCATGAAATCAAATACACTATGTAATCAAAAGTATCCGAACTCCCCCAAAAACATACGTTTTCCATATTAGGTGCATTGTGGTGTCAGCTAATGCTAAGTACTCCATATCAGCGACCTCAGTAGTACCCACGACCGGTACTCACAGCTTTACTTCTGCCAGTACCTCGTCTCCTACCTTCCAAACTTTACAGAAGCTCTCCTGCGGACCTTGCAGAACTAGCACTCCTGAAAGAAAGGATATTGCGGAGACATGGCTTAGCCACAGCCTGGGGGATGTTTCCAGAATGAGATTTTTCACTCTGCAGCGGAGTGTGCGCTGATATGAAACTTCCTGGCAGATTAAAACTGTGTTCGAGTCTCGGTCGGGCACACAGTTTTAATCTGCCAGGAAGTTTCATATCAGCGCACACTCCGCTGCAGAGTGAAAATCTCATTCTGGGACCTCAGTAGTCATTAGACATCGTGAGAGAGCAGAATGTGGCGCCCCGCGGAACTCGCGGACTTCGAATGTGGTCAGGTGATTGGGTGTCACTTGTGTCATTCGTCTGTGCGCGAGATTTCCACACTTTTAATCATCCCTAGGTCCACAGTCTCTGATGTGATAGTGAAGTGAAACGTGAAGGGAAACATACAGCACAAAAGCATACTGGCCAACCTCATCTGTTGACTGACAGAGACCGCCAACTGTTGAAGAGGGTCGTAATGTGTAATAGGCAGACATCCATACACACCATCACACAGAAATCCAAACTGCATCAACATCCACTGCAAGTACAATGACAGTTAGGTGGGAGGTGAGAAAACTTGGATTTCATGGACGAGCGGGTGCTCATAAGTCACACATCACGCCGGTAAATGGCAAACGTCGCCTCGCTTGGTGTAAGGACCATAAACAATGGACGATTGAACAGTGGAAAAACGTTGTGTGGAGTGACGAATCACGGTATACAATGTGGCGATCCGATGCCAGGGTGTGGGTATTGTGAATGCCCAGTGAACGTCATTGGTGTTATGGTGTGGTTGTGTTTTTCGTGGAAGGGGCTTGCAACCCTCGTTGTTTTGCGTGGCACTATCACAGCACAGGCCTACATTGATGTTTTAAGCACCTTCTTGCTTCCCACTGTTGAAGAGCAGTTTGGGGATGGCGACTGCATCTTTCAACACGATCGAGCACCTGATCATAATGCACAACCTGTGGTGGAGTGGTTATACGACAATAACATCCCCATAATGGACTGGCCTGCACAGAGTTCTGACCTGAATCCTATAGAACACCTGTTGGATATTTTGGAACTCCGATTTCGTGTCAGGCCTCACCGACCGACATCGATACCTTTCCTCGGTGCAGCCCTTCGTGAAGAATGGGTTGCCAATCCCCAAGAAACCTTCCAGCACCTGACTGAACGTACGCCTGCGACAGTGGAAGCTGTCATCAAGGCTGACGGTGGGCCAACACCATATTGAATTCCAGCATTACCGATGGAGGGCGCCACGAACTTGTAAGTCATTTTCAGCCAGGTGTCCGGATACTTTTGATCACATAGTGTAATTACCCTCGTAAGACGTTGCTGTATAATCACATATGTTTACCATCACTGATAGTCATTTTTACGAGATTTAACACACCACAATTTCCAAAGTATAATTTATTTATTCTCCATGGACAAATACATGGATTTGTTTTGGATGGTTTACATGTTGATCATTTCCCCTTATAACATTGTGGGAAACAATTATATACAATAGGCCTACAGATAAAAAATTATGTTGCTTTTTTATACATGTAAATACCATTTATACAAATGAAAGTATTGTTCTCCTCTGGGAGGAATCCCTTAATACTATAAAAACACTTATTGCTGAAGAACTCCTTCAAGGCAATTTCAAAGCAGCTTACATTTAAGCTTTTTAACTTTTTTGGAAGTTTGTTATAGAATTTGATCCCCATGTAATAGGGGCTCTAGTCTGCACTTTTTGTATTATTTCTTTCCAGGTGATAATCATCATCCCTCCTAGTATTGTACATGTGCACTTCTCTACTGTACTGCTTGTATTTTAGCAGCAGCTGAACAGCTTTATAAATATATAGTGATGGGAGTGTTAGTAGTTTCTTAATTTTGAAAACTGCTTTGCAGGACTCATTATATCTAAACTTACACATGATACTAACTGCTTTTTTTGAAGGATGAATACCCTATTTACATGCTTGGCAGCAGCACATCCCCATATGTCAATTCCATATGTGAGGTATGGATACACTAAAGCATAGTAGATTATACTCATTTAGTCATATTTACGAAATTATGACATTGTCCACATTGCATAAACTGATTTGATTAGTTTTTGGCATAAAAAATCGATATGATGCTCGCAAGAGAGATGTTGGTCCAACATTACATCAAGGAAGGAAGGTTTATCTTTCAATTTTATTTCTGAACTATCATCAGACACAATACTCCATTGCATTTCATCTTGTTTGTGGTATATTTGAACGTTTTCATAATCAGTTGATCTAATACATGTCTGGAAACATATGTATGGTTTGTGTACGAGAGAATCGATATTTTATGTGATGTACACATTGGAGTGTATGGGAAATCGTCTGATTCAACTGTTTTTCGTAATTCAGTGATAAATAAAAACACAAGATGGTACGCTAGATTTCTCTGCACCCAAAACACTGTCACTAACTTTTGAAAGACCTATCCCTTTCATTAAATAGGTGATGAATGTTCCGGGTTGGCAAATTTATTCTATACTCTTTTGGAGGAAAGTATTTGGACGTTGGAAAACGTGTGTCCAACTGTAGAATGTCCAGAGCAAGAAGGTACATCGCGTGGAGTTTCGGAATTCTTGCAGACAAGTGGTGAATTTTCCATAGATCACTCGATGTTAAATTAGATTTCGAAATGTCTATTCTAAAGACATGTTACCTCCTCCATATTTTTTGTGCGTGATCGCCATGGAATAGAGTTGGAGGATACGTTAACTATTCAGGGATTGCAGGACATATCCCCTTTGCTTAGTCCGTGGAGGAAATATTGCGAACTGTATCAGAGATGACATTGCAAACTAATCCGTTAGCCCTGAAGGCGAAGTGCCTTGGCAGCAGCAAAACATCTAATTGCTAGAAATGTTATGTGAACATTAATGTGGTTAGCCTCATTGTTCCTGTGGCATTGTATTTGTGATGTGCATTGTGCAGTTATGTTAACTGTAATAAGTCATATTGTTGCATTCACTGAACCGATTGGAACTTAAAATTATCGAATGTCTAGAACTTGTGCCTCAATAATTTTATGATAAGTAAACAAAATTCATTATTTTAGTAGCCACATATGCATAAATAATTGTAATTAAGAATATTATTTTAACTGTACTTTTCGGACCTTAAAGCCTTATGATGACGATAAGGCGCACCCTTAATTTTGTTATGAGAATTTTGAAACATAAGTATTTTTTTAGATTTTCTCTTCATTCGACCTGCAGGGGTGGGTTCATAGTTTCCACGCTCATCCATTTTGTACTTTCCTATCGCATTAAGAGTGCATAACGGTACACTTGATACTGTTGAACGCAAAGGATATGGGGTGAGGGATGCAAATGTGCCTGGAGGTTACTCCTCCTAGCCTCATACGTGGTAGCAATTAAATTTCGCTAGGCGTTTATGGTCCAAGAAATAAGGTATTATATTTGAAAATTGAACACAACTTACCAATTTTGTTTTTTTCATCCATGGTCTTATCATTGAAAATAGGCACAGACTTCATTATAATTTCTTGCTACGCATTTGTATGTCCTTGTTGCTGCAGTTAAGTTCTAGAATATCACAACAAATATTTTCTTTCACAAGTATAGCTTTCCTTCCGTTTTCGTCGTATCACTTCTAATGATGTCTTAATCAAGGATGTCCTCCATAGGCCTGAGCCAAGTTTCAGAAATTGGACACGCTAAGAATTTGTATGTTTCGGTGCAATGGATGAGACTCTCTTTCTTGAAGCTAGGTGACCTAGATTCCATGGTAGTTTGCTCTTGACAACTATCGCCATCATTTAAAGAAACTGAAGACAGCAGATTAGTAACACTCACAGTGATCCACTGGGGTTGGGTACTGAACAGCCTTCCACAGGAAGTGCTATGTTTCTTGTTGCTTACCGATGTGTAGACCTATGGGTTGTACGTACATCCTGCGTATGTATCATCATAGTCAGGGACCCTGTGCTCCCTTGCTGTGGTAGTTGGGTTATCATTTGGGGGGGATCAGTGCATGCTGCATTGTCTCTGAGTTTCTTTGTTACATGCATGCTGTCTGAATTTTCAACTGAGTGCTTCCAGATGTAGTCTACTAGTGCTTTAATCTATGCTCTCCGCAAATACATACATGGCTACACTCCATACAATACTTTCAGAAAGACTTCCTGACCCTAAATCTATACACGATGTTAACAAATCTTGCTTCTTGAGAAACGCTTTCCTTGCCATAGACAGTCTACATTTTATATTCTCTCTACTTCGACCATAATCAGTTATTTTGCCTCCCAAATAGCAAAACTCATCTACTGCTTTAAGTGTCTCATTTCCTAATCTGATTCCCCTAGCATTACCTAATTTAATACGACTACATCCCATTATACTCGTTTCGCTTTTTTTGAGGTTCATCTTATATCCTCCTTTCAAGACACAGTCCATTCCATTCAACTGCTATTACAGGTCCTTTGCTGTCTCTGACAGAATTACAATGTCATCGGAAACCTCAAAGTTTTTGTTCCTTCTCTATGGATTTTAATTCCTACTCCTAATTTTTCTTTTGTTTCCTTCACTGCTTGCTCAATATACAAATTGAATAACATCGGGGATAGCGACAACCCTGTCTCACTTCCTTCCCAACCACTGCTCCCCTTTCATGCCCCTCGACTCGTATAACTGCCATCTGGTTTCTGTACAAATTGTAAATAGCCTTTTGCCCCCGTATTTCATCCCTGCCACCTTCAAAATTTGAAACAGAGTATTCCAGTCAACATTGTCATATAGGTAAAAAGACGAGGGCTAGTAGAAACCCTTGAGTAACAGAAGAAATATTGAATTTAATTGATGAAAGGAGAAAATACAAAATGCAGTAAATGAAGCAGGCAAAAAGGAATACAAACGTCTCAAAAATGATATCGACAGGAAGTGCAAAATGGCTAAGCAGGGATGGCTAGAGGACAAATGTAAGGATGTAGAGGCTTATCTCACTAGGAGTAAGATAGATACTGCCTACAGGAAAATTAAAGAGACCTTTGGGGAAAGGAGAAGCACTTGCATGAATATCAAGAGGTTTGATGGAAACCCAGTTCTAAGCAAAGAAGGGAAAGCAGAAAGGTGGAAGGAGTATATAGAGGGCCTATACAAGGGCGATGTACTTGAGGACAATATTATGGAAATGGAAGAGGATGTAGATAAAGATGAAATGAGAGATATGATATTGCATGAAGAGCTTGACAGAGCACTGAAAGACCTGAGTCGAAACAAGGCCTCCGGAGTAGACAACATTCAATTACAACTACTGACAACCTTGGGAGAGCCAGTCCTGACAAAACTCTACCATCTGGTGAGCAAGATGTATGAGACAGGCGAAATACCCTCAGACTTCAAGAAGAATATAATAATCCCAATCCCAAAGAAAGCAGGTGTTGACAGATGTGAAAATTACCGAGCTATCAGTTTAATAAGTCACAGCTGCAAAATACTAACGCGAATTCTTTACAGACGAATGGAAAAACTGGTAGAAGCGGACCTCGGGGAAGATCAGTTTGGATTCCATAGAAATGTTGGAACACGTGAGGCAATACTGACCCTACGACTTATCTTAGAAGAAAGATTAAGGAAAGGCAAACTTACGTTCTAGTATTTGTAGACTTAGAGAAAGGTTTTGACAATGTTGATTGGAATACACTCTTAAAAATTCTGAAGGTGGCAGGGGTAAAATACAGAGTCGAAAGGCTATTTACAATTTGTACAGAAAGCAGATGGCAGTTATTAGAGTCGAGGGGTATGAATGGGAAGCAGTGGTTGGGAAGGGAGTAAGACAGGGTTGTAGCCTATCCCCAACGTTATTCAATGTGTATATTGAGCAAGCAGTAAACGAAACAAAAGAAAAATTCGGAGTAGGAATTAAAATCCATGGAGAAGAAATGAAAACTTTGAGGTTCGCCCATGACATTGTAATTCTGTCAGAGACAGCAAAGGACTTGGAAGAGCAGTTGAACGGAATGGACACTGTCTTGAAAGGAGGGTATAAGATGAGCATCAACAAAAGCAAAACGAGGATAATAGAATGTAGTCGAATTATGTTGGGTGATGCTGAGGGAATTGGATTAGGAAATGACACACTTAAAGTAGTAAAGGAGTTTTGCTATTTGGGGAGCAAAATAACTGATGATGGTCGAAGTAGAGAGGATATAAAATGTAGACTGGCAATGGCAAGGAAAGCGTTTCTGAAGAAGAGAAATTTGTTGACATCGAGTATTGATTTAAGTGTCCGGAAGTCGTTTCTCAAAGTATTTGTATGGAGTGTAGCCATGTATGTAAGTGAAAGGTGAATGATAAATAGCTTAGACAAGAAGAGAATAGAAGCTTTCGAAATGTGGTGCTACAGAAGAATGCTGAAGATTAGATGGGTTGATCACATAACTAATGAGGAGGTATTGAATAGAATTGGGGAGAAGAGGAGCTTGTGGCACAACTTGACTAGAAGAAGGGATCGGTTGGTAGGACATGTTCTGAGACATCGAGGGATCACCAATTTAGTATTGGAGGGCAGCGTGGAGGGTAAAAATCGTAGAGGGAGACCAAGAGTTGAATACACTAAACAGATTCAGAAGGGTGTAGGTTGCAGTAGGTACTGGAAGATGAAGAGTCTTGCACAGGATAGAGTAGCATGGAGAGCTGCATCAAACCAGTCTCAGGACTGAAGACCACAACAACAACAATCTCATCATACGTTTCTTCAATTTCTCCATCATATGGGGGCTAGTTGGCATATAAACTTAAACTACTGTGGTAGGTGTGGGCTTCGTGTCTATCTTGGATACAATAATTCGTTCACTTTGTTGTTCATAGTAGTTTATCCGTGTTCCTATTTTTTCATTCATTATTAAACCTACTCCTGCATTATCGTTTAATAAATTTGTATTTATAACCCTGTATTTGCCTGACCAGAAGTCCTGTTCTTCCTGCCACTAAACTTCATTAATGCCCCGCATATCTAACTTTAACCTATCCATTTCCCTTTTTAAATATTCTAACCTACCTATCCGATTAAGGGATCTGACATTCCATGCTCCGATCCGTAGAACGCCGGTTTTCATTCTCCTGATAACGAATTCCTCCTTAGTAGTCGCCACCCGGAGATCCGAATAGGGGACTATTTTACCTCCAGAATATTTTACCCAAGAGGACGCCACCATCACTTAACCATACAGTAAAGCTGCATGCCCTCAGGAAAAATTACACCTGTAGTTTCCCCTTGCTTTCAGCCGTTCGCAGTACCAGTACAGCTAGGCCGCTTTGGCTAATGTTACAAGGCCAGATCAGTCAATCATCCAGACTGTTGCCCCTGCAACTACTGAAAAGGCTGCCACCCCTCTTCAGGAACAATACGTTTTTCTAGGTTCTCAACAGATACCCCTCTGTTGTGGTTGCACCTATGGTACGGCTATCTGTACTACTGAGGCACACAAGCCTCCCCACCAATGGCAAGGTCCATGGTTAATGAGGGGGGACATAGTATCCTATGACTACAAAATCAGTGAATCACAGCTGGAGGCAGTCAGTTCATATAAATATCTGGCTGTAACAATAGGTAGGGATATCAAATGGAATGGTCACACAGGGGGAGCGGTTTACTAGTCACCAATAGGTGCGTTATGGAGCCCCTTCGAGAGATATTGTTCATAGCTGGAAAGAAAGCGTGTATACTTGGTGTGTCTGCTGGCGGCCTTATCTGACAAGTGGAGGTAGTCCTTCGTGCAGCTACTGAGCGTGCAGGTTGTAGTTCTTTGCAATTTGTGGTTCACATCGGCACCAACGACACTTGCTGGGTGGGTTCTGAGGCCATCCTCAATTCATGCAGGCAGCTGGTGGAGGTTGTGAAGACCACTGGGGTGCAAATAGAACTCGCAATTTGCAGCATTTGTCCTAGGGTTGATCGGAGTCCTTTGGTCTGGAGTCGAGTGGAGGGTCCCTACCAAAAGCTTAGTCGACTTTGTGACGGTCTTGGTTGCAGATTTCTGGTCCTACGTTATTGGGTGGGGAATTTTAGGACTCCCTATGATATATTAGAAGTGTACTACACAAAGGAAGCAGCAATTCGGGTAGCAAAGTGCACACGGCAATGTTTTGGGCTAGGCAGTAGTTTGACATTTTCTGATGAACACTCACCAGTCGATACGCACAGAGCAAAAACAGGCAGCGTTCAGGGCAAAGACACTTCGACTGTGAAAGTTTTATCAGTAAACTGTCGAAGTATTCGTAGCAAGGTTCCCGAATTTACTACCCTCCCGGGCAGTTATCGCGCTCAAATTATTCTTTGAACCGAGAACTCTTCGAAAACCCAATGTGGAAAGATGTTAGATATTAAGCGAGTCGTGGAATGTATATCTGAAAAACAGGTTGGAGGCCATAGGAGGGAAAGTGTTCACTGCTGTTGACAAAAATATTATCTTTATTAAGGTCAAAGCTGAGTGTGAGAGTGAAGTTATCTGGTCTCGTATAACAGATGTAGGTGAAACAAAGTCAATTGTTCGATGTTTTTACCAGCCACACGATTCCGCTGTGACAGTTCTAGAGCGCTTCAAAGAAAGTCTATGGTAGTAGCGAGTAAATATCCAGATCACACAATACTAGTTGGAGGCGACTTTAATCCACCGAGTATAGACTGGGAAGTCTATGGATTTACAGCAGACCGTCATGCGAAGTATGAGGTTCATTCGAATGAAACCTGGTCAGTGCGTCTACCTACACGTAAGGTGGCACCACATAACTGTGGGTATGGTGGCGCCATCTATTGGTAGAGAGACTGACATATGTACACCGTTTGATGTTTTATAGCGCCAGTGTGGTTTCACACCGAAGAGACAATGGTCGCACAAGTTATCGTCCACTACCGAACATGCAGGCGAATAAGCAGGAACAACGAGGAGTGATTCGATTTTTTGCAGCGGAGGGAGTTGGAGGCCGTGAAATGTATCGATGGATGAAGGCTGTATGCAGTGAGTACAATCTTTTCCGTTCAAGTGTTGTGAAATGGCGCAAACGATTCCTGGAGGAGCGTGGGTCACTGGAAGACGATGCTCGTCGTGGACAGGCTCATTGTGTCATCAGACTGGAAATGGTTGCGGAAGTGAATGCTTTAGTTTTGGACAACCGCAGGATCACTGTGGACAAGGTCCATCGGTTATTGGGTATTAGAGTGGTAGCGTGGGCACCGCCCACATCATAATGCATCAACACTTTCGAAAAATTTGTGCACAGTGGGTTCCCGACCAACTGACTGTCTTTGAATCATCTGCAACGTTATCATGAGGAGGAATACGGCTTTCTGTCGCGTCTTGTCACAGGTTACGAAACGTGATGTCACCATTTTGAAGCGGAAAACAAGGGTAAGAGCAAGCAGTAGAAACATGCAACTTCACCACCTCCAAAGAAATTAAAGGCGAAGCATACCAGTTCTGGTAAGATCCTGACGCCCTTCTTTTTTGACCACAAGGGCCCACTGCTTGTCGAGATCCTGGAATGGGGAACCACCATCAATGCCCAGTGTTAACAACGCACTTTACAGAACCTTAGACGAGCCATCAAGTCGAAATGCCGAGGCATGTTGTCCAATGGCGTTATCCTTCTGCATGATAATGCCAGGCCATACACGGCCAATTCGGTGATGACGACATTGCAGCATATGCTATTTCAGCCTTTCTCGGTATATTCCACTGATGAATTCTTCTCGGGTTATCAGCCGAGTGGTGGCGTCGTCTTGTCGCAACATTTCAACGAGTTTCGTACCCATCATCTTCACCATCTTCATCAGTGACATTGCAGCAGTTTAGTGGGAAACGCTGGAACATCCACTGTACAGTCCCGAGCTTTCACCGTGTGATTTTCATGTGTTTGGACCTCTAAAACAAGCTATTCGCGGAGATCGATTCGCAACGGACGACGAGGTGTGTGACTGGGTCCAGGCCTGGATATGACAGCAGCCTACTAGCTTCTTCGAGGATGGAATCGACCAGCTAGTGTCGCAATGGGATAAAGGTGCAAACAGTTTTGGCGACTATTTTTGAGTATGTGTACTGTGTATAACTACATTTTTGAGTTAATAAAATCGTTACCTTTACTTTACACTAGTGACCGAGTTTCATTTGAATGCCTCTTATACTTTTGAATGTGTTTTCTGAAAATTGTCGAGCAGCTAGTTCGGAAGCCCACACACAGCTGAAATATCTTGGATCTTGTAGCTACAGAAATGTAAGAACCAATCGACAACGTCGGAGTAGAAACAAGGATTCATTATAGCAAATATAAGAAGGCTAGGAGAGTGTTTCTCCAAGCCAAATCAGAGAAGGACTTGTTAGCATCTCTCTTAGACAGTGAAATGACATCAATTAGTTCCCATGGACCTTGCCGTTGGTGGGGAGGCTTGCGTGCCTCAGCGATATAGATGGCTGTACCGTAGGTGCAACCACAACGGAGGGGTATCTGTTGAGAGGCCAGACAAACATGTGGTTCCTGAAGAGGGGCAGCAGCCTTTTCAGTAGTTGCAGGGGCAACAGTGTGGATGATTGACTGATCTGGCCTTGTAACATTAACCAAAACGGCCTTGCTGTGCTGGTACTGCAAACGGCTGAAAGCAAGGGGAAACTACAGCCGTAATTTTTCCCGAGGACATGCAGCTTTACTGTATGATTAAATGCTGATGGTGTCCTCTTGGGTAAAATATTCCGGAGGTAAAATAGTCCCCCATTCGGGTCTCCGGGTGGGGACTACTCAAGGGAACGTCATTATCAGGAGAAAGAAAACTGGCGTTCTACGGATCGGAGCGTGGAATGTCAGATCCCTTAATCGGGCAGGTAGGTTAGAAAATTTAAAAAGGGAAATGGATAGGTTAAAGTTAGATATAGTGGGAATTAGTGAAGTTCGGTGGCAGGAGGAACAAGACTTTTGGTCAGGTGAATACAGGGTTATAAATACAAAATCAAATAGGGATAATGCAGGAGTAGGTTTCATAATGAATAAAAAAATAGGAGTGCGGGTTACCTACTGCAAGCAGCATAGTGAACGCATTATTGTGGCCAAGATAGACACAAAGCCCATGCCTACTACAGTAGTACAAGTTTATATGCCAACTAGCTCTGCAGATGATGAAGAAATTGAAGAAATGTATGACGAGATAAAAGAAATTATTCAGGTGGTGAAGGGAGACGAAAATTTAATAGTCATGGGTGACTGGAATTCGTCAGTAGGAAAAGGGAGAGAAGGAAACATAGTAGGTGAATATGGATTGGGGGGAAGAAATGGAAGAGGAAGCCGCCTTGTAGAATTTTGCACAGAGCATAACTTAATCATAACTAACACTTGGTTCAAGAATCATAAAAGAAGGTTGTATACCTGGAAGAATCCTGGAGATACTAAAAGGTATCAGATAGATTATATAATGGTAAGACAGAGATTTAGGAACCAGGTTTTAAATTGTAAGACATTTCCAGGGGCAGATGTGGATTCTGACCACAATCTATTGGTTATGAACTGCAGATTGAAACTGAAGAAACTGCAAAAAGGTGGGAATTTAAGGAGATGGGACCTGGAGAAACTGAAAGAACCAGCGGTTGTAGAGAGTTTCAGGGAGAGCATAAGGGAACAATTGACAGGAATGGGGGAAAGAAATACAAAAAGAAGAAGAATGGGTAGCTCTGAGGGATGAAGTAGTGAAGGCAGCAGACGATCAAGTAGGTAAAAAGGCGAGGGCTAATAGAAATCCTTGGGTAACAGAAGAAATATTGAATTTAATTGATGAAACTAGAAAATATAAAAATGCAGTGAATGAAGCAGGCAAAAAGGAATACAAACGTCTCAAAAATCATATCGACAGGAAGTGCAAAATGGCTAAGCAGGGATGGCTAGAGGACAAATGTAAGGATATAGAGGCTTGTCTCACTAGGGGTAAGATAGATATTGCCTACAGGAAAATTAAAGAGACCTTTGGAGAGAAGAGAACCACTTGTATGAATATCAAGAGCTCAGATGGAAACCCAGTTCTAAGCAAAGAGGGGAAAGCAGAAAGGTGGAAGGAGTATATAGTGGGTTTATACAAGGGCGATGTACTTGAGGACAATATTATGGAAATGGAAGAGGATGTAGATGAAATGGGAGATAAGATACTGCGTGAAGAGTTTGACAGAGCACTGAAAGACCTGAGTCGAAACAAGGCCCCGGGAGTAGACAACATTCCATTAGAACTACTGATGGCCTTGGGAGAGCCAGTCATGACAAAACTCTACCAACTGGTGAGCAAGATGTATGAGACAGGCGAAATACCCTCAGACTTCAAGAAGAATATAATAATTCCAATCCCAAAGAAAGCAGGTGTTGACAGATGTGAAAATTACCGAACTATCAGTTTAATAAGTCACAGCTGCAAAATACTAACGCGAATTCTTTACAGACGAATGGAAAAACTGGTAGAAGCGGACCTCGGGGAAGATCAGTTTGGATTCCATAGAAATGTTGGAACACGTGAGGCAATACTGACCCTACGACTTATCTTAGAAGAAAGATTAAGGAAAGGCAAACTTACGTTTCTAGCATTTGTAAACTTAGAGAAAGCTTTTGACAATGTTAACTGGAATACTCTCTTTCAAATTCTGAAGGTGGCAGGGGTAAAATACAGGGAGCGAAAGGCTATTTACAATTTGTACAGAAACCAGATGGCAGTTATAAGAGTCGAGGGGCATGAAAGGGAAGCAGTGGTTGGGAAGGGAGTGAGACACGGTTGTAGCCTCTCCCCGATGTTTTTCAATCTGTATATTGAACAAGCTGTAAAGGAAACGAAAGAAAAATTCGGAGTAGGTATTAAAATTCATGGAAAAGAAGTAAAAACTTTGAGGTTTGCCAATGACATTGTAATTCTGTCAGAGACAGCAAAGGACTTGGAAGAGCAGTTGAACGGAATGGACAGTGTCTTGAAAGAAGGATATAAGATGAACATC
Organism: Schistocerca nitens; assembly: GCF_023898315.1. Lineage (NCBI taxonomy): Eukaryota > Metazoa > Arthropoda > Insecta > Orthoptera > Acrididae > Schistocerca > Schistocerca nitens. The sequence goes on along the minus strand of NC_064623.1, from coordinate 66,974,938 downwards.
AACAAAAGCAAAATGAGGACAATGGAATGTAGTCAAATTAAATCGGGTGATGCTGAGGGAATTAGATTAGGAAATGAGACACTTAAAGTAGTAAAGGAGTTTTGCTATTTAGGGAGTAAAATAACTGATGATGGTCGAAGTAGAGAGGATATAAAATGTAGACTGGCAATGGCAAGGAAATCGTTTCTGAAGAAGAGTAATTTGCTAACATTGAGTAAAGATTTAAGTGTCCGGAAGTCGTTTCTGCAAGTATTTGTATGGTGTGTAGCCATGTATGGAAGTGTATCATGGACGATAACTAGTTTGGACAAGAAGAGAATAGAAGCTTTCGAAATGTGGTGCTACAGAAGAATGCTGAAGATAAGATGGGTCGATCACGTAACTAATGAGGAGGTATTGAATAGGATTGGGGAGAAGAGAAGTTTGTGGCACAACTTGACTAGAAGAAGGGATCGGTTGGTATGACATGTTTTGAGGCATAAAGGGATCACAAATTTAGCATTGGAGGGCAGTGTGGTGGGTAAAAATCGTAGAGGTAGACCAAGAGATGAATACACTAAGCAGATTCAGAAGGATGTAGGCTGCAGTAGGTACTGGGAGATGAAGAAGATTGCACAGGATAGAGTAGCATGGAGAGCTGCATCAAACCAGTCTCAGGACTGAAGACCACAACAACAACAAGTTGGACATAGAGGAATCATGAGCAAAGTTTAAGCAGATTGAAAATCATGGTCTGCAGAGTTATATGCTCTTTCTTTTTCTTTTTCATCAGTCTTCCTACTGGGTTGATGCAGCCTGCCACGAATTCGCTCGGCGCTGGGTAGCCGTGCGGTCTAGGGGCGCCATGCCACAGTTTGCGCGGCTCCCCCTGTCGGATGTTCGAGTCCTCCCTTGGACATGGGTGTGTGTGCCGTCCTTAGCGTAAGTTAGTTTGTCACATTAATTAGTGTGTAAGTCTAGGGACTGATGACCTCAGCAGCTAGGTCCCATAGAACTTACCACAAATTTCCAATTTCCAAATTTGTTGGATGTATTCCATTCACTATTTTCCTCTACAGTTTTTGCCATCTACGGCTCCCTCTACTTCCATGGAAGTCATTCCCCCATGTCTTTACAGATGTCCTATCATACTGTCCCTTCTCCTTATCGATGTTTTCCACACTTCCCTTTCCTCTCCAATTCTGCACAGAACCTCCTCACTCCTTACCTTATCAGTCCACCTAATTTTCAACATTCGTCTGTAGCACCACATCTCAAATGCTTCGATTCTCTTCTGTTCCGGTTTTCCTACAGTCCATGTTTCACTACCATACAATGCTGTACTCCAGATATACATTCTCAGAAATTTCTTCCTCAGATTATGGCCGATGTTTGATATCATGACTTCTCTTGGCCAGGAATGCACTTTTTGCCTGTGCTAGTCTGCTTTTGATGTCCTTGCTCCATCCATCATTGGTTGTTTTACTGCCTAGGTAACAGAATTCCTTAACCACTTCTACTGAATGACCATCAATCCTGATGTTAAGCTTCTCGCTGTTCTCATTTCTGCTACTACTCATTACCTTTGTCTTTCTTCGATTTACTCTCAACCCATACTCTGTACTCATTAAACTGTTCATTCCGTTCAGCAGATCATGTAATTCTTCTTCACTTTCACTCAGGATAGCAATGTCATCAGCAAATTGTATCATTGAGATCCTTTCACCTTCAATTTTAAGTCCACTCCTGAACCTTTCTTTTATTTCCATCATTGCTTCCTCAGTGTACAGATTGAACCGTAGGGGCAAAAGGCCACATCATTGTCTTACACCCTTTTTAATATGAACACTTCGTTCTTGGTCGTCCACTCTTATATACCCTCTTGGCTCTTATACATATTGTATATGACCTGTCTCTCCCTACAGCTTATACCTAGTTTTTTGAGCATCTCGAAAATCTTGCACCATTTTACAATCTCATACGCTTTTTCCAAGTCGACAAATCCTATGAACCTTTCTTGATTTTTCTTTTGCTTCTATTATTAACCAAATCGTCAGAATTGCCTCTTTCGTGTATTTACCTTTCCTAAAGCCAAACTGATCGTCATCTAGCGCATCCTCAATTTTCTTTTCCATCCTTCTATATATTACTCTTGTAAGCAACTTGGACGCATGAGCTGTTAAGCTGATTGTGCGATAATAATCTCGCACTTGTCAGCTCTTGCCATCTTCGTAATTGTGTGGATGATGCTTTTCCGAAAGTCAGATGGTGTGTCGCCAGACTCATACATTCTACACACCAACGTGAATAGTCGTTTTGTTGCCATTTCCCCCGAAGGTTTTAAATATTCTGACGGAATGTTATCTATCCCTTCTGCATTATCTGATCTTAAGTCCTCTAAAGCTCATTTAAATTGTGATTCTAATACTTGATCCCCTATCTCTTCTAAATCGACTCCTGTTTCTTCTTCTATCACATCAGACAAATCCTCCCCCTCAATGAGGCTTTCAATATATTCTTTCCACCTATCCGCTTTCTCTTCCACATTTGACAGAGGAATTCCCGTTACACTCTTAATGTTATCACCCTTGTTTTTAATGTCACTGAAGGTTGTTTTGACTTTCCTGTATGCTGAGTTGTCCTTCCGACAATCATTTCTTTTTCGATGGCTTCACATTTTTCCTGCAGCCATTTCGTCTTAGCTTCCTTGCACTTCCTATTTATTTCATTCCTCAACGACTCGTATTTCTGTCTTCCTGAGTGTCCCAGAACAATTTTGTACTACCTCCTTTCATCGCTCAATTGAAGTATTTTTTCTGCTACCCATGGTTTCTTCACAGTTATCCTGATTGTACCTATCTATTCCTTCCTAACTTCTGTCATGGCCCTTTTTAGATATGTCCCTTCCTCTTGAACTGTACTGCCTACTGAGTTATTCCTTATTGCTGTATCTATAGCCTTAGAGAACTTCAACCATAAGTTGTCATTCCTTAGTACTTCCGTATTCCACTTCTTTGCGCATTGATTCTTCCTGACTAATGTCTTAAACTTCAGCCTACTCTTAATCACTACTATATTGTGATCTGAGTCTATACGAGCTCCTGGGTACACATTAAATCCAGTATCTGATTTCGGAATCTCTATCTGACCATGATGTAATCTAACTGAAATCTTGTGGTATCACCTGCCCCTTTACAAGTTAACCTCCTCCTCTTATGATTCTTGAATTGGGTGTTCGCTATTACTAGCTGAAACTTGTTACAGAACTCAATTAGTCTTTCTCCTCTCTCATTCCTCGTCCCAAGCCCATAATCTCATGTAACCTTTTCTTCTACTTCCCCTGCAACTGAACTCCAGTCCCCCATGACTATTAGATTTTCATCCTCCTTTACATACTGCATTACTCTTTCAATATCCTCGTACACTTTCTCTACCTCTTCATCTTCAACTTGCGATGTTGACTTGTATACCTGAACTACCTGTGTCGGAGTTGATTTGCTGTCGATTCTGATAAGAACAACCCCATCACTGAACTGTTCACAGTAACATACTCTCTACCCTACCTTCCTATTCATAACGAATCCTACTCCCGTTATGCCATTTTCTGGTGCCTATACTCATCTGGCCAGAAGTCCTTGTCTTTTTTCCACTTCACTTCACTGACCCCTACTATATCTAGACTGAGCCTTTGCATTTCCCTTTTCAGATTATCTAGTTTCCCTACCACATTCAAGCTTCTGACATTTCAAGCACCGATTCGTAGAACGTTATCTTTCCGTTGATTATTCAATCTTTTTCTCATGGTAACCTCCCCCTTGGCAGTCCCCCCCCCCCCCCCCCCCAGAGAGCCGAATGGGGGACTATTCCGGAATCTTTCGCCAATGGAGAGATCATCATGACACTTCTTCAATTACAGGCCACATGTCCTTTGCATACACGTTATGTGTCCTTAATGCAGTGGTTTGCATTGCCTTCTGCATCATCGTGCCGTTGATCATTGCTGTTTCTTCCGCCTTTGAGGAGCAGTTTCCCACCTCTAGGACAAGAGAGTGCCCTGAAACTGCGTCCGCTTCTCCGCCCTCTTTGACAAGGCCATTGGCAGAATGAGTGTGTCTTCTTATGCCAGAAGTCTTCGGCCGCCAATGCTGATTATCAATCAAATTTAAAGCAGCAGTGGGATTCGAACCCGGAACCAAAGACGTTTTGGTTATAAACCGAATACGCTACCACTAGACCACGGATGCCTAGTAAGTGGATTAAGGATGGAAATAGGGCCAACATGGTTTAATAATGAAATTCAGAAAATGCTGAGGAAGCAGAAGCTATTCCACTCTCGGTTCAAAAGAAAACACACAAATGACGACAACCAAAGGTTAGTAGAGATTCGTGCACCTGTGAAAAGATCATTGCATGAAGCATACAACAACTGTCATCTTCATACCTTAGCAAAAGATCTGGCAAAGAACCCGAGAAAATTCCTGTCCTATTGATAAGCGGATTTAAGTCTTCCATCCAGTCACTTGTTGACCAGTCTGGTGTGGCAGCAGAAAACAACAAAACAAAGGCTGAAGTGTACAAATATACTGTCAGTTGACCATTGAACAGACTCCCTTGTGGACTGTATAGTGATAGCGTCCCTGGTATAGAGAAACAACTGAAGGAGTTGAAAGGAAATAAGTCGCCAGATCCGAATGGAATCCCTATTCGGTTTTACAAGGAGTACTGTACAGCATCGGCCCCCTTCCTAGCACGCATTTATCGCGAATCACTTGCCCAGTGGAAAGTCCCAAACGACTGGAAAAAAGTGTAGGTGACTTCTGTATATACGAAGGGCAAAAGAATGTACCCACAAAATTACAGACCAAAATCTCTAACTTCGGTTTGCTGCAGAATCCTTGAACTTATTCTCAGATCGAACATACAGTGGGAACTCGATGAACCGTCATCTTCGGGACCATGGTCGTGACGGTTGAGGGAATAGACGGATAACAGAAACACTGTATTCGTCCAAAACATAACCTCAATCAATTATTTTATGTATAGACACATATCACTCACACAGTAATATAATAATATTTCGGAGCGAAAACAAATTAAACACGATTGTAATAGCAAATAAAACTATTTATTACGTGATAAAAACATCCGTACAGTAGCTACAAAAGTTGAAAAATACGTAATGTACAGTACTGTACTGTACTATAAACTTACAGGTGAAATAGTTTATCTAGCTTCGAAATAGTCAGTCAATTTCTTCTGCCTTTTTGATGTTCGAGCTTTCACCACGGCACTATTTCGTATTTTTCGGAGCAGTAGTGCCTGCGTTGCATTAGCCTCTTCTTGACTTTCAAACCATTCTATACACTTGGACAGCATTGTTTCGACCTCTGAATGGCTAATAGTTTGTTTTTCTTTATCAGCCCCTTCTTCTTCTTCTTCTTTAGTGGCACTTACGCTGGCAACAATTTCGTCATCACTCAAAATTTGAAAACCCCCATCCACTTTGTCACACTCTAACCATTCTGATACTTCTTCTGACGTCAAATTTGTGCTGATTTGTAAATTATTGCACAAATTCACCATCTCGTCAACTGTCACACACTCAGGTTCCTCCGATTTTTCACCTCTAGGTTGAGGCCAAAATTTTTTCCAGCCGTTCTTGAGATTTGACACTGACAAATCACTCCATGCACTGGCAACATTGAAAATGGCATCTTTAATACAGTAAGACCTCCAAAACTGTTTTACATATGTTGATTCATCAGATGAGAGCAAACTTTCGATAAATATTTTTCTATAACGACGTTTCATGTTTTCGATGATTCCCTGATCCATGGGCTGTATAAGTGAAGTTGTGTTTGGTGGAAGGAAGAGACATGTTATGTTGCCGTCATCACTTTTCATTTCACAAGTAGGGTGCGTTGGGGCATTGTCTAATAGCAATAGCGCTTTCTGTGGCAACTTTTTTCAGCCAAATGTGCTCTAACTTGAGGTACAAATTGTTTGTGAAACCAGTCAGAAAAAATTGATTGATCCATCCAAGCACTCTTCTGGGCGTAGTATTGTGCAGGGACAGCATTCAAATTCAAATTCTTGAATGCACGAGGATTTCTTGATTTCCTAATCACAAGTAGGGGTAGCCTATGATTGCCGGTCGCATTTGCGCAAACCATAGAAGTGATGCGATCTTTTGGTACTTTGAAACCTGGAGCAGCTTTTTCAGAGAGTGATGCTAATGTCTTTTGTGGTAAAGCCTTCCAATGAAGCCCAGTTTCATCACAATTGTAAACTTGCTCCCTAACAAGATTCAATTCAGCCATTTTTTCTTTAAATTGTTTCCGGAACTCAGCAATTACAGAGCTATCCGCACTGAGTTTTTATCCACTGATATCAAGTTGGCGAATGCCATGACGAAATTTAAACTTGTCGAGCCATCCGATACTTGCTTAAAAGACGAGTCACCATCAAGTTTGTTGTTCATGTCAACAGTCTTGGCCATTATTATAGGCCCTGAAAGTGGAATCCCCTGACTTCTTGCTTGTATAAACCATTGGTACATTGCATTGTCCAATTCATCATATTTTGCAGGTTTCATTGTCTTTCTTGTTCGCATATCTCCATCCATGCTCTGCATTGTTGACACATGTTGTTCTACGTATTTTATCAGCATCACGTTTTATATCGTTAACTGTTGTTCTTCCAATACCACAAATCAGCGCTACACTTGCAGTTTCGCCCTTTCTTAAGCGTTTTATAATTTCAAGTTTTTGTTTAAGTCCTAAAACAACACGTTTACGTTTTACAGATATTTTATCTCAAGTCACTGTATCACACACACCTGCACTAAATACGGTAGTGTAAAATCTTAGTCAATAAAGCTTATTCAAGTGGAAAACACGTAACACGGCACAGCCCGCTAGATACACTGCGACAATTACAGTCTTCTCGCCGCAACTGGAAACCGATCCAGCGGTGATTGTTGACTCACAAATGAGACAAAGACAGGAAAAGTGGGAGATGTGTTAGCACGTCAACTGAAGGTCATCTTTTATGTACCATTCTACGGTGGGCGGGTACATTCACTTCCCACTAAAATAGAGTAAATAAACAAAGCGAACACGTCACTGCACCTTAGAGCATTCTGTTATTACAGTATTATTATGCTGTTACAGCAGTGACGGTTAACAGAAACTGACGGTTTAAAGAGTGACGGTTAATCGAGTTTTTACTGTAATAAATTTTCTTGGGACAAAGAACCTTATATCCACGAACAGCATCGTTTTAGAAAGCATCGCTGGTGTGAAACTCAGCTTGTTCTTCTCCCATATGATAGATTTCGAGCTATGGATGAAGGACAAGAGTCAGATCCCATATTTCTAGATTTCAGAAAAGCATTTGACACGGTGCCCCATTGCAGGCTGTTAACGAAGGTACGAGCATATGGAATAGGTTCACAAGTACATTAGTCGCTCAAAGACTTTTTAAGTTATAGAAACCAGTACGCTGTCCTCGATGCTGAGACTTCATCAGAGACAAAGGTATCGTCAGGAGTGCAACAGGGAAGTGTGACAGGACCTCTATTATTCTCTACATTCGTATATTATTTGGTGGACCAGGTGGGGAGCAACCAGCAGTTGTTTGCTGATGATGCAGTGGTGTAAGGTAAGGTGTCAAAATTGAGTGACTATAGGACAAGTTAACCTAGACAAAACTTCTAGTTGGTGTGTGTTGTGTCCTGCCCGATAGTATAATACAGGGTGTTTAGGAAACCTATTATTTCAGATCGCTAGACGATAATTCAAGCAAATCGTATTAATAGATTTTTATTACAATAAGATAAATGACAATACTTAACTTTGAGAAATGTGCAAGGATATGTTGCAAGCAAAGGGTGACATGAAACATAAGCAATCTCTTCAATATGTACAATTCGTAATACAGGTGAAACAATATAGTTCCTAAGTCACTGCTGTCGATCTCGTAGACTACTTGGACATCAACTGGGGCCACAGCTAGGAGGCGTTGCGCTTATGTTCTCTTCGCCTAGTTGCCGCTTCTGTCTCAGTGTCGTCCTAGAAAGGGGTGAGTCAGCGTACTATTAGCTGACGTCGCCTCACAGCTCTCTCTGCTGTAACGTTCCTGGCCATCGTTTCTGGGCTTAACATTATGCCGGAACAGTGTGATAAATGGCAGCTATTGCTAAATGAAGAAATAAGTAAGTTAATGCGGATGAACAGGAAAAACAGACCCATAATGTTCAGATACAGCTTTAATAGCGTCTTCTTGACGCAGTCAGTTCCTTTAAATATGTTGGCGTAAAGTTGCAAAGTGATATGGAATGGCTCGAGAATGTGAGGACTGTGGTGGGGAAGGCGAATGGTCAACCTCGGTTTATTGGGAGAATTCTAGGAAAGTGTGGTTCATCTGTAGTGGAGACTACATATAGGACGCTGGTGCGAACTATTCTTGAGTACTGCTTGAGTGTTTGGGGTCCGTACCAGGTCGGATTAAATGAAGACACTGAAGCAACTCAGAGGCGAGATGCTTGTTACCAGCAGGTTTAAACAACACATAAGGCTTATAGAGACGCTTCAGGAACTTGAACAGGAATTCCTGGAGGGAAGGCGACGTTCTTTTAGAGAAATGGCATTTGAAGCTGACTACCAAGCAGTTCTACTGCCACCAACATACATTGTGCATAAGAACCAACAAGGTAAGGTACAAGAAATTAGGGCTCATATAGAGGCATACATACTATCTTTTTTCCCTTGGCCTATTCACGAGTAGAGCAGGAAAGGAAATGACTAGTAGTGGTGCAGGGTACCTTCCGCCATGCACCGTACGGTGGCTTGCGAAGTATATGTGTAGATGTAGATGCAGAATTATCACACTGTCTCAGTGTGGGTAAAGCAAGTGGTTGACTGGTAGAACACTAAAGAAGTTAAATCCATATGCAAATGAGAGTACATACATAATTCTTATGCAACCTATCCTAGAATATTACACAAGTATATGGGACCCATACCAAATAGGACTGACAGGGATATTGAACAACCAAGAAGGGAAGTATGAATGATCACAGGTTTGGTCTACTGATGGGAGAGCGTCATGAAGATGCTGAAGAAGTTCAAGATATGCATACTTATGAATTATCAAGAACTGGCCTTAAATGACGACTCTAGAAATATATCACAGCTCCTTAAGTGAGGACAAGATTAGATTAATTGTGGCATCTAAACAATTATTCTTGCTACACTCCACACATGATTGGAAGGGGAAAGCGAGCTAATAGCTAGTATGATGGGACATAGGCCTACTCTAGGCCCTGCATTTCACAGTGGTTTGCAGAGTATACATATAGTTATCGATTAGATTAGATTCCATTTTCGTTCCATAGTCCCAGAAATGAGATGAATGTCATGGATATGGAACGTGCCAGAAAGCATAACATAAAAAACGTAGGGCATCTGAATATAATACTCACTTCCCTGACGTTTGCCAGATAGGTGTAGATGTAGAAATAGATGGTGTAATCGCAGCATAAATACTGGATCTCTATGGCATACATCTGTGGGAACAATGACCTGTTAAGGTCAATGTAGCGACTGAAACTGAGACTAAGGAATATAATGTGTGTGCAATTATGTCTTTATCCTTGTTACTTTTGAGCAGTCCGTTGATGAAAGCTAACTTTAACGTATGTTTATATCAGTCTCTTTCATTTTATGCAAATAAAGTGGATCAATTTCAATATTACAGTACACGAATGATATAGTGTCTACCACCTGCACAGAATTTCCAACACTGGTGACCTGTGGCAAGCATACCATTTCATTAAAGCTACGGAAATGTGCAACACTGAGTTCTCGTCAAACAATGAACAGTGGTTGTTGACAGAGGTCTGTGCCTGGTGGATTACAACTCCAACAAACGATTTGGAGCATTTTATTTATGACATGAAGAGTGAGAGAAATTATATTTGAGTGAAACACCATGTGGAACACGTACAACAAAGTAACGTGACCCATCCCTCAGACCTTATGGACTTTATTACAAATGGGGATCAAAATACCTAGCTACAAATATATGTTTCTAAAACTGAATCAGATTTTAGGGTGAAAGTGTAGCATCATGACGGCAATCCATATGCTTACCATTCTACGTCAATGCTAGAAATTGAGCAGACGAACTCGTTTCCTCCCCATTGTGTTTCCCTGGGTGGCCAGATCACACATGAAGAGTTACAGGTTTCTCATGTGCCGCACATGATCAATGGGATTCCATACAGTAACACCTTTAGGTCATGTTACTTGGTGTGATACAGACACAATTTCAATTATGTTGATTCACCACCGTATGCATTACCTAGACTGCCGTTATTTCACCTTACACTCACACACTTGGTTTACCATGACAGAAACTGTTGTGTCTACCACAAGAATGTCAACGATGTGGTGAAATATTCCATTTTGTTGTGAAATACTGGGGATACTGGGGATTACGCATCTATCATCAGTGACACCATTCTGCTATCCCTGATCAAATGTAAATTTCAAACAGCAAAGGTGGCTTCCCTGCAGTTGTTGTGCAAATTACCAACGCAACAAGTTTGTCGGCTGACTTATACTGAAAAGTTAAGTGGCAAGACACCTTCCCACTTCTAGCAAAATCTAAGGGATTAGTGGACACTGATCTTATGCCTGATGATGCATTGTGGACGAAATGGCTAAGCAAGTTACCTTCTCAGATCCAAGTTTCTTTGATTACTAACCAAGGCAAAGTGCAGAATAACAAATTGCAGATTGCCGATCGGATTTTTCCACTGCAACATCAACACCATTACTATCCAGGAGACATCAGCATCTACGACAGCGGTAGCCAGATTGCACCTTGACACAGCCACTGATACAAAGAGTTCTTCTAATAGGGCAGCTGCAACTGTACAAGTCCATTCTGTAAAATGAAGAAACCACACAATACTTGCTTAACCCACAATCTTTTATTGTGTACATTACCATTTTCAGAACATTTCAACTTTCCTCATCTGAGGTAAAACATAAAATTAGTTAACCATCTGGGATAATCCTCACCCCGTTGATGTTGTGGAACCAATGGTTCCATGTCAAAACGATGAAAGGGACAGAAATTCCATGAAAACCATTTCACCTGTGCTGTGTGACCGGAAACACAAACAGGAAAATTATGTCAAGACCAGGAGCATGTCATAGTTGACATGCACTACTGGCCATTAAAATTGCTACACCACGAAGATGACGTGCTACAGACGCGAAATTTAACTGACAGGAAGAAGATGTTGTGACATGCAAATGATTAGCTTTTCAGAGCATTCACACAAGGCTGGCGCCGGTGGCGACACCTACAACGTGCTGACATGAGGAAAGATTCCAACCGATTTCTCATACACAAACAGCAGTTGACCGGCGTTGCCTGGTGAAACATCGTTGTGATGCCTCGTGTAAGGAGGAAAAATGCGTACCATCACGTTTCCAACTTTGATAAAGGTCGAATTGTAGCCTATCACGATTGCAGTTTATCGTACCGCGACATTGCTGCTCGCGTTGGTCGAGATCCAATGACAGTTAGATAATACGGAACGCTGTGCTGGATCCCAACGGCCTCGTATCACTAGCAGTCGAGATGACAGGCATCTGATCCACATGGCTGTAACGGATCGTGCAGCCACGTCTCGATCCCTAAGTCAACAGATGGGGACGTTTGCAAGACAACAACCATCTGCACGAGCAGTTCGACGACGTTTGCAGCAGTGTGGACTATCAGCTCGGAGACCATGGCTGCAGTTACTCTTGACGCTGCATCACAGACAGGAGCGCCTGCGATGGTATACTTAACGACGAACCTGGGTGCACGAATGGCAAAACGTCATTTTCTCGAATGAATCCAGGTTCTGTGTACAGCATCATGATGGTCGCATCGCCGGCCGGTGTGGCCGATCGGTTCTACGCGCTTCAGTCTGGAACCGCGCGACCGCTACGGTCGCAGGTTCGAATCCTGCATTGAGCATGGATGTGTGTGATGTCCTTAGGTTAGTTAGGTTTCAGTAGTTCTAAGTTCTAGGGGACTGATGACCTCAGATGGTAAGTCCTTTAGTGCTCAGAGTCATTTGAACAATTTTTAATGGTCGCATCCGTGTTTGGCGACATCGCGGTGAACGCACATTGGAAGCGTGTATTCATCATCGCCATACTGGCGTATCACCCAGCGTGATGGTATGTGGTGCCGTTGGTTACACGTCTCGGTTACCTCTTGTTCGTATTGACGGCACTTTGAACAGGGGACGTTACATTTCAAATGTGTTACGACCCGTGGCTCTAGCCTTCATTCGATCCTTGTGAAACCCTACACTTCAGCAGGATAATGCACGACCGCATGTTGCAAGTCCTGTACAGGCCTTTCTGGGTACAGAAAATGTTCGACTGCTGTCCTGGCCAGCACATTCTCCAGATCTCTCACCAATTGAAAAGTCCGGTCAATGGTGGCCGAGCAACTGGCTCGTCACAATACGCCAGTCACTACTCTTGATGAACTGTGGTATAGTGTTGAAGCTGCATGGGCAGCTGTACCTATACACACCATCAAGCTCTGTTTGACTCAATGCCCATGCGTATCAAGGCCATTATTACAGCCAGAGGTGGTTGTTCTGGGTATTGATTTGTCAGGATCTATACACCCAAATTGCATGAAAATGTAATCACATGTCAGTTCTAGTATAATATATTTGTTCGATGAACACCCATTTATTATCTGCATTTCTTCTTGGTGTAGCAATTCAATGGCCAGTAGTGTTGTTTTACTATTTGTGTTCCTGGTTGCACAGCATGGGGGGATGGTTTTTATGGAATTTATGTTCTTTTTATTCTTTTGACATGGAACCTTTGGTTGCATGACAATGCTGGCGTGAGGATGGCCTCAGATGATTAAGTGATTTTATTTTTTGCACCAGGCGATGGAACTTTAACTGTTCTAAAATCGGTCATGTACACAATAAAAGACTGCGGATTAAGCAGCTGTTTCATGTTTTTTATTTTTTTATTTTACGAAACAGCGATTGGTAGCTCAAATAAGTGTAACACATCCAGTGAAACACAGTGTATTCACTGGATGTCAACACAATTCAGCTCACAGGATCTGTAGCAATTCGCTACATGCAGCAGTCCAGCCCCCAGTGATGTCATTCAAAGTTCTAGAAATAGCTGGCAGAGAGCATGTTAGTGTTGGTTTCATCCACATTTTGGAACAGTTGTTTGCAAGTGCACCACACTGTTCTCGTACCCAAATCCCAACATAACCTCCAGTAGGTGTCACAGGTTACATGAGTAAAAACGTACACCTAAACCTTACGTGTATAGCCCAGACCAATTTTCCTCACAGTTCCAAGCATAGTGACCATTTATTTATTCTTGACAGAAGTACAGACCACTATATTTTAGTTGATCCGAGCTCTGAAATACTCACAATCCAAGAGACAGTTACCATTTCTCTCACTCTAGAATCGCTTCTACAGTTCTGGCGAATGATATATCTATTAATTTGTACGACACTACCACATGCACTGTCAGCTTGGGTCTGGGCCCAACATTTAGATGGACATTCTTGGTGGCAGGTGTGTGCCCCAGTTTTACGGAGGAAATACTTAACAAAAGCGATTCTATTGATTCCATTCACAGTGTTTTTGGCAAACCACCGGCTCTTACCCTTTAGATGTCAACAAATACCTCCATATCATCGACAGAAGAGCTTCAAGACTCCTACTACTTCCTAATTAAACAACTGGTTCTGGCGCAGCAGAGGTATATAGACTTGAAAATGGGATGTTCAAAATTAGAGGACAAAATTGTGGTGTTGCACAAAATTTTGTATGGAAAATGCAGCCAAATAACTGAAGTCAAGCATCATCTATCACTGTTAAGAATTAACGCAATTTCCAACGCCAACTCCACTCCATCTCAAAAAAAGGTAAAGAGTTTAAATATCTGAATTAGAAATTACCTCAGACCTTGTTGAAGTTGGATGCTGTGAGCACTGAAGATAATGTGGATGAGAAACAGTTATGTAAGGAGGTGGTACATAACATTCATAAATATATAGCCCATTGGAGTCTTTGCTGTTTACATCTACTCTACCAAACCATGGACTTCAAGCAGTAACCACGGAGCAATTACAGGTCAATGACTGCCACATCAGTGAATCACATTGTCTTCCCAGGGTTACTAGTGTTGTGTTTAGTGTTTTTCCCAAATGGTACCAGGCAGGTATCCAATCCCCAATATCCAGTATTTAGCTCAATTGTTGGTGATGCTTCTATATTTTGTGGTTTTGATTGGTATAGATATACCTACAGATACCAGTGGCAATGGAAGACTTTTATAAGGCTGACATCATCATTCCTTATTGATTACATGAACTTGCACATACCATCTGGGTTAAAAAGAAACGCTGCCAAAACTTGGCAGCATTTTATCTATAGAGTTCTCCCACACTTAGATGATATACTGAATTTTTTCTATTCCCCTGAACAACACACAGAACACCTTCACCTGATCTGCAAGCAGGAAAAATTTGGAAGAGTAGTAAACAAGGACATGTGCTATTTACACAACAGGAGGTTACATTCTTGTGACATTTGGTGACATAACACTGAATCAGACAACTATGAGAACGTACGAACTCATCTGATAAGTACCATACCTTATTACATTATATGAGCTTCGAAGACTTCTGCGAATAGTTAACTTTTATATGTGTCATACCCCTCATGCTACAATGATTCAGGCCCCCCTAACTAATGCCTTGCCAGATAAAATGTTCTCAGTAAACCCTCAGTGAATGGACCTCAGATATCAACATATATCTGATATTATCAAAAGGTGCCTTCACAGTGCCATCATCTGACACACCCTTGACCTTCAGCACAACTATCCACAACTACAGGCTCCAGCAAAACAGTAGCTGGGTCAGTTTTGCAACAAACTGTAGAAAGCCAAAAACGACCACTAAAGTTCTTTTCGTGACAGCTGTGGTCGGCTTATGATCAGGAACTATTGACCCCCTATAAAGCCATTAAGTATTTCTAGGAGGATACTGAAGGACACCTGTTTATCATATTCACTTACCAACACCTCTCATACATACGATTCACACACAAAGTAAAACTACACTCCCCACTGCTTCTGTTATCTGGATTACATTGACCAATTCACTACTGACATTTGCCACATCAATGGAGTGGACAGTGAGTTTGCCAACTATCTGTCGTGCATTGGTTCACTGACAGATGTTGGTGAAATGGTGAAGGAACAAAGGAAGAATCAACAGATAAAACTGCTCTTGACAGACAGCACCACTGGCTTAATGGTGGAAAAAGTACTGATCTTTGATATAGCCTTGCAAATTATGACCACTGATCCCAATTAAATTCCGCAAACCTATTGACATCAATACATAACTTTTCATTCCCTGCCACCTGCCGTAACACAGAGTTAGTGATGGAACGTTTCGTGTGGCCCAGTGTTAAGGCCAACTGCAGGAACTGAACTTGTGCTTTCCTCAACTGCCAGCACAGCAAGATTTGGCCTTCCAAAAAGGAGACTACAACACTCCCACTTGAATCTACTGAGAGCATTGCATGTTTAGCACTGTATATTTTTAGCCATTGATAGGTAGCCACACTGGTTGGAAGCAGATCCATTTATGGACATGACTGTCAGATAGACTGCTCTTACCTTCATACACTTGTGGACTGCATGTTTCGGCTGCACATCTTTGATAATTATGGTCCAGGGCCGATATTTCGAATCCCATCTACTCAAGAAGTTGTGCAGACTATGTGGCATCCAACGGTTTTGAACTACAGCCAATCACCTGCAAAGTAATCGACTAGAGAGATGTTGTTATACCGTGCTTAAGGCTCCTCTGATATGCAATTCCTGGCAGTGAAGTGAAGCCCTACTATGGGTATGGTTGGGTGTACACACTGCCTACAAAGACTATTTGCAGTCGCCTTTGGCGAAAATATTCTATGGCGAATGCATGGCTCTTCCCACTGACTTTCTGCTTCCCTCTCAATGTTCCGTGGGCTGAAAATTACTAGATTTAGTAGCTAGGGTGAAATAACATATTGCTCAAGCTCGTACATCTCCCCTCAGGCACACAGCGTGCAGCAGGTATTTATCCACATGGTATAGAAAATCTGTAGGCACGTAGTCTTGTGTGACGATATATCTGGCCAGCCCTACAACAATCATATTCTAAAACTCATAAAGTGCTGTAGTGTGGTCATGAAACATCCATTATTTTGCTGAACAGCAAGCCCTTGTCTATCTCCGTTCAGTGGCTTAAGTTGGTATGAATACTACTGCACCACAGAAGTGATGAAGGACTAGAGAATATTGTATATCTACCTCTATTACATGCCACAAGCGTCTTCAGCTATGTCCCCCCCCCCTCCAGATGGTGGAGAGAATGATACAGCGATGTCAACATTTCTAGATGACGTCGCCGCCCCATTCCGGGAATGACATGACACGCTGATGTCGAAACGATGCGGACACCCCTCCTCGCTATGGCGGGTTCTTGGCGATCCCACCCTATATGTACGAGTACTTTCGAGAATAATCGTGTTTCCACAGTTCAATTCAAATGCCACTATTCACACAGCCCAACTTCACATCAAGGTTTCTCGGTGGCGATGTTGGTGGGGGTAACTATGTTGTCGTCTGCTAACAAAGGTAGTTACCTTCAGTATTTCCCCCTCGCGCTGTCCTTTAACAGTAGTGTGGTTTGTGTCTTTGCGTCTGTATTATATTGTTTTGATTTATTTTCGTGAAAACTTGCAAATGTTCCACGACGATTTGGATATTTTTATTTTCAGTATCCTTCCGTAAGAGAAACCAGATATCTGAAAAAGGCAAAAAATTATTTAGGTTTTAGAATAACAGAACGGAGCTGATGCCCACGCTGAGTATAAATAACAACATAAATTGATGGGGCAATGCTAATTAAATATAATTTTATTAATTGAAATTGCTGCACAGGAGAAAAAAATCTAATGAATTGGACAAACAGCCTGTATCTATTCCCCTATAACTATTATTTGATACGTTTCTATGTATATATTTTCGCTAGCAAGTAACTGTCCATGTTTTAAAATATTTCACTTCTCAGTGATTTTCCATACAAAATTAATCGAGAATATTCGTTACGAAGTTTGTCTTTGCCTTTAATAAACTTTATCATTGTTAGTTCCTCAATGTCGATATTATATTCCAACTTTATGTATCACATATGTGAATACATCCGAAAGTGACGTGACGTGGCAATCTAGCGTGAAACGGCCTTATGCAGGTGTCCTGCATTTAAGTGGGCCAGTTTCTTTAAAATAGGGCGAGAATCATTGCGCCTACTCATCTGCACGGAGTTTCCCCTCACATTGTTTTAACTGCATACAGCAGAGCAAGTACGCGAGTGAATTGCTATACTTGACGAAGTTCTCGGACTTGTACTCAATTCCCAGAAGTTTTAATTTCTGCCTATCTCTAGTCCAATGTTCCGTTCATAGTCGAATTTCACAGATTATTTAGTGCGGAATGTTTTCATTGGCTGATTGTAGTTTCCATTCTTATTGGCTGACTACACGATGCCGCTTATCTTTGGAACGGAGTGTTCCGCAGCAAAATAAACATTCGTGGGTTTATTGTTGATTGCTTCGCGAAATGTTATTTCTTAACAGGTGATGGCTCGATATGATTTGAAACTTGGGTTATGCGTTATGCCGAGGATTCTCTTTCCGTAAAAAATGAGTATTAGTGAAAATAGTGTAAATGATATATAACAATAAATATAGGGAATTATAAGCAATGTTCTGTTTCAGCTCGAGTGCATTAGGCAGACTATGCAGCACCATGGTGCCATCAGGTTCCCACTTAGTAGGAGCCTCTGCAAAAAGAACGTTTTACCACTGGTTAAATAAAATTTGGAATAATGTCGATACGGAACGAATAAAAGCCGTTGGGCCGGACAGGGCGTGTGCCGAATGGTTGATGAAAAATGGGGCTTCCATCAAATGGGCCTCAGAAAAGGACTATGTAACAGATTATAACAAATTAGCAGCAGCAGGGGAAAAACAATATATTGAAGAAATCGATGCATCACATTCTAGCATTATGGGTTATGGATTTCCCTATTTTGAAGGATGCAACCACATTAAATTTATAAGACTACACAAATGTCACAACATAGATGACGACGCCTTAGCATCATTAGCGATTTTAAAGCGTTCATTAAAACATTTGCAAGTTAGCTCTTGCGGGAACGTTACGGATAAAGGTATTACTTCACTTGTGGCTTTGGAAAATTTGAATACATTGATACTTTTTAATTTGCCTGGTGTAAAAGATAAAGAAAAAACTGTTAATTTTTTGAAGGCTGGACTGAAATCCTGTATGATTGATTACAAGTAATACTGAGTAAGACCTGAATATGATAATATTGTTATTGTACCTGCTTTCAGTACTACGGTGATGTGAACTGGACAGAACTATGTTACTGAAATAGATCATATTGTTGGCGGCCAGAAACGAAGTAATATATGTTCACGGTGGTTTTCTTGCAAAACGATCAGTGTAGGTCTGATCGCAGCTTAGAATGAAGGATCAAAATTTGTGATCATTCTCCACCTCTGTTGTTCATGAAGTGTAAAATATTCATTTATAATATCTGTAACAGTTACTTACGTTAGTCAAGAGTCATAGCTACATTTCCTAGCCGTAATCTGTTTATGGGGAAATAAAGGACATTGTATAACACACCAGATTTACGTAAATTATAATGGCATTGTTTTGATATTGAGTTGTAGTTGTTATTTAAAAGTCTTTATAGTACTATGTGTGTCATATCCCATGTTAACATCTGTGTTTACAACTTACAGTCAGGTCACTGTCTGAAGGAGGATGCAGTATAGATATCTCTCAGAAATCCGTCCGCAGCTTGTGGTCTGGCGGCTAGCTTTGCTGCCTCTGGATCACGGGGTTCTGGGTGCGATTCCTGGCTGGGTTGAAGATTTTCTCTGTCCGGGGACTGGGTGTTTGTGTTGGCCTCATCACTTCACCATCATCATTCATGGCAGTGGGTAGAGTGGGATGTGAATAAAATTGGGCTGTGTAAAAGTTGGGACTTTGTATGAGTACTGATGACTGCGCAGTTGAGAGCCCCACAAACCAATCATCCTCATCCCACACAAATCCATCCAGGTGCATTTCGATTGTTTGCTGGATAACCAATTGCGTTGAAACAACCAAAGCACTGAAGCAGCAACAGAAATCTGTACTGCTATATAAAGACAAGTTGTTACCAAAAATTTTGGAGGTACTTGACCAACAAACTTCAATTTTTTGCATTAATGGAGAAACATTGTTACCAAAGATCAAGAAAAGTTCTTAATAGATTAGCTTCAAATTTTTGTAATAAACATAGAAGTGGATATAACCTATGCATTGTCGTTTAAAAAATATACAGCCTGTTGAAACTGACTGCGAGCAAGAAAAGATGTGCTGTGCCGTGCGTGAAAATTTGTATGGTTTAGATTTCTTTCTAAACAACAAGTTTCAACTGCAATCAGAGGGTATGTAAAACATTAGACAGTTTGTTTCTCCCAAATAAATTCTTTTATTTAATATTGTATACATTAATATTTGTACATAAATTATGTAAGGTTATCATAAGGTATTGGCATTGCACATAGGTCATAATGAAAATGTAGAATTAATTTTTATAATGTCACTTTTAATAAAACCTGCCAAGTAATATTATTCCACTCAGTCAACAGTGAGGAAGTGCATCAATGGAGGATCTTCTCTCTGGTCCACAAAATGATCTGAGGACTTGCAGATCAATAAATTTTGCTTCAGAGATTGGATGTAAACCAGAAATAGATATTACAAATTTAAAACCTCAGTATTCCCAGCTTGTTTGTGAATGGAGAGCAAAACCTGCGCACTTACATTTATAAGGTGTCTCTGGAAGAACACTCTCACTAACCGGTGTTTCTGGAAAGTAGAGAGTTGATCTTGGGTGCATTTACAACAGGTCCTTCCCAATCGGTGTTGTAACTATCTCTGTGTGCCATGAATTGTGGATGCTGGATGGAGATAAGTTCCCTTATAGGTCTTGTTTTAAAACGGCAAACGTTTCTGTATAAGAGTGTCGAAAACTTGGTCCATTGACAAATCGTTAGTTGATCAACTTCAGTTTCACGAAAAAAAAAGGGCTTGTTTCTGGCACGCCTTTAAATGATCCACCCAGTCTTCGGACATTTCAGCTTCGGTTAATTATTACTGTTTCTGTTGCACTCTTAAGGGTGAGTACGCAAATTGCAAATACTATTTTCATAGAATCTAGGCATTTCACAAGGTGTACTGCAAAGTGAAGAAACCTGGAAACAGTTCCGTTCTTGTTCTGTCCACATGCAGAATTACTGAAGATTATGAAGTGTTTAACCTCTTCACCACGTTCACAAAATACAAAGTGATGTAACATAGAACACACTTCATCTACGGTCACTTTTATGTGCAACTGTCTGGGTATGTATAGACTGCCAAGTGCCCACTAGACAAAACAAGTATCTTAAAGTAAAACGGCGAAAGCTATCTGCAGTAATATCTTGTTAGTGGATGAATTAGGTATGGCTAAATTATTTTGGAAATCTACAATGTAGGAAAAGATAAATTGCTACTTTCCATAAAGAACACACGTCAAGATGCAGACAGGCACAATTAAGACACTTTTTTGGCCACAACCTTCCATCTGCAAAAGAGAAACACATACCATTCACACACACAAGCAAGCACACCTAACACACGCGACTGCTAAAGCTGTTGAGAAGATTAACAAAAGAAAATATCAGAGGCTGTGTGCATGAGGTGTGTTTTCTTTTTGTGTATGAATGATATGTGTTTCTCATTTGCTGATGAAGGTTGTGGTCAAAAGCTTAGTGTAGGAGAGTTCTAATTGTGACTATCTGCAACATAATGTGCCTTCTTTGTGATAAGTAGCAATCTATCTTTTCCTACAGTGTTGTTATTCCCATGTGGACTTTCCATTGTTTCCTTTGAAAAATTCATTGCAATTGCATTTGTATCAAAATCTTTCTTGGTAGTGATCCTCTCAAATCATTTACATGTATAAAACTGTTCAACTTTTTTAAGATGCAATTTGTTTTGCATGCCTAAGTGATATATTTGAGCTTCAATTTCCTTATCCTCTGCACACTCTTTAAGTTGTTTTGTTGTGGGATTCTAATTTTAAACTCAGCTGCATAAGTGTCACATGTACTGCACCTATCCTAAACTGATGTTAAATTTGTTACAGAATATTTTTCTGTAGATATATATGACTTGGACTATTGGGATTCTTATCCATAAACATAGAATGCATTTTCTAACTGATAAGCTGTCTGGCAAGTACACTTTTCTTGAGTCATGGAGACTATAATGGCTTTGTCTTCATTTAAAGTACTTTATGCGATCCTCAATATAATGAAGTATTAATTCTGAGTGTTTTTTTGATTGGTTTGTGTTTTCCATGTCTGTCAACCTGAGTTGCTCCAGGCCTTTGATTTTTTGTAAGGTCACTAGCGGTTATGACCTAGAAATACCAAAGATGGACAGGAATGCTTAGTAATGTACATTTATTTTAACCATATGCTGATCTACTGGAATTCTAACCATATACCTGTAACTTTAATCATGAAACTGTGCTTCAAATTTGGTTTCCCTAGACCTCCTTTGAGCGATTGGCATAATGTCTGTTAGACCACATAAGTATGTACTCTGTTCGTTTCTAGTAGCGAGCAGATTAGAGTCATGACAAAACCTATTTTCTGTCGTCCTCAGACTTGTTTGTAAAACATGGCAATTCACTGCAATGACCGTCTTTCCCTTCTTCATGAAATTGTGCCTAAAGTTTCTTACCTCAGTCATTTGACCCAAATTAGGTCTCTTCTTGGTTGATGCCAGACTTGTATTACCATTATATTCTTTAGACATGGTAATTACATGCAAAATAAGTAATAAACTACAATTGTCATTTTCCTTTCTTTTCTTGTTCTGTTGTTTCGCTCCCCTGTCATCAATTGTATGTGGATTGTGCAATTTGTTGTATTTCACTGACATTTCTCCTGATCATGAGGTATAGATTGTAAGTGTTACTTCATTTTTCATGTCGCATTGACATTCCTCCTCCTTTCCGTGTACGCTTCATTATTTTTCAAACAGAGATTGTATACACAACGGTGTATCATTTTGTTTTCTTTCTTGCCATCGGTTTTACAGACACCAGGAAAGTTCTATTTGTGGGTTATCAACTTATGATTAAAGTACTCCTACACAGTCTGAATTGTGCGAAATTTTGTAACCTTGCCCATTCATTTTAAGCAACTTCAGCTTCCACTCAGGATTTCATTCCCAATAACAAACAAGGCTCAAGGTCAGACAGATATGTAAGAGGACAGAGAGGATGGTGGGAGGAAACACGAGAGAGGGAGGGAATTTGGAGGAGATGGGCAAAGAGAGAAGGGAGGATAAGTAGTTAAGATGTATACCGATGTTCCATGTATATACTTTTGTTGACTGTGTCTTTTTTCTGCAGCTTATAAGATGTGTTGCACACATGAATTTCACTAGAAGAGTGCACCATACCATAAAGGGTTATAAACATTTGCATTGTACACACCAAGTATTGTTTAAATATTTGGTTTAAATGGTCTTTGAGTGCTATAACATATACCCACCATTTTGTTCAGTAGTTCAACAAGCTTTTCCCACCTTTAGCGGCTTGTATCTAACACATTATTATTTCTGGCTCTTGGTCTCTCTAAAGTTGGTCCACACTGTGTTATTCTGTCTCACAGTGAGTTTTCTAACCCATCTAATTTATGCTGTCCTCATGACCATTTTATCATCACCTTAAATAAGACTTGCACCCTGTGCCCGAACTTCCCCGGATGGGGCCTCCCAGCCATCAATGCCACATGATCATTTCATTTTATTTTTCTGATTCCTCTGCTGTCATAGAGACATTTTGGTGTTGATCACCTTTGCTGTATCCTGTAATAAAGAGACTAATGTCATCTGTGAACACACTGGTCCTCTTACTGACTCCTGTTATGTTAAGTAATTTATAAAAACCAGAGGACCTATCACAGAGCTTAAGGTACTCCACTAAATGCCCTGAAAAAGAATTTATACATTCATGAAACATTTCTGTCAGAGAGACATATGTAAAACAAGTTGTAAGGAGCTCCTGGAATCCATATCTTTAAATTTTTACCGTAGATTTTGCTCAATCAGATTAGTGGCTTTAGATGAGGCTAGAAGCAGCCCCGAGTATAATTCGTAATGTGCATTTGTACTGAGATGTAGTAGATAATAAAAAAGACTGATTAGACCAGTTACAGCGCTCACACGGGCAAATGGTTTGTGGAGTGTATATGATGTAACTCCTTACATATTATTCATAACTGCATTTTGTTTGCTGTTGCATTAAGTTCTTAAGACTTTCTTATGATTTCCTTATGCCTTGTATTACCCATGTATCTGACTTTACTTTAGCGTGTCAATCCTCAATGACATAATAGCAGAATTTAGAGTTACAGAAAGATGAGTGTGGTGGTTTTCCACATTATCTTGGTACTCCTTTCCTTAAATAACGTTTTTAGCATGCAGTGGAAATCCCAATGACTTCATTACATAGCAGTTGTTGGTCCCACAATTATTATTAACAGTAGGACACCCAGCCTTTCCTTGCCCCCTCTAATGCACAGAGAGGTCAATTTGACCCCTGCTACATAAGAATAATGTTCTGGATGACTATTTCATAATTATATGCAATTATTATATTATAATGTTTTTATGTTATTTGTGAGGTGTGTGAGAAAAGTAATGAGACTGATTTTTTAATCTGTCAAAGTTTTTATTTTTCTCAAACAGCAATATTGTCCCTTTCAAAGTAATTCCCTTTGACAGCTCTACACTGGTGGAGTTGTTACTATTCTTGGTGGCAGTGCTGAAAGGGTTCAACTGGTAGGGCCTTTAACATGTTGGTCACATGCTTTGGAATGTTCCCAGAGTCCCAAAATGACGTCCTTTTAAGACATCTTTAAGTTTCAGGAAAAGAAAAAGCTCACAAGGACTGAGATCAGGTGAATAGGAGGGCTGGAAAACAACACATCAAAAATTTTGTGATGGAAGTGGCCGTGTGACATTGAGTGTTGTCATGATGCGGCATCCACATGTCTGCCTTCAATCAGAATTTCATGTACAGTGAAAGTCTTAAGTTTAACAGTCGCCCATCATCCATATTATGAAACGGCGGTCTGATCTCACAAGAGCACACATTCGACATTTTGGTCATTTTTTGGAGTTGAAGGTCTCCCTGAGTGAGGTCCATCTACAACATGTTCTAAGCCTTCCAAAAATGATTTGTACCAGCAAAAACTTGTGTTCGTGGTAAGGAATGTTCCCCTTAACACAAATCATGGATGTTGTTGTCGTTGTGGTCTTCAGTCCTGAGACTGGTTTGATGCAGCTCTCCATGCTACTCTATCCTGTGCAAGCTTCTTCATCTCCCAGTACCTACTGCAACCTACATCCTTCTGAATCTGCTTAGTGTATTCATCTCTTGGTCTCCCCCTACGATTTTTACCCTCCACGCTGCCCTCCAATGCTAAATTTGTGAGCCCTTGATGCCTCAAAACATGTCCTACCAACCGATCCCTTCTTCTAGTCAAGTTGTGCCACAAACTTCTCTTCTCCCCAATCCTATTCAATACCTCCTCATTAGTTACGTGATCTACCCACCTTATCTTCAGCATTCTTCTGTAGCACCACATTTCGAAAGCTTCTATTCTCTTCTTGTCCAAACTGGTTATCGTCCATGTTTCACTTCCATACATGGCTACACTCCATACAAATACTTTCAGAAATGACTTCCTGACACTTAAATCTATACTCGATGTTAACAAATTTCTCTTCTTCAGAAACGATTTCCTTGCCATTGCCAGTCTACATTTTATATCCTCTCTACTTCGACCATCATCAGTTATTTTACTCCCTAAATAGCAAAACTCCTTTACTACTTTAAGTGTCTCATTTTCTAATCTAATCCCCTCAGCATCATCCGATTTAATTTGACTACAATCCATTATCCTCGTTTTGCTTTTGTTGATGTTCATCTTATATCCTCCTTTCAAGACACTGTCCATTCCGTTCAACTGCTCTTCCAAGTCCTTTGCTGTCTCTGACAGAATTACAATGTCATCGGTGAACCTCAAAGTTTTTACTTCTTCTCCATGAATTTTAATACCTACTCCGAATTTTTCTTTTGTTTCCTTTACTGCTTGCTCAATATACAGATTGAATAACATTGGGGAGAGGCTACAACCCTGTCTTACTCCTTTCCCAACCACTGCTTCCCTTTCATGCCCCTCGACTCTTATAACTGCCATCTGGTTTCTGTACAAATTGTAAATAGCCTTTCGCTCCCTGTATTTTACCCCTGCCACCTTCAGAATTTGAAAGAGAGTATTCCAGTTAACGTTGTCAAAAGCTTTCTCTAAGTCTACAAATGCTAGAAACGTAGGTTTGCCTTTTCTTAATCTTTCTTCTAAGATAAGTCGTAAGGTTAGTATTGCCTCACGTGTTCCAACATTTCTACGGAATCCAAACTGATGTTCCCCGAGGTCCGCTTCTACCAGTTTTTCCATTCGTCTGTAAAGAATTCGCGTTAGTATTTTGCAGCTGTGACTTATTAAACTGATAGTTCGGTAATTTTCACATCTGTCAACACCTGCTTTCTTTGGGATTGGAATTATTATATTCTTCTTGAAGTCTGAGGGTATTTCGCCTGTCTCATACATCTTGCTCACCAGTTGGTAGAGTTTTGTCATGACTGGCTCTCCCAAGGCCATCAGTAGTTCTAATGGAATGTTGTCTACTCCCGGGGCCTTGTTTCGACTCAGGTCTTTCAGTGCTCTGTCAAACTCTTCACGCAGTATCTTATCTCCCATTTCATCTTCATCTACATCCTCTTCCATATCCATAATATTGTCCTCAAGTACATCGCCCTTGTATAAACCCTCTATATACTCCTTCCACCTTTCTGCCTTCCCTTCTTTGCTTAGAACTGGGATGCCATCTGAGCTCTTGATATTCATACAAGTGGTTCTCTTCTCTCCAAAGGTCTCTTTAATTTTCCTGTAGGCAGTATCTATCTTACCCCTAGTGAGACAAGCCTCTACATCCTTACATTTGTCGTCTAGCCATCCCTGCTTAGCCATTTTGCACTTTCTGTCGATCTCATTTTTTAGACGTTTGTATTCCCTTTTGCCTGCTTCATTTACTGCATTTTTATATTTTCTCCTTTCATCAATTAAATTCAATATTTCTTCTGTTACCCAAGGATTTCTATTAGCCCTCGTCTTTTTACCTACTTGATCCTCTGCTGCCTTCACTACTTCATCCCTCAGAGCTACCCATTCTTCTTCTACTGTATTTCTTTCCCCCATTCCTGTCAATTGTTCTCTTATGCTCTCCCTGAAACTCTCTACAACCTCTGGTTCTTTCAGTTTATCCAGGTCCCATCTCCTTAAATTCCCACCTTTTTGCAATTTCTTCAGTTTCAATCTGCAGTTCATAACCAATAGATTGTGGTCAGGATCCACATCTGCCCCTGGAAATGTCTTACAATTTAAAACCTGGTTCTTAAATCTCTGTCTTACCATTATATAATCTATCTGATACCTATTAGTATCTCCAGGATACATGGATGGGCGCACTAAAAATCATGGGTGGGCACACATCATGTGGTGGGTGTACAGAGGTGAAATCTGGACTTGGCATCTTTAAGGGATGAACACATTACACAAGTAGAGCAACACAGCACTGCCACTTCAATCGCAATATCGTCAGTATCATTACTTTTCTAACACACCTCGTATATGCCTATTAAGATACAGAATTGTGAATAAAATGCAACAGAATGCAAATAATGCCAGTTATTAAAAATGAACAAATTACGGTGAAGATGACGTAAAAGTTTTCTGGGTATTGTGTGCGTCCTAATGTAAGAAAGCTGTACTGGCAAAACTGAGTCTGGCTGTGGGAGACTACACAGTAACAACTACAATGAAACCTGTAAAAACCTAATAAGAGTAAAAAGGTGGGAATTTAAGATGGGATGTGGATAAACTGAAAGAACCAGAGGTTGTAGAGAGTTTCAGGGAGAGCATAAGGGAGCAATTGACAGATTGGGGGAAAGAAATACAGTAGAAGAATGGGTAGCTCTGAGGGATGAAGTAGTGAAGGCAGCAGAGGATCAAGTAGGTAAAAAGACAAGGGCTAGTAGAAATCCTTGGGTAACAGAAGAAATATTGAATTTAATTGATGAAAGGAGAGAGTATAAAAATGCAGTAAATAAAACAGGCAAAAAAGAATACAAACGTCTCAAAAATGAGATCAACAGGAAGTGCAAAATGGCTAAGCAGGGATGGCTAGAGGACAAATGTAAGGATGTAGAGGCTTATCTAACTAGGGGCAAAATAGATACTGCCTACAGGAAAATTAAAGAGACCTTTGGAGAAAAGAGAACCACTTGTATGAATATCAAGAGCTCATATGGAAACCCAGTTCTAAGCAAAGAAGGGAAAGCAGAAAGGTGGAAGGAGTATATAGAGGGTCTATATAAGGGCGATGTACTTGAGGACAATATTATGGAAATGGAAGAGGATGTAGATGAAGATGAAATGGGAGATACGATACTGCGTGATGAGTTTGACAGAGCTCTGAAAGACCTGAGTCGAAACAAGGCCTCCGGAGTAGACAACATTCAATTAGAACTACTGACAACCTTGGGAGAGCGAGTCCTGACAAAACTCTACCATCTGGTGAGCAAGATGTATGAGACAGGCGAAATACCCTCAGACTTCAAGAAGAATATAATAATTCCAATCCCAAAGAAAGCAGATGTTGACAGATGTGAAAATTACCGAACTATCAGTTTAATAAGCCACAGCTGCAAAATACTAACACGAATTCTTTACAGATAAATGGAAACACTGCTAGAAGCGGACCTCGGGGAAGATCAGTTTGGATTCCATAGAAATGTTGGAACACGTGAGGCAGTACTGACCTTACGACTTATCTTAGAAGAAAGATTAAGGAAAGGCAAACCTACATTTCTAGCATTTGTAGACTTAGAGAAAGCTTTTGACAATGTTGACTGGAATACTCTCTTTCACATTCTAAAGGTGGCAGGGGTAAAATACAGGGAGCGAAAGGCTATTTACAATTTGTACAGAAACCAGGTGGCAGTTATAAGAGTCGAGGGGCATGAAAGGGAAGCAGTGGTTGGGAAGGGAGTGAGACAGGGTTGTAGCCTCTCCCCAATGTTATTCAATCTGTATATTGAGCAAGCAGTAAAGGAAACAAAAGAAAAATTTGGTGTAGGTATTAAAACCCATAGAGAAGAAATAAAAACTTTGAGGTTTGCCGATGACATTGTAATTCTGTCAGAGACAGCAAAGGACTTGGAAGAGCAGTTGAACCCAATGGACAGTGTCTTGAAAGGAGGGTATAAGATGAACATCAACAAAAGCAAAACGAGGATAATGGAATGTAGTCAAATTAAGTCGGGTGATGCTGAGGGAATTGGATTAGGAAATGACACACTTAAAGTAGTAAATGTCAGGAAGTCATTTCTGAAAGTATTTGTTTGGAGTGTAGCCATGTATGGAAGTGAAACATGGACAATAAATAGTTTGGACAAGAAGAGAATAGAAGCTTTCGAAATGTGGTGCTACAGAAGAATGCTGAAGATTAGATGGGTAGATCACATAACTTATGAGGAGGTATTGAATAGAATTGGGGAGAAGAGAAATTTGTGGCACAAATTGACTAGAAGAAGGGATCGGTTGGAAGGACGTTTTCTGAGGCATCAAGGGATCACCAATTTAGTATTGGAGGGCAGCGTGGCGGGTAAAAATCATAGAGGGAGACCAAGAGATGAATACACTAAGCAGATTCAGAAGGATGTAGGTTGCAGTAAGTACTGGGAGATGAAGAAGCTTGCACAGGATAGAGTAGCATGGAGAGCTGCATCAAACCAGTCTCAGGACTGAAGACCACAACAACAACAACAAAGAGTAAACAATTGGAGGGGGGGCGGCTACATAGTTCTAAATGCATAAAAAATTTAATTATTTGTGTTTGCAACAATTTCAGGTGGTTTATTCTTGTACACAATTGACACTTTTGTAGTCGGTTCTCTTTGTGCGTTTTCCACAAATCGTCATTTTACAAGCACTGCAGTTAGTAGGAGTATACTTGCAGAATTTAGGAACCTGACATTTTTGTGCTAGTTTGTCTTAATTTTCATTTCCCTTTTCATGATCGTCTGTGGTCCTGTGAAGTAAGTGACTCTTCAGATACTCAGAGTATTGTTCCTGCCCAAGTTTCTGAATAAAACTTCTTGTTTTGATCTTCTCAGTAACAGTTCTGACTACTACATGTGCATTTATTCCTGCTAGGTCAAGAATATTGTAGTAGTAGTAGTAGTAGTAGTAGTAGTAGTAGTAGTGTACTGGCCATCTTCTTGAGAAGGCCTTTACAGAATATTAGCTGGCCATTTTGTCCACTCTTTCAACCCCAAATTTTGTCTTGTTGTAATAACATACAGGTTCTGCAGTTCTTTCTTCATTTGTATTTATAGTACGACCAGAGTGAAGGAAACTCATCACTATCACATTTTTCACTTTCTTTCCCTGATGGACCAGCAATGAAATATCACCACATTTTAAAAATTTTGTCGCGTACAGAAGGACCTTCAAGGCATTGGAGCATGTGCTTTTCCCTTCTTCCTCTACTGTTCTTACACTGGAGGTGGAGTTTTCTTTCAATTCCTTGGCACATTTGAGGGGAGAGAAGTAATTCTCTGTAGTGACCTTTCTACCTTTGGGTACAAAAGGGTTCCATGAGATGCGTCACTACATAATATGAAACCCCTTCATCTTCATTCTGATCAAGGTAAGGGATACCATTGAGACTATGCTCACTATGAACATCGACAGCTAACCAGTACTTTTGTCCGAACTTGTCAGGCTTCAAAGTCATGAATTGTGTGAATTGGCACCTACTTTTACTCAGGAAGAGTTGCATGTTTATAGTGATGTCAGATCCACCCTTGTAACACACAGTATGTTTTTTCTGAGTTTCTTCCGGAGCAATACAGATTTATCAATCTGTAAAAATACAGTGTGTGTGCTTCTTGTCAAACCTCGAGAATTATAATTTCACAGACACGCTTTCTACTCATCCTGCAGAGCTCTTTATAAAGTCTGAAAGTAGCAGATCTTCAGGTAAATACTGTTTCTGATACACTTCAATCTTCACATCACTTTGTAGCAGTTAGTTTTGTGAGGGACTGGCAAACAAAGGTAAATTACAGTGTGTTCATTGTTGTCCATTCATACCACAACATGAACAAAAGTTAATTATTGTGTCACAGAGTAAACAGTTGAAGCTTGAGTGCGTTAAATAAAACAAAAGTATAGTATTATCTTGAAGAGGTCAATATGGCCACTTTGCTCATTAATAAAACTCATAAAAGGAATATTTGCTTCAACTATTTTGTGAAACATAGGTATCACTTAAAAACAAAAATGGCTCATTTTGACTCCGTACATTGCAGTGTTAAGCTCAAATTTGTCTTGGGAACTAAAAAAAAATAGTAGTCATTTAAACATCATAACTATATATTTCTTTGCCAATAAATGTTTAATCAATTATTTCACCCTCTTGTTCGTATGTGACCGAATATAAGAATAATTTTAATTTTAGCTGAGTACATGGAACTGCGACCACAATCATTATTTACCAGTGTAAGAGAATATCTTGTCTCAAGCTAACAGCATTTAAACTGTCTTGGAAAAGCAAGTTTCTATTTTCGCACACAAAAGGATTGAATATATTGAATGAAAACTGGAAATTGGTTCATAAATAACCTATTGGACACACAGGATACAAGGTGCTCAAAGTTGTGACATCATGTTGAAGAAAATTTGCTGTTAACTAAAGATGTGCAGTTAAACATGCTATCTGGTCACTATAGAATTTGGGTCTGTCAAGAGGAAAGAGAAAAATGTCGACTTGGGAATATTTTGATTTGTGGGCTGATCTGAAGATATTACGTGATGTAATTTGGTTCAAGTGGTGGCATGTGTCTGAAGATGGAAAGCCTATTCTCTGAAATTTGTAAATGTAATGTGATAAGATTTTAATATGATGTCAGTAAAATTAAGCTGCAATATCCCCCTAAATTTAAAAAGAGATCCTTTTAGTATTTGCAGTTTTGGAGGACGTTTTTCAGTAACCTTTGTTCACTATTGCACAATACTAAGATTCTGATGAGATAGTCTGGAGTAATTTTGATTTATCCCATATGTTACTTAACCCTGTTACATATTAGCAGTTTTAAATAATCTGTATGGGCCATGTCACTAGAATGTCCCGCAGATTGGTGGATTGGTGATGGACTTACTCTTCTCTTGCAAGTGGGTTGCATTGTTTCCGTTGCTGGCCAGTTTGGCTGAGCAGTTCTAGGCGCTTCAGTCTGGAATCGCGCGACCATTACGGTCACAGGTTCGAATCCTGCCTTGGGCATGGATGTTTGTGTTGTCCTTAGGTTAGTTGGTTTAAGTAGTTCTAAGTTCTAGTGGACTGATGACCTCAGATGTTAAGTCCCATAGTGCTCAGAGCCATTTGAACCATTTTTTTGTTTCTGTTACTGGTGGTGGTGATTGTCTAAGTAGTTTTCTGAAATGCTGTTTGTGCTGCTGTTCTGTTTTTATGTGTTTATAAAAAAAACTTTGCTCTTATATCTATAAAAATAAGAATCTCACCTTGAGTCTCAAAACCTTTCCACAGTACTCTCCTGAGTGAGCCCTGCCAATTTCCATTTCCAAAAACTGTTGAGATGTTGGCTATTTATTAATAATCGCAACAGGTGTGTGGGAACAATTAGAAAATTATTTAATGTCAAGTAACATACAACTTGATTACACAGAACTTCTTTATCATCGTAATTATGTAACATCTTTTACTACAAAAGCAGAGATGCAGTACAATTCTGAGACATTGTTTACCGATTGCCCTCATCCTTCCAGAGATAGGATCAGTCAGACAGGCCCGATGAGGTGT
This sequence comes from Schistocerca nitens, assembly GCF_023898315.1. Classification (NCBI taxonomy): domain Eukaryota; kingdom Metazoa; phylum Arthropoda; class Insecta; order Orthoptera; family Acrididae; genus Schistocerca; species Schistocerca nitens. Next base: position 66,942,677 of record NC_064623.1, on the reverse strand, counting down.
CTTCCATTGGCAGTGACAAGGATGGCTATGTGTAGGACTCCATCTTTGTCTTATTTCAGCTCCTGTATTCGTATCTTCCACATGTGCCTTGAGAGAATTATTTGTTGCAGACAGATATCATCACCAACTCAGGTCATCACGATCGTCTGGTTCGGTGTTTGACTTGGTGGAGGTAATGCAAGAGCATGACATACTCCAGTACTTCCAGAAATCTTCCACTGTTTTCTGACAGTAAATTATTTGTTTCTCCATGTTGGAAAGGTGCTGATAGTGTAACTGCTGTTCAGTTAATGAAAAGCTGCTCCAGTTGCTAAATTCTCTCATCAAGTCTGTTACCACTCTTAAGATATCATCATCTCCGGGGTGCATAAAAATGTAGAGATCTACTTGATCTGTTGCGGATGATCTGTTCCCCCATTCCTTGAAACGATCTCTCTTTCTGGGTGGTGATGACACAATACTTGAAGGATCTATGGTAATAAACAAAAGAGACAAGTAATACAGAACTGATGTGGAAATCATCGAAACGTTCCCGTAAAAACGAGGTGCTTTACGTTAATGAAATATTATACGAATTATAACATTTCTCAATAATACAGTACCCACTAACCATGCAAAAACGATTATGTTAATGGTTGCATGTTATACCTGCGTAAGTAGCACACATTTGTCGCACATTGCTAAGATTTTCCTGCTTTTCATTTATTTCAGGCATATTAAGATCATGGAAAGACGGCCAAAGAAACGTAGCAATTTTATGTCTGGAAGTGATCACAATCTTCTCACAAGCGAAAGTCAATGCTCGATTTTTAATCCTTTGTACCTCCTGGTAAAAAATACCTATCTGTTAGTACACATAAATTACGCTAGTTAATTATAAATGTACCGCGTATCAAAATGAAACAGTGCTTTAACTTTACTCGCCTGACAGTCAGTGTCATTGACATTGCAAATTTGTTGCAATTTGTGAAACCGAAGAAGAACTAACTGGATTGTCGGTTCTTTTTCGCCATCTAATTCATCTGTGGCCTCTCTAAATGGTCTCAGACAATGCGCAATTTTTCCTGCAAGCTCATTATCATATCCTTGTAATCTGTAAGCGGAGTCCTTTTCCGTCAGCAAAGCAGCAGCTTCCTTATACTGAGTGCGTAAGGATTACAGCATAGTGTACAAGCTGTTCCAGCGTGTGCAGAAACAAGGTTTCACGATGATTTCAAAGACGAGCAGAGGCCACTTTTCTTAATGTACGTTACTATCCATTTTGCATTATTTATTGTTGATGCGATGTTGGGGCATGATTTAACAATAAGTTATCTTCATCGAAAGTAGGGCTAAGTGCTGTGTTTATACAATGAGCAGCACAAGGAATCCTTTTGTGATTTTCCAAAGCCTTTATTACACTGGTCGGAGACAAAGGCAAAACTGTGCAACATGTCCGGTGGAATGTCCCAATCTGCCATTCACGATTCAATTTCTTTCATAATATTAACGTCCGGGAATTTTGTTGTAAATAAAACATTGTTCACAAGAGACCAATCTGAGTTAATGAAATGTGTTGTAAGCGTCAAATAGTGCACCTGATTATGCGAATCAGTCTACATATCAACTGTCGCAGCACATGTTTTATTAATAACTTCCGCAATAACAGAAGGCATTATACTGTTTGTTTTTGCGTAAGCTTGTTCTTTGACATGTTTGCTTATAGTAGAGGATGTGGCATGACATCTGCCACGTTAACTTCTCCATAATGCGCACCGAGATATATTAATTCTTGGCCTAGTTCTCTGAAACCTTCTCCGGAAACAGCATTAAAAGGTCTCATATGTTTAGCACACTTTGCTGTAATACCATTTTTTATTACTGCCGGTATCCCTGAAGGAGCTGTATCTTGGTCGGTTTCTTGCACCTGTGTTTCTTTAAATGAGGGTTCCCGACTGGAAACACAATAATGTGGAGCAGTTTATGCACGATACGTACCCAGTAGACGCACTGTTTTCGTCTACAACCAACAAAAATGTATATCCATACTTGGCTTTTTAGACCTTCCCGTTTCTTCAGTGTGTAAACATTGGTTTCAATTTACGTCTTACTGCACTGGCTTCCTCGCGCTGCATGATTACAGAGAGACACAGCACAAATGAGAAGCCCGTACTGGCTGCAGTCTCACACGTATGACCACACGTGTAATGTTTCTGAAGTTATGTGCTACGTATTCGTTCACGGCTTCTACGCTCGGTCACTAGAACTAAAGTGCGCGTCATTTATGACGGCGGCCGAGTTTAGGTTCGTTCTGCGCATCTGACGTCACGAAACACAGTCAGCCAATAAACAGAGTACGACGTTGCCTGAGCTCGACTACTGTGCAGAGCACGGACGAGTAGTGTCTTCAGTTTTAGAAACGTTCAGTAATAAATAAAGTAATTGAACAAAAGCAATGTCTTGATAGCAGACTTTCTTTTATAGAAAATTTGGAAAAAGCAATCTTTATACCAATTGCTTCATATTCTATGAATTAATTAAAGCAAACAAGCAATAAGGCGATAGCAACGAAAGGTGTTTGTATCATTCTCACTAACCGCTTTTTCGCAATAAAGAACAGCGGTAATTGTTTTATTTCCTATTGTACTTCGACGAAACGTGAGTAATTCAGTCATACCAACAGTGCCTGTCGGTATTTTGCGTAATATTTTAAAGTCCTTCGGGAACTGTATTGAATGACGAGCTGCGTTAGCATAATGATTAAAGTGTATGGTTTCTAAGCGAAAGGTTCTGAGTTCAAACCTTGTTCGGTGTTTAATATTTTCTTTATTCAAAAACAATATCGAAGTGTCTTACTTCATGAATTTTATTCGTTTGAATGTAATTTTTTGAAATTTCTAGTGGCAACTAAAATTGACCATAAGGAAAGTATATGCTATGGACCTCTGCAAACTCTTCAAAATTTCGTGCAATGGTTTACTACATCTAATGCTGCACAATAACTGCTTTGATCATCGAAACAAAATTAAGTCATTTATGGGGGGAAGGTATCAGTCAAGAAGATGTGTAAAAATCAAATTTTTGGGCCAAATAGTTTTTGTGAAAGTGAATGATAAAGTGTGTCAAAGCAGTCGAAACACCATGTGTCTGCACAGGAGAGCAGTGCAATGATGACAAAATCGCGGAATGCGGGGAGCACGTCTCTGTAGCAGCGAAAGGGTCAATGCGGCTGTGGTGGCTTCATAAACTGCGCACTCCCCCCTAAACGTAAGTCTGCAAACTATACTATGGCGCTGCTTCTCTTGGCGTGTACAATTGGCAACACAGCAACCCCCCGCGTCTGGGCGGGCATGCGCGAACCGCCAAGATAAAAGAATTAAACTATAGTGTGGGCAGCCTATCTAGTTAGGGTGTGTTCGGCCCATCTCGTATTTTGTGCTCGCTTACTCGGTCATGCAGGACTAGTGTGAACCCTTCAAGGCCTTGGCTTTGTGCTGTGCTCCTTGTCCATCTTGGACTTCACTTACTTCTTAAGGAAAATACTATGGATCTGATCTGTAGCTGTAAGTTTCTCGACATTTGCACTCAACTTAGCGATAGCACCTTCATCTACACCGATGGTTCTAAGACTGACCGTGGTGTTGGGTGTGCCGTCAGCCTTGATTTCGACCATTTTCGGTATCAGCTTGCAGAACACTGCTCAATATTTACAACCGAGCTCTTCACCCACTATCAGATCACCCAGTACATTCGGCAACACAGGCTTTTTAATTGTGTCATATACTCAAATTCTCTGAGTATCCTTCAGAGCCTCTGTGTGCTGTATGGCCACATCAGTCTGACGGGAAATGAGGCTGCTTATGCCTCTGCAAAGACTACAATCGGCCTACCTTGGACCGCTAGGTCTTCCACTTCTTCAGATGATCTCTTGTGTTGCCATCTGTTGGCAGGTGGTGTCACGTTGGAATCATCATTGGTCTTCTCTTCATGGGAATAAGCTCTGGGGAATTAAGCCTCTCCCTGTCACCATTAGGAGATCATTTTAGCTAGGTTGCATACTGGGCACTGTCTTTTTAGTCATCACCATTTGTTAGGTGGTGATCCCCCGCCACTTTGTGCTCATTGTCATCAACATCTGATGGTTTACTTTTTCCTGACCAAATGCCCCCCCCCCCCTTTTTTAACCACTTATATTTGAGTGTATGTTTGCAGCCTGTCGGCCATTTTAGTGAATGATGCGTGGGCTGTCAACCACGTTTTACCTTTCATCCATTGTAGCAATATGGTGAAGGACATTTAATGTTTGGTTTGGAACCTCCACTGTCTCTATGGCGTATTTTGTGGATCTTTCTCCAAGAGGAAGTCCTTATACTTAGCTCTCTTTCCTTCCATCAATCGGACATAATGTGTGGTCACTTTTAATTTTTTTCCTATTAGTGTTCTAAGCTTATGAACTCAGTTGTTTTTGTGCCCTAAAACAACACAAAAAAGTTCCACACCATCAAGCAAGTCTTTGATTGTGCTGTGGAAAGTCATTAAACTAGCCAGTGTTTCCTGCAATTGACTGTTAATGTATTCTGCCTCAGTTTTGTGTGTGAAATTGCCAAATAAATATATTTGATTAATGAAGTGTACAGTAAGCCAGAATGACATTTTCACTCTGCAGCGGAGTGTGCGCTGATATGAAACTTCCTGGCAGATTAAAACTGTGTGCCCGACCGAGACTCGAACTCGGGACCTTTGCCTTTCGCGGGCAAGTGCTCTACCAGCTGAGCTACCGAAGCACGACTCACGCCCGGTACTCACAGCTTTACTTCTGCCAGTACCTCGTCTCCTACCTTCCAAACTTTGCAGAAGCTCTCCTGCGAACCTTGCAGAACTAGCACTCCTGAAAGAAAGGATATTGCGGAGACATGGCTTAGCCACAGCCTGGGGGATGTTTCCAGAATGAGATTTTCACTCTGCAGCGAAGTGTGCGCTGATATGAAACTTCCTGGCAGGTTAAAACTGTGTGCCCGACCGAGACTCGAACTCGGGACCTTTGCCTTTCTGCAAGGTTCGCAGGAGAGCTTCTGTAAAGTTTGGAAGGTAGGAGATGAGGTACTGGCAGAAGTAAAGCTGTGAGTACCGGGCGTGAGTCGTGCTTCGGTAGCTCAGTTGGTAGAGCACTTGCCCGCGAAAGGCAAAGGTCCCGAGTTCGAGTCTCGGTCGGGCACACAGTTTTAATCTGCCAGGAAGTTTCATATCAGCGCACACTCCGCTGCAGAGTGAAAATCTCATTCTGGAAACATCCCCCAGGCTGTGGCTAAGCCATGTGTCCGCAATATCCTTTCTTTCAGGAGTGCTAGTTCTGCTAGGTTCGCAGGAGAGCTTCTGTAAAGTTTGGAAGGTAGGAGACGAGGTACTGGCAGAAGTAAAGCTGTGAGTACCGGGCGTGAGTCGTGCTTCAGTAGCTCAGTTGGTAGAGCACTTGCCCGCGAAAGGCAAAGGTCCCGAGTTCGAGTCTCGGTCGGGCACACAGTTTTAATCTGCCAGGAAGTTTCGAAGTGTACAGTGTTGGGATGCTGTGTTCCTTGTACGAAGATCTCGATGACTTGGAACTTCCTATCTCCTGCAACTGAGGGACTATGCCCCACCTGTGCCTACAGCCTTTACCTAGCAGCAGTACCTTCTTCTTAACAGTTATTTCTAATACACATTTCCTAATTGCAGATGAGGTCTCTTGCTGCACACTTTTCTGACAGCTGATGAAACCTGCCTATAAGAAACCATTCACAAGTGTTCCTTGCTGCCTCCTTACCAGCTGCTAGTTTCCTCATTCTCCCTCCCTCCTAATCCTATCCCAACTCTGTACAATATTAGTCTCAAGAGAGCTTCTCTGATTTTCCCATCGCATTCCCCCTTTCTCAATGAAATCTTTTCTTGCACAATTTGCAATTTTAATTTGGGTGGGATGTCTGTGATGCTGGGCCCCAGCCCAGCAGCTCAACTGACGGAAGGAACGATTGCTTGAGAATATGGCTATGATGCTGAAACTCCTGCAAAGAACCAAAATAAGTACTGATGTATAAAATAAAAACAAAAGGCTACCTGTGTAACTTGTGTTTCCAAAATACTTTACCAGCTGTGGGCCTGAGAATAAAATTCTTCTTCACGTTTATGGAGACTATAATGAAAAACGCCAGTAGTTCTTTTCCTTGTGTAATCACATTAAAACTGAGTTTGTGAGGTGAAATATTACTTTCTCAGGAGACAGGTGTTCGTGGGATCCACATTGAGCTGCTGAAAATATGCTATTTACAGACAGATGGTTTAGTATTCTGTTATAAGGAAGGAGACCAGCCTAATATTAGTAGTGACTCATTTATTCAGTGATATTAGGGAGTTTAGCTTCACTCTTTCAGTGAGCAAGGTGCTTCATTGGTGAGACACTGTACGTATATATTGTGGAGGATGGCTGCTAAAGTCCCAGTCCAGCCACTCAAATTTAGGTTTCAGTGGTTTCTGTAAATTGCTCAAGTTGAATGCCAGAATGGAACAGTCGGTTTCCTACCTCACCTGTGCCCAGACTCTAATGATTTTGTAATCAAGGTGTGTGTGTCTTTAGTAAAGGCACTGCAAAAAATGTAAGTGGACAGCTGACACCCTTTGTAAGACACTGTTACTGTACATTCACCATATAATGTGACACAGGGTGACACTGTGTAGTGTTGGCTGTAGGATATGAGTCTGTCTGTCATAGGCCAAAGTGATGCTGCACCAGTCTGAATGTAAATTTCCTCATTTATCACAGTCTGGTGTGTCGATATCCGCAGAGAGAAAACTTTTGCAGTCATTCTGTAGAAGTATTCAACTGTGGCTGAAGCACTTTTTTACTGTGTTGTCTCAATGTGGCTCTATCAGGCACTGCCATGGGTCCCTGTTTAGAGCATTGTGTGTAGCGTATTTCCTTATATTGCCACTCAGTGAGTAATAGTGAACAACTATCTGGACAGACTTGTAACCGAGTGTCTGTGTTATAGCGAGATTGGGCCAGAGGTGATTCCTGGGAAGAATGAGACACTGCTGTAGTGCACTGCAGATTATTTGGATGTCGGGGATTGAGTCCTGAGACCAATTAAGAGAGCAAGCTTGACTTGCACCTATCACATGTAGTGTGATGTTGCTGGCCCTACTTTTTTGTAGAAGGTATTGTAAGCTCATCAAAAGATTTCTGTACTGCAGCTGACATTCTGGAAGTTTTTACAACTGCCAAATTTCGTGGAGAGTAGGATTTGCTTGCTTAAGTGCCTCTGCACAAATGTCCTTGACAGGCACATCTACACCTACATAAACACTCTGCAAGCCACTATATGGCGTATGGTGGAGGGTACCCTATACCACTACTAGTAATGTTCTTTCCTGTTCCACTTGTAAATAGAGCAAGGAAAAACCAACTGTCTATATGCCTCTGTATGCGCCCTAATTTCTTGGGTCTTGTCTTTGTGGTCCCTATGCAAAATGTATGTTGGCGGCAATAGAGTCATTTGACAATCAGCTTCATATGCCAGTTCTGTAAATTTTCTCAATTGTTTTCCCTGAAAAGAATGTTGTCTTCCATTCAGGGATTCCCATTTGAGTTCCCGAAGCATCTCAGTAACACTTACATGTTGTTCAAACCTACTGGTAACTAACAGGCTGTCTTTGAATTGTTTCAATGTCTTCCTTTAATCTGACCTGGTGTGGTGGTGGTGGTGGTTGTTGGGATGTTTAAGGGGGACTAAACAGACCTGGTGTGGATCCCAAATGCTTGAACAGTACTCAAGAATAGGTCACACCACCGAGCGAGGTGGCGCAGTGGTTAGCACATTGGACTCGCATTCGGGAGGACAACGGTTCAATCTCGTCTCCGGCCATCCTGATTTAGGTTTTCCGTGATTTCCCTAAATCGCTTCAGGCAAATGCCGGGATGGTTCCTTTGAAAGGGCACGGCCGATTTCCTTCCCCATCCTTCCCTCACCCGAGCTTGCGCTCCATCTCTAATGACCTCATTGCCGACGGGACGTTAAACACTAACCACCACCACCACCACCACCACCACCACCACCAATAGGTCACACTAGCATCCTGGGGACCAATGACCTCAACAGTTTGGTCCCATAGGAACTTAACACAAATTTCCAATTTAACTAGAATCCTGTATCAGGGTCTCCTTTACAGATTAACCACTCTTTCCCAAAATTCTACCCATTCGCCTTCCTTACTACAGTCTGCACATGCTTGTTCCATTTCATATCACTTTGCAATATTATGCCCAGATACTTAAACGATGTGACTGTATCAAGCAGGACACTGCTAATTCTGTATCCAAATATAATAGGTTTGTTCTTCCTACTCATCTGGAATGACTTACATTTTTCTACATTTAGAGCTAGCTGCTGTTTTGTCATCCTACGGTCACTCAACTTCGACACCTTACTGTGCAGCACAGTGTCATCACCAAACTACAGATTGCTGCCCATCCTGTCTGCCTAGTGATTTATGTATACAGAGAACAACAGTGATCCTATTGCATTAACCTAGGGTGCTCCTGATTGTACCCACATCTCTGATGATAATTATTACATCTTGTCTAAAAGTTCAGCATACGATTGTTTACAGGTGTCTCTTTCACACTTTAGTTGACATTTTTGCATCAGAACATTGCGATCAGATGCTCTTGTGATGTACGATTAGGTTTCTTATGACACTGAAAGAGTGCATGCCCGATTGCTGTGATGTGAGTTTGTTGTTCATAAAGCAGAGAGATCTTACTGAGGATGTCCAATAATTCTGTATAGGTGAGGGGTCACAGTTTCTTAGCAGTGTATAGTCTGATGATGCTCTTGTTCATTTGAAAAGCGAAACCAGTGATAATAAAAAATACAAAGTGCAACTTGTAGCTGTTTTTGAAAACTTAGCAAATTGCTGTTGATTATTAGCTAACAAAAAAGCACGCATATGAGCATCAACGGTGGATTTATTAGCCTGGAAGTGAAACAGCAGGCTTCTATAGTTTTGGTTGCTGTCTTCATTTTCTGAGCAAAATGGTGAGAATTGGCAGTAGCTGTTGTGATAAACTGCTGTTGTGCAGCCTGCTTGATGTGTTACAGGATTGTCAGTACTTGAGTGTGCTGCTCACCCTGCAGCTGCTGTTCTGTTGTTGCCACAGTTTCAGATCCTTGACAGTTGAACCTTGGTCTGCTGTCCTAACACGTACACAAAGTTAGGCCTTCTCACTACAGTAACACCTGGTGTTGTTATAAAAAAAGTGATTTATTTCTTTTCTCCTCACACAACAAAAAGTAGAATGATAGATCACAAACAAGGCAGCCAGTGTAACAGTCTACTGAGATCTCTGTCTTTGTGCCAGAGTTCCTTCAGCCACCAAATAAACACAGAGGTACGTCAACCATGTGACATTGGCTGCTGGTTACTTGTGACCTCCATCTCCTGGCAATTGGAGAAGTCTATGCAGCAATGACACTAGCCAGTCAGTCACAGAGAGGTAGCAGTGCATTGCATGACTGAGTCAACTGCCAATGTCACAGGTGGCGAAACTGTTGGGGCTTGAGAAGTTGAAGAAGCTACTACAGGGGCATTTATAGTTTTTCATCCCCCATCTGACTCTGTTATAGCCACAAGTACACTGTCTGAACCAGATTTTGCTGTAACTGTGAGGTCATTCACATAAATGCTAAAGAGAATCTGTTAAACTTCAGTTACATGATAAATCAATCAAATATAAAGGCTGTTAATTCAGCCGAATACCTAAGGATTACAATTACAAACAACATAAACTGCAAAGAGCACACAGAAAACATAGTGGGGAAGGCAAACCAAAGAGAGAGTTTTATTGGCAGGACACTTAGGAAATGTAAGAGATCTGCTAAAGAGATTGCCTACACTATGCTTGTCCATCCTCTTTTGGAGTAATGCTGGGTGGTGTGGTATCCTTACCAGATAGGATTAACAGTGTACATCAAGAAAGTTCAAAGAAGGGCAGCACATTTAGTATGATTGAGAAATAGGGGGGATTGGACATCATACAGGATTTGGGATGGTCATCATTAAAATAAAGACATTTTTCTCATTGTGACGGGATATTCTCACAAAATTTCAGTCACAAACTTTAGCCTACAAATGTGAAAATATTTTGGTGATGCCAAACTACACAGGGAGAAACGATCATAATAATAAAATAAGGGAAATCAGAGCTCCCACAGAAAGATACAGGAGTTCGTTTTTCCATGCACTGTTCGAGAATGGAATAATAGAGAATTATTGTAAAGGTGGTTCAATGAACCCTCTGTCAGGCACTTAAGTGTGACTTGCAAATTATCCATGTAGATGTAGATAACTGTTGCTTTCCCAACATAAAAGTTGCTGCTGTAATTGCTTCATATCCAGAGTTTCTTACCCAAAGTTTTCACCACCACTATCTCGGGAACCACAGTAGATATTGACAAACGGCTTTCGTGGGTATGATAGCACATCAGGGGCTCTTGAAAGTAAATAAAATGACACATTCAAATATTGGTTTCAACACAAACTTATGTTTTCTTTAAATGGACACCCCATATTATTCCATACACAATCAGTAACATAATAATGGCATTGGTTGCATCATAGTACGTCAGTTACATACACAGAAATTGGAACAGGAAGTTGATGCATGAAATGAACGAAACACACCTATTGCACTTCCCACGATGCAAATGTGGCCTGCACCTTGCTCGTAATTGTTATGTGATCAACATACTTCCATGCGACACACACTGTACTTACATATTGCTGTGTACACTGTTAGTATGTGGCCTGAGAAGCATATGGATGTCCAGGTACCCACAGGGACACAGTTTTCTTATACATGCTTTATTGAACTTTTTGCCACTACTACAGTAGACATAACGGTAATGAAATAGCAATAATCACCACAGAGGGGTACATGCTATTTGTACGTAGCTGTACAGCAATTACACAATAGTACATGCCACATACAGGACATGTCACTGAACATCTTTAATGACTGGGACACAATTTCACCAACACTGATGGTGCAACACACACATAAATGTACAGTATTACCAACAAAACAAACATTTTTCTTCTCTGTAACACATTACAAAATGTGTGCTGGTGTGTAATACATTCTTAGGCGAAATGCTACGTCTGTTCTATTTCACCAACACTGATGGTGCAACACACACATAAATGTACAGTATTACCAACAAAACAAACATTTTTCTTCTCTGTAACACATTACAAAATGTGTGCTGGTGTGTAATACATGTCTCTTAGGCGAAATGCTACGTCTGTTCTAAGAGATCACCATTTTCTTGGCAACACCACTGTGTGTGCTCCATCACGGATCCTTTCCTGGCTGTCAGTGTTTGTGGTGTTATTGCAGCACATGCACTGGTAACACAGGCCTTCATGTTGGCCATTGTTGTTGGAACCTGCTGATACACCACATCTCACACATATCACCAGAGAAAAAAAAAAAGTCCATGGGGTTGAGGTCCAGTGACCACACTAGAAATCCCTAAATGGTACTGCCCCTCTAATCCAGTGAAGTGGGAATTTTTGGTTTAGTGCATGCCATGACATTACGTGAAGGGCATTTTCGTGTTGATAGCACATTATTTAACACAAATGAAGGGATAAGTTTTCAATCAGTCCAGGTAAGGTGCATCTCAGGAACCGCTTGTACTGGCACCTTTTATGAGTGCTGTCAATTAAATAAGGGCCAAAGATGTGATGTCCTATAATATCACACCATATATTGATGTTCAACCCAGTGAATCCAGTGTGGGTTTTCTGGTGACTGGTAGTGCATATCATGAGAGCTGGCGTTCCCATGGTTGGTAAATGTGGCCTCAGGTGGTGAACAGTACTCTACACGTAAAGTTGTGGCCTTGTTGCAGAACCCACTGACAGTATTCCAGATAATGGTGAACCTCATTGCCATGGAAGCCTTGATGTAGCGCCACATGATATGGGTGGTATCAATGCCTGTGCAGAATACACATCACGCTTGTTCGAGGGATCCCCATCTGTTTCCATTTCATGAGTACTTGCATAAGGTTTATTGCAGCCTCTACCAGAACAGCTACCTCTGCTGCTTCATGTGTTACACCTCTGCTCTGGATCCGCATTCGTGGAGACAACTGCCCTCTCACACAGAGCCTTCTAACAATATTCGTGGAGGTAGTGTGTGCCGGATGATGTTTGTTAGGGTACCATTGCGCATACGTGTGTGTCATTTTGGTGACGCTCTTCATACAGTAATATGTCAACCATTTCCTCATTTGTGAATATCGTGTCCAATGCCTAAAACATGTGGAGAGGTAAATTAATATCGCAATTACAACAGTGATACCAATTACAGTGTAGAGTAGACTGGTGCCGTACATCTGTCTGTGCTTCCACGCAGAACAACTTTGTAGTGAGCATTTCCCACACACAGCATCGATTGTGGCCCGTTCCTGTACACAACTGCAGAGGTGAAGGGTTGACCTGGGCGGTGTAACGGGGCAGTGTACACCAGCCAGTACTGTTCCACTGTCTGTAAATAGATAAATACAACATGCACGAGGGACACTGTCATGTACATATCAACGTTTGTAGCAGGTATCCCTATTATTATTTTCAGCCCTTGTTATAAGTGAAAGTAATAATACATACGTAATCTTATCGTGATTATGAGCAACATGTGGGTCACACTTGACTAATGGGAACTGTAATAGCAGTGCATTTCATTCATTTCACATGTCAGCTTCCGTTGCAATTTCTCAGGATGTAATTGACGTATTATCATGCAACCAACACCATTATGATTGTGATTTCTCGTGTTATTGATTGTGTATGGAATAATATTGGGTTTCCACTTAAAAAAACACAAGTTTGCGTTGAAATTAATATTTGCATGCGGTTTAGAATGTCTCATAGCATTTAATTTCATGAGCGCCTGCTGTACATTCATACCCGTGAAAGCTGTTTGTCAATATCTGTTGTGTTTCCAGAGATATTGGCAGTGAAAAGTTTAGGCAGGACACCCTGTATACCTCATTGACAATGCGCTTACTGTCAGTACTTCCCTCTACATTTGAAGTATTTTCATTAGATATTGTTTCAGTGGACTCTAGTCATTACCATTATTAGTTTTTTTCTGCTCCCTAATTATTTTCTAACATTCCACACAAAGAGTAATTTAATAAACAAGTGACAGAGGGCAACGGTTCAGTCTGAGGTAACTCATCAATAACACTAATTCACATTCTCAGGAAAACACTGCTTCAAAGAAAGCCAGAGATCACCCCCATGCCTCTATTACCATTTAATGCCACAACCTATAATATAATGAACCAACAAAAGTGTGCATCTACTATGAGGCATGCCATTTGGTTTGATTTAAGCAGGACACAAAACAGTAGTAGTCATAGCCTCCTGTTTCCCATCTCTCTGTGTCTTTTTAGTAAAGCCAGTAAGCACCCTGAAGCATAGTATGAGTTCCTTTACAGGACTTTTTTTAGACATAATTCCTTCAGAAATTAAAATAAAAAATTGAGGAATTGAAACCGTGTCCCCCACATGAGTGCCTGTCACGTTGACCATACAGCTATAGAAATGGACATTCAGGAATTAGTGACCCAAATATTTTGTATCTTTTGGCCTCACATGCCCTCTATGTAGTCCCCCTTCCCGAGGTGTGTTCCATTGGAAGAAAGAATGTGGTGTGGTCTCATCACTCAAATCACACAATCAGCACTTAGGAGTTCCTTTCTCCATTCCCATCATGCGTATACATGTTTCTTGAAGTTCTCCTGCCAGTCATTAACCTTGCCATGAGTTTAATTTGTATCCTGTTCATGCCTGGGCTTCATAAGCTCACAATGCTTTTGTTTTTGGGTCTTAGTCCATTCTTCTATGTGCTGCCTTCTAATCCATCTATGTAGGGCCCCCCTCCCTTCCCCCCTCCCCCCCCCAGGAGTCTCGCTGAATATTGATAGGTTCTTGCTTGGCTACCATGGGGCCCCAGCATTTGCAGCACTTTTTCCTTTCTGTGCTGCTGTCTATCCTTTTGCTGTTTTTTCCCCCTCCCTTGGGAAACATGTCTAGGATGTTCATGGGAATGTGTTCTACATGTTTAGTAGCCAACATTAGAACAGTCCCTCCACTGTTTTTTGTTCTTTTTTTCCTACATTCCCCTTCTCCTATCCTTCCTCCAGTTTGCCATTTGAGGTCCCTCATTTTCTTCTTTCCACGCGTCTGATGCACAGCAGGTGACTGGATAATTCCCAGTCCTGGGTCAACAGGTAGGGTTCACACATACACATGGTACAGGCCAGGTCCAGGGAGGGGTCATTGCCTGTGCTGCTGCCTTCGCAAATCACCGATTGATGCCTCTGTCAGGTGTACAGGAGGTGTGACCTGGGATGTGAACAATCACCTAAGGCAGATGTCCTTTGCTAAGGTAAATCCGTTTGTTATTCAGAAAGGTGTAGATGAAATTGCAAGCCCTGTGAAATCCTGCTACCGTTAATGCAATAGCACTTTGCTTTTGGAGACTATTTCTGATTCTCAGACAAAACAACTACTTGCAGCTTTGTTCCTAAACAACTATCCTGTTCTTGTCAAGGCCCATCAAACACTGAATTCTTCCCATGATTTTATTTACACTAGGTTGCTCGATGGTCTGACTGAGGCAGAAATCCAAAGGTACCTCTCTGATTAGGGTGTCATTGTAGTCCATAGGGTGATGAAACAGGTAGATGCATCCATAGTGCCCACATTCACACTTTCTCTCACTTTTGATAGTGATGCTTCTGTCAAAGATCAAAGCCGGCTCTGAAGTTATCATAGTCTGACTGTACATTCAGAACCTGATGTGCTGCTACCAGTGTCATCATTATAACCACACTCAGCTTTCCTGTTGACACCCAGCCAAATGTGTAACCTGTGGTAGGTATGCTCACGAGGGCGATTGTCCACTTCCTTGTCCTCCCTCTAGCAATTTCAATGGCGACCATGCTCCATGTATCTCAATGAGCAGGCTGTACAGGAGATCTGGGTGAAGGGAAAAGTGCCTTACCCAGTTGATCAGAAGTTCCTGGCTTGTCAGAAATCTTGCGTTCTATCATTCGGCACTTACAGCACTGTTCTTACCACACCTCGCTCCACAAAGGACATGGCGACGCAGACATGTGACCTAAAATTCAGCACCAAGGTTGTAAAATTGCCCAGTGTCAAGGTATCACTCCTGTCTCCTCCTGCAGCTGTGCAACAAGCCAACAAACTTAGGGCTACACAACTGGCATGCTGGAAAGGACAGATGCAATACTCCCACAAAGACTTTTTATGTCCCTCCAACCAACAAACAGCTGAATCTTGCCGTGCCAACCATCAAGGCTCCAAGAAATCAAAAGAAAGGCAAACAGCTTTCTCCTCTGTTGACTTAGAGACCTTCTTTGATGGTGTTGCCATGTGATACCCTCACCTGGCGACATCCATGTTGCCGGTGTGCACAGCCAACTGTTTTCCTGCCATGAACTCGGCAGACTTACAGACGGAGAATGCTGATGCCTATATAGATCTCATGCACCAGGGTACTCCAGCACCAGTGATCTGTAATAGTGAGTCTTTGCCAACTGCCAAGGTGACAGCCTTTCATATTTCCCTCCTCCCCTTTCCTCGTCGCCTCCGATGGAATGTTCACGGTCTTCGATCCAACAAAGAGGATTTACAGCTGCTGTTGGAATCACAGCATCCCCTTCTTCTCCGTCTCCAGAAAACAAAATTGCATCCTCACAACTACTTTGAGTTCATACATCTCTTTCCAGTCCACTTTGACATTCTCCCTCCACCCCCCCCCCAACCCCCCCCCCCAACCCCTGAGGACAACATTCCATCTCATGGGGGAGTCATGCTGCCCATCCGGGATGATTATCACAGTCAAACCCTCTCCCTCACTGCCCGGCTTCAAGCTGTTGCAGTCCGCATTTTCCTTCTTTGTTTGACGTTTTCCCTTTGTACCGTTTACATAACTCCATCAATCGGTATCACCAGGACAAACTTCCTCCAGCGTACTGGGCAACTCTCTCACCACTTTCTGTTGCTCAGTGACTATAATACATACCATAATCCCCTTTAGGGCTCTCCTGGAACCTGTCAGAGAGGTGCCCTCTTAGCTGACCTTCTCAATCAACTTAACCTCATCTGCCTTAATGGGGTAGCACCCATGTTCCTTTCAGATTACATGCACACCTATTCCCATTTGCACCTCTCATAAAGCACCGCCCAACTTGTCCATTGTCTCAGGTGGTCTGTTCTCTCTGACACATACTTGAGCGACCATTTCTTGTGCTATCTGTTTGCTGACTCCCAGCCCATGTATGTGCACACCTAAATGGCAGCTTTCTAAGGCCAACTGGAGGCTTTTCTCCTCTCTGCTGACCTTTTATGAGCAACATTTCCCCAGTTGTGAAGACCAAGTAGAATATCTTAGAAATGTTATCCTTGCCACCACAGAACGTTCCATTCCTCGCACTTGCCCTTTACCACACCTTGTCCCACTCCCTTGGTGGGCTGAGGCACACCATGACACAATTTGTGCAAGGAGGTGTGTTCTCTTCATTTTTAACCATCATCCTTGGATGGAAAACTGCATTTGCATGCACAGTGTCATTACATTCTTTGGGATAGTAAAAACGCTAGCTGGAGTTCATTTACTAGTTCTTTTAACAGTTCCACTCCCTCTTCCATCATGTGGGCCAACCTCTGACGACTCTCTGGAACCAAGGTCCATTTCCAAATTTCCAGCGTGATGATGTCATAGTGGAACCTATTGCTATCTCCAACACCTCAGGCCACTATTTTGCGGAGATTATGAGCTCCATCCACTGTCACCCTGCCTTCCTCCATTGGAAACGAGCAGAGGAGGCTCAGGCAGTACCCTCTCTTCTCAGAATTGTGAGTGCTACAATAATGCCTTTACTGTGAGGGAGGCAGAGCATACTCTCACTTCATCCCAATACTCCCCCGCACCCCCTCTCCCCCCACTCCCCCAGGGCCGGACAATGTTCACATTCAGATTCTCTTGTGGACAAGTATTTTTTTCTTCCATATGTACAATCGTATCTGGGCAGAGGGCACATTTCCCAGACACTGGCATGAAGCCACTGCCATACCAATACCTAAGCCCAGAAAGGACAAACACATTCCTTCTAGTTATCATCCCATTCCTCTCACTAGCTGTGTTTGCAAGGTGATGGAACATATGATTCATGCCTGGCTGATATGGTGGTTCAAGTCTCGCACTTTATGAACCACAGCACAGTGTGGATTTTGAGCGCGCCGTTCTGCAGTTGACCATCTCGTCACATTGTCAGCCCATGTCATGAATAGTTTTTGTACAGATACCAGACTGTGGCCGTATTTTCCCATTTGGAAAGCCTATGACACCTGCTGGAAGACTTGTATCCTCAGTAGTCTCTACACGTGGGGTTTCCGTGACCACATGCTGTTTCCTTCAGGAATTTTTAAAAGACTGAGATTTCAAGGTGTGAGTGAGTTCTGCATTGTCTGACAGCTTTATCCAGGGAAATGGTATGCCTCAGGGTTCAGTCCTCAGCATCACCCTCTTTGCTGTAGCTAGTAACCCTATTATGACCCGTGACCCACAGGGCACCTCCGGCTCCCTTTTCATTGATGGTTTTGCCATCTATTGCAGTTCCCCATGGACTCGTCTCCTTGAGCAGCACCTTCAGCATTGTCTCGATTGTCTTTGCTCATGAAGCATCCACAATGGTTTTCACTTTTCCCCTGACAAAGCCATTTGTATAAATTTCTGGCATTGCAGTTGGTTTCTTCCACCGTCTTTACATCTAGCGCCTGTTGCTGTTCTGTTCACAGAAACTACGAATTCCTGGGGCTCATGCTTGATATGAAACTTCCTTGGTCATCTCACGTGCCTTACCTGGCTGCACACAAGCAGCACCTCAATCTCCTACGTGTCCTCAGCATTACTTCCTGGAGAGCAGATCGGACCACGCTTCTCCATTTGTACCAGACCCTTGTCCATTCGAAACTACACTATAGATGCAGAATGAGATTTTCACTCTGCAGCGGAGTGTGCGCTGTTATGAAATTTCCTGGCAGATTAAAACTTTGTGCCGGACCGAGACTCGAACTCAGGACCTTTGCCTTTCGCGGGCAGGTGCTCAACAAGCTGAGCTACCCAAGCACGACACACACCCTGTCCTCACAGCTTTACTTCTGCCAGTACCTCGTCTCCTACCTTCCAAACTTTACAGAAGCTATCCTGCGAACCTTACAGAACTACCAATCCTGAAAGAAAGGATATTGGGGAGACATGGCTTAGCAACAGCCTAGGGGATGTTTCCAGAATGAGATGTTCGAGTCTCGGTCTGCCACACAGTTTTAATCTGCCAGGAAGTTTTTACACTATAGATGTTTAGTTTATGCATTTGCAAGTCCATCCCTCTTACACCATCTCAATACTATCTGTTATCATGGCATCCATTTGACCACTGGCGTCTTTTATACCAACCTGGTTGAGAGTCTGTATGAAGAAGCTGCCGAATGACCACTGTCATACCGCAGTGATTTTCTCCACAGCAGATATGAATGCTGTTAATCTGCCATGCCTGACCACCAGTCCTATGCCTAACTCCTTTGATCACCAGTATGGGCCATGTCCCTCTTCTGTGTGACCTTGTTCCGGCAGCTTAACTTCACGCTACCTGCAATTTTCCCAGTGGGTGTGAACCCTTCACTTGGCTTCATATGGTTGACCATGTTCACCTTGGCTTTCATTCGCTTTCTAAGGACACTACTCTATCACCACACGTTTCTCGACCTTCACACAGACCTTCGCAATAGTTTTACAGCATAGCTCTTTGCTCTACATCACACCACACAGTACATTTGGTGAAACAGGCTTTTCAGTTGCGTCATCTGTTCAAACTCTCTCAGTGAACTACAGACCCTCTGTGTGCTGCACACCATCCATCCCTTAGTGCAACAGGCAGGAAAGCTGTCATTTCCTCACTCTCGATGGAGCCACTAGTTCCTCTATTCCTTCTGATGATTTCTGTGTTGCCATCTGTCAGCAGTTGGTGTCACTTTGGCGTCACTACTTGTCCTCCCTTCATGGTAACAAGCTACAGGGAATTAAACCTCTCCCAGAGGCTTGGACAACCTCCTCTCGGACCTCTCGCTGCGAGGAGATCATTTTAGCTAGGTTGCATGTTGGGCACTGTCTTTGTAGCTGTTGCCACTTGTTAATTGGTGCTCCCCCACCATTATGTGCTCATTGTCCTTAACCTTTTGATGATTCACCATTTCCTGATGTAATGCCCTTCTTTTAACCACTTATGTTGTCACTTATGTTTGCTGTCTGAGTTATCGGCCGTTTTAGCGAACATTGCATGGGCTGTCGACCACGTTTCACTTTTTATCCATCGTAACAATATGGTGAAGGACGTTTAATCATTAGTTCAGGACCTTAGTTTCTCTATGGTGTATTTTATGGACCTTTCTCCAAGTCCCTGTTTTTAGCTACCTTTCCTTCGATCAACTGGGCTTAACGCATGTAGTTGTTTTTAACTCCTTTTTTGTCTTCATGTTCTACGGTTCTGACATGGACACATATTAGCCTAGTTGTTTTTGCAATCTAAAACAAAACAGAACAATTTGTAGGTTCAATTTTATCACAACCCTAGAGATAGGACTGATTCTGGTCCATGAAATAGGGTTGTTGCTTTCATCCTGGCTCGCCTATGAGCTTGTTCTTTACCAGTAATACCTGAGTGACCAATGACCCACAGAAAGTTTACTGTGTTGCTTTCCCTTGGCCTCACAAGCAATTTGTTGCATTCTGCGTCAATCTGTGATCCCCTTGCAGAGGCTGATACAGATTTTGAGCTTCTTGGCTGTCAAATGTGTGTAGATGATGCAATATCTGTCGCACTTTTGCAGAGTCTCCTCCATGCACACTCTGTTAGTGAAAATCTCGGCCTTGACTACTGTAGCAGCTTTCCTACAGAGAGTGCATGCTCTGTTCTAGGCTGTACTCATATACTTCGGCCCTTGCATCTTTGTCTGTTTTTGACCCATCAGTAAATCAGATATCACCACCTCAGCAGTATTGTGGCTAATTTTTACACAGCTCTGTATTTACAACTGTGACATTGAAATATGTTGAAGCAGCTGGTAGCTATTGTGTGGTCAGCTCTTGAAAGAATTTTTTGAGAAGACCTCCAGATCTAGTTCTGTTGAATGATTATGATATCGACCTCCACCTGAGAAATAATACAATCAAGCTGCAGTCACTAGTACCTAATCAATTCTCTTCACCAAGGCTTACCAATTTACTGAAATATGCCTGATCCAAATCAGAATATTTAGAGGAGTACCCATGACAATATGAAATCCTGCTGAATTTTGTTTTATATTGGCTTCTCCATTGTGTATATTATGTGAAGAGATATTGTCCATTTTGTGTGAATCATGTAAAAAAAATTATGTTTTATGCATTATTGTAACTGTTTTATGTCATAATAATGACTTACATAGTATTTTCAATTAACAGAATACACATATATGTATACAGTTAACTAATAGACAAAAAAATCATGAATGTAAAATAACAGCTTACAATATGAACAGCTATCGGTAAAACAAATGATGAGAATAGTAATTAATGTTTAGATATTTTAGTTAGGTATGTCAAAAATTCCAACAGCACATTGTGTACAGCTTATTTTCCAAAAATGGTATTTCAGACATTACACAGAGGTATACGTGGCATGAAAACTTCTTTCATTTATGTTGTAACAAAAGAATTCATTTTTCAAAATTAATTAATGGTGGTGGGGTATGTTGCAAAATTTCAAATGATTACAAAAGCTGATTTTACAATTTTCATGAACATTACTTACATATAAACTTTTGTATAAAAAACATTTTTCTTATATGTCATCATTTCGAAGATATTCCTCTAAACCTAAAATACCAAATTACCTTTCGGGGTGTGTTTTAGCCCTTAATAGTAAAAGTGAACACAAACAAAAAAATACATGTTGCTCTTTTTCACCTCCTCTGCTTACCTGCCAAGTTTCATAAAGATCATTTTTTGATATGTGGAAATGTTCCCTACTAAGTCATTGACAAGACTGTAATACACTAGCATGGAAAAGAAACTCGAGGATCTGTTAGGTGTTGATCAGTTTGGCTTTAGAAAGGCCAAAGGTATCTGAGAAGCCTTATGATCTTGTGCTTGATAATGGAAACACGACTCTAGACACTTTCATGGAATTTGTCGATGTAGAAAAAGCACTTGACAACTTACAATGGTGCAAGATGTTCAAAATTCTCATAAAAAATAGATAGAAGCTACAGGGAGACACACAATGTTTGTGAATCAATAAGAATGAAGTGATCTCATTTAAAAAATTTAAGACAGGATGCAGTCTTTCGTCCCTACTGTTTAATCTGTACATCAAAATAGCAATGATGGAAATAAAAGAAAGGTTCAGAAGAGGGCTTAAAATTCAGGGTGAATGTACAGAGTGGGGCAAATAAAAGTGGCCCAGGGAGCAGAGTCCAGGTTACAAAGAAATACAGCAGAGGAAAGGAAATACAGTACTAACTTGACAATAGCAGATGTTGAAAGTGACCGCCATTCATCTCTTGGCACTTTTTGGTCTGGACAGCAAGTTGCTGAAGGCAGATCGAAGCTGGACTGTTGGAATTGCTGCAGTCTCATCCAAAATGTTCCACTGCAGGTCTTGAAGACTATGAGGGTTGTTGCTTTTCACCTTAGACTTGAGAGTTCCCCGCACAAAGTAATCGCACACTGACAGATCAGGTGACCTGGGTGACCTCCTAGGGCTGCGACCAGTCAGACCTCTTCTTGCAACTCTCTCAGGAGTGAAGATTGTGTAAACTTGCGCCAAGATTTGGCCAGCTGTATGAGCAGTTGCTCCATCCTGTTGGAAATAATTTTAGGTCTTTTCATCCTCCATTAATGCTGTCACAATTTGTTTCAAAATATTGGCAATGTAACGTGCCGAAGTCAGCATCTGATGAAAGAAGGTGGGACCAATAATGCGGCATGCAGACACTGCAAACCAAACCTTCCAATCATGCAGCGGTGTTTCATGGAAGATATGCAGATTCTCCACTGCCCAGAATCTCTGATCCTGTGGGTTGACATAAATACTCAGGTGAAACTAAGTTTCATCAGACATAAAGAACATATCCATGTCCAAGCCATTCATTGTCATCTCAGTGAACAGCTACTCACAAAACTGGAGGTGCTGAGGAGCATCTGCTGGTTTTAATATATGAATGAAAGACACTCAACAGGGATGCATGTGCAGGTCCAGGTGGAGTATTCATCTGCACGATCGAAGTGATATGCCGGTCTCTTGCGACAGGTGTCAGGTTGATTTGTTAGGACTCTGAAACGTTTTTTGGTGAACTCCAGACATTTCCACACAAACATTTCCACATTTTCTGGTGTGTAGGCATGTCTGATAATGATTTTTGGCTTGTTCAAAGCAGATCCTGTCTGATGCTGTTTTTGGATTAAGCATTGCGTGTGGCACTCTTTGCTAGCACTTTGACCACAGCATTTTCACAACTTTATTGTCACATAATGTTCCACAATGAACACCTGCTGCTCCACTGTGAACAGCAGCATGCCCTTTGCACTGCTCCACTCACACTCGCATAGTGTGACTGTAGGAGTTCTCTGAACTGGTGTGGATTACATGGCGTGTGTACATGTGGTGTGCGCATCACAGGATGTGGTTACATGCATATATTCATATCTAATCATATCCTCTCATTCGGACCACTTTTATTTGCTAAAGCCTGTCTACCAATGATACAATTCGCTGTTGACATCCTTATCCTCTGTGTAAGTGAAGAATAATTGCAGAACCTGTAAAACGGTATGAACACTCTAATGAGCACACACTACAGATTGAGATTAAACCTTAATGAGATTAGTAATAAACTCGAATTCACAATTGCAGACCATGGAGTGGGCAAAGTAAAGGCATTCTGCTACATTTGAAAAATAGCATATGATGGAAGAAGCAAGGAGGAAACAAAAACCAGACTATCGACAGGCAAATAGGGCATTCCTGGCCAAAAGTAGTATATTAGTATCCAATATCAGCCGTAATTTGAGGAAACTTCTGAGGATGTATGTGGAAATGAACCATGGGCTGTGAGAAAACTGGAAAGGAAAATAATTGAAGTTTTTGAGATACAGTGCTATACGGGGATGTTGAAAACTAGGTGGATTGATAAGATAAGAAACAAGGAGGTGCTTCACAAAATCACCGAAGAGAGGAACATTTGGAAAACACTAACATGAAGAAGTGAGACTACTGCTGGCATTAAAGGTTTCATCACATACAGACACTCTGTCACCTCAAAAAATTGTTCATAGAGAACAATGCACAGAAATACCGAGCTGCATCCAAACCAGTCGACAATGGATCCCACTTTTACTCTTAAGACAATTGTCTGAAAAACATTGGGAATACAGTAAGATGTCAGTAACCTCATTCGTCGATTTTCAACATGCATATGATGGCATCCACATGTATAGCCTATACAATGTGCTGTGTGACTTCAAAATCCCTGAAAAGCTGCTGAGAATGGTGCAAACTTGTATGGACAGGTCAAAGGCAAGAGTGCATTTCCAAGTGGTCACAACTGAAATGTTCAAGATTGAGACTGATCTCAGACAATAGGATGCTTTACTTTATTTTATTTACATGTCAAGTTCTGTAGGACCAAATTGAGGAGCAAATCTCCAAGGTCATGTAACGTGTCAGTACATGAAATTACAACAAAAAAGTAATAACAGATAAAAATAAAATGTTTATGAACCTGAAAAAGTCAAGCCATAAGTTTAAGTAAACACAATCAACAATACAGCAAGGATCAGCTTAATTTTTCAAGGACCTCCTCAACTGAATAGGAGTAGTGACCCATGAGGAAACTCTTCAGTTTTGATTTGAAAGCACATGGATAACTGCTAAGATTTTTGAATTCTAGTGGTAGCTTATTGAAAATGGATCCAGCAGTATACTGCACACCTTTCTGCACAAGAGTTAAGGAAGTCTGATCTAAATGCAGGTTTGATTTTTGCTGAGTACTACTAACTGAATGAAAGCTGCTTATTCTTGGGAATAAGCTACTATTGTTAACAAGAAATGACAGTAATGAATATATATATTGAGAGGCCAATGT
The DNA here is from genome assembly GCF_023898315.1 of Schistocerca nitens. NCBI lineage: Eukaryota > Metazoa > Arthropoda > Insecta > Orthoptera > Acrididae > Schistocerca > Schistocerca nitens. The sequence goes on along the minus strand of NC_064623.1, from coordinate 66,918,383 downwards.
CAAAATACCCAGACTTGTGAACAGGGGCTGACAAGAGGTTCATAAACTTAACCCACTTGTAGCCCAAACTGCTGTCTCTGTGTAAAAATATTCTTTTAGAATGGGAAGAGTTACCCAAAATGTAAGACATATGACAAAAGTGAATGAAAATAATAAAAGTAGACTAATTTTCATGTCGATGATCACTCACTTCAGATTCTGTTCGAATAGTAAAAATGGCAGTATTAAGTCTTTGAACACGATCCTGAACGTGGGCATTGCACGACAGTTTACTATCTATCTGGACTCCCAGAAATTTGAACTGTTCAGTTTCTCTAATCATATGCCCATTCTGTGAAATTAAAACGTCAGGTTTTGTTGAATTGTGTGTTAGAAACTGTAAAAACCGAGTCTCACTGTGATTTGTCGTTGACTTATTTTCTACAATCCACGAACTTATGTTGTGAACTGCACTACTTGAAACCAAGCCAATGTTGCATACAACATCCTTTACTACCAAGCTAGTGTCATCAGCAAACAGAAATATTTTAAAGTTACCCATAATACTAGAGGGCATATAATTTATATAAATAAGGAACGGCCCCAGCACTAATCCCTGGGGCACCCCCCATTTGACTATACCCCACTCAGGCCCCACATCACAGCCATTCTCAACACTGTGAATAATGACCTTTCGCTGTCTGTTGCTAAAGTAAGAGATGAACCAATTGTGAGCTATTGCCCATATTCCATAATGGTCCAACTTGTGGAGCAATATTTTGTGATCAACACAATCGAATGCATTAGTTAAATAAAAAAATATGCCTAGTGTTCAAAATCTTTTGTTTAAACCATCCAGTACCTCACAGAGAAAAGAGTATGTAGCATTTTCAGTTGTTAAATGACTTCTAAAGCCGAACTGTATATTTGATAGCAAATAATGTGATATAAAATGATCAATTAACCTTATACACAGCCTTTTCAATAACTTTAGCAAACACTGATGGCATAGAAATAGGTCTAAATTGTCTACATTATCCCTTTCTCCCTTTTTATAAAGCGGCTTTAATACTGAGTACTTTAAACATTCAGGAAACTGACCATTCCTAAAGGAAAAATTATAAATAAGACTAAATACAGGGCAACATGTGCAGCACAACCCTTTAATATTCTGCTAGGCACTCCATCATATCCATGAGAGTCCCTAGTCTTCAGTGATTTAATTATTGATTCATGTTCTGTTCAGCATCAACTTAGAGAAAGTAATGAGGGAATGTAGGTAACAGGAGTGCAGATGGATGGTAATTTTAGCTGTCTTGTATGTTGTTGTTGTTGTTGTGACCTTCAGTCAAAAGTATGGTTTGATGTACCTCTGAGTGTTACTCTATCCTCTGCAAGCCTTTTCATCACCAAATAACTGTTGCAACTTACATCCTTCAGAATTCGCTTACTGTATCCATCTCTTGGTCTCCCTCTACAACCTCCTCCCCCCCCCCCCCCCTTCCAGTTTTGTCTGATACTAAATTGGTGATTGCTTGATGTCTCAGAATGTGTCTGTCAACTGATTCCTTCTTATAGTCAGGTTGTGCCACAAATTTCTTGTCTCCACAATTTTATTCAGTACCTCCTCAGTAGTTCCATAATCTACCCATCTAATCTTTGGCATTCTTCTGTTGCACCACATTCCAGACACCTGTATCTTCTTCTTATATAAACTGTCTACCATCCATGTTTCACTTACATACAAGGCTGCAGTCCATACAAATATTTTAAGAAAAGACTTCCTGACACTTAAATCTGCATTCAGCGTTAACAAATTTCTCTTCTTCAGAAGTGCTTTTCTTGCCAATGCCAGTCTATGTTTTATATCCTCTCTATTTCAGCCATCATCAGTTATTTTGCTACCCAAACAGCAAAACTTATGTACTACTTTGTCTTGTTTCCTAATCTAATTACCTCACCATCACCTGATTTAATTTGACTATGTTCCATTGCCCCTTTTGTTGATGTTAATCTTATACCCTCCTTTCAATACTTTGTCCATTCTGTTCAACTGCTCTTCCAAGCCCTTTGTTATCTCTGATAGAACTGCAATTTTTTAACTGCTTGCTCAATGTATGGATTTAATAACATTGGGGATAGACTACAAACCTGTTTCACTCCCTCCTCAGCCACTGATTCCCTTTCATGCCTCTCGATTATTATAACTGCCATCTGGTTTCTGTACAAGTTGTAAGTCAATCACTACATTTTATGCGTGATACCTTCAGAATTTCAAAGAGGATATTCTAGTCAACATTGTCAAAAGTTTTCTCTCCAAAGCTACAAATGCTATGAATGTAGGTTTGCCTTTCCTTAACCTACCTTCTATGAGGAGTTGCCATGTTAATATTGCCTCACATGTTCCTACATTTCTCTGGAATCCAGACTGATCTTCCCAGGAGTCGGCTTCTAGCATTTTTTCCATTCTTATGTAAAGAATTCATGTTAGTATTTTGCAGCTGTGACTTATTAAACTAATAGTTCGGTAATTTTCACATCTGTCAGCACCTGCTTCCTTCAGAATTGGAATTGTTACATTCTTCTTGAAGTCTGAGGGTATTTTGCCTGTATCATACATCTTGCTCACCAGATGGTAGAGTTTTTTCATGGCTGGCCCTCCCAAGGCTGTCAGTAGTTCTAATGGAATGTCATCTACTACCATGGCCTTGTTTTCACTTAGGTCTTTCAGTGCTCTCTCAAATTCTTCCAACAGTGTCATATCTTCCACCTCATGTTCAGCTACTTCCACAACCATTTCTATAATATTGCCTTCAGATACATCGCCCTTGTATAGACCCTATGCATACTTCTTCCACCTTTCAGTTTTCCCTTCTTTGCTTAAGACTGGGTTTCCACCTGAGCTCTTGATATTCATTCAGCTACTTCTCTTTTCTCCAAAGATTCTTTAAATTTCCTGTAGGAGTTGTCTGTCTTTTCCCTTGCTTCTAAATCATTACATTTGTCCTCTAGCCATTACTGCTTAGCCATTTTGTACTTCCTGTCAATCTTATTTTTTTTTAGACATTTGTATTCCCTTTTGCCTGCTTCATTTACTGCATTTTTATATTTTATCCTTTCATCAATTAAATTCAATACATCCTGTGTTGTACAAGGATTTCTACTAGGCCTTGTCTTTTACCTATTTCATCCTTTTGTGGTGGCGTGGTTCCTTTTGTCTTCCTTTAACTACACATACTTGTGAACTTGTTGCAGCTGATCGCTGGGAGGAAAGCTGAGCAGAAACCTACCATACTGCAACTCCCACCAGGCTGCATACAACGTAGCTATTCTAAGAATTGGGAAAAGGTCTCTATTTTGAGTGAAAAGTGGAAATACTGGCAAAACTTCAGTATATTCTGAAGTCAAGAAATACACGTTCACAGCCAAGCCAGTGTTAATCCTAACACAGCCATGCACAAACCCTTTCATTCACGTTAGCAAGTTTATGGTAATGTATATCCCGAAATCTGAACATCTACTAAGCACGGATTGTCCTTAAAAGAAAATGCTCTCCACACTATTAAGTTTATTGGCGTCTAATGCACTCAAGTTTTTAGTCACCGATCTGTTCAATATGCCACGTTGAATTACTGTCTTTTCCCATGCGCAAAATTACTTAAAAAATCCGTAATTTATAAAAAAAAAAAATTCCGGAATTAATATGCCTTCACTTTAAAGCACTTTTGAGGCATGTAGCACAACTCAAACTGGCAAATTATAACTTCCTTCAGAGCTCATACTGCAGACGACCGTACCATTGAAAGGCTGGGCTCTGGCTACTTAGACTGCTGTAAACATTCTCTATCTCCAAGAGAAAAGACATATGAAGAATACTCCATTCTGATTGGCCAGTTTTCTTTAAGGCCAATAGGAAAAACATTATTCTCCCACATTAGTGCGCACTTTTCATGACTAACCAGTCAATAAATAACACACTTTTGAACCGTACTTTTTCCAAAATAAATATTTAACGTTCCTTGCTCTTCATCCTCTCCCTCCATTCTCCTTTATCTAAGATCAGTCCCCCATATCTTCATAATTATTCTTTCCTTCCTTTTCTCAGTTAGTCATGCTCCAGGTTTCTGAACCGTAACAACCAACAATCCCACAGAAACTGGAGAGCAAAAGAATCTAGTGGGCAGGCCATGTAGCCTGTATGACAGAAGCAAGACAGGTGAAGAAGGCACTTCAGGGAAACCAAACACCAGATGGCCTATATGATGACCGTGGTAGTGCTTGGTGGACTACCTAGCAATGGGCCTGGAGGAAATGAGCACAAAACACAAAGATTCAGAGGCAGTTTGTGGTAGCAGCACATGGTCTGCAGGACCTGTGATTGCTGTATATGTATGTATGTGCGTAAAGAAATAAAACAATGTGTCAGGCATGTCCAGACATGGCTTCGTGCTGTAAAGATGTGGTGCAGTCCATGTGAATATCTGCATGTTTCAAAAAGATTCACTTGATTTCACAACAGCACATCTTCTACATGAATAAGATAGGAACTTAGTATGAATTTTAACTTACACATCAAAACTAAGAGTTTTCTTCGGCATCAGTTGTAAGCAGTCAGATAATGTGGATGTAGGTAGGGGTCCACCTGGTAGAGCAAGCTGTCTCGCTCATTCATTTAAATTATATCGTGTACGAGGATTGCCGAGAAATTAATGCAACTTAATTTTTTTTTTTTTTAGCCGAACACCATGCTACAAATGCGAAATGTTACGTATGTGTTATTTGAAGTCTCCTGAGTGAGCAAGCCATGTTTCTGTCACTTCTGGAAGATTGCGTAGCTGTGAGACAGTTTCAAAATGGCGTCTGTAGGTGATGTACATTACAAGCAATGTGCTGTCATTGAATTTCTCGCTGCAGAGAAAGAAAGTGTGGGGAATATTCTCGAACACTTGTGCGAGGTCTATGAAGCATCTACTGTCAACAGAAGTACAGCTAATCTCTGGGCACGGAGGGTGAGGTCATCAGAAGGTGGTCTGGCGAAGCTGCACGGCTGTCTGGAGGCCACCCATGGATGACACACACGACCTAGCCGCCTCAGACTTTCACTTGTTTCGGCCATTGAAGAATGCCATTCTTGGAAGACATTTTGAGGATGATGAGGCGATTCACAGGGTGAAGCACTGGCTCTAGTTTCGCGCTGGAGGAAGACCATAGAACGGGATGGATATTACGCAGAAAAGTAGTGTGTGCAGATAAAAAAGCATGCTTTCATTTGTGTAATTCTCACTATGTTCAATAAAGAAAAGTTGAAGAAAAAAAAAATGTGGTGCTTTACTTTCTGGGCAACCCTCATAGTAACCTTTGTTGATATATATTATATGTATTAAACCATTCATATATAAATATGATATGTATTAACCTGCACACAATGTTCATATATAATAAATAAATTAACCAGTTAGTGTTGGGCAGAGATGAGGATAACACAGTAACAAAAAGTATTACATTCTCCATTTGGAGAGGTGCAATTCACTCACAACTGCAGTATAATTTTTGTCGTCCAGTTCAAAGCATTTGACTGTGACATCAGGAGTTTCAAGACTCTGGTTGATTATGTAAGGGCCAATCCACGGGATGCTACTGTCTGTGCATTTGAGATGTAGAGCTCACTCATCAGAATTTTACATTTAGTTCACAGAAATGTAATCGTGAAGTCAGCTGAGGGTTAGCCATTCTTCATCTGTCTGTCTGCACACAGGGCTTGCTGCTCCCCAGGAAAAGACTTTCAGCTGATTTTTTTTGCACGCGCACACGCACGCGCGCGTGTACGCGCACACACACACACACACACACACACACACACACACACACACACACACACACACACACACACTCTCTCTCTCTCTCTCTCTCTCTCTCTCTCTCTCTCTCTCTCTCTCTCTCTCTTCTTGCTTTGTTGTTGTTGTGGATTTATCTGAAGACTCCAGATATGTGCCTCCTCATCCGAAAACTCTGGTTGAATTGTGACATTTCATGCTGTGCATACTGTAGAAGAGCAGTAAATGCTTTAACAACATTCACTGGTTACTAAATCTCTAATACAACCAAATTGTAGTGACATTGTTCCAAATAATCCCAGACATTTTTATGAGCTTAAAATGACGAGCAATTTTTGCATGAAAGTAGGTGACAATGCAACCTCAATGTTCATTGTTGCCTTGATAGGAATTGTTGGATTATTTCACTCTGCTCTTTGGCAAGTGACGGATCAGTGCCTGTGGTTCTGCAATGAATTCGAAAGATGATGTTCAGTGGCCTACAAAGCAGAAATGCAAAGAAAGAAAGGAAATTGTAATAAAGAAGAAGAAGTTGATGGACGAGGAACACAAGAATTACATTGGCAAAATTAAACCCACCACTAAGCGCTATAACTGAGTGACTAATTTGTTGTTGCATTTTTTGAAAAGTGGGTAAAACCTGGAGAGAGATTTAGTTTTGATTTCAGGGTGAAGCATTGGTCAGAAAAAAAAAATTGTCATGTATTTTCTGTATATGCTAGTGCACAGCCTGAAAATGTTCAACATAATGACTTTACATCTTTCTCATGAGAGATTCCTTTTTCTCCTAATGATCAAGATGTCTCCTCAATTTCACAAAAGAAACAGAATTAGGAAATTGAATTACCTTATAATTGGGACACAGTCATTACCTCTTTTTCAAAACCATCCGACACATTCCGCGTCTGCAAAGTAGACCAATCAGTTATATTCCAGAAAATAGCTCTTGACCACTACTTCAAATCATCTGTGGAAAAAGTTAAACTGGAAGACCAAAGGGTGTATAAAATTAAGGCATCCAAGAGATACATTTTTGTGTGGGGTGGTTATGCAGGACCTCAGTGTTTGGTTGCACTTTGAAACAATGTGAAGCTTCCACATGAATTACCTTTCAGTCAGATTTACAACAGTGTACTCAAAATTAAGAAGTCAAAAGTTCAAGATCTCAAGATGCTCCTTCCTTATTTGATGAGTGACAGCCAGAACTTTTTCAAAACACTTAGTCCCTGTATAGAGGAAGAAGGTGGGCCAAACTTGGATACAATTGAATCTGATGATAGTAGTGCAGAGGACCAGTGAACACTCATTTGATCAATTCTGTGTATCTTTAATGTAACTTAATCTTTTGTTCTGTAAAACATCAGTACATTATCCGCATGACGCTCGTCTCCGGTTCCTGTCAGTTAGGATCTTTTTACAACTTTTGCTCTTACATCCCATTAAATGGATGCTAGTGGTATGGCATTCCTCATACACGCACTGATTAATCTGTGCCGATATGCTAACAAACTGGGCGACTTCAGTTCATGACAGCTCCTTTCTGCCATTCTGTCAGGTCCCCATGTCGACCCATCTTACTCCGCCAATTCGATGACACGAACTCATCACGTCACTGCAGTGAAGTACGTCAGCTCTAGACAGTTATGTGACTATGTGGTACCCATTTTATAACATTCCGAAGTGACCACTGTGCTCTTTTAATGAGGTGACTGATAGTGTGCCCAGTGAGCTTATCTGCCTCTCTCATTCGATGCTACAAGTGCACCAGCAATTTTTCAACATTATATTACAGAGGGGTGATTGGAGACACCTCTGTGTGAAGTAGGATAGCTGCTGGGAATCTGTGAAGTGTCAACAATACCAGTACAACATTATTGTAGTTCAGTTATTTATTCACAATTTTTACAAATCGTCATTCTTCTGCAGCAGCCTCGGCTGTTGCTAATTCAGCTGCATGTCAGATTATAGCTGATGCCGTCAAGTCAGCTTAGCCTTTGCGTGACCCAGAGGTGATGTCAGTGACCATGGCAGTGCAGTGGCTGCTGGTGAGTGGGGCGGCGGCTACCCAGTGAGAAGTAGTTCTTGCTCCAGCTGTGGAGTGTACTCAGTCCCACTCCAAATTCTATGATTACCCTCGTTGACCCGTCTGAAATACACCTGTGTCAGTAACTATGTGGTCAGTTGATCTTCCTGCTCGTGGTATGTTTCAGCACACGAAGGCTCTCAGGTGCTGAACAGGAATGTGGACCCCGAGAGGCTTCGTTGCTGGCTTTCGTGTTGAAGTCCAGTATTGGCAGAATTCTGCAGTGTGGTGTTGTCAGAAAGCAGTCGATTTCTGGTAGGCGGCGAGCAGACCATCATCTCGAGTACATCTTCAGCTAGATCGTAAACTGTGCTGGAGCATCTAGGACATAGATTAACTACAGTATCGTAATCGTGGAATCGAGTGCTATTGCTGTGAATACCACTGATCCCAATAATCAACTGATGACAAAAACTCAAAAGCTGGATTATTTAAAGGAAACTAGCATGAGGACATGATGCAAACCTCGTTTTGTAATGACTGAATGTGTCCTCCTTATTTGGCTACATTCACTTAACAGGCTGTTAACTGCTGTATCAGTCCCTTCCTAAGTGCTCTTATGAAATGCAGTAGAACCCCTCTAATCCCTCACCTTGGGGACCGGGACCATGGTCAGAACGAAAAAAAGGTCGGATTATCCAAAAAATCTAATATTTATTGCAAAAAATATAAAAAGACATTTAGTACAAAAAAATTAAACGATTTAAGAACTAAAAGACTTCTACAGTAACATAAAAAGATGTTTTTTACACAGTGTTAAACCATATATTAACTAAAAACCGTTTACACACACTATAATATGTATTGGTTTTAAAAGGAAAAACGACAAACAAACTACAGTACTGTACTGTATTTAATAACGTATAAATGATATATACTGTAAACTAAAAAATGTTTATAGCACCGTGTATAAAAAAGAATTTTTTTACAAAGAAATAAACTACTGTATGTATAAACTAAGAAATGATTATACTGTATGCATCGTTTTTACAGTAAAAACAAAAACAAATTACTTGGAAAAAAGTCAGTGATACATTTTTGTTTAGCAGATGTTATTCTAGATTTAGCTGTAGAGTCCCTCCATTTTTTTATCCACAAAACGTCCATTGGAGTTGAAGTTGGATTCTGCTCGATGTATTGAAAGGCGATGTCAAAAGCATTTTTTGCATCGTTGTGTGAAATCCGAGTGGGTAGATCGTCTACGCCGTCCGAGTCCTTATTCACAGTTTCCTGGCTAACAGCGGCAACAATCTGGTCGTCACTGAGCTCTTCAAAAGTGTCACAGTCTTTGTCACATTCGTTGATCCACTCTTCAACTTCATTGGCACTTGGCAGGGACATTCGGCTTCATAGTTGGTAGATCGTTAACGATTTCCTATGCATCGTTGTTTTGCTCATTTCGGTACGCTCATTTTCAGTCATAACTTGTGGCCAAAGCTTACGCCACGATTTCCGCAGTGTGTCAGGTAGCAGTTCATCCCATAGCATCTTTGATGTTCAGGGATTTCATTGCCTCAAATAAGTTATGACCTCCTTCAGATTTTTCCAAGATTGAGCTGATATACTTTCTGCGATATCGCCTTTTTAACCATTCAATAACGCCCTGATCCATTGGTTGGATGAGTGAGGTTACATTAGGAGGCAGAAAGAGAGCTTTTATGTTCCCTTTCACCAAATCTTCCTCAGATGGATGTGATGGTGCGTTATCCAACAGCAGTAGAGCGCGAACAGGCAAATTTTTTTTGCTTCAAATCTTTTTCGACCGATGGCACATACTCGTCGAAAAACTGGGATTTAAAAAGGTTGCAGTCCAGCCAAGCAGATTTTTGATTGCGGTAATAAACCGGCAAGGAAGATAAGATATGTTTGAATGCCCTTGGCTTCTTAGAGTTGCCAGTGACGAACAAGGGGAGCTTGCGGGTACCATCTGCGTTGCTACAAGGAATGATTGCGTCTTTTTATAACGGATTCATTTGAAGCTGTGAGCATTTTTATTGGCCTCGTCTCGTCGATGTTATACACTTGGTAGGGTAACAGTTCATTTTCTTCTACAGATTCTTAAAACTTAACAGAAAACTCCTTAGCAGCTGCGGCATTGGCAGTTAGTTTTCAATGGAAATAGAAACAAATCGGACACCATGACGAGTTTTCCAACGATCAATCCAGCATTCACTGTCAGCAAATTTACTTTCGGATTCCAGTTTTTTGTGCAAAACTATTGCTTTTTCTTTGAGAATTGGCCCGGATATTGGAGTTCCTTTCCTTCTTTCTTGACAAAACCACATCCACAATGCGTTATCAAGCAGTTCAAGTTTAGGCTTTCTTAATGTTTTGCGATTCTTCTGAGTGTTTTCACCATCAATCGTAAATCTATAGGATTCAATGCCTTTCCGCTTCTTCCTCCAATCCTTAATTGTCGTAACACCTACATTCAGTTCCTTTGCAATTTTTTGGAGCGATTCTCCTTCGTCCACTCTTTGTAGCACTGCTAATTTTTCATTTAGTGAAAGAGTTACGTGTTTACGTTTGAATACAGACATGTTGAAAAACAGACAACTGTACACACAATGAATCTGCAGTAATAAGTACTGTAGAGAACATGGGATAGAGCAAACAATGCCGTTTTTTTAATCCCAACACAGGATAAAACGGCACAATAACGTACAGTATAACAGTATGCATAGCGATACACACCGCAACAATGGCCCGACAGGCGTCCAGTCAGTGACGAGTCGGCACAGGCTCGCGAGCCTGACCATGGTCGGACTAACCAGAGTGACGGACCATCCAGGGTCAGATTAGAGGGGTTCTACTGTAGATACAGTTTCTTGCAACATGTCTTACAAGCTAACGATATGATTGCCTCACTTCCTTTTGGTTTCCTGCCCTCTTTTCTGCTGAATGCTTATTCGTTACTTGGCAGGCAGTGTCATTGACCTAACCCACTTGCAACATACTGCCTCACATCCTGCTTCTGTCCTGTCTCTGGCATGACTTAAATTTGCCTGAGGCAATGTGAGCGAATTTTAATAATTTTTTTCAAATTTATACCCCTTAGTATTCTGTGCCTTAACAATACTGAGCAACTTAAAGCATCAAACCAGTATTGTACAAATTACTGTGATGGCAGATGTAACGGGGGGTCAATGGCAAGCTGAACTATCAAAAAATTTACGCGCAGTGTTTCCTCCTTACAAAAAGCTTGCCTAAAGTGTAACATGAAGTTTTTCAGCAAGATAGTGGAGTACATTGAACATGTACTTACATGAGGGCCATCACACTTACTGAATGACATTAAAGCATAATGATGGACTGCCATGTTTTGAGAATAAAACAGAACTTAAACAGTATCAGGAAAGTCAATTACTACCCAAAATTTTACGAACGAGCAGCTGAACTTGGGTATCCATTCAACAAACTGTGGCACAACAGTGCCTCATTCACACAGTCCGAGGAACACCAGTAAGCATTTTGAATGCTGAAGTGCGAGCTCTGCTAAGTATACATCCTGGCTATACTGACACCAGGACGAACGTCAGTGATACTGACTGACACACTGAGTTAGGTGACTGAGGCAGTGGCCAGCACCGTGGACTCTCAGGAGTCGACAGGACATTAATCCCCTAATCTTCCTACCTTCTTCTGGGAGAGGCAGTGACTATTCCTAGTTAATATCTTTGCTTATGGAGTGAAATAAGTAATTCTTTCGTTACTTATATTCTATTGTTGACTTAAAACAAATGCAAATTCTCTAATAATTATTAATCTCTCCAGGCAGTTCAAGATTCGACTGTACAAAACCCTGACCTGGCCTGTTGTTCTATATAGCAGTGAGACATGGAGTATCCGGAAACAGGACTTCCATAAGCTCCTTGCTTTTGAGAGAAAAGTGCTTCGGAAGATCTTCGGTCTGGTTCTTGATGCAGATACAGGGGAATGGAGGATCAGATAAAACCAAGAGCTTGAGGAATTATACCTGCAGCCCAACATAGCAGGAACTATCAAAGCCAAACAAATGCAGTGGGGCGGCCATGTGGCCCGGATGGAGGATCACAGATGGCCTCGGAAGCTCCTGGATTTCACACCTACAGGAAAGAGACCGCCAGGGAGACCCAAGAAGCGTTGGAGGGATGGACTCCATGAAGATTTAAACCAAGTGTCAATAGATGTGAACAGATGGTGGATAGCAGCAATGGACAGAATACACTGGAGGAGGAAACTTGTAGATGCATGTGGTCCACTGGGACTGATCATGTTGTGTCTAGACCATACAGCCTAGACACAATGCTGTAGCCGATAGGGCACGCAATGCTAACGCAGACGGGCGTGAAGTCTGGAACATGAGACTTATAAATGAATAAGAAGAAAAGTACGTAGATGCTTGTTACTTAACTTTTATTTAGTCCTTGGAATACATCTCTCTTGAATATTAGTAAGCTATAGGCACTGATACAAATGGCGCCTTGCTAGGTGGTCGCCAGTTAACTTAGCAGAGGGCTATTCTACTGTCTATCTCTCGGCAAATGAGAGCAAGGCTTAGCATGTCCAATCGCTAGCTATGTTGTCCGTACAACTGGGGCGAGGTCTAGTCCGTGTCTTGTGACCTGCCATGTGGTGGCGCTAGGTTTGCGATTACACAGTGGCGACACGCGGGTCCGACATGTACTACAGGACCGCGGCCGATTTAAGTTACCACCTAGCAAGTGTGGTGTCTAGCGGTGACACCACAGATCACGTAGTAGTAGTAGTAGTAGTAGTAGTAGTAGTAGTAGTAGTAATAATAATTATAAACATTTGGAAGAAGAACTACTAGGATTCTTAAAGTATTTATTTGGCTCTATTCGAAAACATGCTAGCAAATCCAGCCCTTATTTAATTCCAAAATAGTTACCAGATTTATTAAAAGCATTGTTTGGGTAACTGTATCTGTTAATTCAATTATTTAAACAAATAATTTGGCATAACCTTGGTGGTAGAAGAAACTGTTAAAAAGAAGGAATTTTTCGATGTATTCAGTTAACTGAATGAGTTTTGTTTTAATTGTAGTTTCTATAGATTAAACATTGTGAGGATATAGAATGGTCCGACTTTTGATCCCGAGACAGTCAGTCCACGGCCAATTTTTAGATGGGAAGTCTGTATTAGTTAGAGTAACAACAATGCATTAACTTAACAGTGGAATTAGTGTAACACGAATAGGTCATGTGTTAAAACAATGACAGTGTCTGTTCAATTTATTTGAGAAATAGTGTCGCACGTACCGTATTATTCTGCAAGAACTGAGAATTGTGTGTTTAGGTTTTTTACTGCTCATAGATGCAGCAAACTACTGTAGCAGTATGCTGATGTTTGCCTGCAAACTATTAATGAGGCTTAACCTTTACCCATAGTGAACAGGCAATATAACTGTAATACACTACTGGCCATTAAAATTGCAACACCAAGAAGAAATGCACATGATAAACAGGTATTCATTGGACAAATATATTATACTAGAACTGACATGTGATTACATTTTCACGCAATTTGGGTGCATAGATCCTGGGAAATGCCTGGGCATTGAGTCAAACAGAGCTTGCATGGTGTGTACAGGTAGAGCTGCCCATGCAGCGTCAACACGATACCACAGTTCATCAAGAGTAGTGACTAGCGTATTGTGACGAGCTAGTTTCTCGGCCACTATTGACCAGAGGTTTTCAATTGGTGAGAGATTTGGAGAATGTGCTGGCCAGGGCAGCAGTCGAACATTTTCTGTATCCAGAAAGGCCCGTACAGGACCTGCAACATGCGGTCGTGCATTATCCTGCTGAAATGTAGGGTTTCGCAGGGATCGAATGAAGGGTAGAGCCAAGGTTTGTAACACATCTGAAATGTAACGTCCACTTTTTCAAAGCGCCGTGAGTGCGAACAAGAGGTGACCAAGACGTGTAACCAATGGCACCCCATACCATCACGCCAGGTGATACGCCAGTATGGCGATGATGAATCCACGCTTCCAATGTGCGTTCACCGCAATGTCGCCAAACACGGATGTGACCATCATGATGCTGTAAACAGAACCTGGATTCATCCGAAAAAATTACGTTTTGCCATTCGTGTATCCAAGTTCGTCGTTGAATACACCATCACAGGCACTCCTGTCTGTGATGCAGCATCAAGGGTAACCGCAGCCATGGTCTCCGAGCTGATAGTCCATGCTGCTGCAAACGTCATCAAACTGTTCATGCAGATGGCTGTTGTCTTGCAAACATCCCCATCTGTTGACACAGGGATCAAAACGTGGCTGCATGATCCGTTACAGCCATGCGGAAAGATGCTTGTCATCTCAACTGCTAGTGATACGAGGCCATTGGGATCCAGCACGGTGTTCCGTAATACCTTCCTGAACCCGCCGATTCCATATTCTGCTAACAGTCATTGGATCTCGACCAACGCGAGCAGCAATGTCGCGATACGATAAACCGCAATTGTGATAGGCTGCAATCCAACCTTTATCAAAGTCGCAAATGTGATGGTATGCATTTCTCCTCCTTACATGAGGCAGCACAACAATGTTGCACCAAGCAACGCTGGTCAACTGTTTTTTGTGTGTGAGAAATCAGTTGGAAACTTTCCTCATGTCAGCACATTGTAGGTGTCACCACCGGCACCAATGTTGTGTGAATGCTCTGAAAAGCTAATCATTTGCATACCACAGCATCTTCTTCCTGTCGGTTAAATTTCGTGTCTGTAGCACGTCATCTTCGTGGTGTAGCAATTTTAATGGCCAGTAGTGTATCGGGGTTGTGAACAGTGAAAGTAAAGAACTGTGGAACTCTACTGTGCAATTGTTGTCTGCATCATTTACAGTAGTCAATGTTGAACTTCCACACCCTATTTTCAGCCAGTGTAACAATGCAGTACATCGACACTGAGGACTATCAATGAAGAAATAAAGCAGGCTAATGTCACAACCTCCACATAACTGAGATCACAGAATCTCTCCTTGCTCCACTGCAGTCACAGGGTATGACACAAATGAAGAGCCTGACCAGCCAATGTGTCTCACGACTGCACCACATCTGCTAAACAGTAGCAGGTTCTATAGGCGTCCTAATCTGCATCTACAAAAACATATATATTCTGCCAACCGCTGTGTAGTGCATCACAGAGGGTAGGTCCCATTATACAAGCTATTCATGAAATACATGCTGTGAGTAGTGTAATCTTGTCTTCATGATCCTTATGGGGGTGATACATAGAGGGTTGCAGTATATTCCTAGATTTGACACTTAATGCTGGCTGTTGAAATTTTGTAAGCAGGCTTTATAGCTTTTGTCTACCTTGAACTGTCTCTCAGTTCAGTTAATTCAGCAACTCTGTGACACTCTCCCACATGTCAAACAAACCTGTAACCATTCATGCTGCCTTTCTCTGTATACGTTCAATATCCCCCATTAGTCCTATTTGGTACAGTTCCTATATCCTTGAGGAACATTCTAGCATTGGTTGCACAACCATTTTGTAAATAATCTCCTTTGCAAACTGATTGTGTTCACTCAGTATTCTACGAATGAAACAAAATCTGCTGCTTTCATTACCTATAACGGAGTCTGCGTGTTTGTTATATTTCATATCCCTACAAGTTGTTACACCCAGGTATTTGTGTGAGTTGGCTGATTCCAGTTGCTGGCCATTTATGTCGTAGTCAAAGGATACTACAGTTTCTCGTTTTGTGAAATCTATCTTAAATAGAATAATAAATGAGGCAAAGAAATGAGACAATGACAAATACATAGAAGATGCTTCAAACAGAACCAAAGCAATCTGGCAAGTTGTAAAGAAAGAAACCAAATCTTACAAAAATAGAGTTAATAATATAGTATTAAAGGCTGGTTTGGAAACATTAATAACCCACAGGAAGTAGCTAATATGTTTAATAACTATTTTATAAATGTAACAGAGAAACTACTACAACAGACCTCTAATAGAAAACAGCATACAAAAACAGGAAAAAGTCTCAATCAGATCAATGTTTCTGTTCCCAACAAATGTAGAAGTAGTACACGTTACAATAAAAAATCTCAAAATTAAACACTCTGCAGGCATAGATGATGTACCTGATTTCATTATAAAGAAATGTGGGGACTTGATCACTGCGCCCTTAACTCACCTATGTAACCTATCTTTTGCTACAGGAACTTTTCCTTCATGTTTGAAAATAGCAAAAATGAAGCCATTATATGAGAAAGGAAACAAAGATGATATTTCCAACTTCAGACCATTGGCACTTCTGTCTATTTTCTCAAAAATAATAGAAAGGCTTTTCAATAAGAAGTAACAAACTTCTTAAAGGATAATGGCATTCTGTCAGAATCTCAACATGGATTTAGAGCAAACCATTCAACTGAATCAGCAGTTCACTCCTTTCTATTAGAGGCACTGATAGCATTAGACATCAAAAAACTTACCGTGGGCATATTTTTAGATTTGTCGAAGGCATTTGACACCATAAATCATGACAAATTGCTACACAAGCTGGAAAATATTGGCATTAGGGGAACAGCTAACAACTGGCTCAGCTCTTATCTTAAGAACAGCGAACAATTTGTGGAAATAGGTCAGGAAAGGGATAATGTCATTAGGAAATATAATTCCAAGCTACTGACTGTTAAATACGGAGTGCCACAAGGATCAGTAATGGGTCCTGTTGTGTTCTTACTCTATATAAATGATCTAAAAATAAGCAATGACAGCAGCAAAATATTTCAATTTGCTGATGATACGAGTGGTCTAATTACAGGAAACTTGGAAGAAACACTTGTAAAACACATAAGAGAAGCCACTGACAGGCTAACATGTTACTTTGATGACAATGACTTAATTATAAACACTGGAAAAACTTTAGCTATGGATATACACACAGTACAAACAAAAAATCTGATACCGCCCAATCTAAAGCTATATGGACAGACAATTGCCAAAACAGCCTGTACCAAATTTCTTGGACTTCATCTACAAGACAACTTGAAATGGAAAGCATATATTGAGCAAATGAACAAAAAATTAAGTACTTCTTGTTTTGTGTTACATACATAAAAAAATTGTACCAGCTACAAGCAGCAGGTATTTTCTGTGATTTGTCAAAGGCATTTGATTGTGTGAACCACAACAACCTTTTAAGTAAATTAGAATTCTATGGTGTCACGGGCAGTGCTGCAAAATGCTTCAAGTCATACCTCACTAACAGGAAACAAAGGGTGTCAGTGCAATGGACTAGTGAATTAAGTCATCAGTCATCATCAGAATGGGAAGAAATTACATGTGGTGTCCCACAAGGATCCATCGTAGGGCCATTGCTTTTTCTTGTGTACATTAATGATCTCTCATCAGTTACACTGCCAGAAGCAGAGTTCGTTTTGTTTGCAGATGACACAAGTATTGCAATAAATAGTATGTCAAGTGTAGTTCTAGAAAGATCTGCTAATGATATTTTCATGGATATTAATAAATGGTTTAAAGCCAACTCACTGACATTAAACTTCGAAAAGACTCACTATATGCAATTTAGAACCTGTAAGAGGTTTCTACCCAGCATATGCATAAAATACGAAGAAGAGCAGATAGAAGAGGTTGACAGTCTTAAATTCCTGGGATTACAACTTGATAATAAATTCAGTTGGGAAGAGCACACCACAGAACTGCAGAAACACCTTAACAAATCTGTATTTGCAATTCGAGTGTTAGCAGACATAGGTGACATAAAAATGAAAAAGCTTGCATACTTTGCCTACTTTCATTCCATAATGTCATATGGTATAATATTTTGGCTTCAAGTCAAACAAAAGTTTTCAGAGTCCAAAAGCGTGTAATACGTATTATTTGTGGAGTAAATTCACGGACGTCCTGTAGAAACCTCTTCAAAGAACTGGGTATACTAACTACTGCCTCTCAGTATATTTACTCATTAATGAAATTTGTCCTAAATAATATATCTCTTTTTCCAACAAACAGTCAGTTCATACATACAATACCAGGAACATAAATGATCTGCACAAGGACTTAAAAGCTCTTACTTTAGTTCAAAAAGGGGTCCACTACTCAGGAACACTCATCTTCAATAATTTGCCAGTAAACATAAAAAATTTAGTTACAAATAAAGATCAGTTTAAAAGGAGCCTGAAAGACTTACTAGTGGCCAACTCCTTCTACTCCATTGACGAATTTTTTAATAGAAACAAATGATGTATTGTATATATTCATACTATTAGTATTGTTATTTCAGCTTTTTTTTAAAAAAAAAATGACATGTTCCACATCCACGAGGATCTCCTCAGCACAGATCTATGGAACGTAAACTAATCTAATCTAAAAACCCTTCAGTGTGTATATTATGCAGTTGTACACTCTCACCTCCTGTATGGGATTATGTTCTGGGGAAATTCTGGAGATGCCATCAAAACATTCAAAATTCAAAAACAAAAATAATGGTAGGGGTAGATAATTGCAAATCATGTAGACCATTGTTTCAAAAAAGAATATTCCTGTCACTTCCTTGCATATATACACTTGAAAATATAAAGTATTTAAAGCAAAACTTACATACAAAAAGACCACTCATCACTCAAAATCACACAATACACAGCTATGATACAAGACAAAAATTGGATGTAAATGTTCAAAGCGCCAATACAAAGTTATTTCAAAATGGTCTTATCCATCCTAGTATCAAACTATACAATGCCTTACCAGATACTATTAAACATGTACAAAACATTGGTCACTTAAAATCTAAATTGAAGTCATACTTGGTTGAGCACTGCTTTTACAATGTAAATGAATACCAACAAAAATAAATGTTTCTACGTTAACCCAATGTAGTCTTGTTCAGAAGAACATTTGTATTTTATCTCTCTGTATGTAGCATAACAACATTTATTTAAGTATTCATCAATAATTGATATATTAATGTGTGTTATTATGTACAAAGGTATATTAATGTAAAACTGTTAATATTAAACACAAAAATCTAAATATCTCTTGCACATTGTGCAGCTGTAGATGAAAATAGATCTATAAATCAAATCAAATCATAATTTTCATTTCTGAACGTTTAAAGCAAGTTGCCAATCTTTGCACCACTATAAAATTTCTTCAAGATCTGAGTGAATGTATACATGCAGCTTTTTTCAGACACAACTTGATTATAGTTAACTGCATCATCTGTGAAAAGACTGTTGTTACTATTAATATTGAGTTACAACCATCTTTGTGATGTGCTTATAATTGTGTATTATTTATATTTTAGGATAAGTGATCAGTAAAAAATGCAGCACATATTCTGAAGAAAGCATGAAAGCTGTCTGACAATGAATTGTAATAATTTGAAACCAGTACCGGTACCTTTTTAATAAAGGAATTTAAAATAAATTTGTGGCTGGTTGCTGTCTCAATAACATCAACATTTATGTTCTAACTTTCTACAACAGCTGCATGTCGAGGATCATTGGAGGGTAGTCAGAAGTCCAAATGCACCATCAATTTGCTTACTCAAGTGCGCCTCCCATCAGACACAAATTCTCATCTTATCCACACGTTACTAACACAGTGCCCCTCGCCCAATATCCTTATCACTCATGACATTTTGCTGAATCCCATAAGAGTTTGAGCTTGTTGTGCTTCTGTTGTCTAGCAGAGAGATAAGACTTGGACCATTTAAATGTCTGCCCTCAGATTCCATAACAATCCAGTTTTGTAAGTAGGAAGTCCTGGCTGATTAGATCAAATGCTTTGGATAAATCTAAGAATATCCCACAGCTTAATTCATTCATCACCAATGCATTTAGGACTAATTTCACGAAATGAAAGAATGGTGCTTCTGTTGATGTGTTCTTTCTAAGCCCAGCTTGAGCATTAGTCAATATATTTTTTTTTCCACTCCAGGGAATCAGCTAGCACTTTATACTTAACTCTTTCAATTGCTTTAGTAAAATCTGTGAGTAGTGACACTGCTCTATAATTATTAAGTCAGCTGTACCATACTTTTTGTAGGGTGCCTTCATTATGGATAACTTTAGTTTCTATGGAAACCTAATCTGTATACTGTATTAAGAGTAGACTATCACTACAGTGCTTAATGCTGTTTACACTTATGCCATCTGAACTGAATGGAGGGAATTAGTAGGAAAGATGCTTCTCTGAAAAATGTTGCTACCTCCTCAATTTGACTGTAGAGCTATTGTTCACCCACTATTAGTAGCTTATTATTTAGATGATTACGGTGGTACTTTTCAAAGAAAACATTCTTTACATCTATAAATAATGAGGACTGTTTAGAGTACTTGGTTACTTGTCACTCACCTTTAAAACAATCATTGCTACATGCCATGTAGCTCACAGAAATATTCAATCTTCAGACCTAGATATTCAGACAACTTGTAGAAATTGTTGTTGTTGTGGCCTTCAGTCCTGAGACTAGTTTGATGCAGCTCCCCATGCTACTCTATCCTGTGCAAGCTTCTTCATCTCCCAGTACCTACTGCAATCTACATCCTTCTGAATCTGCTTAGTGTATTCATCTCTTGGTCTCCCTCTATGATTTTTACTCTCCATGCTGCCCTCCAATACTAAATTGGTGAACCCTTGATGCCTCAGAACATGACCTACCAACCGATCCCTTCTTCTAGTCAAGTTGTGCCACAAACTTCTCTTCTCCCCAATCCTCTTCAACACCTCATTAGTTATGTGATCTACCCATCTAATCCTCAGCATTCTTCTGTAGCACCACATTTCGAAAGCTTCTATTCTCTTCTTGTCCAAACTATTTATCGTCCATGTTTCACTTCCATACATGGCTACACTCCAAACAAATACTTTCAGAAATGACTTCCTGACACTTAAATCTATATTCGATGTTAACAAATTTCTTTTCTTCAGAAACGCTTTCCTTGCCATTGCCAGTCTACATTTTATATCCTCTCTACTTCGACCGTCATCAGTTATTTTGATCCCCAAATAGCAAAACTCCTTTACTACTTTAAGTGTCTCATTTCCTAATCTAATTCCCAAAGCATCACCCGACTTAATTCGACTACATTCCATTATCCTCGTTTTGCTTTTGTTGATATTCATCTTATATACTCCTTTCAAGACAATATCCATTCCGTTCAACTGCTCTTCCAAGTCCTTTGCTGTCTCTGACAGAATTACAATGTCATCAGCAAACGTCAAAGTTTATATTACTTCTCCGTGGATTTTAATACCTACTCTGAATTTTTCTTTTGTTTCCTTTACTGCTTGCTCAATATACAGATTGAATAACATCGGGGAGAGGCTACAACCCTGTCTCACTCCCTTCCCAACCACTGCTCCCCTTTCATGTCCCTCGACTCTTATAACTGCCATCTGGTTTCTGTACAAATTGTAAATAGCCTTTCGCTCCCTCTATTTTACCCCTGCCACCTTCAGAATTTGAAAGAGAGTATTCCAGTCAACATCATCAAATGCTTTCTCTAAGTCTACAAATGCTAGAAACATAGGTTTGCCTTTCCTTAATCTAGCTTCTAAGATAAGTCGTAGGGTCAGTATTGCCTCACGTATTCCAACATTTCTACGGAATCCAAACTGATCTTCCCCGAGGTCGGCTTCTACTAGTTTTTCCATTCATCTGTATAGAATTCGCGTTAGTATTTTGCAGCTGTGGCTTATTAAACTGATTGTTCAGTAATTTTCACATTTGTCAACACTTTGCTTTCTTTGGGATTGGAATTATTATATTCTTCTTGAAATCTGAGGGTATTTCGCCTGTCTCATACATCTTGCTCACCATATGGTAGAGTTTTGTCAGGACTGGCTCTCCCAAGGCCATCAGTAGTTCTAATGGAATGTTGTCTACTCCCGGGGCCTTGTTTCAACTCGGGTCTTTCAGTGCTCTGTCAAACTCTTCAGGCAGTATCGTATCTCCCATTTGATCTTCATCTATGTCCTCTTCCATTTCCATAATATTGTCCTCAAGTACATCGCCCTTGTATAAACCCTCTATATACTCCTTCCACCTTTCTGCTTTCCCTTCTTTGCTTAGAACTGGTTTTCCATCTGAGCTCTTGATATTCATACAAGTGGTTCTCTTTTCTCCAATGGTCTCTCTAATTTTCCTGTAAGCAGTATCTATCTTACCCCTAGTGAGATAAGCATCTACATCCTTACATTTGTCCTCTAGCCATCCCTGATTAGCCATTTTGCACTTCCTGTCAATCTCATTTTTGAGACGTTTGTATTCCTTTTTGCCTGCTTTATTTACTGCATTTTTATATTTTCTCCTTTCATCAATTAAATTCAATATTTCTTGTG
The DNA here is from genome assembly GCF_023898315.1 of Schistocerca nitens. NCBI lineage: Eukaryota > Metazoa > Arthropoda > Insecta > Orthoptera > Acrididae > Schistocerca > Schistocerca nitens. The sequence continues at coordinate 66,896,159 of NC_064623.1, read as the reverse complement.
TTACCCAAGGAGTTCTACTAGCCCCTGTCTTTTTACCTACTTGATCCTCTGCTGCCTTCACTACTTCATCCCTCAAAGCTACCCATTCTTCTTCTACTGTATTTCTTTCCCCCATCCCTGACAATTGTTCCATTATGCTCTCGCTGAAACTCTGTATAACCTCTGGTTCTTTCAGTTTATCCAGGTCCCACCTCCTTAAATTCCCACCTTTTTGCATTTTCTTAAGTGTTAATCTACAGTTCATAACCAATAGATTGCGGTGAGAGTCCACATCTGCCCCTGGAAATGTCTTACAATTTAAAACCTGGTTCCTAAATCTCTGTCTTACCATTATATAATCTATCTGATACCTATTAGTATCTCCAGGATTCTTCCAGGTATACAAACTTCTTTTATGATTCTTGAACCAAGTGTTAGCTATGATTAAGTTATGCTCTGTGCAAAATTCTACAAGGCGGCTTCCTCTTTCATTTCTTCCCCCCAATCCATATTCACCTACTATGTTTCCTTCTCTCCCTTTTCCTACTACCAAATTCCAGTCACCCATGACTATTAAATTTTCGTCTCCCTTCACTAGCTCAATAATTTCTTTTATCTCGTCATACATTTCATCAATTTCTTCATCATCTGCAGAGCTAGTTGGCATATAAACTTGTACTACTGTAGTAGGCATGGGCTTTGTGTCTATCTTGGCCACAATAATGCGTTCACTATGCTGTTTGTAGTAGCTAACCCGCACTCCTATTTTTTTATTCATTATTAAACCTACTCCTGCATTACCCATATTTGATTTTGTATTTATAACCCTGTAATCACCTGACCAAAAGTCTTGTTCCTCCTGCCACCGAACTTCACTAATTCCTACTATATCTAACTTTAACCTATCCATTTCCCTGTTTAAATTTTCTAACCTACCTGCCCGATTAAGGGACCTGACATTCCATGCTCAGATCTATAGAACACCAGTTTTCTTTCTCCTGATAACAACGTTTTCTTGAGTAGTCCCCGCCCGGAGATCCGAATGGGGGACTATTTTACCTCCAGAATATTTTACCCAAGAGGATGCCATCATCATTTAACCATACAGTAAAGCTGCATGCCCTTGGGAAAAATTACAGCTGTAGTTTCCCCTTGCTTTCAGCCATTCGCAGTACCAGCACAGCAAGGCCGTTTTGGTTCTGAAAAGACTGCTGCCCCTCTTCAGGAACCACGCGTTTGTCTGGCCTCTCAACAGATACCCCTCCGTTGTGGTTGCACCTATGGTACGGTTATCTGTATTGCTGAGGCACGCAAGCCTCCCCACCAGCGGCAAGGTCCATGGTTCACGGGGCGATGGGGGGGGGGGGGGGGAGGACTTGTAGAAAAAGTGGCTGATAAGATATGTTTTTCTCTTTTGAATTAGTAGTGATTCCCAATGTCTTGATTACATTTGATAGACCCTCGTTGAATATTGTACCACTGTATTAAGTAAGCCCATTCTGAACCCTGTGCAAGGAGGCAAAGTCTGCCTGGAAAGTCCCGAGCTGAGTCCTGGCATTGCTTCCACTTACTTATGCCAGGCTCCTCACTTTTATCTTTCCTATTTGGCCACCCTCGGCCAACTCTTGTTTTTTTTTTTTCCGACCCTGACGCTATTAGGTTTCGAGGGCTAGGGGTCTTCCATTTCCAACCTATACTTCTACTGAGCCGAATATCTCCCGGGATAGGGAGATTACCTTCTATCAAGTGCCAACGGCCTTCTAGGAGGGCGGATGAGTGGCTAGAAGGAAGGGCATTCTCTTGCCCTTGGGGTGGGAAACTGCTCCTAAAGGCGGAGGAGCCACAAGGTGGCCAACGGCATAGAATGTAGAAGGCAATGGGAAACCACTCCATTAAAGACCCGGGTGGGTATCCCAAGTATCAACAGCTTATGATGGAAAGCTCTTTGGTTAAATTCTTTGGAGGTAAAATAGTCCCCCATTCGGATCTCCGGGTGGGGACAACTAAAGAGATACCAGAACCCAGAAGCATTAATGTAAGAAGGATAGCAACATGGAACGTCAACTCACTTCTTAAATGTGGTAAACTGGAAAACTTGAAAATGGAAATGAAACGAATGGATATTGATGTACTGGCAGTCTCAGAAATGAGATGGCCAAACGCTGACGCCTTTTGGTCAGGGGATTACACAATCATACACACTGGAACAGCACAAGACAGTCCCGGGATTGCAGGAGTGGGAATTATCCTCAATAAAGAGATGGGGTTAAGAGTAAAAGGATTTGTTCAACATAGTGAGAGGATATGTCCGATTGGAAACTAAACCAAGAGACACAATCATAATCCAAGTATACATGCCAACTACGAGGCACGAGGATGATGAAATCGACATGATGTATGACCACCTTGAAGAAGTAATTGGCAGAATTAAAGGAGCTGAAAACCTTGTCATCATGGGAGATATGAATGCCGTTGTTGGGGAAGGTAAAGAAGAGGATGTGGCAGGGAATTTTGGATTAGGATTAAGAAATGAAAGAGGGGATAAACTTGTAGAATTCTGCCAAAGAAATAAACTTTGCATTACAAATACCTTCTTTAATCATCATCCAAGAAGAAGATATACTTGGAAAATGCCTGGTGACATTAACAGATATCAAATTGACTTCATATTAGTGAAGCAAAGATTTAAAAACCAAGTTAAGGACAGCAGATCATATCCAGGCTGTGATGTGGAAAGTGACCACATACTCGTTATGATGATGACTGAACTAAAATTCAAGAACATTAAAAGAAGAAGTACATGTAAGTGGGATTTGACAAACCTGAAAAACGAAAATACACTGAAGCACTATCAACTAGAAACAGACAACAAAACAAATACACAGGGCTGCAATGACATCCAAAGCAGCTGGGAAAAAATAAAAACTGGTATTTTAGAAGCAGCAGAAGAAGTAATAGGAAAAGAAAGGACAGAGAAAAGGAAGGAATGGATCACTAATGACCTACTAAATATGATGGAAGAAAGAAGGAAATTAAAAAATTCTGTGAAGAAGGAAGACCAAGAGAAATACAAGAGTCTGAAAAACAGAATTAACAGAGAGGCAAAACAAGCAAGAGAAAAATACTTTGATGATCGCTGTATTTCAGTTGAGGACAACATGAGCAAGGGAAATATCGACAAGGCCTATAAATGTGTGAGACATTGCTTTGGAGACAGAAGAAACTAGTGAAGGGCTGTGATGGATGAAAATGGCAATATGTTGGATGACGATGATGAAGTTGCAAGAAGATGGAAACAATATATAGGAACACTGTACAGCGGACCAGACCTGTCTGAAAATATCATGGAAGAAGAAACAGAAGTAGATGCACACAACATAGGTAAACCTATATTAAAGGTAGAGTTTGAACTAGCTCTGAAAAAATTGAAAAACAACAAATCGCCTGGTATAGACAATATCCCAGCCGAACTTCTGAAATCTGGAGGAGCAAAACTGAATCAGGAGTTGTATAATCTTGTTTTCAACATATACGAGCAGGGTAAAATTCCTACAGACTTTGAGAAAAACATTATGATCCCCACTGCAAAGAAGGCAAATGCTACAAGATGTGAAAATTATAGGACACTCAGCCTAGTTACTCACGCCTCTAAAATATTAACCTCAATTATCCTAAAACGCATAGAACAAAAAGTCGAAGCTACACTCTCCGAAGACCAGTTTGAATTCCGGAAAGATAGAGGAACCAGAGAAGCAATATTTGCTCTAAAACTAATAATAGAGAAACGACTAGATAAGAACCTGAAAACATACATAGCTTTCGTAGATGTAGAGAAAGCCTTTGATAATGTTAAATGGGATAAGATGTTTGAGGTACTCAAAAAAGTAGGACTAGACCATAAAGATAGAAAAATGATATGGAACCTGTAAAAAAACGAGACAGCAGTTATCCATGGACGGACAAAACAAGAAGAGGTGCAGATACAGAAAGGTGTCCGACAAGGTTGCGCACTATCCCCTGTTATCTTTAACGTATACATTGAAGAGGCGCTGAAAAAAGTAGGGGAAAATTCACAGACAGGTGTAGTAATTCATGGCCAACGAATAGATATGATAAGATATGTCGATGATATAGCTGACCTGGCTGAAAGTGAAGAAGATCTTGTAGTCCTACTGAATAGAATGGATAAAGTTATGGGTGAAGAATATAATATGAGAATTAATAAAGCAAAAACAAAAGTAATGGCATGCGACAAAGAAGAAGATCAAGTGAAAGTCCAAGTTCATGTAGGCAATGAACTGCTTGAACAAGTTGATAAATTTACTTATCTGGGCAGTAATATTACCAGGGATGGAAGGAGCAAGGCAGAAGTGAGAAGTAGAATAGCTCAAGCAAAGGCTGCTTTTAACAAGAAGAAAAACATATTAACATCTAAGAGCATCAGCCTTGAAACCAGGAAAAGATTTTTGAAATCATATGTGTGGAGTGTGGCATGCTATGGGTGTGAAACATGGACTCTCGGGACAGAGGAACAGCAGAAGCTAAATTCTTTTGAAATGTGGTGCTATAGACGCATGCTGAAAATAAAATGGATCAACAAGGTCACAAACGAAGTGGTTCTGGAAAGAGCAGGTGAGAAGAGAAGCTTCTGGAGTTTCATTGTTAAAAGAAGAGTGCAATTTACAGGCCATCTATTAAGACATAAAGGACTCCTGAACACCATCATAGAGGGATATGTCGAGGGAAAAAGACCAAGAGGAAGACCACGACTGAGGTACATGGATCAAATCGTGAAAGATGTGGGATGTAACACCTATAAAGAAATGAAGAGAAAAGCTGAAAGACGCACAGAATGGAGACAAGCTGCCATTGTAGCTGTTGCAAACCAATCCTTGGATTGACCACTACAGAAGAAGAAGAGAAGAAGTGCTGCCTCCATTTTAACTTTTTGTCTACATGGACCCCAAGGAATTTGACTGAGACCCTGTGCTTCATTCAGTGTTTGAGCATTAATTTCTACTTCTGGTGCAAAAAGATCATCTTTGCTTGTTTGAAACTGCAAAATATGAGTCTGTCTGGGATTGGGATTTAACTGTTGCCTGAGATCTGTTTGTAGACCTTTTCAGTTATCATCTGATCCATATCTGCTAGGGTCGAGTTTATACTCTCGAGTAGTATTGTCGCATAGCAGTCCCAAGTCCCAGGTGTGTGTATAAATTTTTAAACTTATCGATTGGCACAGAACTGTGTCTGGCTTGTACCATTTGTATGCATACAAGTTTTTAGTTATTACTTGGCACAGACTGCAGAGAATCAGACCCACCTCATTCAGTTTCTCACAACTGATATCTGCCACACACATAGACTGTGAACACTGCAGACGGCAGAGCGGCACTCGTAACACATTTCCACATTGAGCCGAGCCATAATCGAGGAGTGCAAATGGCACAGTATGACATCACCCAGTTCATCATTCTACGAGCCTTGCAATACGGAGCTGTAACATACAACCACTGAGTGCAGCCGCTCCACAGTGTCCCAACCACTAACAGAAAATATGAAGGCTAGGGGAACTGACAATAACTGAGACACCAAAATGGGGACAAGTCCAGTGAAACCTTCGGATAATGAGGACTAATTACCACTTTGTTGGCTGCGATGACATTACTGGCTTAAATATGACTGTTTTGGAAGGCTCAGGTTCAATGTCTGGTCATCCCATCTGCATCTCTGATTCTACTGAAATGACAGTCTCGGTAGTTACAGGATAACTCGATTGGTGAATTGTGATGTGCTGCCTTCCACAGAGAAATGTATTCATCTCTGAGACCGAGCCAGATAGCTGTAGTGGAACTTAGCTGCTACGAGGTGCCACTGCTCTTGCATTACATCCGTGGCCGAAGAAGATGAGGCTGAGCCTGGGCTTTCCTCTGGTGAAGGGCCATACCGAGTGACTGCAAACTACCACCTTTAACCTGTTGGGCAAGGCATCTGAGTGCCACTTCCCTAGCAGTACAATGTGTTGCCAATATGGGTCCCAGTTTTCCACCTTTGCGACACCCACCGTATGTGATATGCTGTCAGTGCCCACTTACACGCACATCCGTCTTCGAGAGCACTGGTGGCGGCGGGTGGTGGTGGGGGGGGGCTACACGAGTTATTGGCAGGCCTGTGCTGGAGACGACAGTCTGCACTGTAAAATCACAAATAATACTCCAATACTCCTTTTGTCAGAAAAGTTCCAGGACAGATTTTTTTTGTTTCTAAGTTTGCAATAATTGAAAGGAACAAACATTGTTTTTATGTTATCTGGTATATGTGCATCTTTGGAATGACTTTGGCCATGTTTCCACACAAACTCACTAGGGTGCACAGCTGTGCTTAGTAATATACTGTTTGGATGCTTGGTGCATTAGTTATGGTGACACATTGGATGCTGATTGTGAGCAAAGAGTGAACATTAAGATCTGTGTTAAGCTGGAGAAAACTGCTAGTGAAACTTGGATAATGATTAAGCAAACATATGCAGACAAGGCAATTTCAAGAACTGATGTTTTCGAGTGGCATGAAAGGTTTTGTGAAGGTAGAGATTCAGTGGAAGACGATCTCAGAGCTGGTTGCCCATCTAAAGCACATACCAATGCAAATGTGGAGAATGTAAGGTAGTTATTGCCTTGAGACCACCATGTAACTGCGTGTGCAATATCAGAAGAACTTAATTTGAATCGTCATGTGTGTCATGAGGTTTTACACAAAGAAGAGAAATGGAAACTTAATGTAAAACTCATCCCTCACACACTAACAGACAAACAGAAAGAAGAAAGATAAAGAATTTTTGCTGATCTACTGGATAGAGCCAGATGTGATCCCACATTTCTGCTGAAGATTATTGCTAGGAATGAAAGTTGGTGCTACCAGTATGACCCTCTCACAAAGCATCAAAATGCTGAATGACAGAGTCCTGGATCACCTGCCTCGAAAAAAGTCAAATGACAACCTTCAAGAACAAGGACAATATTGATTGCATTCTTTGACAGTAAATATTTAGTTCAGTGTGAGTATGTTCCTCCAGGTCAAACAGTAAACCAAATTCTTTACAGAGGAGTCATACAACAAGCAATTCGACTTCACCGCTCTGATTTGTGGCATTTTTAGGACCGGTTCTTACTGCGTCACATTGCAATACTCCATACTGCTTTATCTGTTACCGAGTATCTGGCCAGACATTCTGTTATTGCCATCCCACATCTGCTTTATTAACCTGACCTCCCACCTTCTAATTTTTTCTTGTTTCCGCAAGTGAAAAGGTGACTGAAAGGAAAGCCTCGTCACGATATCATCTACATCCAACAGGCTGTGACAAATGAGCTTACAAGCATCAAAGTTGAAAATTTCCCTGCTAGCACCCAAGACCTCCAGAAACAATGGCAACTGTGCATAGATAGTCAAGGGGACTACTCTGATAGGAGCTAGGATCATTACTTCCTAAGTGCAATTTTCTATTTTTTTTTAAAAACGTGTCCTGGGACTTTTCTGACAAAGGGAGTAAATATGTTTCCAGACAACGCTGTTTCACTGACACCCTAGGGCATATTATAACACCTGCACTAGCTCCCAAGCTCAACCTCCTGCATCACCAGCATTGCCTCATCACCTGCTCAGCCTCCATGTCCACTAAAAATCCTGACCCAAGGGGTGACCAGTAGAGTATGCTTGTGTTGTCACAAACATTACAGTTTTCAAATTACACTTTAAAGTCATTGAAAGATTTTTATGGAGATTAGAAACAAAGTGAGTCCAGCACCAATCCCTGTGGTGCTCCACATACACTCCTGGAAATGGAAAAAAGAACACATTGACACCGGTGTGTCAGACCCACCATACTTGCTCCTGACACTGTGAGAGGGCTGTACAAGCAATGATCACACGCACGGCACAGCGGACACACCAGGAACCGCGGTGTTGGCCGTCGAATGGCGCTAGCTGCGCAGCATTTGTGCACCGCCGCCGTCAGTGTCAGCCAGTTTGCCGTGGCATACGGAGCTCCATCGCAGTCTTTAACACTGGTAGCATGCCGCGACAGCGTGGACGTGAACCGTATGTGCAGTTGACGGACTTTGAGCGAGGGCGTATAGTGGGCATGCGGGAGGCCGGGTGGACGTACCGCCGAATTGCTCAACACGTGGGGCGTGAGGTCTCCACAGTACATCGATGTTGTCGCCAGTGGTCGGCGGAAGGTGCACGTGCCCGTCGACCTGGGACCGGACCGCAGCGACGCACGGATGCACGCCAAGACCGTACGATCCTACGCAGTGCCGTAGGGGACCGCACCGCCACTTCCCAGCAAATTAGGGACACTGTTGCTCCTGGGGTATCGGCGAGGACCATTCGCAACCGTCTCCATGAAGCTGGGCTACGGTCCCGCACACCGTTAGGCCGTCTTCCGCTCACGCCCCAACATCGTGCAGCCCGCCTCCAGTGGTGTCGCGACAGGCGTGAATGGAGGGACGAATGGAGACGTGTCGTCTTCAGCGATGAGAGTCGCTTCTGCCTTGGTGCCAATGATGGTCGTATGCGTGTTTGGCGCCGTGCAGGTGAGCGCCACAATCAGGACTGCATACGACCGAGGCACACAGGGCCAACACCCGGCATCATGGTGTGGGGAGCGATCTCCTACACTGGCCGTACACCACTGGTGATCGTCGAGGGGACACTGAATAGTGCACGGTACATCCAAACCGTCATCGAACCCATCGTTCTACCATTCCTAGACCGGCAAGGGAACTTGCTGTTCCAACAGGACAATGCACGTCCGCATGTATCCCGTGCCACCCAACGTGCTCTAGAAGGCGTAAGTCAACTACCCTGGCCAGCAAGATCTCCGGATCTGTCCCCCATTGAGCATGTTTGGGACTGGATGAAGCGTCGTCTCACGCGGTCTGCACGTCCAGCACGAACGCTGGTCCAACTGAGGCGCCAGGTGGAAATGGCATGGCAAGCCGTTCCACAGGATTACATCCAGCATCTCTACGATCGTCTCCATGGGAGAATAGCAGCCTGCATTGCTGCGAAAGGTGGATATACACTGTACTAGTGCCGACATTGTGCATGCTCTGTTGCCTGTGTCTATGTGCCTGTGGTTCTGTCAGTGTGATCATGTGATGTATCTGACCCCAGGAATGTGTCAATAAAGTTTCCACTTCCTGGGACAATGAATTCACGGTGTTCTTATTTCAATTTCCAGGAGTGTATTATGTTTGCCTGTCTGAGATTGTATTGTGCTAGAAATATGGCCTGTTAGTGAGACCTTCCGCTTTCTGTAATGGAGATAAGATTCCATCTGTGCAAGATAGACGCCATTAATGGCATAAAAATTTAGATTGCGAAGCAAAATTTTGTGACCCACACAATTGAAGGCTTTGGCAAAGTTACAGATTATAGTAAGGAGATCTTTTTCTTTTTTATTTCTGCTAGCACTTTGTTTGTGAGATCTTGTATCACTCACTATGTGGAGAATCCATTGTTAAAGTCAAAGTGAGGGTTGGTTAATAAATTTTTCTCAGTTAAAAGAGTCACTGTTTTGCTATAGGGCACTTTGACATACACTTTTGAAAATATTGAAAGGTGTGATATGGGTCCGTAATTAGAGGTACTTTATCACAAGACTTTAATATTTTGCTAGAAACACCATCATTGACAGCAGAATTAATGCTTATTAGTGGTATGATCAATTCTTTAATCTACTTAGGGGATGTATTATTAAATTTAACTGTGCTGGTGGCATATGCAGTGTCTGCTGAAGTAAATGAAACACATCTGTATTTATTAATGTCAATGAAATTCACCAACAGCCATGTAACTTAAGATGTTATTTTATTTTATTTTGGAGGCTACCAGTTTCAGCATTTCACTATGCTTCATTTTAAGACTCGAGTTGCTGTCTAGATTTTGAAGAGCCATTTTTTTTTTTTTTACCATCGTATTTACCAACTAGGATCATGTTAACAACTTCAGTACCTCTTCTTCCTTTGTTATTGTTTCCTATTTTTCCAGTATTCCCTCTTTTTCTCCCCATGAAGTCTCTTCCTTTCTTCTGTCCGTGTTGTTCCCGATTTTTTATTTCTTCTGCTTTGAAAGCCTTCCAAATTTAGTATTTTGTTTTAAAACGGTTTCTTTCTGCTATTTCTGATTCTTTGATGTTGCTTCTTTCAAGATCCTGTATGACCATTTCACGAGTGTACCATGGATATCAGGAATCAGGTAAAACACCAAATCTCTGACATCACTGAGGCTGGAAAAAGATCCTGCAAGAACGAGACCAACGACTGAAGAGAATCGTTAAATGTGACAGAAGTGCAACCCTTCTGCAAATTGCTGCAGATTTCAATGCTGGGCCATCAGCAAGTGTCAGCGTGTGAACCATTCAATGAAACATCATCGATATGAGCTTTCAGAGCTGTAGGCCCATTTGTGTACCCTTGATGACTGCATGACACAAAGCTTGCTCGCCTGGGCGCATCAACACCGACATCGGACTGCTGATGATTGGAAACATGTTGCGTGGTCGGACGAGTCTCGTTTCATATTGTATCAAGCAGATGGACGTATAATGGTTTGGAGACAACCTCAGGAATCCATGGACCCTGCATGTCAGCAGGGGACTCTTCAAGCTGGTGGAAGCTCTGTAATGGTGTGGTGCATGTCCAGATGTCCATTGTGCATTCCAACAGACTTGGACAGTTCCACCTAGACAATGTGACACCGCAAATCTCCAGAATTTCAATAGAGTGGCTCCAGGAACACTGTTACGAGTCGAAACACTTCCTCTGGCCACCATACTCCCCAAACATGAACATTATTGAGCACATCTAGGATGCCTTGTAACGTGGTTATGGATTTATGGACAGCCCTCCAGAATTCATCGTGTCAGTTCTCTCCAGCACTACTTCAGACATTAGTCGAATCCATGCCATGTCATATTGCAGCACTTCTGCGTGCTCACAGGGGCCCTACATGATATTAGGCAGGTGAACCAGTTTCTTTGCCTCTTCAGTGTATACAGGAAACTTGTAATCAGTAATTTATTACAATTTAATATGACAGTAGTCAGAACGTCATGTCACTTAAATCTGATTGCTAATACGATTTTATGGAGTAGTCTGCTTCCTTTTTAAACCATTCTGTTAGAATATTCATAAATGTATTGTAGGGAACATAATGGGAAGGTTTTGGGAATCTATTGAAAAAATATGGGGTCTTGATATTTGTGGCTATGGTGGACCTCAGCTAGCCCACTGCAGGGTATATCAATTGATTGTCCAGTTTTTGTGTTGTGATCATGTACGGATATCTTAAGGTTAAAATTCTTTAAAGTCTCTTTAACACTGAGAAGGCAACTATACACACAGGGGCTTGGGACTGTCATAATATTGAGCTCTTTGAAGTGATACTTACAGGATAGTTTTGGTAGTGTTTTCTGCTATACATCTGATAGACTTTTTTGCCACTTGGATACAGTTTTTGAGCTGCTGCAATTTCCCCATAGAAGAGCTCCATTGGTTATAAGAACCAAAATAAAAACTTCGTTATTAATTTAATTTACAAGATACAGGCAACCAGTTTCGCTTTCTGCTGCAATGCCTGAATGTTGATCAATCATTAAAAAAATTTGGGTATGCTTTTCATTGACATGGTATATGTAGCCCATTTCTCAGAACATTGTCTTCACACTACGGTTTCTTTGTAATTATTTTGGACTAGTTTCAAAAAATTCCTTAACACTGTGGATACATGCTGTTTTGAAGAACTATGTTTTGAAGATTGGTAGTGCTTTTATATTTTTTGAAAGTGCCTGTGAGACAATAATTTATACTGGAGGTAAAAAATCTGTGTTTTCTAACGTACCGGCAAACAATAAATTGTTACCTTCTGTATGAGAGAAAAATTTAACCTTTACTTCCAAATTATTCGATAGTAATAGTTTCAACCTCACTTCCACACCTAATGTGCTAAACGTATAGTTGAAACTTTGAATTTCCCGCCTCGGATCCTCCTTTCCTTAAGTTACGTAACATAATTACACGCTCCTTCGTTACATCTCTCTGCTACTCTTTGCTCAACGAGCTGGCGCAGGCGCAAAAGCAGTTGTCATTAAGCAGTGGCAAGAGATGGTTATACTGGATGAATAAGTGTTGTGGTTGGAGTGATAGTGTGTCCTAAAATGTAAGTGTTCTGTGAGACGCCGCGTTTAATGTTTTTTCATGTAACTCTTCATATCAACCGACGCGCGAAGGTAAGTGCTAAGTAAAAGTAATTGCTTTTTGAAAGACTATGACTGCTCAGCTGTAATTGTGCGTTGTACAGTAGAACATTTTAGCTTTACTTTGCAGAAAGTGACGACTGTAACGTAAATGTCGAAATCTTCGACTATGACATCATATGTGTGGCAGATCATGAAATAATAACTATGGTTGTATGTCTGGTATGAAATCAACTAGAATGGCAATCTTAAAGTAAACAAACTATGAGAACATCTGTTTTTCCTGCCTGATGTAAAACAATAGATCTTGTAACTGATGCAGTGTGTTAAAAATGTTGTTATATATAATATTTTTTAGTGTTGATTGATAAGTAACAGTTTCCTGAAACACCAACGGAACCCACAAATTGTTAGTGAAGTGAAGTGCAAAATCTGGTAGGCATTGTTCCTGTAAAATAATAGTGTAGCCGAGGTCGTAGTAAGTGTAAAGGGAATTATATATCACGCTAATCACCCTTTTTTACCGCTATCGAAAGTGCCTCAAGAGGGAAGAACTGTTAGAAACAGATAGTTTTTAAGGTGTACGAAAAAGATTGAGAAACCGATTTCTCATGTCTCCTTTTGTCTCAGTGCATGAACACTTATTATAATCTTTCTTGGAATTCAGTTTCTATAAGCGATATACTGCAGTTTTCGTATGTTCCTAAGTTTTCGACGTTTGTCTTAACCTCGCTCCATATCTTGTGGTTTGTCGACATCTACTACATATTTTTGGTTGATGGGGGTAATTGTAAACATGAAATCCGGGTGAATGTAAACAAGTTTGCTGGTGATTCCAATACAGTGGTCGAGATGCCTAGAAACTATGTTAGGAAGCAATCTCCACCCAGTTACACTGTGGAGGATTTGCAAAATGCTACCAAGGATGTTGGAAATTTTAACCCGATTTATCGTGAAGCTGTCAAAACGTGTGCAATTCCGAGATCTGAAAAAATTTTAAGACCAAGCACAACTGTAAAGTTCCTGGTACATTGTCAAAATCTTCCAACATGTTTGGAACATGTTGTAGCACACATTAAGGTGCAGCATTAAAAGTTTTGAAGCAAATTTATAATAGTACTGTGTGATAGTTGCAAACGCTTGTCGGAAAAGAATTCATTAAGATTATGCGTTTCCGGAACGGGCATGTGATAACAGTTGTGAACGTAAACTGCCAGTATGTTTTGAGACAGGCTTTGCATGGTAGTTATGGATGATTCTTTGCTTATATGCCTTCGTGTACCTTCCGGTTGTAGCATTGCAGTTACTTAGACTATTTGCCTGAGATTTTGTTAATTGTCTGTAAATAGCGTTTCCGTAGCCTTATACGACTTTTTTCATAATTCAAGATAAGTGCCTCTCTCACTGGATTGTGCAGTAGAATACACATCACCAAGGAAAAAAAGTGACTTAAGATAAATGTGAAAGTGTATGAATGGTTAACGTGCTGCCACCTTTTCTTACTGGGACAATGTATCGTTATTGAATCACTGAGTGGATAACGGAATATCTCCAAAAATCTTATTTTTCTGGAGACAGTAAAAATTATTTTCTGTCCCAATTGTGCACCTGACCGAAAAACTAACAAATAGACATTTGTAAAACTAGCCCTCATACATTCTCTTAGAAAGTTAGAGAAATTGGGTGGCATTAAGTTTCCAATCAATCACCTGGAATATGTGGCTTTTGCTGCCTAATATGTGGTGAAAATGACTTGGACACAGAATATAAAAACACTGTGTACTCGTTTTCATTATAGGCGTTTGTACACATCCCTATACATGTTATAAGGTAGACCAGGATAATGATAAAGATTTTCTACTTATCTTGGATATATTTCTCTCTACACAGCCTGTAGTAGCAGTTATCACAAATGTGAATATTGGTCTGATTATTACATCTTTCTTTCATCTAAATGTGGATTTTCGGGTACACATTTTAACTTACTTCATCCTTTAATTGGTTATTTACATTTACCCCACTGAGTGGGGTAGTTGTGGATATCAAAATTACTGGTTTGGTATACCTGTAGGAATGAAACAATATGAGCCTAGAGTTGCTTAAATTGTTCTTTTTCCACATTAATTTTTATACATATTTACAATTTCCATAGTGTTCACTTTGTATTGGATCAGAATTAAAAGAAAAATTAAGAATAATTAAGCGCATTTGAAAAGTTATGACGGTTTGAAGAAATACAGAGATATCAAAAACTCTTGGTGTCTTAATCACATGTGAAAATTAGCAGTATTAAGACATATTCTCATTAAAAACTCATAAATTTTCATTTGTTCAAGGAAATATAAACTCTCGTGATCCTTATTCAATCATACAAAATATTTATTTATTTTGAAGTTGTGATGGTCCATTCGAACTTACGGTTGTGGCAAAGATTTTTTTTTTTTTTTTTTAATATCAGAAAGATTAATTGATGATGTAAGCCTATATGGAACTGGCGACAAGGAGGAGTCTTTCAAATTCTTCCCAGTGGCCCTCAGTTTTGTTGGAGCTCTTCAGAAAGCGGCTTCATCAGCATTAAATACAAATGCAGCCTAGGCGATACCTCCTTTTCCATTTATAAATTTGTACAGACAATATAAATCGTTGTAAAAAAGAGTGTAAAACATCAAGGTCGCTGGCAACTATTCAGACCTTCTGAAGTAGTTCAGGCATTTTTAAAGAAGACTGCGGATTCCGAGTCACGAAACCATGGTATCAGTAATCGCCTGGTACGCCATTTTTAAACAATTAACAATAATGTCAAATGTAATGTAGTCTGCAGTTAAGCTTTTCCCTTCCTATTTATGCCATGGATAACGCAGTTTTGCTCCAGCATTTTCGTCTGTATCAAGAGAAAGAACTGGGCTTCATCCAGCTCCAATTATTTTGTTTGTTGGTACTTTCCTGCCTTTAATCCTGTGAAATATGACATATCTCGGAACTGCACACCTTTTGTCAGTTTCATAAATCGGGTTAAAATTTCCAACATCCTTGGTAGCATTTTGAAATCCTCCACAGTGTAACTGGGTGGAGATTGCTTCCTAACATAGTTTCTAGGCATCTCGACCACTGTATTGGAGTCACCAGCAAACTTGTTTACATTCACCCGGATTTCATGTTTACAATTACCCCCATCAACCAAAAATATGTAGTAGATGTCGACAAACCACAAGATATGGAGCGAGGTTAAGACAAACGTCGAAAACTTAGGTTAAAATGGCTCGGAGCACTATGGGACTTCGCATCTATGGTCATCAGTCCCCTAGAACTTAAAACTACTTAAACCTAACTAACCTAAGGACAGCACACAACACCCAGTCATCACGAGGCAGAGAAAATCCCTGACCCCGCCGGTAATCGAACCCGGGAACCCGGGCGTGGGAAGCGAGAACGCTACCGCACGACCACGAGCTGCGGACGAAAACTTAGGAACATACGAAAACTGCAGTATGTCGCTTATAGAAACTGAATTCCAAGAAAGATTATAATACGTGTTCATGCACTGAGACAAAAGGAGAAATGAGAAATCGGTTTCTCAATCTTTTTCGTACACCTTAAAAACTATCTGTTTCTAACAGTTGCTTATATTTGGCGCCAAAACCCATTGACATGTTAGCCAACGTGTACACACTAAGTTTCCCACAGACCAAGTATTTCTACCGGCAGTCTTAAATTTATCAGTTCTTGTGTTTTCACTTACCACCTTTTACAAATAATCCTGATCTACCTTAATCAGTCAGTTCTCACACGGTCTTGACAGTACTTAGCAGTATCCGTAGCTCCTCGTATAAGTTCCTGGAAATTATGGAGTACTCTTTTTTTCTGAGAGCTTAATGGAAACCTGTCCATTGGAAACTTTTGTTGTGGGCAGCTTTACATCAGATGACGTTTTCAGCTTGAATTTAAACACATCTAGGCTGTCAGTAAACCCTGATCTCAACTGACTGGTGTTAAACCGTGTGCCTATCTTTACTTGTAGCAAATTACAGTCTTTTACTTTTTTTCCTTCTAAGGGTTTTGGTGAAAACCTCAGTCCACGTGTAAGTCCTCCAGTCATACCGAATCGTCGGCACGGAACACTACTCACGATGGAAGTATACTGGGTCTAATGGCAACAAATAGACCTGACCTATTTGAGGACGTCCACATCCAAACTAGTATCAGTGACCACGACGCGGTTGTGACACCAATGATTACTAGAGTACAAAAGACAATTAAAACTAAGTTCAGTCAACTAGATAAAAAAAAAATCGATAGCGTCATATCTAAGGAACATGCAACTTTTCAGCTGACGGCCGGAGCATGTGTAGGAAATTTTGAAAGAAAAATTGACCATGCGCTGGATAGACATGAAGCCAGTAAACAGTTCATAATTGGATCCTCTATAGTATGTGGTCACTTTAAAGAAACTCCTAAAGAAACAGAGACTGCTGCATAATAAGTGTGAAACGAAGCATAGGGTTATAGGTAAATGCTGAATGAAGCGCGTTTATCTGTCAAGATAGCAACGCTTGAAGCCTTCAGTCACTACCGTAACAGAATATTGTTAAACCTTCTGTCACCAAACACAAAGAAATTTGATCCTGTGTAAAGGCCGTTAGTGACACCAAAGTTAAGTGTCCAGTCCCTAGCGAGATCGGAGCTGAAACTGAGGGTAGTAAAGCAAAAGCTGAAATCCTTAACTCAGTTTTGAAATGTTCCTTTATGAAGGAAAACCCAGGAAAATTGTCCCAATTTAATTCTCATACCACTGAGTGTTAATGTCATTGGTGTTGAGAAACAGCTGAAATCGTTAAAATAGAACAAAGATTCTATACTGAATTTGCGGCTGAGTTAGTCTCTCTACTAACTATATTCTATCGTAGATCCCTCGAACAAAACACCGTGCCCAGTAGTTGGAAGACAGCACAGGTCACACCCATGTGAAAGAAGAGTAGAAGTGATCCACGAAACTACCGGCCAGTATCCTTAACAGTTTGTTGTAGAATCTTAGGACATATTCTGAGCTCAAACATAATGAGGAACAGGATGACCTTCCCCATGCCAACCAGCATGGATTCCGAAAACATCGGTCATGTGAAACCCGACTCTCACTTTTCTCACATGACATATCTAAAGTTTTTTTTTTATCAAGGCAATCAGGTAGAGGCAGTATTTCTTGATTTCCAAAAAGCATTTGACTCAGTACCACTCCTACACTTATATTCAAAAGTTCGATCACATCGGGTATCAAGTGAAATGTGTAGCTGAATTGACGATTTTTTGGTAGCTAGGTCACACCATGTTATTTTGGATGGAAAGTCATCGTCTCATGCAGAAGAAACTTCGGGTGCCGGCCGCGGTGGCAGAGCGGTTCTATGCGCTTCAGTCCGGAACCGCGCGACTGCTACGGTCGCGGGTTCGAATCCTGCCTCGGGCATGGATGTGTGCGATGTTCTTAGGTTAGTTAGGTTTAAGTAGTTCTAAGTTCTAGGGGACTGACGACCTCAGATGTTACGTCCCATAGTGGTCAGAGCCATTTTGAACTTCGGGTGTGCGGGAAGTTTTTTGCAAGCCTTGCAGTTCATGTTGTATATTCATGACCCTGTGGACAGTATTAATAGTAACCTCAGACTGCTCGCAGATGATGCTGTTATCTGTAATGGAATACTTTCTGAAGGAAGCTGCATAAATATTCGGCCAGATGTTGGTATGATTTCAAAGTGGTGCAAAGATTGGCAACACGCCGTAAATTTTCGGAAAGTTTGTGCATTTCACGAAGCGGAAAAACGTGATACCTTATGACTATATCAGTGAATCACAGTTGGAATCGACCAACTCATACAAACACCTCGGTGTAAGACTTTGTAGGTAGGCTATATGAAATGGAATGATCTCGTAGGTTCAGTTGTGGGTACTGCATGTGGTAGACTTCAGTTTATTGATAGGATACTAGGGAAGTGCAATCAGTCTACATAGGAGATTGCTTACATGTCACTCGTGCGACGCATTGTAGAATACTGCACAACTGTGTGGGACCCGTATCGGGTAGGACTAACGGGGGATATTGAACGTATACAGACAAGGGCAGCATGAATGGTTACAGGTTTGTTTGACCTGTGGGAGAGTGTTACAGTGATGCTGAAGGATCTAAACTAGCAGACTCTTGAAGACCGACGTAAACCAACAAAGTTTCCACAACCGGCTATAAACGATGACTCAAGGACCCAATCCCTATGTATCGCTTGCATTGGAATCGTGGGGACAAGATTAAAATAATTGCAATACGCACAGAGGCTCTCAATCATTCTTTCCGCACTCTATAAGTGCATTGAACGGGAAAAAACCAAATGGTACAATGGGACGCACCCTCTGCCAAGTACTTCATAGAGGTTTGCAGAGTATGGATGTAGGGGAAGATATTTTTCACGTATTCCTCTCTTCGACTATGCTGCAGAGAACCTCTCATATTTTACGAACCAGGGCCCTATGGATGGAGGTCAACTGACAGGTTCTATATTTCTAGATTTCCAGAAAGCATTTGACAAGGTGTCAGCCGGTCGTTGTGACCGAGCGGTTCTAGGCGCTTCAGTCTGGAACCGCGCGACCGCTACGGTCGCAGGTTCGAATCCTGCCTCGGGCATGTGGATGTGTGTTAAGTCCTTAGGGTAGTTAGGTTTAAGTAGTTCTAAGTTCTAGGGGACTGATGACCTCAGGTGTTAAATCCCTTAGTGCTCAGAGCCATTTGAACACGGTGCCCCACTGTGTACTGTTACGAAGGTACGGGCATATGCAGTAGGTTCCCAGATGTGTGAGTGGCACGGAGACTTCTTAAGTTACAGAACCCAGTGTGTTCCACAACGACGAGTGTTCTTTAGGGACAAGGGTATTGTCACGAATGCCCCAGGAAAGTGTGGTAGGACTTTTATTTTCTGTATACATAAATGATTTGGCGGACAGGGTGGGCCGCAATCTGCGGTTGTTTGGTGATGACACTGTAATGTTCGGGAAGGTGTAGAAATTGAGTGACTGTAGGAGAGTAAAAGACGACGTAAACAAAATTTGTAGCTGGTGCAATGAATGACACCTAGCTTTAAATGTGTAAACGTGTAAGTTAATGCGGATGAGTAGGATACAACATTTGTAGTGCCCAGTTTCACACAGTCCCGTCGCTTAAATATCTGGGAGTAACGTTGCAAAGCGACATTAAATGGAACGAGCATGTGATGACTGTGGGAGGGAACGTCCACTTCGGAGTATCGGGAGAATTTTGGGAAAGTGTGATTCATTTGTATAAAAGACCGCATACAGGACGCTGGTGCGACCTGTTCTTGGGTACTGCTTGTGTGTTTGGGGTCCGTACCAGGTTAAACAATTCAGAGGCAGGCTCCTAGATTTGTTACGAGTAGGTTCGATCAACACGCAAGTATTACGCAGATGCTTCGGGAACTCAAATGGGAATCCGTGGAGGGAATGCATCGTTGTTTTTTCCCAGAGAACCTTCATTTGAAGCTGACTGCAGAACAAGTCTACTGCCTCTAACGTAAAGATGAGACACGAGAAATTAGGGTTCATACGGAGGATTTTTCCCTCGCTCTATTTGCGAGGGGAACAGGAAAGGAAATGGCTGGTAGTGGTACAGGGTGCCCTCCACAGCGTACAATGGCTTGCGGAGTGTGTATCCAGACCTAAGTATAAACTATGTCCTAACATTTTTTAAATCATAAACATTTAAACTGAAATACCACAGCTTTCTAAGGTTATACGAGGGTAATCCCAAAAGTAAGGTCACCTGTTTTTTTTTTTTTTAATAAGTACATAGACTTTTTATTTCTACAGTGGGTTACACCAGTTTACAGCTTTAACATTTAGCTATTTTTCGACTAATCACCATTTATGTCGATGCATTTTTGTAGACGCTGTGACAGTTTTTGTATGCCCATGTCATACCAGCTCGCCACCATGCTGTTCAGGAAGTTATGAACCTTTTCTTTCACCTCGTCGTCGGAGCTGAAGCGCTTTCCAGCCAAATGTTCTTTTAACCTAGGGAACAGGTGATAGTCACAGGGCGCCAAGTCAGGAGTATAGGGTGGGTGGGTGATTATGTTCCACTGAAAGTGGCCGGCCGGTGTGGCCGAGCGGTTCTAGGCGCATCAGTCTGGAAGCGCGACTGCTACGGTCGCAGGTTCGAATCCTGCCTCGGGCATGGATGTGTGTGATGTCCTTAGGTTAGTTAGGTTTAAGTAGTTCTAAGTTCTAGGGGACTGGTGACCTCAGGTGTTAAGTCCCATAGTGCTCAAAGCCATTTGAACCACTGAAACTGTTGCAGGAGAGCAACGGTTTGCCGAGCGATGTGTTGGCGAGCGTTGTTATTGAGAATGTGTACGCCCTTGCTCAACATTCCTCTTCTCCGGTTCTGAATTGCCCGCTTGAGTTTTTTCAGAGCCTCACAGTACATGTCAGCGTTAATTGTGGTCCCAGTGGGCATAAAGTCGACCAACAGTACCCCTTTCCGATCACAAAAAACGGTTTTCATGACTTTACCGGCAGACTGCATTTGTTAGAATTTCCGCGGCGAAGAAGGATGCCGCCACTGGCGTGATTGTTGCTGGGTCTCAGGTGTAAAGTGGTATGCCCAGATTTCGACACCCGTGACAATTGAGTCCAGAAAGTTGTCCTGATCGGCTGCAAGGCGGCGAAGAAATGCGCGGGAAGCATCAACTCGTTGCCGCATGTGGTCCTCAGTCAGCATGCGTGGCACCCATCTTGTGCACACCTTCCGGTAGTTCAATGTTTCCGTTAAAATTATGTGAGCGGTGCTTCGGGAAACCTCAGGAAGAATTTCGGTCCGACCAGCTGCAAACTCTCTACAACACGTATGAATATCTTTGACATCCATGCACGACTCACCATACACTTCTGTCAATTGGCGATGGATTTCAATCGGCGCAGTGCCCTTTGTGTTCAAAAACCGAACAACTGCGTGCAGTTCTCGCTTGGCGGTAACATCCAACGGGAGCTCCATTCTCAACGGCTGCCAAGCCAAGACTGAGCGCCTCAGCGCGGCGTGCGCAAGTTTACACACAGCGCGTGAAGCACTCTTCATAACAGAGTGACCTACTGCCACACAGAGTTCTGTACTTATAAAAAAATAGACCTTACTTTTGGGATTACCCTCGTACATTTAATGAACGGGTAAATGCGGCTGTGGTAGATTCGTCATGTATAAAGGCCAACGTAGAAATTTTTATAAAAACAATTAAAGAAATCCATTGTGTAGAGACAAATTGTTTTATTGTTTCTCAGAATATTCTCCTCATAAATTTTATACGGAATTGCGTGTGTTCGGGCCATGTCTGGAGTGCTTTTCCTCTCTGATGTTGGTACCTCAGAAACACATTTTTGAAGTGGCTAAATCTGCTTGATGAAACTCGCTATCAGCGCATTTTTTATGTGATATGAGCAAAAATAAACTGGCGGGCGACAGGTCAGCTGAATACTGGCAATGAGACTAATTCGGTGTTTTCGCCACCAAATTCATAAGGTGTTTGCCTGTTGCGTGACAGCTGATGAAGAATGATGAGACGTCTTCGGTCGGTTTTCCCGACTTCGTCGTGATAGATTGTTGTGTGTATACTCTTCGGGTTTAACTGTTCTCCGTCCTCCAAAGCGGATAAGTCGCTGTATCCAAACAAACGAGTGATCATCTCCTTGGGAGTGCTCCGCGACATAACTAAATTGTTGGGATCGGCTCATCTTGCAAAATCCAAATGGCTGATTGCTGTGTAGTTTCCGGGCTCGCACGAATAACCAGATATCATCCCGTTTTAGTGTGATGCCTTTACGTAGGTCTAATTTTTTACTGTTTCCGTACTCGAACGGGCTTCCAACTGACAAGAGCCCGTTTTTTGAATTTGTTTATGGCGTGTGGAACCTATGGAGAACAGGTTTCTTCCATAGCCAAATGTTGATGTAAAATCGAGTGCACTGCAGTCTTCCATGTGCCTGTGCCTCATAAGCGCGCCTTCTTCTGACATGTTGCGCGCATCATCGACGCATTATTATTATTATTATTATTATTATTATTATTATTATTGTTACTGTCTATACAACCAGTTAGTAAAAAAAAATCATCGCATGGCCGACGGAAGCATGCCCACGGCAAAATTTTGCAAACCGTCTTTTGAGGGAGATTGGTTACCAAAAGTTGAGCGAGCTATTCGAAGCATTGTTGTCGTACAAAATCTTTACGAAAATCGTAGAAAATGACGAAACTAAAACCTTCAGGTGAAAATTTCATGTATTTACCTTCCTTTAAACACTCACTGCAAGCAAACAACTCTGCCAGTTTAGAAACTGTCATTTATTTAACGACTACAAATGAAAAATTTTGAAACACTTGCAATGTCACATTACGAGGACACCGTTAAAAGATGAGCCTCGTAATCAGACATCAGGCATCGCTAACTTTTTACTCCTGGCAGATAATGGTTTTTAGCTGCTTTATCATTCATTGTGTCAACTTTGATTTTTGTCTGCAAGCCTTCGGAGGTCGAACAAACGTCTGCCTACGGTTGGGTGTCATGTAGTTAATGTTACAGTTATAGTGTTTCAGTAGTATTCGTCCTTCATGAAAATCTGTGGTCCTCGAGGCGTATGAATAAACGTGTCAAATACGTCTTTACTTTGAACTCTGCGTCAAACGTAAGTAAAGCGTAGGAACTTCCGTGTAGCGGGTCTAGTGTTGGGAAATGAGGCATTATGATGTTTAATCTTAATGACGACAGATTTTGGTGTTTTGCTCCCACTTCATCAGGGGATTGGCCCTTAACTGCTTTGTTTCCAAGCTAATGACTATCTTGTATACAACTGCACGAAGTCTAAGGTTGGCTCTCTAGCAGACTTCGTTTTCTTGTACGGTTCCTCGAGACAAAGTCTTAAATTCAGGTGTATTTTGTTTTCGAACTGCAAATTACGGTCGACTTCAAGCAACATGTAACAGTTTAATCGATCCAGTGAAAGACGTATCTTCCTGGTCGTTAGATTTCATAACATACAGCTTATAGTACAAAGCTGCTTCTGAAAATACTTCAAAAAATTTTCCTACCCTTAAAGTCTGGGCCCTGTAATGGCCGCGCTAACAAATTTCTCCCCTCTGCATCTTGCGTTTTTAAAACATCCTTTTAACGGTCACTATTGTTAACTTAGTCATTTTTATGACTCGTACTGCCTGATACTGACGTGTAATCATACCAATATTAAAAATACAACCACCAGCTAATTACGTTGCAGCACACAGCTACAGAACACAATTGCTGACCTACCATACATGGAGAGCTCTGCCTTGTGTGTAGAAATATATGATTTTTGAAATATATCCCTTCTTCCACTTAGCTTTTCAACCCCCCCCCCCCCCCCCCGTGTACAAAACCACTTTGATACACCTCTCCCCGTTAGTCTGTCCGGTGCAAGCCTCTTCATTTCTCTGTAACTACGGTAATCTACAGCTACTCCAAAAAGTATTCGTCCCAAGCAGTCATATAAATGTAGCTAAGAAATAAGCAATAACTAGTTCCTTACATTACCTACACTTACAAATGAAACGCTATTTGGGTTAATATGTTGCGTAATTTGTGAACAAATACAAATGAAACGCTATTTGGGTTAATATGTTGCGTAATTTGTGAACAAATTCACGTTGTTTAAAGTGATGCCCCAGTTGATGTCAAACATGTATTTGTCTAGTAAACACGCACAGACGCAAACCCCTCTCCGTTTCCTCATGCAGTTGTGCTTCATCAATTGTAATGGATAGTTTCTTCTGTATGTTCAAAGTCGTTGAGTGATATTTGAGCAATATGGATCGAAAACGCCGCGAAACTGCAAAAGAAGAGAGGGAGAACTTCGTGAGGTTGTTTCCAAAACTAAAATCTGTTCAAGAAATCGGAGAAACCGTTGGCAGAACTAACAGTGCAATGGAGACTATTACATACAGGTTCAACCAGAAATAAACGTACGAAAATCAGTCACGAAGCGGTCGCTCTGCAGTACTAACCGCGGCGGAGGTCCCGGCGGAGGTTCAAGTCCTCACTCGGCCATGGGTGTGTGTGTTTGTCCTTAGGATACTTTAGGTTAAGTAGTGTGTAAGCTTAGGGACTGATGACCTTAGCAGTTGAGTCCCACAAGATTTCACACACAAAGTAATATCCGAGATGGAAAAACGGCAGCTACGTAGAGAAATTAAGAACTATACCAAACTTAGCGCTCCAAAATTTGCTACTGCAGTTCAGATGCATACAATAAAGTCTGTTGTAGTATGGTTCAAATGGCTCTGAGCACTATGGGACTTAACATCTGAGGTCATCAGTCTCCTAGAGCTTAGAACTACTTAAATCTAACTAACCTAAGGACATCACACACATCCATGCCCGAGGCAGGATTCGAACCTGCGACCGTAGCGGTCGCGCGGTTCCAGACTGAAGCGCGTAGAATCGCTCGGCCACACCGGCCGACCTGTTTTAGTACAGATTGTAATAGATCTGCTTTATGAAGATAGTTACGGAGGCCTAACAGCCAGTAGAAAACCTTACATCTGGTAAAGTCAATAGAAGGTAGCGAGCTACATTTGTAAGAATACATAAATACAATGTGTTTGAGTTGTGGAAGAAGTTAGTACTTACTGACGGGAGTCGATTTGAGCCGTGTAAATCAAATGGGCGAGTTACATTGTGGAGAAGAAAGAATTATGAACTTGAAGAGAGAAGTACAAGAGCCTCATTCCGTAATTGTTTGTGGCTGCGTGAGTGGAAATGGTGTGTTCTGCAGATGAAGTTGTAGAGCATAAGGTTTACATAAACATCTTAAAAACACAAAGTGTGAATAATAAGGGTACTTCTGGGGATTATATTTTCACGCAAGGTAATGATCCAAAACATACAGCTCTAGTTGCAAGGCTGTGGCTGTTGTATAACAGTCTCTGCTGGATGCCAACACCATCGTAATCCCCAGACATTAATGTGGAATGTAATCGACCAAAATATGAAGAATCATCAGACATCCAACAGAAATTATCTATAGAACACTCTACTAGAGGAATGGTGTAAACTTGCAGTGCAACCAACAATCTCTGGTGAAATCCATGCCAAGGAGAATGCAAGAGATTATGAAGAGGAAAGGAGAACCTACTAAGTACTAACCCACACTGTTGTACGAGGTGCATTCAAGTTCTAAGGCCTCCGATTTTTTTTCTAATTAACTACTCACCCGAAATCGATGAAACTGGCGTTACTTGTCGACGTAATCGGCCTGCAGACGTACACATTTTTCACAACGCTGACGCCATGATTCCATGGCAGCGACGAAGGCTTCTTTAGGAGTCTGTTTTGACCACTGGAAAATCGCTGAGGCAGTAGCAGCACGGCTGGTGAATGTGCTGCCATGGAGAGTGTCTTTCATTGTTGGAAAAAGTCACTAGGAGCCAGGTCAGGTGAGTAGGGAGCATGAGGAATCACTTCAAAGTTGTTATCACGAAGAAACTGTTGCGTAACATTAGCTCGATGTGCGGGTGCGTTGTCTTGGTGAAACAGCACACGCGCAGCCCTTCCCGGACGTTTTTGTTGCAGTGCAGGAAGGTATTTGTTCTTCAAAACATTTTCGTAGGATGCACCTGTTACCTCAGTGCCCTTTGGAACGCAATTGGTAAGGATTACGCTTTCGCTGTCCCAGAACATGGACACCATCATTTTTTCAGCACTGGCGGTTACCCGAAATTTTTTTTGGTGGCGGTGAATCTGTGTGCTTCCATTGAGCTGACTGGCGCTTTGTTTCTGGATTGAAAAATGGCAGCCACGTCTCATCCATTGACACAACCGACGAAAGTAAAGTCCCATTCGTGCTGTTGTTGCGCATCAACATTGCTTGGCAACATGCCACACGGGCAGCCATGTGGTCGTCCGTCAGCATTCGTGGCACCCACCTGGATGACACTTTTCGCATTTTCAGGTCGTCTTGCAGGATTGTGTGCACAGAACCCACAGAAATGCCAACTCTGGAGGCGATCTGTTCAACAGTCATTCGGCGATCCCCCAAAACAATTCTGTCCACTTTCTCGATCATGTCGTCAGACCGGCTTGTGCGAGCCCGAGGTTGTTTCGGTTTGTTGTCACACGATGTTCTGCCTTCATTAAACTGTCGCACCCATGAACGCACTTTCGACACATCCATAACTCCATCACCACATGTCTCCTTCAACTGTCGATGAATTTCAATTGGTTTCACACCACGCAAATTCAGAAAACGAATGATTGCACGCTGTTCAAGTAAGGAAAACGTCGCCATTTTAAGTATTTAAAACAGTTCTCATTCTCGCCGCTGGCGGTAAAATTCCATCTGCCGTATGGTGCTTCCATCTCTGGGACGTTTTGACAATGAACGCGGCCTCATTTTAAAACAATGCGGATGTTTCTATGTCTTTCCAGTCTGGAGAAAAAAAATCGGAGGCCTTAGAACTTGAATGCACCTCATACACATTTGCTCCTGTGATGCTACTGGAACTGAAGTAGACTTTAAATTCTTTGTTGGAACAGTTATTTATGTAGTTTTCGAATTATGAAATTTTATTGCATAATGACGTTTCGTGACAGCTGTGCTGGCAGTTTAGTCAACTGAGTCCTTGATGCCTAAGGATGTTTCATATCAGTCTGTTCCTTCCTTTAGTTAAATCGTACCAAAAGTGTCAAAAAACTAGAAATATAAAATAGTAAAATCATTACCTTTTCTAGATGTACGCGAGAGGCACGAAGATCTGCATAACGCCTTCCCGTTCACAGGAGCGAGTTATATTTCTAGTTTTTACTGAGTTCAACGAAGGCGATGTTGGCCTAATATATTCGACGATGCCCTTTGGCTACACGGACTAAAGGATTCTTCTAACAAATACCAAATTAAGGTTTTTACTCTTTCAATAGTTGATCCGTTTATACATGCTTATACATTATCAAAGTCTGCACAACGCGATCGCTATTCTTAAATAGATGTATTTGTTCTCTGTTTTCTATGTAGGTAATCTGAAGATGCCTCAATAAGGCGAAACGCGTCGTTGGAAAATAAACTAAAATTGAAACCAAGACTGTTTTTAACCATTACTATTACTTTCATATTGGAGTCTGAGGGTACTTCGCCTGTCTCATACAGGGTGTTTCACAGTTCATTTTGCACATTTCTAGAGGTTGTAGAGGAGACTCAGTAGATCAAGTTTTAAATAGGAACACATGTCCGAAAATGACATCCAATGACACTACAGTCCGCAGGTCGTGGTGTAGCGGCTAGCATTGCTACCTCTGGATCACAGGGTCCTGGATTCGATTCGCAGCCGGGTTGGGGGTATTCGCTGCCTGGGAACGGGGATTTTGTGTTGTCCTCCTCATTTCATCACCACCATTCGTGACAGTGGCTACATTGGACTGTGAAACAATTGGACTGTGAAACAATTGGACTGTGAGACTGTTGGACTGTGAGGCTACTATTGGTCTGTGAGGCTACTATTGGTCTGTGAGGCTACTATTGGTCTGTGAGGCTACTATTGGTCTGTGGGACTACTATTGGACTGTGGGACTACTATTGGACTGTGGGACTACTATTGGACTGTGGGACTACTATTGGACTGTGGGACTACTATTGGACTGTGAGATTATTGGACTGTGAGACTATTGGGATTTTGTACAGGCACTGATGACTGTGCAGTCGAGCGCCCCACAAACCAAACATCATCATCAATGACGCTACAGACCGCCAAAGTTGTAGATGCCTGTAAATGTGTGTGTGTGTATATACAGGGTGACTCTGTGATCATGTTAGACTTTCGAAGGTGATGGACACAGTTAAATGTATCGATCTGAGGGAAGGGTCCCTGTACGGGAAACCAACGACTCTGTAAGTTAGAAGCAAAAACCATTTTCATACCTCTGACAGTGGAACACATATATCGCTACCGGTATTGCTAATATGGTAGGGTAAACAACTTTCAGAGGTGGTGGTATAGAACAAAATAAGAAAAAATATCTGATAAACGTGGGCGCTATAAAGCATACCTGAGGAGCTAAGAACACTTGTTCAACAGTGAAGTGCTTCACAGAAGCGAAGATGAATGAACTTCCCAGTTATGCATTTTAGAGCCCTTGATTATTGGACATTTTTTTCTTGTCTTGGTCCACACTACCACGTCTGGAAGTTGCATACCCTGCATCCTTAGCAGCAAATGTACCGGTACATGTGTTCCACTGTCTACATCTACATGACTACTCTGCAATTCACATTAAGTGCTTGGCAGAGGGTTCGTCGAACCACAATCATACTATCTCTCTACCATTCCACTCCCGAACAGCGCGCGGGAAAAACGAACACCTAAGCCTTTCTGTTCGAGCTCTGATTTCTCTTATTTTATTTTGATGATCATTCCTACCTATGTAGGTTGGGCTCAACAAAATATTTTCGCATTCGGAAGAGAAAGTTGGTGACTGAGATTTCGTAAATAGATTTCGCCGCGACGAAAAAGTCTTTGCTTTAATGACTTCCATCCCAACTCGCGTATCATATCTACCACACTCTCTCCCCTATTACGTGCTAATACAAAACGAGCTGCCCTTTTTTGCACCCTTTCGATGTCCTCCGTCAATCCCACCTGGTAAGGATCCCACACCGCGCAGCAGTATTCTAACAGAGGACGAACGAGTGTGATGTAAGCTGTCTCTTTAGTGGACTTATTGCATCTTCTAAGTGTCCTGCCAATGAAACGCGACCTTTGGCTCGCCGTCCCCACAATATTATCTATGTGGTCTTTCCAACTGAAGTTGTTCGTGATTTTAACACCCAGGTACTTAGTTGAATTGACAGCCTTGAGAATAGTACTTTTTATCGAGTAATCGAATTCCAGCGGATTTCTTTTGGAACTCATGTGGATCACCTCACACTTTTCGTTATTTAGTGTCAACTGCCACCTGCCACACCATATAGCAATCTTTTCTAAATCGCTTTGCAACTGATACTGGTCTTCGGATGACCTTAAATGGTTCAAATGGCTCTGAGCACTATGCGACTTAACTTCTGAGGTCATCAGTCGCCTAGAACTTAGAACTAATTAAACCTAACTAACCTAAGGACATCACACACATCCATGCCCGAGGCAGGATTCGAACCTGCGACCGTAGCAGTCGCTCGGTTCCAGCCTGTAGCGCCTAGAACCGCACGGCCACTCCGGCCGGCGGATGACCTTACTAGACGGTAAATTACAGCATCATCTGCGAACAACCTAAGAGAACTGCTCAGATTGTCACCCAGGTCATTTATATAGATCAGGAACAGCAGAGGTCCCAGGACGCTTCCCTGGGGAACACCTGATATCACTTCAGTTTTACTCGATGATTTGCCGTCTATTACTACGAACTGCGACCTTCCTGACAGAAAATCACGAATCCAGTCGCACAACTGAGACGATACCCCATAGGCCCGCAGCTTGATTAGAAGTCGCTTGTGAGGAACGGGGTCAAAAGCTTTCCGGAAATCCAGAAATACGGAATCAACCTGAGATCCCCTGTCGATAGCGGCCATTACTTCGTGCGAAAAAAGAGCTAGCTGCGTTGCACAAGAACGATGTTTTCTGAAACCATGCTGATTGCGTATCAATAGATCGTTCCCTTCGAGGTGTTTCATAATGTTTGAATACAGTATATGCTCCAAAACCCTACTGCAAACCGACGTCAATGATATAGGTCTGTAGTTTGATGGATTACTCCTACTACCCTTCTTAAACACTGGTGCGACCTGCACAATTTTCTAATCTGTAGGTACACATCTATCGGTGAGCGAGCGGTTGTATATGGTTGCTAAGTAGAGAGCTATTGTATCAGCGTAATCTGAAGGGAACCTAATCGGTATACAATCTGGACCTGAAGACTTGCCCGTACCAAGCGATTTGAGTTGCTTCGCAACCCCTAAGGTATCTACTTCTAAGAAACTCATGCTAGAAGCTGTTCGTGTTTCAAATTCTGGAATATTTCATTCGTCTTCCCTGGTGAAGGAATTTCGGAAAACTGCGTTCAATAACCCCGCTTTAGCGGCACAGTCGTCGGTGACAGTACCATCGGCACTGCGCAGCGAAGGTATTGACTGCGTCTTGCCGCTTGTGTACTTTACATACGACCAGAATTTCTTCGGATTTTCTACCAAATTTCGGGACAATGTTTCGTTGTGGAACCTATTAAAGGCATCTCGCATTGAAGTCCGTGCCAAATTTCGCACGTCTGTAAATTTTAGCCAATCTTCGGGATTTCGCGTTCTTCTGAACTTCGCATGCTTTTTCCGTTGCCTCTGTAACAGCGTTCGGACCGGTTTTGTGTACCATGGGGGATCAGTTCCATCTCTTACCAATTTATGAGGTATGAATCTCTCAATTGCTGTTGCTACTATATCTTTGAATTTTAGCCACATCTCGTCTACACTTGCATAGTTAGTTCGGAAGGAATGGAGATTCTCTCTTAGGAAGGCTTCTAGTGACACTTTATCCGCTTTTTTAAATAAAATTATTTTGCGTTTGTTTCTGGTGGATTTGGAAGAAACGGTATTGAGCCTAGCTACAACGACCTTGTGATAACTAATCCCTGTATCAGTCAGTCATGATGCTCTCTATTAGCTCTGGATTGTTTGTGGCTAAGAGGTCAAGTGTGTTTTCGCAACCATTTACAATTCGCGTGGGTTCGTGGACTAACTGCTCGAAATAATTTTCGGAGAAAGCATTTAGGACTATCTCGAATGATGTGTTCTGCCTACCACCGGTTTTGAACAAGTATTTTTGCCAACATATCGAGGGAAGGTTGACGTCCCCACCAACTATAACCGTGTGAGTGGGGTATTTATTTGTTACGAGACTCAAATTTTCTCTGAACTGTACAGCAACTGTATCATCGGAGTCTGGGGATCGGTAGAAGGAGCCAATTATTAACTTAGTTCGGCTGTCAAGTATAACCTCCACCCATACCAATTCGCGCGGAGTATCTAATTCGACTTCACTACAAGATAAACAACTACTGACAGACACAAACACTCCTCCACCAATTCTGCCTAATCTATCTTTCCTGAACACCGTCTGAGACTTCGTAAAAATTTCTGCAGAACTTATTTTCAGGCTTTAGCCAGCTTTCTGTACCTATAACGATTTCAGCTTCTGTGCTTTCTATTAGCGCTTGTCGGTCAGGGACTTTCCCAGCACAACTACAACAATTTACAACTACAATTCCGACTGTTCCTTGATCCAAGCACGTCCTGTATTTGTCATGCACCCTTTAGGTTGCAGCCCACCCCGTACTTTCCCGAGGCCTTCTAACCTAAAAAAACCGCCCAGTCCACGCCACACAGCCTCCGCTACCCGTGTAGCCGCCAGCTGAGTGTAGTGAACTCCTGACCTATTCAGCGGAACCCGAAACCCCACCACCCTATGGCGCAAGTCAAGGAATCTGCAGCCAACACGGTCGCAAAACCGTCTGAGACTCTGATTCAGACCCTCCACCCGTCTCTGCACCAAAGGTCCGCAGTCGGTTCTGTCAACGATGCTGCAGATGGTGAGCTCTGCCTTCATCTCGTAAGCAAGACCGGCAGCCTTCACCAAATCAGATAGCCGCTGGAATCCAGAGAGAATTTCCTCAAATCCAAAGCGACACACGTCATTAGTGCCGACATGTGCCACCACCTGCAGCTGGCTGCACCCTGTGCTCTTCATGGCATCCGGAAGGAGCCTTTCCACATCAGGAATGACTCCACCCGGAATGCACACGGAGTGAACACTGGATTTCTTCCCCTTCTTAGCCGCCATATCCCTAAGGGGCCCCATTACGCGCCTAACATTGGAGCTCCCAATAAGCCCACCCTCTGCGATTGCCCGGACCTTGAAGGCTGAGAATGATCCTCTGAAACAGGGCAGGCAGCTGCATCTGGCTCAGCCAGAGACTGTGTCTGAAACCTGTTTGTCAGACGCACCGGGGAGGCTTTCTGATCAGGCTCTGGGGACGTCTTTCGCTGCCTGCCACGCCTTGGAACGACCTCCCAATCAACCACAGGCGAGAGCTGAGCCCCACTGCGGGCAGCAACCGGGGCAACCACAGCGGGAGACCGATCTGGGGACAGACGGGACGAGGTTGACATCCCTGTGATACCCAAGTCCGGCTCCTCACAGTGGTGCCCATTGGCAACAGCCTCAAACTGCGCGACCGAAGTCAGCGCCGCTTGCAGCTGTGAGCCAAGGGATGCCAACTCAGCCCTCATCCGAACACAGCAATCACAGTCCCTGTCCATTCTAATCGATGTTGAACAACAGTTACTGAAACACGAGTCCGTGCCTAGATAACGCAAGGGAAACACGCAAAGAATGTATGAACTAACCTGTACAAATGCCTAACGACTGCGCTACAATCTGCCAGAATTTACATTACAGTAACTAAAACTCGAAATTATACCTCCTATACGAAACTCACACGCAATTTAAGTTAGAATCTACGAAGTAAACTCTAAAGCGCGATGATACAACTCTCAAATACTATAGTACGCTCGAAATTTATGAATTAAACAATGCAAGTACCCAAAAAACACGCAAAGAAATTAAGAATTAAACTATGTAACAAGTAAGTAAACTAAGAGTATACGACTTGCTGCTGGCAGCTGCTTATCCAACGGCGGCAGGGAGCACTGTCAGACGTATCAGAATGATTTTTCGCTTATAACTTTCGGTTCCTTCGTTTCCGAACGAGGGACGCTTACATCAAATAGATGCATTTATCCGTCTCCATCAGCCTTGAGAGTTTGTAACATCAACACGAAATCACCCTGCATATACATATATTTACAGGCGCTGGCACCTATAACTTTGACGCTGTGTAGTCGTTGGATGACGCTGTCGATCGTGGGTTCGTATGTAAAACCTGATCTTCTAAGTCCCCTTTACAACCTCTGCAAGTGTGTAACATGAATTGTGAAACATTCTGTATATCTTGCGACGAGAGACACAATCGCGTTCGGCTGAAATCCTAAATCTGTCACGTGACGTTCCACGTTGACCACTCTTGAGACTTAGTATTGGACTCGTCGTACTTCTTTGTTTACGTGCTATAACTTGTGTGTTGGATAGCATGTCGTTTGAAGGCAACGGCTCATTAAATATTTATCACAAACGCATCACTGTAGGTACCACTTGTGTTTTGCTCTACGGCTGGTCTTGTCATGGGGAGCGTCGTCAGAGAGGCCCACCGCATGAGCGTCTTGGAAAGTGATTCCAGTGGCGGTTTCCCGTTGCCTTTCACTGATGATAATGATAGGATAATGAGGACAACACAATACCCAGTCCCTGAGCGGAGAAAATCTCCGACCCAGCGGAATCGAACCCGGGCCCCTGGGCGTGACTAGCCGCCGCGCTGACCATTCAGCTATCGGGGCGGATTTTGTTACAATTAAATGTCAGTTAATGACACAGCAGCTGTAAAAGTCCTAAGGAGATGCCAAGATGACCGATAAGAATCCTCGAAATTGTATGCGAACATCTTCGCCTCAGTAACGCATTGTGGAGCTACCTTATTCATGTAACATAAATATGTTCTGCAATATTCGAATTTATGTACGTATAAAGCCGTCGGCACGCTGACCGTGCCTTCCAACGTCAACATCGAGCGTGCGGTGTTCAACGTGCTGCTGAACGTTCAGAAACGATGCTTGTGGTACGTGTGCCTCAGCGTGGCAAACGCCGTCTCAGCGCGCTGCAGCGGCATTTGTCGAATTTATCTGCTTCGCAAATCACACTATACGAAATGGACTCGCGTAAAATTCGTACGTTTGGTCTATTAAAAGGCACATTTGCTCCCTTGTATGTACACCGAACGAGGTGGCGCAGTGGTTAGCACACCGGACTCGCATACGGGAGGACGACTGTTCAATCCCGTCTCCAGCCATCCTGATTTAGGTTTTCCGTGATTTCCCTAAATCGTTTCAGGCAAATGCCGGGATGGTTCCTTTGAAAGGGCACGGCCGATTTCCTTCCCAATCCTTCCGTAACCCGAGCTTGCGCTCCGTCTCTCATGACCTCGTTGTCGACGGGACGTTAAACACTAACCACCACCACCACCACCACCACCACCACCACCACCCTTGTATGTACGCCCTGGAGACCTAAATAAAAACATCAGTATCCGGGGACGAGGAACTTATAAACACATCGCGGTCAGGTCTATTTTCTCAAACAGGTAGCAGTTGACAGAATGAGATTTTCACTCTGCAGCGAAGTGTGCGCTGATGTGAATCTTCCTGGCAGATTAAAACTGTGTGCCGGACCGAGACTCGAACTCGGAACCTTTGCCTTTCGCGGGCAAGTGCTCTACCAACTGAGCTACTCAAGCACGACTCACGCCCCGTCCTCACAGCTTTACTTCTGCCAGTACCTCGTCTCCTACCTTCCAAACTTTACAGAAGCTCTCCTGCGAACCTTGCAGAACTAGCACTCCTGAAAGAAAGGATCCCGAGCTCGAGTCTCGGTCCGGCACACAGTTTTAATCTGCCAGGAACTTTCATATCAGCGCACACTCCGCTGCAGAGTGAAAATCTCATCCTGGAAACGTCCCCCAGGCTGTGGCTAAGCCATGTCTCCGCAATATCCTTTCTTTCAGGAGTGCTAGCTCTGCAAGGTCCGCAGGAGAGCTTCTGTAAAGTTTGGAAGGTAGGAGACGAGGTACTGGCAGAAGTAAAGCTGTGAGGACGGGGCGTGAGTCGTGCTTGGGCAGCTCAGTTGGTAGAGCACTTGCCCGCGAAAGGCAAAGGTCCCGAGTTCGAGTCTCGGTCCGGCACACAGTTTTAATCTGCCAGAAAGTTTCAGGTTGCAGCTGAACCGTAATTCTGTGTTCCTAAATACTGCATGTATGCGGAAGCTTAATGCTCTCCGCCTCCTGGCCCACCAATCTTGGGGTGCAGACTGTTCCACTTTTCTCCATATTTACCGTGCTCTGGTCTTGTCCAGACTAGATTATGGTAGTCAGGTGTATGGCTCTGCAGCTCTTTCCACTTTTAAACTGTTTGACCCTGTCCATCATTGTGGGGTGCATCGGGCTCTTGGTGTCTTTCGCACTACTCCCGTTGATAGTTTCCTCAATGGTCTCCTCACAGTAGCGGGGATTCCCCCCTCTCATATACGACGGAGCCAACTCCTTGTTTCTTACGCAATCGTCATTCACCAATTCTTTAACTATCCTGCATATCCTGTGCTCTTTGCTAACGAGGGATGTCTCCCTCCTAACACCCGTCCACGGGTGGGATTGCCGGTTGGCATGCTTATCACTTCCATCTCCAGTCACTTGACTGGTGCCTAGACCACGGATTAGGACCTATTCCAGGATCCTAAGAACTCTGTCACTCCTATGGGTTTTTTCGGCGCCTTGTCTGTGCCATCCTTGCAGAGTTCCAGGATGCCACCGTCTTTTACACTGGTGGGTCTAAGACAGTCGATAAGGAGGGATACGCTTTCATATCTCCTACTGGCTTTAAACACAATTTATTGCCGGGATCATGTAGTGTGTTCACAGCACACCATTCACAGGGTCCTCCTTTTTGTTTCTCAGGCCGTGCTCCACATTGTTTTAATTTGGTCAGACTCAATGAACAGCATTCAGGCTATCGACCGATGCTACTCACGTCACCCTTTGGTCTCTGCTATTCGTGACCTTCTCTCTACCATTGAGCGTTGTTGACTTTCTCTGGGTCCCAAGTCACGTGGGCATCTCAGGGAATGAACTGGCTGACTGTTTGGCTAGAGACGCAGATATTTACTCCCCTCCCCCCCCCCCCCCCCATTCCGTTTCATGATTCCAACTGCGGATATGCTGATGTCCGTCAAATTTCTCTTTCCCGAAACGTGAAACATCAGGTGCACTACTGCTCACAGTAATAAACTCCGCACAATCAAGGAGTCTACTGCAGTTTGGCGCTCTTCCTTCTGCTCCTCTCGAAAGGAGTCAACTGTTTTATGCCGTTTACGCATTGGTCATACCCGGCTCACCCATTGTTTCCTCCTATGTAACGACCCAATCCCAGTATGGTTGTGGAGTCAGACTGATGGAATCTCACATATTGGTGGAATGTCCCCTTCTTTCGGCCCTTCGTATTAAGTATAGTCTTCCCGATTCCTTAAATATAATATTAGCAGACGATCCACGGATGGTTGAACTGGTCCTCGGTTTCCTCCGTGAAAGTGGTTTTTATTTCCAGGTATAAGGTTCTACTTTAGTCTTGGGGCAGGGGCAGGTTGGTTGTGGTTGGGACTTCTTTTCCAGTCTTCTCGGTCTGTGACCCCCATGACCGCTTTCTTTTTTCCCAGTTTTTTAGGTTTGGTCTCACCTTTTATGCCTTTATTGTGTGTGTTTAATCTTAATTATTTTATAATTTGACTCCCCTATCTGGATCCGTCCACTTTTAGGGGACCCTCTTTCTTCTGTGACTAACTTCGGAATCGCGGGACTGCTAACTTCGCCGTTTGGTCCCATAACCCATCTCATTTATAAAGTACTTCTGTGTTAACCGTGCCAGTCGACATGATGCGACGTAGTCTTCGGGAAGATGCACTGGAGAGCGAACGTGCTGCCGGTAAGGGGAAGCTGCATAGTGATGGTCGACGCTGCTGAGGAAAATACTTGTGACAGAATGCAGTATTGTCTACACCTATATGGATACTCTGCAAATCACATTTAAGTGCGTGGCAGAGGGTTCTTCGAACCAGCTTTACAATAGCTCTCTATTATTCCAATCTCGTACAGCACGCGGAAAAAACAAACACCTATATCTTTCCGTGCGAGCTATGATTTCCCTTATTTTATTACGATGATCGTTTCGCTCTACGTAGGTCTGCGGCAATAAAATATTTTCGAACTCTGAGGGGAAAGTTGGCGGTCGAAATTTCGTGACAATGTTCCGCCGCAACAGAAAACGCCTTTGTTTTAACGATGTCCGCCCCAAATCCTGTATCATTTCAGTGACACACTCTCCCATATTTCGCTGTAATACAAAAAAACGTGCTACCCTTCTTTCAACTTTCTCGATGTACTCTGTCTGTCGTATCTGGTAAGGATCCTACACTGCGCAACAGTATTCTAAAAGACGGACAAGCGTAGTGTAGACAGTCTCCTTAGTAGGTCTGTTACATTTTCTAAGTGTCCTG
Source organism: Schistocerca nitens (assembly GCF_023898315.1). Classification (NCBI taxonomy): domain Eukaryota; kingdom Metazoa; phylum Arthropoda; class Insecta; order Orthoptera; family Acrididae; genus Schistocerca; species Schistocerca nitens. The sequence goes on along the minus strand of NC_064623.1, from coordinate 66,858,672 downwards.
CCAAAAAAACGCAGTCTTTGGTTGGTCTTTCGCTCAACATTTTCTGTGTGTTCTTTCCAATTTAAGTTGTTCGTAATTATAATTCCTAGGTATTTAGTTGAATTTACGGCCTTTAGATTTGACTGATTTATCGTGTAATCGAAGTTTTAACGGATTCCTTTTAGCACTCATGTGAATGACCTTACACTTTTCGATATTTAGGGTCAAATGTCAATTTTTGCACCATACAGATATCTTTTCTAAATCGTTTTGCAATTTGTTTTGATCTTCTGATGACTTTATTAGTCGGTAAACGACAGCGTCATCTGCAAACAATCCAAGATGGCTGCTGAAATTGTTCCTAAATCTTTTATATAGATGAGGAAAAGCAAAGGACCTATAACACTACCTTAGGGAATGCCAGAAATCACTCCTGTTTTACTCGATGACTTTTCGTGAATTACGGTATTACGAACTGCGACCCCTCTGCCAGGAAATCACGAATCCAGTTACACATCAGGGACGATATTCCATAATCATGCAATTTCACTACAAGCCGCTTGTGTGATTCAGTGTCAAAAGACTTATGGACATATAGAATGTCAAAAGACTTATGGACATATAGAAATAGGGAATTAGTTTGAAATCCCATGTCAGTAGCACACAACACTTCATTTGAGTAAAGTTGAGTAAAGAGCTAGTTGTGTTTCACAAGAACGATGTTTCCTATATAGGTGTTCACTCTGTGTCTATGGACCGTTCACTTCGAGCTAATTGACCGTTCACTTCGAGCTAATTCATAATGTTCGAACAGAGTATATGTTCCAAAATTCTGCTACATATGATATGGGCCTGTAATTTAGTGGATTACTCCTACCACATTTCTTGAGTATTGGTGACCTGTGCAACTTTCCAGTCCTTGGGTACGGATCCTTCGTCGAGCGAACGGTTGTATAGGATTGTTAAGTATTTTCCGACAAACCAGTACGAAGGCCACACGGTGTCAGATTTGAGCCCAAGTACATGTCGCGGTGTCTGTGGCAGTTTGGGGCTGGATGTGTCTGTTCCCGTGGACTTGGGATGCTTCACGGCATAAACGATCGAGTTGACGCTGCCCAGTGTGCTTGTATTATGGGTCCCATCAAGCCGACAGCTAGATCCTGAGGGCTTAATCTTTCGAGCAGGATCAGTCTGCGATGCACGTATCAGCTACGGTACACTAGTGCTTTGCTGAACGGAATGAGGTTCAAAACTACCTGCCAGAATAAAACTATGTGCAAGATTGGCACTCGATCATGGGACCTTTACCTTTCACAAGCGAGAGCTCTCCCAACTGAGGTGCCCAACACACCCGGCTCTGCTTCCGTCACTTCATCTCCTACTTCCAAACTACAGCTCCCCAGGCTGTGGCTAAGCCACGTGTCCGCATATCGTTTCTCCCGAGAGTGCCAAGTGTCAGAAACGAGCAAAAAACGGCATAAAAACAGGTACGGCATTGTCTGGACAATAATGTACCTGTTACCATGTGGTGTGACCTGTTTGATGGTACGCGTGTACAAGCAGTGTCAAATACTGCCCATTTAGCCTATATGGTAGTTACTTACTGTCGTCAAGGGACATAAGTTGCTTTACAGAATGGCAGCATCCCGAGTTTAGAATTATTTTACAAAGTGCGTTATCAGTGAAGTACTATGCTCCATTTGCTTTAAAAATTGAAAACGGAAGGACCCACTACAAACAAGCGATATAATGCAAGCAGAAAAATAGCGGTTGATTAATACGAAGTTCTTAATAAAAATAGGCTGCTGGCTCTGGTAGTGCCGGCCGCGGAGACCGTGCGGTTCTAGGCACTTCAGTCTGGAACCGCGTGACCGCTACGATCACAGGTTCGAATCCTGCCTCGGACATGGATGTGTGTGATGTCCTTAGGTTAGTTAGGTTTAAGTAGTTCTAAGTTCTAGGGGACTAATGACCTCAGAAGTTCAGTCCCATAGTGCTCAGAGCCATTTGAACCTTTTTTTTGTTTGATCTGGTAGTGCCTACATTAACATGCCTTCATCTGTTTGTAGCCCTTGAAAACGCACAAAAAACACCGAAAATAGTATTTCCACTCTTTAGGACTGACTATTCGTAATGTCCAGATAGTGTTACGAATGTCAATTAGAAAATGTTGTTTGAACACGTTTCCAAAAAATCAGAATCAGGAGGTCACTGGTAATAATTTGTAGTAGCCAACCACTTATCACTTTTCGAGAAAAGCAACAGACATGTACTGGCTAAGTTTGCTTTATTTGCCTATTTAATTCAGTGTTTTGACTCTGTCATCATCATCATCATCATTTAAGACTGATTATGCCTTTCAGCGTTCAGTCTGGAGCATAGCCCCCTTATAGAATTCCTCCATGATCCCCTATTCAGTGCTAACATTGGTGCCTCTTCTGATGTTAAACTTATTACTTCAAAATCATTCTTAACCGAGTCCAGGTACCTTCTGCTTGGTCTACCCCGACTCCTCCTAGCCTCTACTGCTGAACCCATGAGTCTCTTGGGTAACCTTGCTTCTCCCATGCGTGTAACATGACCCCACCATCTAAGCCTGTTCGCCTTTACTGCTACGTCTATAGAGTTCATTCCCAGTTTTTCTTTGATTTCTTCATTGTGGACACCCTCCTGCCATTGTTCCCATCTACTAGTACCTGCAATCATCCTAGCTACTTTCATATCTGTAACCTCAACCTTGTTGATAAGGTAACCTGAATCCACCCAGCTTTCGCTCCCACACAACAAAGTTGGTCGAAAGATAGAACGGTGCACAGATAACTTGGTCTTGGTACTGACTTCCTTCTTGCAGAAGAGAGTAGATTGTAGCTGAGCGCTCACTGCATTAGCTTTGCTACACCTCGCTTCCAGTTCTTTCACTATGTTGCCATCCTGTGAGAATATGCATCCTAAGTACTTGAAACCGTCCACCTGTTCTAACTTTGTTGCTCCTATTTGGCACTCAATCCGTTTATATTGCTTTCCCACTGACATTACTTTCGTTTTGGAGATGCTAATCTTCATACCATAGTCCTTACATTTCTGATCTAGCTCTGAAATATTACTTTGCAAATTTTCAATCGAATCTGCCATCACAACTAAGTCATCCGCATGTGCAAGACTGCTTATTTTGTGTTCACATATCTTAATCTCACCCAGCCAGTCTATTGTTTTCAACATATGATCCATAAATAATATGAACAACAGTGGAGACAGGTTGCAGCCTTGTCTTACCCCTCAAACTACTCTGAACCATGAACTCAATTTACCGTCAACTCTAGCTGCTGCCTGACTATCCATGTAAAGACCTTTAATGGCTTGCAAAAGTTTGCCTCCTATTCCATAATCTCGTAGAACAGACAATAACTTCCTCCTAGGAACCCGGTCATATGCCTTTTCTAGATCGATAAAGCATAGATACAGTTTCCTGTTCCACTCATAACACTTCTCCGTTATTTGCCGTAAGCTAAAGATCTGGTCCTGACAACCTCTAAGAGGCCTAAACCCAAACTGATTTTCATCCAATTGGACTTCAACTAATACTCGCACTTTCCTTTCAACAATACCTGAGATTTTACCCACAACGCTGATTAAAGAGATACCTCTGTAGTTGTTACAATCTTTTCTGTTTCCATGTTTAAAGATTGGTGTGATTACTGCTTTTGTCCAGTCTGATGGAACCTGTCCCGACTCCCAGGCCAATTCAATTATCCTGTGTAGCCATTTAATACCTGACATTCCACTGTATTGGATGAGTTCCGACTTAATTTCATCCACCCCAGCTGCTTTATTGCACTGCAATCTATTGACCATTTTCTCCACTTCCTCAAATGTGATTCTGTTTCCATCATCATTCCTATCCCATTCTAACTCGAAATCTGAAACATTACTGATCGTATTTTCACCTACATTTAGCAACTCTTCAAAATATTCCCTCCATCTGTCCAAGGCATCCACAGGATTCACCAGCAGTTTTCCTGACCTGTCCAAAATACTTGTCATTTCCTTCTTACCTCCCTTTCGAAGACTGCTAATTACACTCCAGAATGGTTTTCCAGCAGCTTGACCCATAGTCTCCAACCTGTTTCCAAAGTCTTCCCATGATTTCTTCTTGGATGCTGCAATTATCTGTTTGGCTTTGTTTCTTTCTTCAACATAACTTTCTCTGTCTACCTGAGTTCTAGTATGTAGCCATTTTTGATACGCCTTGTTTTTCCTTTTACAGGCTGCCTTGACTGTGTCATTCCACCAAGATGTTTGGTTCATCCTACTTTTACACACTACCGTTCCAAGACATTCTTTAGCCACTTCTAGTACTGTGTCCCTGTACCTTGTCCATTCCTTTTCCAATGACTGTAATTGACTACATTCAACTAACTGGTACCTTTCTGAGATCACTGTTATGTACTTGTGCCTGATTTCCTTATCCTGAAGTTTCTCCACTCTTATCCTCCTACATATGGACCTGACCAGCTGCACTTTCGGCCTCAGAATACCGATTTCACTGCAGATTAAATAATGATCAGTGTCATCAAAGAATCCCCTGAATACACGTGTGTCCCTAACAGCCTTCCTGAATTCCTGATCTGTTATTATATAGTCAATGACAGATCTGGTTCCCCTGCCTTCCCAAGTATACCGGTGAATGTTCTTATGTTTAAAAAAGGAGTTTGTGATTACTAAGCCCATACTGGCACAGAAATCCAAGAGTTGTTTCCCGTTCCTGTTGGCCTCCATATCCTCTCCAAATTTACCCATAACCTTTTCATACCCTTCTGTTCGATTTCCATTCCTGGCGTTAAAATCACCCATGAGCAGAACACTGTCCTTCGGCTTCGTATATCTTGAAAATGAGGGAGTCAAAATTTTTCAATCTTCATTCGATTTCTACGTATATTGCGGGAAATAGTAGGAATGAAAAAACTAAAATCGGTTATTTCAGGAACTCCTTATTTTGAGAGATTTTAAGACAGATTAAACTGGGGTGGTAATAACCGAAAACCCGTTGTTTTAGCGATAACCGCAATCCCTACTCCGCAGCAGAGAAAAAATTGATTCTGAGAAGACTGGCCTCCTCCTCAACTGGACCTCAGGCCCATTGAAACACACCGTGTGCGAGGAGGCGAACCAGACTATGCCATGATGACCTTTGGCACGTCGCCCTGGCTGCGTGGGGAGGTGGCAGGCGGTCAGTCATTACTCGCTTCCTCGCAGGATGCGGATGGTCGTTCAAGGGAAGGCCCGTGGGCAGGGTGTTACACTACTGCCCATTAAAATTGCTACACCACGAAGATGACGTGCTACAGACGCGAAATTTAACCGACAGGAAGAAGATGCTGTGATATGCAAATGATTTGCTTTTCAGAGCATTCACACAAGGTGGGCGCCGGTGGCGACACCTACAACGTGCTGACATGAGGAAAGTTTACAACCGACTTCTCATACACAAACTGCAGTTGACCGGCGTTGCCTGGTGAAACGTTGTTGTGATGCCTCGTGTAAGGAGGAGAAATGCGTACCATCACGTTTCCGACTTTGATGAAGGTCGGATTGTAGCCTATCGCGATTGTGGTTTATCGTATCGCGACATTGCTGCTCGCGTTGGTCGAGATCCAGTGACTGTTAGCAGAATATGGAATCGGTGGGTTCAGGAGGGTAATACGGAACGCCGTGCTGGATCCCAACGGCCTCGTACCACTAGCAGTCGAGATGACAGGTATCTTATCCGCATGGCTGTAACGGATCGTGCAGCCACGTCTCGATCCCTGAGTCAACAGATGGGGACGTTGGCAAGACAACAACCATCTGCACGAACAGTTCGACGACGTTCGCAGCAGCATGGACTATCAGCTCGGAGACCGTGGTTGCGGTTACCCTTGACGCTGCATCACAGACAGGAGCGCCTGCGATGGTGTACTCAACGACGAACCTGGGTGTACGAATGGCAAAACGTCATTTTTTTTTTCGGATGAATCCAGGTTCTGTTTACAGCATCATGCTAGTCGCATCCGTGTTTGGCGACATCGCGGTTAACGCACATTGGAAGGGTGTATTCGTCTTCGCCACACTGGCGCATCACGCGGCGTGATGGAATGGGATGCCATTGGTTACACGTCTCGGTCACCTCCTGTTCGCATTGACGGCACTTTGAACAGTGGACGTTACATTTCAGATGTGTTACGACCCGTGGCTGCACCCTTCATTCGATCCCTGCGAAACCTTACATTTCAGCAGGATTATGGAAGGAGTATATAGAGGGTCTATACAAGGGCGATGTTCTTCAGGACGATACTATGGAAATGGAAGAGGGTGTAGATGAAGATGAAATGGGAGATATGATACTGCGTGAAGAGTTTGACAGAGCACTGAGAGACCTAAGTCGAAACAAGGCCCTGGGAGTAGACAACGTTCCATTAGAACTGACAGCCTTGGGAGACAAAACTCTACCATCTGGTGAGCAAGATGTATGAGACAGGCGAAATACCCTCAGACTTCAAGAAGAACATAATAATTCCAATCCCAAAGAAAGCAGGGGATGACAGATGTGAAAATTACCGAACTATCAGTTTAATAAGCCACGGCTGCAAAATAATAACACGAATTCTTTACAGACGAGTGGAAAAACTGGTAGAAGCTGACCTCGGGGAAGATCAGTTTGGATTCCGTAGAAATTGTTGGAACACGTGAGGCAATACTGACCCTACGACTTACCTTAGAAGAAAGATTAAGGAAAGGCAAACCTACATTTCTAGCATTTGTAGACTTAGAGAAAGCTTTTGACAATGTTGACTGGAATACTCTCTTCCAAATTCTAAAGGTGGCAGGGGTAAAATACAGGGAGCGAAAGGCTATTTACAATTTTTTCAGAAACCAGATGGCAGTTATAAGAGTCGAGGGCCACGAAACGGAAGCAGTGGTTGGGAAGGGAGTGAGACAGGGTTGTAGCCTATCCCCGATACTATTCAATCTCTATATTGAGCAAGCAGTGACGGAAACAAAAGAAAAGTTCGGAGTGGGCATTAAAATCCATGGCGAAGAAATAAAAACTTTGAGGTTCGCCGATGACATTGTAATTCTGTCAGAGGCAGCAAAGGACCTGGAAGAGCAGCTGAACGGAATGGACAGTGTCTTGAAAGGAGGATATAAGATGAACATCAACAAAAGCAAAACGAGGATAATGGAATGTAATCGAATTAAATCGGTTGATGCCGAGGGTATTAGATTAGGAAATGAGACGCTTAAAGTAGTAAAGGAGGTTTGACATTTGGGAAGCAAAATAACTGATGATGGTCGAAGTAGAGAGGATATAAAATGTAGACTGGCAATGGCAAGGTAAGCGTTTCTGAAGAAGACAAATTTGTTAACATCGAGTATAGATTTAAGTGTCAGGAAGTCTTTTCTGAAAGTATTTGTATGCAGTGTAGCCATATATGGAGGTGAAACGTGGTCGATAAATAATTTAGACAAAAAGAGAATAGAAGCTTTCGAAATGTGGTGTTACAGAGGAATGCTGAAAATTAGATGGGTAGATCACATAACTAATGAGGAGGTATTGAATAGAATTGTGGAGAAGAGAAATTTGTGGCATAACTTGACTAGAAGGGATCGGTTGGTAGAACATATTCTGAGGCATCAAGGGATCAGCAATTTAGTATTGGAAGGCTGCGCGGAGGGTAAAAATCGTAGAGGGAGACCAAGATATGGATACACTAAACAGATTGAGAAGGATGTAGGCTGCAGTAGGTACTGGGAGATGAAGAGGCTTGCACAGGATAGAGTAGCATGGAGAGCTGCATCAAACCAAGCTGCTGAAGACCGCAACAACGCTCGACCGCATGTTGCAGGTCCTGTACGGGCCTTTCTGGATGCAGAAAATGTTCGACTGCTGCCCTGGTCAGCACATTCTTCAGATCTCTCACCAATCGTAAACGTCTGGTCAATGGTGGGCTAGCAACTGGCTCGTCACAGTACGCCAGTCACTACTCTTGATGAACTTCGGTATCGTGTTGTAGCTGCATGGGCAGCTGTACCTGTACACGCCATCCAAGCTCTGTTTGAGTCAATGCCCAGGCGTATCAAGGCCGTTATTACGGCCAGAGGTGGTTGTTCTGGGTACTGATTTATCAGGATCTATGCACCCAAATTGCGTGAAAATGTAATCACATGTCAGTTCTAGTATATTTGTCCAATGAATACCCGTTGATCATCTGCAATTGTTCTTGGTGTAGCAAGTTTAATGGCCAGTAGTGTAGAAGAGCGGATAACTCAGCTGCAGATTCAGTACAGAATCAGTTTTAACAATTTCAGCTGTTTCTCAGCACCACTGGCACTAATACTTATTTCATTCATCTTTTCATTGGCACGAGGATTAACTTGGAACAATTTTCCTTAATCTTCCTTTGTACAGGATATTTGAAAATGGAGTTAAGCATTTGAGCTTTTGCTTTGCTATCCTCAATTTCAGTTCCTGTCGCTTCCGCTTGCGACTGGACACAAATTGTGGTGCTACTTTACAAACGACCAATTATTTTTTTTTTTTTTTTTTTTTTTTTTTTTTTTTTGTGAAAGATCATTTCACAGTATTCCGCTAAGGTAATCACTGAATGCTTCACACTTTACTCTCTTGACAGTCAAACGTGTTTCATTGAGCGTCTCTCTATATGCTTTGTTTTAAACCTATTACACAGTAATCTCCTTTTCTTTAGAAGTTTCTTTACAGTGATTGTATACCATGGAGGGTCCCTCCTGTTATGAGCTGTTGTACGGGGGACAAATCTGTCCAGTGCATGGTCAACTATTCTTTTAAACTTGAGCTATAGTTCCTCTACATGCTTCTGCCTTGTACTGAAATTTTCAAGTTCCTTATTGAGGTATGACACTGCTGATTTTTTTATCTACTTTACTAAACCTGATCGAGGTCTGTTCAAAAAATTCCCGAACATTCGTAATTTCGCGCCAATGGTGTGTTGGAGCGAAATGCAGTTGGGATCCCTGCACGCGTCTGTGTTTAATGTGTAACTGCCGGTGGTTTCAGTGTTGCATGTCTGTTAGGCTAGTTATTGTTCAGTGCTGTATTCAGTAAAACGTCGTGTCGTACAATTTGAGAATTTCGAGACTGCAGTGTTAGAGGAGCAACGCGTCTGCGTTAAGTTTTGCGTAACTTTCAAGAAAACTTTTACAGAGACACACCAAATGATGGAGGAAGCCTACAGTGATGAGTGCTTAAGCCGCACTCATGAGTGGTTCACACGGTTTGAAAATGGCCGGACGGAAGTTAAAGACAACCCTCATACACAACGCCCTTCGACCTCTACCGACGAAACTCATGTTAGGAAAGTCAACGAAATTGTGCGTGCCAATCGAAGACTGCTTGTCCGAGAGCTTGCAGAAGAATGTAACAGTTCAGTTGGATTATGTCATGAAATCCTGACAGCATCTTGCAGTGAATCGTGTTGCCAAGTTCGTCCCACGGTTCATGAGTCAAGACCAAAAGATCTTCGCTTCGCAATCTGTGAAGAGCTTTTGGATTGCGCAAATGAGAATGAGATACTCCTTAAGAGAATCATAACCGGTGACCTGGCCCCTGCAGACTGTTTATTATTTACAATGTTGAAAAGCCCGTTGACGAAGATTTGCAGCGATAGAAGAGATAAAGGAACATTTGCGGACGGCGTTTCGCGCGATTCAGCAAGAAGCGTACCAAGACTGCTTCCGTAGTGGGAACGGCGTTGGGGGCGGTGTATTAATTGTGGAGGAGAGTAATCCGAAGAAGAGCATGCACAATAAGTAAAATGTAAGCGCAGAAAAATTTTGTGGACGAAGTTCCGGAATTTTTTGAACATACCACTTATATCTTTGTGCTTTTCTTAATTGTCCTTTGTACTTTCGTAATAATTGGTGCCACAACTGGCTCACGGTCACTAATACCAGTTTCGATGTGAGGTCAGGTTTGTTTGTTCCCATTAGACCCAATATATTTTCACCATGAGTGGGGTTCCAAACTATCTGTTAGAGGTAGTTTTCAGAGAAAACATATTCACGGGATGCCTTATCACGCCCACCACTTACAAAATGGTTCAAATGGCTCTGAGCACTATGGGACTCAACTGCTGTGGTTATCAGTCCCCTAGAACTTAGAACTACTTAAACCTAACTAACCTAAGGACATCACATACATCCATGCCCGAGGCAGGATTCGAACCTGCGACCGTAGCAGTCGCACGGTTCCGGACTGCGCGCCTAGAACCGCGAGACCACCGCGGCCGGCCCACTTACAAAACTGTAATTTTCCCAATTGACTGTTGGATGATTAAAGTCTCTGCCAACGATTACAGTATGATTTGGGAACTTACGTATAAGTCAACTGAATTTTTCTCTAAAGTTTTGTCGGTAAGTACACCCATCTACATCTACATGGATACTCTGCAAATCACATTTAAGTGCCTGTCAGAGGATTCATCGAACCACTTTCACAATTCTCTATTAATCCAATCTCGAATAGCGCGCGGAAAGAATGAACCCTGCATCTTTCCGTAAGAGCTCTGATTTCCCTTATTTCACCGTGGTGATCGTTCCTCCCTATGTATGTCGGTGTCAACAAAATATTTTCGCATTCGGAGGAGAAAGTTGGTGATTGGAATTTCGTGAGAAGATTCCGTCGCAACTAAAAACGCCTTTCTTTTAATGATTTCCAGCCCAAATCCTGTATCATTTCTGTGACTCCCTCTCCCATATTTCTTTGGACCTTTTCGATGTACTCCGTCAGTCCTACCTGGTAAGGATCCCACACCGCGCAGCAGTATTCTAAAAGAGGACGGACAAGCGTAGTGTAGCAAGTCTCCTTAGTAGGTCTGTTACATTTTCTTAGTGTCCTGCCAATAAAACGCAGCCTTTGGTTAGCCTTGCCCACATCATTTTCTATGTGTTCTTTCCAATTTAAGTTGTTCGTAATAAACCGAACGACACAGCCCGCGTCCCTTACGGCCGACTGGCAGGTGGGACGTGTGTGCTGTGCTGTACACGAGATGTGAACCATGTGTCTGCCGCTGTTCAGATATGGCTGGCTTGACAGAGCGCGAGGCGGCAACAAATAATTTAACTGATAGAAATAAACTGTTAGGAAGAATTAGCAGTTACTGTAATAACCGCGCATTTGATACTAGTAGTTTTTTTTAATATCTGCCAACAGTGAATGGCGTCGTCTGTGTACCGAAGTGCGTTCTAGGCTTTCGCCTCCTCTTAGATCTGACCCCGGATAAGTGAACAAAGCAGAGGGAAAGACCATCTGTTAGCCATTCTATAGCTCATGGAAATAATTGTCAGAATGCGCGCCAACTTTTTATCGTAGCGTGCACTTCGATTTCGTGTTATGTAACTACGTAGAATGACCGTAAGGAATTCGTGCGACTGAGGAAATAACCGTCAGTAGGTGAGTATGTTTTTTTTCTGTGTATTTATAGCTGCGCGCCACCTAGCGAAATAATGAGATGAGGATACCTGTTAAGTTATTTTTCTTCTGGCTCACAGTTCTTTTCCTGTGGGAGTTACGGAACACCACTGCAGGTAACGTGGAAGTTGATTGCTGTGACCTGGACTCCAGGAGGTCATAGCAGATGATATTTCCAGAGAGGATCGATATTGGAGTGAAACAAGTATTTTCGTACGTCCACGGAAATAACCACCAGCCGTCAGGGGATTCCAAAGAGTTGATTTCAGATTAACTTTCCGATGAGCTAGAGGCCTGAAACTTTCAGCATGTCAGAAACGGATGGCGCCACAATTATCTTAAATTGCGAGGGGTATTTTGTTTCTCTGTCTGTTTGTCTCTCTGTCCGTTCGGCACGCATTTCACAGCTGATTTTAGTGGTATCTCGATGCGCTAAAGACTTGAAATTTTCAATATAGCTCAGGACCGCATGATAGTGCAATGAATGATCGTGGCAGGTAATCAAAATATTAACTCGCTTTCTTGTATGGTGTGTGGCGGAAAGTACTTTGTGTACGAGTGATATTTTCTCCGTCCCCCTCTTTTTTCCTGTTCCAGTCGGGACTGTTTCACGGCAAGAATATTGCTCATAAGGATTCGAGTAACCTCGAATATCTCTAGTTTTTACATTCGCAGTCCTTCCACGACATACATGTTGTAGGAAGCAATACATTGGTTGACTCAGATCAAGAGAAGCTGAAATAAACCTGAAATTTACCAAATGTCTCCGTTGTAATCTCATCAAACTGTTTGAAATTGATGCAATCAGGTTCACACGCACAAACAAGACTAAAAAGGAGAAACAAAACTTTGGGATACCTCCTAATATGGTGTCGGACCTCCTTTTGCCTCGCGTACGCAGTGCAGCAACTCGTCATTGCATGGACTCAGCAAGTCATTGGAAGTCCCTGCAGAAACATTTAGCCGTCCATAATCGCGAATGCGTTGCCGGTGCAGGATTTTGTGCACGAACTGACCTTTCGATTATGTCCCATAAATGTTCGATGGAATTCATGTCGTGCGATCTGGGTGGCCAAATCATTCGCTCGAATTGTCCACAATGTTCTTCTGACCAATTGGGAACAATTGGGTCCCGGTGACATGGAGCTTTGTATCCATAAAAATTGCATGAAGTGCCGAATTGCTGCAAATGGTCTCAAAGTAGCCGAACATAACCCGTTCCAGTCAATGATCGGTTCAGTTTGAGCAGAGGATCCGATGATCTATTCCATGGAAATACAGAGCCCACCATTATGGAGCCACTTTCACCTTGGACAGTGCCTGGTTGGCAACTTGGGCACATGGAGTCATGGGGTCTGTGCCACAGTCGAACCCTACCATCTGCTCTTACCAACTGAGATCAGGACTCATCTGAGCAGGCCACGGTTTTCCAATCGTCTAGGGTCCAACCGATATGGCCGCGAGCACAAGAGAAACTCTGCGGGCGATGTCGTGCTGTTAGCCAAGGCATTCGTGTCGGTCGTCTGTTGCATTAAAGCCAGATTTTACCTCAATGTCGCAGCGGATATATTCATAGTAGGTCCCACATTGATTTCTGTGGTTATTCCACGCAGTGTTGCTTACACAAAGACTCGCTGCTCAGGCGAAGGCCGTCGGCCACTGCGTTGTCCGTGGTGAGTGGTAATGCCTGAAATTTGGTGTTCTTGGAACAGTCTTGACACTGAATATTGGAATGTTGAATTCTTTATCGATTTCCAAAATGGACTGTCCCATCCGCTTAGCTCTAACAACCATTCCGCGTTCAAAGCTTGTTAATTCCGGTCTTGCGGCCACAATTACCGGTTATTAAGAACTATAATACCGGTATTGGTTTTCGTCGGTCGCTTTTTTCCATCCCTAGATATTACCCTAAAGGATAGTTACCGTTTCACAGTGCATGCTCCACCATAAGTTATGTACGAGGTGCATTCAAGTTCTAAGGCCTCCGATTATTTTTCTAATTAACTACTCACCCGAAATCGGTGAAACTGGCGTTACTTCTCGACGTAATCGGCCTGCAGACGTACACATTTTTCACAACGCTGACGCCATGATTCCATGGCAGCGGCGAAGGCTTCTTTAGGAGTCTGTTTTGACCACTGGAAAATCGCTGAGGCAATAGCAGCACGGCTGGTGAATGTGCGGCCACGGAGAGTGTCTTTCATTGTTGGAAAAAGCCAAAAGTCACTAGGAGCCAGGTCACGTGAGTAGGGAGCATGAGGAATCACTTCAAAGTTGTTATCACGAAGAAACTGTTGCATAACGTTAGCTCGATGTGCGGGTGCGTTGTCTTGGTGAAACAGCACACGCGCAGCCCTTCCCGGACGTTTTTGTTGCAGTGCGGGAAGGAATTTGTTCTTCAGAACATTTTCGTAGGATGCACCTGTTACCGTAGTGACCTTTGGAACGCAATGGGTAAGGATTACGCCCTCGCTGTCCCAGAACATGGACACCATCACTTTTTCAGCACTGGCGGTTACCCGAAATTTTTTTGGTGGCGGTGAATCTGTGTGCTTCCATTGAGCTGACTATCGCTTTGTTTCTGGATTGAAAAATGGCATCCACGTCTCATCCATTGTCACAACCGACGAAAAGAAAGTCCCATTTGTGCTGTCATTGCGTGTCAACATTGCTCGGCAACATGCCACACAGGCAGCCATGTGGTCGTCCGTCAGCATTCGTGGCACCCACCTGGATGACACTTTTCGCATTTTCAGGTCGTCATGCAGGATTTTGTGCACAGAACCCACAGAAATGCCAACTCTGGAGGCGATCCCCCAAAACAATTCTCTCCACTTTCTCGATCATGTCGTCAGACCGGCTTGTGCGAGCCCGAGGTTGTTTCAGTTTGTTGTCACACGATGTTCTGCCTTCATTAAACTGTCGCACCCACGAACGCACTTTCGACACATCCGTAACTCCATCACCACATGTCTCCTTCAACTGTCGATGAATTTCAATTGGTTTCACACCACGCAAATTCAGAAAACGAATGATTGCACGCTGTTCAAGTAAGGAAAACGTCGCCATTTTAAGTATTTAAAACAGTTCTCATTCTCGCCGCTGGCGGTAAAATTCCATCTGCCGTACGGTGCTGCCATCTCTGGGACGTATTGACAATGAACGTGGCCTTATTTTAAAACAATGCGGATTTTTCTATCTCTTTCCAGTCCGGAGAAAAAAAATCGGAGGCCTTAGAACTTGAATGCACCTTGTAAAACAGAGCGCATTACGCGGATTATTGTTGGTCAGCAGTACGGCATACTAAATTTGCGTATATTTCAGATTTCGCAATTACAGCAGCGTTGGTGTTGCAAAGTTACTGTTGCATCCCAGATGTTATTACTTAAAAGTTACTGGAAACATCAGTTCAGTTTGTTAAGAGTGTGGTTTATTACAAAGCTGCATGGCGCAATGGTGCTAGATCCTGTAACCAAATGGTGATGATGATGATGATGATGATGATGATGATGATGATGATGATGATGATGATGTGATTGGTTTGTGGGGCGCTTAGCTGCGCTGTTATCAGCGTCCGTACAAATTCCCAACCTTTGCTCAGTCCAATCTCACCACTTTCATGAAGGATGATGAAATGATGAGGACAACACAAACACCCAATCATCTCGAGGCAGGTGAAAATCCCTGACCCCGCCGGGAATCGAACGCGGGACCCCGTGCTCGGGAAGCGAGAACGCGACCACAAGACCAACAGCTGCGGACGTACGCAAACGAGCACGTCTGTTGTGCACGTCTGTTAGTCCCAGGAATCCACCCTCAAAGACGAGGTTCTGTTCATTTCTCATTTCCGTGGACCGGTGAGTGAACCACAGCATCAAAGCTGTGCCCACTAGATAGAGATGTTGTTAGTCGGAGACTTTGAATTATCACTGGAAGATTTCCTGTGAACGACGGACGGAGTTGTGTGCAGCGTTTTGTTGTTGTGTTTGTGAGGTCATCGTGCATCATCGCTGATTTCTGTATTTCCATATTGTATCAGAGATCTGAAGATCTACATCTTCATCTACATCCATACTCCACAAGCCACCTGACAGTATGTGGCGGAGGGTACCTTGAGTACCTCTATGGGTTCTCCCTTCTGTTCCAGTTTCGTATTGTTCGTGGAAAGAAGGATTGTCGGTATGCCTCTGTGTGGGCTCTAATCTCTCTGATTTTATCCTCGTGGTCTCTTCGCGAGATATACGTAGGAGGGAGCAATATACTGCTTGACTCCTCGGTGAACGTATATTCTCGAAACTTCGACAAAAGCCCGTACCGAGCTACTGAACGTTTCTCTTGCACAGTCTTCCACTGGAGTTTATCATGTCCGTAACGCTTTCGCGATTACTAAATGAACCTGTAACGAAGCGCGCTGCTCTCAGTTGGATCTTCTCTATCTCTTCTATCAAACCTCTCTGGTACGAATCCCACATCGGTGAGCAGTATTCAAGCAGAGGGCGAACAAGTGTACTGTAACCTACTTCATTTGTTTTCGGACTGCTTTTCCTTAGGATTCTTCGACTGAATCTGTCTGGCATCTGCTATACCGTCGATTAATTTTATATGATGATTCCATTTTGAATCACTCCTAATGCGTACTCCCAGATAATTTATGGAATTAACTGCTTCCAGTTGCCGACCTGCTGTATTGTAGCTAAATGGTAAATAATCTTTCTTCCTATGTATTCGCAGCACATTACACTTGTCTACATTGAGATTCAATCGCCGTTCCTGCACCATGCGTCAATTCGTTGCAGATCCTCCTGTACTTCAGTACAATTTTCCATTGTTACAACCTCTCGATATACTACAGCATCATCCGCAAAGAGTCTCACTGAACTTCCGATGTTATCCAGAAGGTCATTTATATATATTATGGATAGCAACGGTCCTACGACACTCCCTTGCGGCACACCTGAAATCACTCTTGCTTCAGAAGACTTCTCTCCATTGAGAATGTCATGCTGCGTTTTGTTATCTAGTAGCTCTTCAATCCAATCACACAATTGGTCTGATAGTCCATATGCTCTTACTTTGTTCATTAAACGACTGTGGGGAACTGTATCAAACGCCTTCGGAAGTCAAGAAACACGACATCTACCTGGGAACCCGTGTCTGTGGCCCTCTGAGTCTCGTGGACGAGCAAGGTTTTATTATAAGCAATTGTTAAGTGACTGGTTGCTAGATTTTTCTCAAGAAATCAGATAAATGTGGACTATGTGGGATGGATCAAGAAACTAAATAGTTGTTGGGTTGTTTATGGTGAGATGAAACACTTAACTATAAAATAAGAATGAGCTTATAATAAGCAGTATTTGCAATACTGTAAGAAAATGTATTGAGGCGCTGAGAACCGCAAGGGATTGAAGCACAGCGCCGTTGATTTTGTAGCCAGTACAGTCCCTGGTCTCATTATTAGACGCACCTTGAGTTGTGAGGGGAAAAACAACCTGCAAGATTATTTTGAGCAGTGTAAATGAAGTAATTTAATGTCTGTAAACATTATAGACTATTAATAACTGATAAGCCAGACATTTTAATATTGTCAGTTGCAAAAAGCAGAACTAGGCCTAACTTCTAAATACGTTGTCACGCCACCTTCAGGAGATGTTAACGCTTCAGATCGTGTTGGCATACTGTTAGCATATGCTAGTACAGTGTCCCGCACCTGTGGGTTGTGGTATCAGACTTGAATCATCTTTCCAGTAAGGTGAATTTTTGTTGTTATCTTTTCCCTTCCGCTGGTTAACAAAGGGATATTTTCTTACGGAAAAAGTCTTTTGCCGATCGCGGTATGTGGTACGGTGCTCCGTCCTGCATAAAATCAAATTGTTCACCTTTAGGAACCATTTTTTTGAGGCAGTAGTCTCCCGCTTAACGTCTCGGTGCATTGTTCCCTCAACCAAGTACAGATGTGGAGCGCCTTTGCCATTGACTTTGGTGGGATGTTTCACAATCTGCGCAATACAGTCCGGACAATAATTTTCATCAGGGTGCCTTCGTACATAATGAGATTTATTTACCAACATTTTAAATGTGGACTCGTCACTAGAGCAAACCTGAAACGAAATGAAAGAGCCATCACATTTGTTTTTAATTGGCGTAGAAATCAGGAACTTTACTACTGTATCAAGGCAAATACTATCTAATTTAATGATAACTCACTGATTTCCAGAAGTCAGTCTTGATACCTTTGCTCCTTTGCCAATGCAAGACGTTTTGACATTATAGCAGCAGTTAATTTTGGATTTCGGACAGGCCTGCGAGCCTTGAAGTTCACCTGTGAAAGTTGGCGGTGTAGCAGGATCAAGAGCAAGAGACGACGTAGAACGACTGGAAAAGGAAGAGGTAGACACCTTATGTTTGCCATTGTTGCAAGAAGCCAATATGCCTTAGACACTCACCAAGAATTTGCAGCGAGTGCAAAGAAAACGCCTGAGAGGGAAACTAAAAACCAAACCAATACAATTTTCATTTTTTGAATGTTTTATGGGAGTTTCTTACGTGTTTATTGTTACATGGATAACAATTAATAAACGAAAAAATATAGCAAAAAGTAAAATTTAAAGTGCTCGGGATTTGAGTTTTTATAGCATTATCATGTAATGTTATGTTAGTTTCGTGCAGTTTTCTGTTTAAATGTATTTTGTTCGTAAAAATAATCGTTAAAATTTATTTGAATATAAGTTTTGTATGGTATTAATAGTCCGCAGCTCGTGGTCTTACGGTAGCGTTCTCGCTCCTCGCGCACTGGGTCCCGGGTTCGATTCCCGGCGGGGTCAGGGATTTTTCCTGCCTCGTGATGACTGAGTGTTGTTGTGTCGTCATCATCATCATTATCATTCATCCCCATTACGGTCGGAGAAATGCAATGTCAGCCTAGAACAGCGGTGCTGGTGTCCCGCGTCGTCCCCTACACTCCTCGGAGTATGGGACCTCATCATCATCATGGTACGAGGCCTATCCACAAAGTACATGACGTTTTCGAATTAAAAATAAATAAAGTATTGGAATTTTTTTTTATTATATACAGATGAAAGCCACACTTAAATACTACTTTTCTACATAGTTGCCATTTAAATTAAGGCACTTATCGTAGCGATGGACGAGCTTGGAAATTCCTTCGTCGTAAAACGCGGCCGCCTGCGCCTTCAACCACGTGGTTACCTCTTCTTGAAGCTATGCGTCGTCATCAAAACGCTGCATAGCCAACCACTTCTTCATTGCTGGGAATAAGTGGAAGTCGCTCGGTACCAGGTCGGGACTGTACGGCGGATGAGGAAACAACTCCCACTTAAAAGATTCGAGAACTTCACGAGTGGCATTTGCCGTGTGGGCCCGGGCGTTGTCGTGAATCAGCAAGATCTTTGAGCCCAACTTTCCCCTGCGCTTGTTTTGTATTGCTCTTCTGAGATTGTGCAGAGTTTGGCAATACCTTTGAGAGTTTATTGTAGTGCCTCTTTCCAGGAAATCCACAAAAATCACACCTTTTCTGTCCCAAAAGACAGTCGCCATCACCTTCCTTGCCGACATTGTCTGCATGCATTTGTTGGGTTTTTGGGGGGAATTTGTGTGCCCCCACTGCATTGACTGCAATTTTGTATCGCAGTTCACGTGCTTAATCCATGTTTCGTCACCAGTAACGATGCGATCGAGTAATGAGTCGCCATCTTTCTCGTAAGCGTCCAAAAACGTTAACGCTGCAGCCATTCGCTGATTTTTGTTAATCTCTGTCATGATTTTTGGTATCCATCTTGCACAAAACTTGTGGTAACCAAGCTTTTCGGTAATGATTTAGTGCAACAAACTTCGTGAAATTTGTGGAAAACTCATAGAGTTCCGTTATTGTGAAATTACGGTTTTCACGGACCGCGGCATCGACTTTTTCCACAAGTTCGGCAGTCACTATGCTGGGTCTTCCACTTCGCTCTTCGTCGTGACCGTTAGTTCGGCCATTTTTAAATTTTATGACCCATTGACGCACTCCACCTTCAGTGATTATGTTGTCCCCATACACTTCACAAAGCTGCCGATAGATTTCTATCGGTGTTCAGTTTTTTGCAGTCAGAAACCTTATTACAGCACGCACTTCACACTTCGCGGCATTTTCAATTAACGCTGACATTTCAAACTGTCACAATAACTCAACGGAGTACAGCACGAACCTCTCACTAGCTACGGCAGGATGCCGACTGAGCGGCGGAATGCCATGACACCAAGATGGCCGCGCTAGCCCCGCCCCTAACGGACACAAACGAAAACGTATGTACTTTGTGGATAGCCCTCATATTAATGTAATCCTTTACTTAAAAAACAATTGTTTTAGTGAAACTGGAGAACGTAATTTTTATGGTTATTTAAATATAGCGGTTTGTCAGACCGTACCTAGGACAGTGCGCGACCAAAAGAAAAGAAAAAAAAAACTGGGAAGCTAAAGGACGCGGTACCATTAACGCGCTGTCCCCACGTTCACAAAAATACTTTCCGGGGCGGAACGCTAAATAGCGACGCAAGATCATCCCTCCCCGAAAAGTACGTATTCTGATGACAGTAGTCCCATGTTTCTTGAAAGAGCGTAGGGGAACGATGTGGGAGACCCGCACCGCCGTATTAGGCAAGGTCCTAATGGAGGTGGTTTGCCGTTGCCTTCCTCCGACCGTAATGATGAAGCCGACACAATACCATCCAGTCATCCCGGGGCAGGTGAAAATTCTTGACCCCGCTGGGAATTGAATCCGGGACCTTGAGCTCGGGAAGCGAGAACGCTGCCGCGAAACCACGAGTTGCGAACTGACAATAGATATACGTTGTTATTCTAAATCATGGACCCATATTCAAAAATTCGTATGTGTTCAAGTACAAATCCAAAATGAACAAACATTACACCAAAGAAAAGAGGAAGTTTCAAAGTTTTTGGCGTGCGGTGATGGTTTCAGAAGCGGTCGGTAGAGTTCTTGCGGCAATAGGCCGTCATTTCGTTTCACTGTCAGTCGTGAGTGAGATGGCGGCTGTGGAGACCAAGGTTTTCTGCGTTCTTGAGTCTGCGAAAAGTGAGCCGCAAATTGCCTCGCAGCGGGCATTTCGTACCAAATTCGGTATTCAACCACCATCTCGCAAAAGCATTAGCCGTTGGTTTAAGCAATTTAAACAGACAGAAATTGTGTGCAAAGGATTAAGCACAGGCCGACCGCGTGCGTCAGCGGATGGTGTCCGACGGATTGAAGAAAGTTTCGTGCGTAGTCCCAGTAAGTCTACCAATAGAGCCAGTCGATAACTTGGAATGCCCCAACCAGCTGTATGGAAATTTCTGAGACAGCGTTTGCTTTACAAGCCCTACCGATTGTAACTTGTGCAGGCTCTCAACCCCAATGACAAAGAGAACTAATTAATTACAAATTATTGATATCAAACATTTTGAAAAAAACTGTGAAACTTCCTCCTTTCATTGGTATAAAGCTTGTTCATTTTGGATTTGTAATTGAATAAATACGAAGTTTTGAAAGTAGGTCCATCATTTAGAATAACCCTGTATTTTCACAAATATTGTTACAGGTGCAAGATTTCGGCCATGCGATATCGCACGTGCTGTTTTGAGTTTCAACCTAAAATTATTATTCCGACATTTTTCATTTCTTTTGTATTTTGTTCACATATCCGATTTACGTGTTTTTTCTTTTAATTCATACATATATTCATTGACTGTTTTGGTGTATATTTACTTAAATTATAGCCGGCCGCGGTGGTCTAGCGGCTCTAGGCGCTCAGTCCGGAACCGCGCGACTGCTACGGTCTTAGGTTCGAATCCTGCCTCTGGCATGGATGTGTGTGATGTCCTTAGGTTAGTTAGGTTTAAGTAGTTCTACGTTCTGGGGGACTGATGACCACAGATGTTAAGTCCCATAGTGCTCAGAGCCATTTTTGAATGCACCTTTCTAGATACACTGAACTAGAATTATTACTAAAATCGTATTGTGGGGCATGTTTTCTTTATTTTTTTTTCAAACACTCAATTTTTGACAGAATTTTATAAAAAAACGAACATAAAAAAAACCAATTCAGGATATTTTAACTATTCTAGTTCCATACGTATTGAATCTCACACTTGGCGCGCTGTGAAAATTTCGTGTCTCTACCATCATTACTTTTTTAGAAAACGGGTCATTTATTGCAGAAAATTTAGTTCAGAGATATTGAGGTTTGAAACTTTTTTATTTCAAATTCTTATATAGACTTACATTTCTGTGTCTTTTATGCACTAGAATTGCCCTGGCCCATAGTCCGTGTCTTCTTCAGTGTCACCAAAGCCCACTGCTTGCCTCCTTTTCTTTCTTGCTTCGTTTGTCATTTGCTGAACAGCTAACTCTGCTTCACATACACGAAGTTCATGCAGTTCCCGCAGTCCTTCACCTGTGTTCTGTCCAGACCTTACCCCTAACTTCTCCAGAACCGTAAGTCCTTCATAGTTTCCACCATTAAAAGTTATTACAGCATCAGACACTGCCAACTTTAGAGTCATAAGGCCAACAAATACATATTTAAGCACCCGGCACCACACAACATAATTGAAGAACTCACTCACATTCTGGGTCTTCCCATGTAAACATTTCTTTAGCAGCTCAGAATTAAGGTGCCAGAAAATTCAGCTTGTCTATATTTACACCAATTGTTTGGTGGAGGTGGACACAAAGAATGACATGACTTTTCATCGGTTGATATTCTATGAAAGAAAGTGCTCCACACAGCCCTTTTCATCTTCTGCAAATCGTCACAGTTTCTCTAATGGCCTCCCCATAATATTCCTGTAATTCGTCAATTACTTTGTCTGTTAGTCTTCCAGGACATTTTGTCTTGCCATCAGACAGTTTTATGTTGCTCTGCTTGGTTTTTAGGTTACGCAGACGTGTTCCCGCCCTTTTCTTGACATTTCCTACACACTCTAAGTTTTTGTATAGGAACAGCATATGGCTTATATCCCAGGATATGAGTGCTCAACTATGGCAGTATATGCATTGCCGTGAAATTTGACAGTCACACTTCAACATTCGAAATATTATTTGAAGGTCTCACAATTGTCCGATTTTAATGTATTATGTACCAAAATGTTCAGGAACGTGCAAAGTACATTATGGAGTAGGAAATAGAAAATATCAAATTTCACGTACAATGTCCCCGTAATGGAACATAGCTACGAATCATCCAGATCAAAACAGCTTTCAAATAATAAAATAAAAAAATAAAAGACAGAAACTGCATTAAAATCGGACATTTCGTTTGGGAGCTACGATGCCACAGACAAATACACCGTTCTGTTTGCGTGGAAGGTTAAAAACCGCAAGCAGCAACTGTTAGCAATGCTATTTATTTGTGTTAAAAAAGTAGCGCTGCCTGTCAGTAGTTGCTGTTTCCTTCTTTGCGAGAATCAACCTGCATTTTGTACACAGCCACGGCTTCAAAATGAGTTTTCCACAAAACAACAAAACGTTTTACATCTTCATTATTTGTTCAAAATGTAACAGTCGTATTTCCTAATATTTAACGAATATATTCTTATATTCGTAACCCAAGGATTATCTTCCATTTAATGTGAAACTCGAAATTTTCAGTCCGCAGCTCGTGGTCCCGCGGTCGCGATCTCGCTTCGCGAGCACGGGGTTCCGGGTTCGATTCCCGGCGGGGTCAGAGATTTTCACCTGCCTCGAGATGACTGGGTGTTTGTGTTCTCATCATCATTCAAGAAAGTGGCGAGATTGCACTGAGAAAAGGTTGGGAATTTGTACGGGCGCTGATAACCGCGCAGTTCAGCGCCCCACAAACCAAATATCATCGAAATTTTCTGCACCAATGACTAGGGTATTTGGTCCGACATTCACCGATCACCTGATGTCTGACGATAAGATCTGCAACTGCATATGCGTCAAAACGTGTGGTTACAGCTCGATGGTACACCATCTCATTTTTCAGCTGAGGTCAGAGACCATCTGCACCAGGGATTTGGACAACGGTGGATAGGTGGTGGGAGGCCGATTGCTTGGCGAGCACGTCTTCCCGACTTGAAGCCGCTAGACTGCTACCAGTGGGAGCACGTGAAATGCTCGATTTACGATAAGCTTGTGGCATCTGAGGAAGACTCTCAGGTGCGGGTTGTGGCTGCGGGAGATTCTGGATTGCCAGGGACTGGTTTTGCGCGCGTAGCGGGGAAGCGGTCCGTTTCCGGACAGGAGTTCATACGCCAAACTTCGTCTCGGTCCGTTGCGGTTATAATGATCTTAGAATCTGACTGTAAAGTTCATCACGTTTTAAAGACCTTTTGATTCTTCGCGTAAGTATCAGTGTTCGTGATCACATTTAGCATCCATTGTTTGTGTGCCCATCCAATAGATCTTCTTCCCCCCTCCCCCCACCCCCCAATTAGGATCACGTGCGACTAAACCCGGTTATATCATCCTGCACGGATACAGCGAGCGAGGTCGACATATCAGTTTTGAGTCCACCCAAGAAGCGACCAAAGAAGAAATCATTAAATTCTGCAGAGAAACACATGGTTCCTAATGTGTGTAGAAAGGAGCTGTTGTATTCAGAGCAATCAGTGACCTATATTTTTTTGAAAACAGCTGCATCTACAGGTCTTGGTCATTCATCATTGTGTCGTGTGGTTAGTACAAGGGTACACACTCTTTGAAGTCTCCCACGAAAGAAAAATCACGACAGAAGCTTTTAGAAAGTGTTGCAACATCGATAAAAATACGATAGGAAGGAAAGTACACTATTTTTTTTTCGTAAGGAACTGCCAACAATTGACGAAGTGCTTGCTATCGTGAACGAAGATCGAGATTTGGATTACATTTTACAAGTTATTAAAAGAAATGCGATTTAAATATGTTTGGCGTGGACGTGACAGCATACTAACAGATAGGGATGACATAAAGTTATGGAGGCGGAGTTATTTACGAATTATTAAATTGAGAGAGAGAAAGAGAGAGATAGAGGAAGACCTATTTACTATTTGGACGAGACAGGGTTGAATGCAGGACATACCGGAAGTACCGTCTGGGTGTTGTTGTTGTCTTCAGTCCTGAGACTGGTTTGATGCAGCTCTCCATGCTACTCTATCCTGTGCAAGCTTCATCTCCCAGTACCTACTGCAGCCTACATCCTTCTGAATCTGCTTAGCGTATTTATCTCTTGGTCTCCATCTACGATTTTTACCCTCCACGCTGCACTCCAATACTAAACTGGTGATTCCTCGATGTCTCAGAACATGTCCTACCAACCGATCCCTTCTTCTAGTCAAGTTGTGTCACAAACTCCTCTTCTCCCCAATTCTATTCAATACCTCCTCATTAGTTACGTGATCTACCCATCTAATCTTCAGCATTCTTCTGTAGCACCACATTTCGAAAGCTTCTATTCTCTTCTTGTCCAAACTATTTATCGTCCACGTTTCTTTCAATTGTTCTTCGAATTCTTCCGTACCACTGCGAATTCAAAGCCATCGAGTGAGTTTGGGCAAGAATGAAAGACTATAATAAAGCTTTAAACATGACTTGTCTGCGACCGCTATAAGCTAAAATTAAAACAATTGAAGCCATTGGTCGCGAAAATGAAGTATTTTTGACCTAGGTTTCGGCCACTTCTAAGAGTGCCTTCATCGAAAATAAAACATTTAAAACTGGCCTGTCACATATAAAATAAATATGAAGCGATAACGCTTTAGTCACAAAATATTAAAATAGAAAGCATAGAGGCAGGTCACTAAGGCCTGCACCACATGTCGAGCTGCGGTAGCATCAGACTGAGGCGCCCGCGTTAGCAGTTGCGGGCAGGTGAACGTGATACCAAGAGAACCATCTAGTAGCCGCAAATGTAGACCGGCTACTTTACATTCCGAATATAGACAGGTTAAACGTGTAATACATGAAATAAGAGGCAATATTTTATCTGACAGCAGCAGGCATAATTTGACTACATAAGAGCTTAGAAGTACAGTATAGAGGCTGAATGTAAAACGCCATTACAGAATTACGAAGCGAATAGAAAAATGGTGTAACATGAAATGTAGTTAATAAACTATTTAATGAACAAACAGTTATGAATCAACTTAGATAGTAGAAATATTTCGGTAACTGCATGAAATCAAATATAAAGTTCACAATAAAGGGTTTCCCGTTTCCCACGAGCGACGCACGCTTCGCTGTGACGTCAGCGCGGCGGCCAACTGCACAACGCAGACAAAAGATTTTCGACACCCCTGCTTTCACCTGAAAGGGTGGTGGTGGTGGTCGTCGTCGTCGTCAGTCACGTGAAACTGTTTATATCTTCGTCTCAGTTCTTGGTGAATAGATGGGCGCTGCATAGCAGCGTGCATTCTGCTGTGCGTCAGTCGGAGTTTCGGTGAGTTCAGCCTTCGGCGATGCGAATATTCATGTGATTAACTGCTGTGCTGTCTAAAAGCTGATTGGAAAGAGGTTGCGCCGTAAGTACTTTCATAATTAGTAGAATCCGTCGAAATGTGCTTGCACGACCCGGTATGAAAGCTACCTACTCCACAGACAGTGATTAGGAGCTGCCGGCTAGGGACGTGCAAATTAAAAAAAAAAAAAAAAACATATTGATATTTGCAACGGAAAACCTCATTACCGAAACGAAAATACTGATGCTTCTGGCACATACCAACGGCAGAGAAATCTCGGGAGTGAACTACTTGTATTTATTGTGTGTTTCGCGCATGAAATATTACACTTAACCATAAACATTTCAGAGAGCAAGAGTCCGTTTTTCATTAATGCCAGTGCAGTACGGTGTGAAAGTTTCGTGGCAAGTGTGCCATACTTTAACAGTGCATCTGCCTCTCGATCCAGGCACTCGGGGGCTAAGGAGAGCACACATTCTGCTTCATTGTTGGGAGCAGGGAGTGGTGATTTTCACCTTTCTCATACACTGCTGTCGGCAAACGTGTTCGTTTTGCACACCGTCCCTATCATTTGTAATGCTAGAGTAGGAATGATACACGGAAGTAACAAACTTTCGTAATATGCAGTATAGAAACATTCGTGTTCGAATCTGATGCTCTTTTCTAGTACTGAATATGAAGTAGTACACGGAAGCGCTAATGAAACTGCTATAGGCATGCGTATTCAAATGCAGAGATATGTAAACAGGCAGAATACGGCGCTGCGGTCGGCAACGCCTATATAAAACAAGTGTATGGCGCAGGTGTTGGATCGTTTACTGCTGCAACAGTGGCACGTTATCAACATTTAAGTGAGTTTGAACGTGATGTTATAGTCGGCGCACGAGCGATGGGACACAGCATCTCCGAGGTAGCGATGAAGTGGGGATTTTCCCGTACGACCAATTAACGAGTGCGCCGTGAATATCAGGAATCCAGTAAAACATCAAATATCCGATGTCGCTGAGGCCGGAAAAAGATCCTTCAAGAATGGGACCAACGACGACTTGAAGAGAATCGTTGAGCGTGACAGAAGTGCAACCCTTCCGCAAATTGCTGCAGATTTCAGTGCTGGGCCAGCAAAAGTGTCATCGTGCGAACCATTCAACGAAACTTCATCGATATCGGCTTTCGGAGCCGAAGGCTCACTCTGGTGTCTTTGATGACTGCAGCCGGCCGAAGTGGCCGTGCGGTTAAAGGCGCTGCAGTCTGGAACCGCAAGACCGCTACGGTCGCAGGTTCGAATCCTGCATCGGGCATGGATGTTTGTGATGTCCTTAGGTTAGTTAGGTTTAAGTAGTTCTAAGTTCTAGGGGACTAATGACCTCAGAAGTTGAGTCCCATAGTGCTCAGAGCCATTTGAACCATTTTTTTTGATGACTGCACGAGAACGTCGACACCGACACTGGACGAGTCTCGTTTCAAATTGTATCGAGTGGAGGGACGTGTATGGGTATGGAGACAACCTCATGAATCCATGGACCCTGCATGTCAGCAGGGCACTGTTCAAGCTGCTGGAGGCTCTGTAATGGTGTGGAGTGTGCAGTTGGAGTGATACGGGACCCTGATACGTCTAGATACGACAGGTGACACGTACGTAATCATCCTGTCTGTTCACATGCATCCATTTATGTCAATTCTGCATTCCGACGGACTTGTGCAATTCCAGCAGGACAATGCGACACTCCACACGACCAGAATTGTTACAGAGTGGCTCCAGGAACACTTTTCTGAGTTTAAACAGTTCCGCTAGCCACCACACCCCCCGACATGAACATTATTGAGCATATCAGGGATGCCTTGCAATGTGTTGTTCATAAGAGATCTGTACTCCTTCGTAATGTTACAGCCCTTCAGGATTCATGGTGACAATTCGCTCCAGCACTACTTTCAGACATTGGTCGAGTCCACGCCACGTCGTGTTGCGACACCTGTGTGTGCTCGTGGGGGCTCTAAACTATAATAGGCAGGAGTACCAGTTTCTTTGGCTCTTCAGTGTATTAAGCCCATTGTAGGACATATACTTTTAGATTGCAAATAGCGGTAGTAGCTGGAATGGACAAGAAATTAGGTGATGAGAACTGTAGTACCTATGGGTAAAGAACAGGCGGACAATCAGAAATATCACTATCGGTACTCGGTACTTGGCGTCGATTACTGTAAATACAGGGTGGTCCATAGATCGTGATCGGGCCAATATCTCGTGAAATAAGCGTCAAACGAAAACACTACAAAGAACGAAACTTGTCTAGCTTGAAGGGGGAAACCAAATGGCCCGCTAGATGGCGCTGCAATAGGTCAAACTGATATCAACTGCGTTTTTTTAAATAGGAACCCCCATTTTTTATTACATATTCGTTTTATTACATAGTTCGTGTATCACAAAGCGAAAAAAGTGGTCCAACTAAAACATTCATATTTCTTTACGTACTACACGATTATGTAATAAAAAATTGGGGTTCCTATTTAAAAAAAAGTAGTTGATATCCGTTTGACCTATGGCAGCGCCATCTAGCGGGCCTACCATAGCACCATCTGGTTTCCCCCTTCAAGCTAGACGAGTTTCGTTCTCCGTAGTTTTTTCGTTTGACGCTTATTTCGTGAGATATTTGGCTCGGTCACGACCAATGGACCACCCTGTATAGGCGACTTACATGTCGGTGAGAAACGTCGATATTAAGATAAGGAAATGCTGATATTTTGATATGTCGGTATCTTCTGTCAATCCCTACTCGCCCGCTAAACGCGAGTCTCCGGGAGCAACTGCCAGCCCGGCGGCATTAAACCTGCCAGAAAGTTTCATGTCGGCGCGCCCTCCGCTGCAGGATTACAATTCATTCTCGTATAGCATTTGGTAGTTCCTGCTCTGTTGCGTGTTGTTGCACTAGCAAATTTGCTCATAATTTACTCTCACACACGTCTACGTCCACATCAGTACTCCGCAAAGCACCTCATGGTGTGTGGCGGAGAGTGCTTCTCATCCCACTAATTGATTCCCACTTCCTGTTCCACTCACGAACGGCACGTGGGAAGAATGATGGTCGTCGAGCCTCTGCACTAGCACTAATTTCTCGATTTATCTCGTCGTATTCATTTAGCTAGATTTATCCAGGAGAAAGCAATCTTTTACCCGCTTCTTCCCGGAAAGTAGCCCGTCGAAATGTCAATGATAAACCCCCCTGTGACGTTCAACGGCCCTCTCCTAGCGTCTGCCACTGGAGATCGTTGAGCACGCCCCTAACGCTCTCGCGCCGACTAAACGATCCCGTGACGAAACGCGCCGCTCTTCGTTGGATCTTCTCTGTCTCTTCAATGAGTCCTAAGTCGTAAGTCTCTTTTTATTTTATTCTGTGTTTTTGAGTCATCAGTCTTCTGGTTTGTTTGATGTGACCTGCCACGAATGCCATTCGTGTGCCTACCTCTTCATCTCAGAGTACCACTTGCAACCTACGTGTTCAATTATTTGCTGGATATATTCCAGTATATGTCTTCCTCTACAGTTTTTGCCCTCTACAGCTCCCTCTAGTACCATGGAAGTCATTCCCTCATGTGTTAACAGATGTCCTATAATCCTGTCGCTTCTCCTTGCCAGTCTTTTCCACATATTCCTCTCCTCTTCGATTCTGCGCAGAACGTCCTCATTCATTATCTTAACAGCCCACCTAATTTTCATCATTCGTCCGTCTCATATTGACGGACAATTGTAAGTAGGTTGTTTAGGTTTTTATGTTGGTGACGACACGTAGCGCTCTGTATGAAAATCATTGACTGTGCTGTGTGCAGTCTGTGGCTGGTGGAATACGCGTTAATGTAGTGTTGGGCAGTTGGATGTGAACAGCGCTTAGCGTTGGGCAGTTGGAGCTGAGTCGCCAGCTGTGGTGGATGTGGAGAGAGAGAGGCCAGAATTTTGAGAAGTTACTATAAGCGAACGATCTGGACGTGTGTCCGCCAGAAAAAGCAAATTTGTAAAGATGGATGTCATGAATTGATATATATAATGATGACTTTTGAACATTATTAAGGTAAATAAATTGATTGTTCTCTTTCAAAATCTTTCATTTGCTAACAGAAGTTAGTGCTTTCAGTAATTAGAATCTTTTCTTTAGCTGGTAGTATTGGCGCTCGCTGTCGAGAAACGAAGATTTTTGTGAGGTAAGTGATTCATGAAAGGTATAGGTCATTGTTAGGGCCATTCTTTTGTAGGGATTATTGAAAGTCAGATTGCGTTGCGCAAAAAATGTTGTGTGTCAGTTTAGTGATGATCAGAGTAAGTAAAGAGAAAACTGTGTGAGTACGTTCACTTTTGCTCAGCCGTCTTTGTATCAAATAACGTAGAAGTTTGCCAGCACAGTCATTCATAATTTTTCTAAGGGGATGTTTCACAATACTCAGGAATCGGTGGAACAAGCGCCTTGTAAGCCAGTGCTTACATTTCCTTCAGATCCTTCCTAGGAATCTGTCTCGCATTTGCTTTTCGTCATATTTGTTTTTGTGAGGCCTTTCCACTTACGGTCACTCCGAATAGATACACTTGGATGTTTTACAGTAGATACTGTTTTCAGCGAGTTCTCGTTAGTAGTGTACAGTACTGGATTTCTTTTCCCGTGTGTGCACAGTATGTTACATTTATTTACGTTCAGATTCAACTGCACCGTTCATCAGTGCTCTGTATGTGATTGTGGAAATCGATACTGTCTTTTGACGTTGCTTCTTTATTATAAGCAACCGCATCATCTGTGTGAACAGCCTTTGAGAGCTTCCGAGGCATTGTGCTAGACGTCTTCTACAGGGTGTTTCACGATTCTTCTTATACACTTCTAGAGGTTGTAGAGGGGACTTAGTATTTACCTGTATGCACTGTAACTGTTCGTTGGACATTTTTTACATCTTCAGAAATGCCATTCTCGACCACGTTACGATGATTTGAAAAATGGGTCTCTGCCCGAAACTAGTCATCAGTAAAATAAAAAAGTAAAATTTGCAACTTTGGACTGGTTTTTCATTCTACTTAGTGGATCATGTTTTACACAGGAACCCATGTCCGGAAACATCATCGAACGACGCTACAGAGCGTCAGTCATAGGCGCCGGCGTCTGTGAATGTATGTTTATACGGGGTGATTCCGTGACATTGTTACATATATTCTGGGATGATGCAGAGGGATAAATGTATCAATTCGAGGTAAGGGTTGTAAAACGCTAATGAACCCCAAAACCCAGTTAGGAAAGACCATCATGATGTAAAGTAGGGAAAAGTTATCCTGACAGGTACAACATTGCCGATGATATAACACCAGAAAGACTTGATGAGCACCAACATTAAGCATTACAGAGTGTGTTTTGGTAGAAAGGAAGAAGAAAGAGAGGTCATCTTTAGTTATTTCCCAAACGTCTAAGTAATAATTGCAAATTAATACCATGAAAGTTAAGTCCAAAGAAATGTCGGTCAGAGATAACTTTTATGTGGAAGAGAATTGTAAACGCATCGAAGAAATTCACTGCGACTACAAAACTCATTCACGGAAAAAGGAAGTCGCTTGCTAGCTATCGTGCTATCAAGTCATACGAGAGCAGCTCTTGCCATAGTTGAGCGAACGGATCGCGACGAGATTGTTTTACTTTAGAGTCGCTGTTGCGTGAAGTAGACGCACGGATTTTGTGCACTGATATTCAGACTAGAGACTTGAACCGAGATAGTATGCTGACTGTGTATACCGAGTTGTTGGACTTTATTGACGGAAGTAGGCAATATTGGACTCAACATTCATATACGTGAACTTATAGAAAGGAATGGACAAAGTTTCAGAAGACTGTAATACACGTTTAGTCTCGAGTAGGAGACACTGACACGAGTACATGAAGAAGATACAATCACGCCGAGGGTTAAAGCTGTCGTAATTGTGACGATACTTGAAACTAACAGAACTGCCAGTGCCAATTAACCGTGTGTGCGTGTGGCGTGATGTTTATAAAGTATTTAGCGAAAAGGAACAATAAAATAGTTCATCAAAAGTGGAAATTCAAAACGTGTCGCTTCCATCATTCTATGAATATTTGGTAATTGCTCATCAAAAGTTAATGAACAGTGACTATTTAACTTGGAAATAAATTCGTGGACTGTTGTTTGTGACAAGGAAGGTTTGGATATACATAATATTACGACGCAAGATAATGAAGACATTGTTAAAGAGTATCTGTGGATCTCGCTTCATATGGAGCGAACAATTTTACTTAGCAACGAACTAACAACGACCAATACGATCTGCAATTGAACTTTTTCCTCGCTTTTGGTGATGTGGACGATGCGCATGAGGGAAGATGCATCAATTACTGCACTAAAGTGTTAACCGGGCACATAATAATTCAACTTCAAACCATAAGAGACAATCAGAGTGCGCAGTTCGCATTAATAAGGAAACTGTGTGGACTCGCAATCAAACTTTAATCATTACGCGAGGAACGATTTCTTAAGAGCTTTTTCAGACCTCGTCTCTCGTTAACCGACGGAGGCATCCATCATCGCGCATCGCGTCTCGACTCCACCGACCGAGCTGCAGCAGTAACAGCTCCACGGCGTCGACAACACCAGCACGCGGCGGAGATGGGACGTCACAGGGTTCCTGCGCCGGAAACGAACGAGTCTAAAGTTACAAGGGACATAATTCTGATACCTCCGACAGTTGAATACATATCCCGGTACCGTTGTTGCTAAGAATGTATGGTAGGCAACTTTTATAGGTGGGAGTATGGACCAAGGCGAGAAAAAATGTCCACTAAATGTGGGCTCTAGCTATGAGCACTTGATCATCTTCGCTAGTGTGAAAAACATCTCTATTGAACAAGTACTCATAGCTGTTACGGTATGCATTTTAGAGCTCATGTACTCTACCACCTCTGAAAGCTGCCAGCCCTACAACAGTACCAGGACATGTATTCCTCTGTCAGAGATATCAAAACAGTTTTCTCTTATAACTTTCGACTCGTTCGTTTCAGAACGAGGGACACCTACCTCAAACTGATACATTTATCCTTCTCTATAAACCTAGAAAGTTTGTAACATCACGGAATCACCCTGTGTATACATACAATTACAGGCGCCGGCGCCTGTAACTTTGACGCTCTGTACCCTCGGACGACGTTTCCGAAAATGGTTTGCTATGTAAAACTACATCTGCTAGTCCCCTCTACAACATTTACAAGTGTGTAACAAGAATTGTGAAACACCTTGTATACATTGTAAACAGTAAGTCGCACTACATTGCGGTACCCCCGACGTCACCTTTACATCTGTCGATTTTGCTCCGGTAAAGAGCGACGTGTTGAGTTCTGTCTACATCTACATTTATACTCCGCAAGCCACCCAACGGTGTGTGGCGGAGGGCACTTTACATGCCACTGTCATTACCTCCCTTTCCTGTTCCAGTCGCGTATGGTTCGCAGGAAGAACGACTGTCGGAAAGCCTCCATGCGCGCTCGAATCTCTCTAGTTTTACATTCGTGATCTCCTCGGGAGGTATAAGTAGGGGGAGGCAATGTATTCGATACCTCATCCAGAAACTCACACTCTCGAAACCTGGACAGCAAGCTACACCGCGATGCAGAGCGCCTCTCTTGCAGAGTCTGCCACTTGAGTTTCCTAAACGTCTCCGTAACGCTATCACGGTTACCAAATAAACCTGTCACGAAACGCGCCGCTCTTCTTTGGATCTTCTCTATCTCCTCCGTCAACCCGACCTGGTACGGATCTCACACTGATGATCAATACTCAAGTATAGGTCGAACGAGTGTTTTGTAAGCCACCTCCTTTGTTGATGGACTACATTTTCTAAGGACTCTTCCAATGAATCTTAACCTGGTACCCGCCTTACCAACAATTAATTTTATATGATCATTCCACTTCAAATCGTTCCGTAAACATACTCCCAGATATTTTACAGAAGTAACTGCTACCAGTGTTTGTTCCGCTATCATACAATAAAGGATCCTTCTTTCTATGTATTCGCAATACATTACATTTGCCTATGTTAAGGGTCAGTTGCCACTTCCTGCACCAAGCGCCTATCCGCTGCAGATCTTCCTGCATTTCGCTGCAGTTTTCTAATGCTGCAACTTCTCTGTATACTACAGCATCATCCGCGAAAAGCCGCGTGGAACTTCCGACACAATATTCTAAGTCATTAATGTATCTTGTGAAAAGCAATGGTCCCATAACACTCCCCTGTGGCACGTCAGCGGTTACTTTAAGTCTGTAGACACCTCTCCATTGAGAGCATCATCCTGTGTTCTGTTTGCTGAAAACTGTTCAATGCAGGAAGTGTTGAATCGAGTCGCATATCTGATCGGATACTCTTTTTTTCACTAGTCGGCAGTACAGCACGGTGTCAAATTACTTCCCGAAGTCAGGGAACGCGGCATCAGCCTGAGCACCGTTGTCTACAGCGCTGTACGGTAGGTCACGTGGAGGAACAGAGCGGGGGTCGGCGCTAGTGTTCAGCAGGCTGCGTGCATCACGGCAGCGGGCAGCCAGGCCGCGTCCCCTCAGACACAGTGGTCGTCAGAATGCGGCTCGCTCTTCTCAGCTGTATTTTGAAGGATGCTTGCAGCAACTAAGCACACTCCAAAAGCGTCAGCTAACC
This sequence comes from Schistocerca nitens, assembly GCF_023898315.1. Classification (NCBI taxonomy): domain Eukaryota; kingdom Metazoa; phylum Arthropoda; class Insecta; order Orthoptera; family Acrididae; genus Schistocerca; species Schistocerca nitens. The sequence continues at coordinate 66,824,085 of NC_064623.1, read as the reverse complement.
TTAAGAGTACATTTTTCGTGCTCACAGGGCAACCTCCCCATCGCACCCCCCTCAGATTTAGTTATAAGTTGGCACAGTGGATAGGCCTTGAAAAACTGAACACAGAGCAATCGAGAAAACAGGAAGAAGTTGTGTGGAACTATGAAAAAAATAAGCAAAATATAAAAACCGAGTAGTCCATGCGCAAGATATGCAACATCAAAAATAATGCGAACTCACGAGCGCCGTGGCCCCGTGGTTAGCGTGAGCAGCTGCGGAACGAGAGGTCCTTGGTTCAAGTCTTCTCTCGAGTGAAAAGTTTAATTTCTTATTTTCAGACGATTATTATGTCCGTCCGTCCGTCCGATGCGAGGTAAAAACATATGTTTTGACAGAGCACAGGGAAAACTGTTTGACTGTGAAACTGTTGCATTCATTTGTTGCAGTTTATGTGACAAACTCTTAGGTTTTCATCACTTTTTTGGGAGTGATTATCACATCCACAAGAAAACCTAAATCGGGCAAGGTAGAAGAATCTTGTTACCCATTCGCCAAGTGTACAAGTTAGATGGGTCGACAACATATTCCTGTCATGTGACGCACATGCCGTGACCAGTGTCGTATAGAATATATTAGATGTGTTTTCCTGTGGAGGAATCGGTTGACCTATGACCTTGCGATCAAATGTTTTCGGTTCCCATTGGAGAGGCACGTCCTTTCGTCTACTAATCGCACGGTTTTGCGGTGCGGTCGCAAAACACAGACACTAAACTTATTACAGTGAACAGAGACGTCAATGAACGAACGGTCAGATCATAACTTTGCGAAAATAAAGAAAGTAAAATTTTCTGACGAGGGAAGACTGGAACCAAGGACCTCTCGTTCCGCAGCTATTCACTCTAACCACGGGACCACGGCGCTCCCGATCTCATATGATCCTTGATGTTGCCTACCTTGCGCATGGACTACTCAATTTGTATATTTTACTAATTTTTTTCACAGTTCCACACAACTTCTTCCTGTTTTCTCGATTGATTTGTGTTCAGTTTTTCAAGGCCTATCCACTGTGCCAACTTATAACTAAATCTGAGGGGGGGTGCGATGGGGAGGTTCCCTTGTCAGTAGCAAACAAATATACCTGGGGCGTTTGAAAAGTCCGTGCAGAGTCCGAGAGATGGCACCACCGGCGCCTATCGAGGTCATACATACTAATAGACTGGCCTTGCTGTGCAGAAGCTATACGGCTGGTGTGGCTTCAACATAAACCACGTGACTGTTGGCAAAACGTGGCGGGATTTCAAATCAGCGGTCTGCCATCCTATGTTTGTATCGTATTTTACCCACATTTCTCAATTGACTGCCAAACGCTTCCAACAAAAATTAAATTTTTGTTTGCGAAAAATTGTCAGAACTACATTTGACCTGAATTTCTTCACAGTACCATTTATAAAATCTAACAAATACATCGAACGCCCCTTTGCTTGGCAGCGGGACGAAATTACTATAAACTATCAATTAAAGTAAAATGTTGTTAAAATTCTTTTAAACAGTAAGAGTGGACTCGTGTCAAAACTTTAAACATTGGATTCTCCGCGTTTTGAGCTCTGAGATGGGATATGGGAATTATGTCAAGTATAGGTGCCAAAATTGTCGACTTTTAGGAGCCGGTCCATTTTAGAGTATCAATTTTAGGTGCACTTCAAAGGTTCAGTTCCTACTATTTTTACAAAAGTTCCAACTATCAGTTTAAAAAAATGATATTTTAGATGAAAGGTGAGACTTTAAAGTTTCAGAAAATTATTTTGGAGCCTACATTTATTTAATAGTATTAGAAGGTAGAAAAAAAGTCTCTTCATGTGTCGACTATAGGTGCTCTTACCTTATTATAATCTCACTTGTATATACAAAAAGGCGCGTATGTTCAGTTGACTTAAAGTTTTTCCGTTTCAGTGACTGTATCCAAAGCTGCCTTCGGTTTTCAGCCTTAGGGAACCTATGAGTAGGAACGAGAAACAGTTATACTTACTTCTGTAACCGAATTATCACAGATACTTTCCAAAATGTAATATGTCTGACTTTACAGGCATCACTTTCAACACTTTAATTTACATGATACTCTATTTCAAGTGTAAAAAAACATATAAAAGTCACTTCAGCAGATTTCAATAAACGCATCTGCACTATCATAGAAACACTTACACGTGAAATGTAATGCTATTTACCCCGACAAAACGCTGAGTACAGCCATAAGCGCAACACGAAACAACCATGTTTTGCCAACATTCACGTGACTTGAGCCGAGAGATGTTGGAGCCACGAAAATGAAGTCAGAGCCAGTCTATTATATTTATCGTCGAAGGGTCATGTTTACCTAGTAGCATCTTTGGAAAGAACGCACACAAAGTTTCAGACATATTGGTCTATTTCTTTGTGTTTGGCATTCGTGTGAATCAAAGAAGTCGAGTGATTGTCAAAAAATGGACGAAAAAGAATTTTGTGTGGTGATTAAATATTACTTTATGAAAGACAAAACGCCTCAGGAGACTAAAGAGAAGCTTGAAGCTTGATAAACATTACAGTGACTCTGCACCTTCTATTAGAACAGTTTATAAGTGGTTTCAAAATTTTCGGAGTGGCCGTATGGGCACAAGTGATGCTGAACGTTCTGGACGCCCTGTGGAGGTTACGACTCCAGAAATCGTTGATAAAATCGATGATATGGTGGTGGATGACAGAATAGTTAAGGTGCGTGAGATTGCTAGTGCTGTGGGCATCTTGAATGAACGGGTACATAATATTTTGCATAAACATTTGGACATGAGAAAGTTATCTGCAAGATGGGTTCCGCGATTGCTCACGCTTGACCAAAAACGAAATTGTTTGAAGTGTTGCAAGGATGATTTGCAGCTATTCAGGAAGAATCTGTAGGACTTTAAGCGTCATTTCGTCACTGTGGATGAAACATGGTTACATTACTATACTCCTGAGACCAAAGAATAATCTAAACAATGGGTTACCAAGGGAGAATCTGCGCCAAAAAAGGCGATGACCATTGCTTCGGCCGGAAAGGTTATGGCGACTGTCTTTTGGGATTCGCAAAGGGTTAATCCTCATCGACTATCTGGGAAACGGTGAAACTATTACAGGTGCATATTATTCATCGTTACTGGACCGTTTGAAAACCGAGCTGCAAAATAACGCCGGCGATTGGACCGCAAAAAAGTCCTTTTCCATCACGACAATGCACCAGCACACACCTCAGCAGCTGTGGTCGCAATATTATTGCAAATAGGATTCCAACTCGTTTCTCATCCCCCCTATTCTCCAGACTTGGCTCCCTCGGACTACCATTTGTTCCCCAATTTGAAGAAATGGCTGCCGGGACAAAGATTTTATTCAAACGAGGAGGTGATATCAGCAACTAATAGCTATTTTCCAGACTTGGACAATTGCTATTGTTCGGAAGGGATCAACAAATTAGAACAGCTTTCGACGAAGTGTAAAAGTCTAAAAGGAGACTATGTCAAAAAAGGTTCAAATGGCTCTGAGCACTATGGTACTTAACATCTGAGGTCATCAGTCCCACAGACTTAGAACTAGTTAAACCTAACTAAACTAAGGACATCACACACATCCATGTCCGAGGCAGGATTCGAACCTGCGACCGTAGTAGCAGCGCGGTTCCGGACTGACGCGCCTGGAGTCGCTCGGCCACGCCGGCCGGCGGACACTGTCGAAAAATGAACAAGGTTTACCCCAAACACGTAAGTACGAGGGCGGTTCAGAAAGTAACCTCCGATTGGTCACAGTGCGGGTTGTGGGGGGAGTAGCGACGCCATCTGTGCGTTCACGCACTCAACAGGTCAGTCGGCATCAAGCCGTGGTCGAGTGAACGTCGTACCTGCGCTAGTTTAGTTTTTGTGGCAGTTTGAAATGTGTGCTGCAATAGAAAACCCCGCCAAATGTGAAGTGCGTGCTGTCATAAGGTTTTTTACTGCCAAAGGATATTCTGCAGCAGCTATTCATCGTGAGCTTCGTGCCGTGTACGGACCAAGAGTTATGAGTGAAGGAGTTGTCCGTGAATGGGTACGTTTATTTAAAAGTGGACGAGAAAACGTTCATGATGAAGAGAGGAGTGGTAGACCATCATTGGTGACTGACGAACTCGTTCAGACAGTTGATGCAAAAGTTCGTGAAAATCGACGTTTCTCAATGTCGGAGTTGTCTACTGGTTTTCCACAGATTTCTAAGACTCTCTTGTACGAGATAGTGACAGCAAGATTGGGTTACCGTAAGTTCTGTGCACGATGGGTGCCCAAAATTCTTACCGACCACCACAAAACTCAAAGAATGGCCTCTGCATTAGACTTTCTGTCACGTTATGAGGACGAAGGAGAACCATTGTTAAACAGAATCGTGACCGGTGACGAAACCTGGATTAAGTACGTGAACCCTGAGACAAAAGAACAATCAAAGATGTGGGCACATTCAAATTCGCCTACCAAACCAAGAAAAGCCTCGCAAGATTTTTCTGCCAGAAAACTGATGGCAACGGTGTTTTGGGATGCCAAAGGGGTGTTGTTGGTTGAATTCATGGAACGTGGTACGACCATTAATCAAGACGTGTACTGTGAAACAATAAAAAAGTTACGACGGGCTATACAGAACAAACGCCGTGGTATGCTGACTTCCGGTATCGTTTTTTTGCACGATAACGCCCGTCCTCACTCTGCTCGCAGAACAACGGCCCTTCTCGAGTCCTTCAAGTGGGACGTTATCAACCATCCACCTTACAGCCCAGACCTGGCGCCAAGTGATTATCACCTCTTCATGCATTTGAAGAAATGGCTCGAGTCACAGCGGTTTGATGACGACGAAGAGCTCAAAGATGCGGTCACAGGCTGGCTCCAGGCACAAGCGGGTGATTTTTATGCAGAAGGAATTTCAAAGCTTGTGAAGAGATACGATAGGTGCCTCAATCGCTATGGAGACTATGTAGAAAAATAGTGCAAAGATGTAGTTGTAAGATGTATATATTAAAATATTTTTATTTAACTTGGTGTATTTTTTTAAATCAACCGGAGGTTACTTTCTGAACGGCCCTCGTACTTTTTATTTTTGCACAGACTTCTCAAGCGCCCCGCGTACTTACAGAGACTGTAATATTTTAAGATGTGCTTAACTTTAATTGACGATGGTGAACTCGGGCGTGAGTTATGTAAGGTTTGCCGCTTGCGTCAGGGGCGGACTGGTATGCATTTCGGCCAATGCGGGGTTAACAGAAGTGAGAGGCGTAGTCTTTCATTGCTTGCCTTCCAATGCTGACAGCTCACGATCGAGCGCAGCTGTATAGCACCGATCAGCTGCTGTGGTTTAAATATCGAACAGAAGTGACATGGATTAGGAATGCGCATTATCGAGACAGTCATCTTCATGTGTTTGTAACAAATAATATGAAATCAAATTAAGGCTGTTGTATATGGGAGGATCAAAAGTTTTCCGCTCGGAGGTCACACTAAACAATTGCCTACACGCCGCATCGGAATCTCTCTGGGTTCCATATAACCCTGCAGCAAAGGGAAACTGTTTGATCCTCCATTATAATAAGACGCAGTGACTAAATGAAAAATTACTTTCAAAACATTTGTGATCGTGTCTCATATCGCAGTTACTGTTAGTAATCAACACAACATACTAATTTATGTAGTTCTCAATTAATAGTAGATCGGTTGTGGAAGGCATGGTAAAGCGATCAGGACGGAAAATTTGCCATTGCGTATTTTTGGCCCTAAACAGTGCTGCAGTCTGCCGGTAAATGGTCAGAATACTTCTAATGTGCACTGAAGAGCCGAAGAAACAGGTACATCTACCTAACATCGTGTAGGGGCCCCGCAAGAACGCGGAAGTGCCGCAACACTACGTGGCATGGACTCGACTAATGTCTGAAGTAATGCTGGGGGGAATCGTCACCATGAATCCTGCAGAGCTGTCCATAAATCCGTAAGCGTGCGAGGGGGTGGAGATGTCTTTTGAACAGCACGTTGCAAGGCATCCCAGATATGCTCAATAATGATCATGTCTGGTGGTCAGCGGAAGTGTTTCAACTCAGGAGAATGTTCCTGGAGCCACTCTGTAGTAATTCTGACCGTGTGGGGTGTCGCACTGTCCCGCTGGAACAGCCCAAAGTCCGTCGGAATGCACAGTGGACATGAATGGATGCAGGTGATCAGAGAGGATGCTTACGCACGTGTCACATGTCAGAGTCGTATCGAGGCGTATCGTTGGTCCCATTTCACTCCAACTGCACAAGAGCCACACAATACATGCAGCGTCCATGGATTCATGATGCTGTCTCCATCCCTGTACACGTCCATCTGCTCGATACAATTTGAAACAAGACTCGTCCGACCAGGCAATATGTTACCAGTCATTAACAGTCCTATGTCGGTGTTGACGGGTCCAGGCGAGGCGTAAAGCTTTGTCGTGCAGTCATCAAGGCTCCGAAAGCCAATGTGGATGATGATGCGTTGAATGGTTCGTACGCTGACACTAGTTGATGGTCCAGTATTGAAATCTGCAGCAATTTGCGGAAGGATTGCTACGTCTGTCACGTTGAGCAATTCTCTTCAGTCGTCGTTTGTCACGTTCTTGCAGGATCTTTTTCCGGTCGCAGCGATGCCGGAGATTTGATGTTTTACCGGATTCCTGATATTTACGTATACTCGTAAAATGGTCGTACGGGAAAATCCCCACTTCGTCGCTGCTTCGGAGATGCTGTATCCCCTCGCTCGTGCGCCGACTATAACACCACGTTCAAACTCACTTCAATCTTGATAACCTACAATTGTAGCAGCAGTAACCGATCTAACAACTGCGCCACACCTGTCTTACATAGGCGTTGTTGACCGTAGCACCGCATTCTATTTGTTTACATATGTCTGTATTTGAATACGCATGCGTATAATTGTTTCTTTGGCGCTTCAGTGTACATCTCCACTGTAGTCAGTGAGCTACACAGAGGAAGCCTGCTCCGTTGTTTTTTAATAAAAACATTTTTGTTTTTGATTCGTCCGATGTAAGACAAGTCATTTACATTCAACCTCACTGGAATGTAGGCTAATAATTTTGTATAGTATCAGTGTTTAAACAACGTCTTTTGGCCTGCACCCAACGAGACGTCTTTCGGCCTACACCCCAATAAGAATCACTTCAATAAAGCCCGGATAATACAACATATAAAACTGACTTCTAAAACCCTTTTATATTCAAAGCCATCATCTGCCATTCTATCCCTTTGCGACGATTTGGAATTAATTTATATTATTTAAAACTGTCTTTGCTCTGTTGTACATAGCGTAAGGCCGCTGCAGTCGCTTGGTATTATTTCAAACACTAGGGCGTGATGATGGTTACAAAATGTGCACGGAAATCAGAAAAAAAGCATAGTATGTTGTTGCGATGTAACTGGCCATAGTATTCGGCTAGGTACGGAAAATTAGTCACAGTGTAGGCCGTCAGTAAATTGCATGTGGTATCAATATATTATTTTCTTTCTTATTTAAAAGTATTTGGTGTGATACCTTTCACTATGTTGATTCAAAATGTGTGAATGGTAAGCTTCTGTCAATAACCATGATTTGTAAAAATTGAATTTCTCATTACCTCCACCCCCTTTCCTACGCGGCCCGAGGTGTCACCCACGTCAGTATTGGCTCTTAAGCAAGTTGTCGATCACTGGCTAAGAGGGAGCGGTCGCCAACATAAAGCCGCGGACTCACCAGCGAACGCTTATTGATCGTAGTGACTGGCCGAAGTGTGTACCTGCCGGCGCTGCCACCTGTTGGATAAAGTTGCAACTAAGTGATCGCAGTCCATCGCAGCTTCTCTGATATTTACTCCTTTCTGCATCAAACAGCGCTATCGGGTAGTTCCAAAGGGGTCTGAACACGTTCAGTATTTAACGGAAATACTAGTTAGACAGACCTCACACTATCAATACCATTAACAAAAACTGTCAGTTGACAACACGATTTTACAATGTTAAGATGTCGAGGACCCAAAAGAAAGCGCGTGCTGCAAATTATATTAGCCATAGCTTGCAAGCAACAGAAAACAACGTGAAAGAGGAAATGTTCCGAGATTGGTTGAAAAAAGAAGGCACTGGTCACATGTTAATTTACTCACTGAAACCAGAATCACGGACCCGAAAGATTTTATATATATTTTTCGATGGGTTCTGCATCTTAGGACTTCTTATTAGCATTCTGGAGGACAACGGTTCATTCCCGTGTCCGGCCATCCTGATTTAGGTTTTCCATGATTTCCCTAAATCGCTCCAGTCGAATGCCGGGATGGTTCCTTTGAAAGGGCACGGCCGACTTCCTTCCCCATCCTTCCCAAAACCGATGAGACCGATTACCTCGCAGTTTGGTGTCTTCCCCCAAAACAACAACAATTTCTAATTAGTGTAGATACGAGATAAAACAGAAAATCAAAATACGTTAAAGAGAGAGGCAATCGCATGTGAGACGAGTTCCGGAGTAAATTAGAGATGTCTGGAGAAGGACACGTCATTCTAATGCTCGAAGTTTACTGTTGCAATATCAGCAAGCTCAATTAGTTAAATTCTATGGAAACCTATGAAGCAGTTATATCTGCCAGGCAAGGACGTGTTCAGGAAATTACCGTCAAACTACTTTTTTAAGCTTTATCTACATCTACATCCATTCTCCGCAAGCCACCTGACAGTGTGTGGCGGAGGGTACCTTGAGTACCTCTATAGGTTCTCCCTTCTATTCCAGTCTCGTATTGTTCGTGGAAAGAAAGATTGTCGGTATGCCTCTGTGTGGGCTCTAATCTCTCTGATTTTATCCTCATGGTCTCTTCGCGAGATATACGTAGGAGGGAGCAATATACTGCTTGACTCCTCGGTGAAAGTATGTTCTCGAAACTTTAACAAAAGCCCGTACCGAGCTAATGAGCGTCTCTCCTGCAGAGTCTTCCACTGGAGTTTATCTATCATCTCCGTAACGCTTTCGCGATTGCGGTAAGTTGGTGAAACTGACTTGCACCGCCGGCCGTAGTGGCCGAGCGGTTCTAGGCGCTACAGTCTGTAACCGCGCGACCGCTACGGTCGCAAGTTTGAATCCTGCCTCGGGCATGCATGTGTGTGATGACCTTAGTTAGGTTTAAGTAGTTCTAAGTTCTAGGAGACTGATGATCTCAGATGTTAAGTTCCATAGTACTCAAAGCCATTTGAACCATTTGACCTGCACCTCCCAGACCTCTTACTAGTCACTGCAGATATATGACGTATTTTTTCGAAATGGGAGCAGTTTCTCAAAACTGCTATGCAACACAACAATCTATACTATATTTTCAAATTTAATGAAACAAGCAGTGTCATAGAAAATCATTCGTTAACCATCCTAAAGTGGCACATACTACGATTACCATTGCATAGGGCTTTAAAATTCTTGTGTGTTAAAAGACTCCTTAAAAATTGAATCCAAGGTATGATATTGTAAAACTGCATATTTGACCTCACACGTTCAGTATGTATTGACAATACTTCGAATATTTTGAGTTCCATCAATACTGCTATTTTGAGTTCCATCAATACTGCTCGTCAATATTTCTAGGATTGACAATACGTCAATACGCGCCCTCAGATGGTCAGTATACTGACAATTTGACAATATTATTGAGCGTGAGAGTTCCCCTTAACAATCACGCAGGAAGAAATCAGCCTGTGACGGGGTGACGTGTCGTTTCTCCACGTGCTCACACTACGATAGATTTCATTGTTCGGAAAACGTCCCACGTCGAAAATCAGCTCGTCCTCGTTCTGAAAGTGTCACTTAGAAACGGCGAGGCCCAAAACTAAGAATAACTGACAGCGTTTCACAGCATTCGGCGGTGGGAGGGGGGGGGGGGGGGGCACGTGACGTAGCTCGTTTGCTACTAGTCACTCCATGTCGCATCTATCGTATTCTGTTGTTCTGTATTATAACTTTCGCCTCACGACTGTACGCCTTTTTAAGGCAATGGCGCATCGACAATTTATCACACAACGTCATTCTTGGTAGGATTTATTACAATTAAATGTCAGTTAATGACACATCTATCATAAATGGTGATCAAGACAAGAGTTTGATGGCAACACCGTGGCCTTCCTGTTAGAGATATACGGTGACCGTGTTCAAAGGACGTAGTTCCGCGTCCAGTTATATGCGCGAATATTTTTCCCCTTTTTTCGCTTTTGTAACAGATTCTGGTTCTTTCTTATTCACTAACAGAAGTATATTCTGTGATATACAGTATTACTTACATATAAGAGCGTGTTCTCTCAGGAACGAATTCCTTCGATTTTGTGACTGCAGTCTGGTTATAAAGCAGAAGTAGTTCCTGCAAATGAAATGACCAACAGTGATAATTGTATCCTGGCTCGTTACTGTCACTTTCCTGTTTATTCCGAATATGTCGCGGCTTCCTAGGGTGTAGTTAGGCAGGAAGCTAAGACCGCAGCGTAAATTGCTGTGAGTGAAATGGGCAGTAGACATTTATATACTTGGCTGTCATAAATATTTAGATGCAACAGGATCGTTAACAGCACTTTCGTAAATTCATAGGTCAAGACAAAGATCGCACTACGCAACGAGTGATAATGCAATGTATGCAAATTAGAGACTAGGCATTGAGGTTATGGTGGCCAACTGTGTTGTGTACCATAATTTACATTCTTCACGTTTTACGTCTCGCTAAATGATAATTTAAAGACGAAATATACGCGTAATTGTAGCAAGCAACAACACTATTCGCCAAAATAACTATTCAATAGAAGTGGTATTACAAATTGCAAAAAAGTTTTTGGTGAATCTGTATAATACGTTATTGTTCCAGAAACAGAAACCAGCAACACGAACATTTACGTTTTGAATACATGGACCAAGTTTTATTTCCCTCCCCTTTTTCACAAAAACAATTGCAGTAACAAAATACACTATTCCATGAATCATTTAATGATAAATTGTTTCCCGCAATGATTCACATGCAAATATTCAGCTTTCGTTAGATTTGCCACAGCACCCAGAGAATACCAAAGATATGTCCCCGCCAGACTGCGCTCAAGCTCACCCGAAATAAAGCAATCCTATTTGCTGTCGCCACCAAGGAATGTTATTGGTCTTTCACGTTTCGGGTCGAACTGTTCCTAATGGTAAATAAAGTGTCCGCTGCCAAATTGTGTCCTTGTGTGTGGCAAGACGAATAAGTCGGTGGGTTCTGCGTCGGGAGAATCTGGGCATTGAGGTAAAATCTGACAGCGCAGCAAGCAGCACTTCTGGCTGTCTCGCTACGTTTAGATGTGAGACAACTTCGGCAATACGAAAACCGAATTTCGAAAACCGTTTTTCGCTGTTGTGTTTATATGTTAAGGTCCGCAGCGGATTGCTATCCCAGTCAAATATGGAGACTGGAAAACGGATGTTCCAGTTCTTGAGTTAGTCAGCTCAGCCCCTGTCTATCTTCAGTTAAATATTGGAGGCAGCAAGATTCGTGCTCAGTCTAATATCCCAACTTATCCTTCACTGCACAAAAAGTGATTCCAGCCATATCAGGAGAACAGTTTTTAAAACCAACACGTAACCTGACAACCGAAATACTTTACAAAAACTGTTGTGCATTTACTCGGGAGCGAAAATCGATTATGGAATAGCATAACCGGCAGCTGGAACCGGATTCCCAGAATCAATTTTAGAGTGATTGCATGACCGACCAGAGGCGGTATTGGGAAATCGGTATACGGAATCCGGGTGCGGGAGCCCCGTGTAAACATAGTGTGTGCTGTGCAGAATGAGCTGCGCCGTTGTTGTCTTAGAGCAGAAACACGCCCCAGGTCGGGTTACGCGACTCTTCGTCATGACAGCATCTGTAAACTCCTCAGCCGGTTCCGTAGCAGGATAACATGTTCTACTTTCGGATAGCTAAGGAAATCTGCGGATATTGTTAGTTAAAAATCAGTTGAATGCTCCCAAAAAACACTGACGTGCTACAGACCCGAAATTTAACCGACAGGAAAAAGATGCTGTGATATGCAAATGACAAGCTTTTCAGAGCCTTCACACAAGGTTGGCGCCGGTGGTGACACCTGCAACGTGCTGACACGAGGAAAGTTTACAACCGATTTCCCATACACAAACAGCAGTTGACCGGCGTTGCCTGGTGAAACGTTGTTGTGATGCCTCGTGTAAGGAGGAGAAATGCGAACCATCACGTTTCCGACTTTGATAAAGGTCGGATTGTAGCCTATCGCGATTGCGGTTTATCGTATCGCGACATTGCTGCTCGCGTTGGTCGAGATCCAATGACTGTTAGCAGAATATGGAATCGGTGGATTCCGGAGGGTAATACGGAACGCCGTGCTGGATCCCAACGGCCTCGTACCACTAGCAGTCGAGATGACAGGTATCTTACCCGCATGGCTGTAACGGATCGTGCAGCCACGTCCCGATCCCTGAGTCAACAGGTGGGGACGTTCGCAAGACAACAACCGTCTTCACGAACAGTCCGACGACGTTTGCAGCAGCATGGACTATCATCTCGGAGACCACGGCTGCGGTAACCCTTGACGCTGCATCACAGACAGGAGCGCCTACGATGGTGTATTCAACGACGAACCTGGGTGCACGAATGGCAAGACGTCATTTTTTCGGATGAATCCAGGTTCTGTTTACAGTATCATGATGGTCGCATCCGTGTTAGGCGACATCGCGGTGAACGCACATTGGAAGCGTGGATTCATCATCGCCATACTGGGGTATCACCCGGCGTGATGGTATGGGGTGCCATTGGTTACTCGTCACGGTCAGCTATTGTTCGCATTGACGGCACTTTGAACAGTGGACGTTACATTTCAGATGTGATACGACCCGTGGCTCTACCCTTCATTCGATCCCTGCGAAACCCTACATTTCAGCAGGATAATGCACGACCGCATGTTGCAGGTCCTGTACGAGCCTTTCTGGATACAGAAAATGTTCGACTGCTGCAATGGCCAGCACATTCTCCAGATCTCTCTCCAATTGAAATCGCCTGGTCATTGGTGTCCGAGCAACTGGCTCGTTACAATACGCCAGTCACTACTTTTGATGAACTGTGGTATAGTGTTGAAGCTGCATGGGCAGCTGTACCTGTACACGCCATCCAAGCTCTGTTTGACTCAATGCCCAGGCGTATCAAGGCCGTTATTACGGCCAGAGGTGGTTGTTCTGGGTACTGATTTCTCAGGATCTGTGCACCCAAGTTGCGTGAAAATGTAATCACATGTCAGTTCTAGTATAATATATTTGTCCAGTGTATACCCGTTTATCATCTGCATTTCTTCTTGGTGTAGCAATTTTAATGGCCAGTAGTTTCTTACGTAAAACACAAGAGATTATGGTTATATATAATATATATATTGGGAAGATCAGTTTGGATTCCGTAGAAATATTGGAACACGTGAGGCAATATCGACCCTACGACGTATCTTAGAAGCTAGATTAAGGAAAGGCAAACGTACGTTCCTAGCATTTGTAGACTTAGAGAAAGCTTTTGACAATGTTGACTGGAATACTCTCTTTCAAATTCTGAAGGTGGCAGGAGTAAAATATAGGGAGCAAAAGGCTATTTACAATTTGTATAGAAACCAAATGGCAGTTATAAGAGTCGAGGGACATGAAAGGGAAGCAGTGGTTGGGAAGGGAGTGAGACAGGGTTGTAGCCTCTCCCCGATGTTATTCAATCTATATATTGAGCAAGCAGTAAAGGAAACAAAAGAAAAATTCAGAGTAGGTATTAAAATCCATGGAGAAGAAATAAAAACTTTGAGGTTCGCCGATGACATTGCAATTCTGTCAGACACAGCAAAGGACTTGGAAGAGCAGTTGAACGGAATGGATAGTGTCTTGAAAGGAGGATATAAGATGAACATCAACAAAAGCAAAACGAGGATAATGGAATGTAGTCGAATTAAGTCGGGTGATGCTGAGGGAATTAGATTAGGAAATGAGACACTTAAAGTAGTAAAGGAGTTTTGCTATTTGGGGAGCAAAATAACTGATGATGGTCGAAGTAGAGAGGATATAAAATGTAGACTGGCAATGGGAAGGAAAGCGTTTGTGCAGAAGAGAAGTTTGTTAACATCGAGTATAGATGTGTCAGGAAGTCGTTTCTGAAAGTATTTGTATGGAGTGTAGCCATGTATGGAAGTGAAACATGGACGATAAATAGTTTAGACAAGAAGAGAATATAAGCTTTCGAAACGTGGTGCTACAGAAGAATGCTGAAGATTAGATGGGTAGATCACATAACTAATGAGGAGGTACTGAATAGAATTGGGGAGAAGAAGAGTTTGTGGCACAACTTGACTAGAAGAAGGGATCGGTTGGTAGGACATGTTCTGAGGCATCAAGGGATCACCAATTTAGTATTGGAGTGCAGCGTGGAGGGTAAAAATTGTAGAGGGAGACCAAGAGATGAATACACTAAGCAGATTCAGAAGGATGTAGGCTGCAGTAGGTACTGGGAGATGAAGAAGCTTGCACAGGATAGAGTAGCATGGAGAGCTGCATCAAACCAGTCTCAGGACTGAAGACCACAACAACAACATAATCTTTTATAGCGAAAGCATAACTTGTGCATTTTGTAAAGTGTACTAAAAGGGTGCGCAATTTTGGATATTGCGTTTCTTAATTTCGGATAGGGTTGTCTCATAAGGAAACTTCAAGATTGCATACCTATAGGAATATTCTGTTATTACAAAAAGTACAAAATGTAATGTTGAGTTATTCCAATTACAGTAATGCTACACTTATAACTACGCTGAGTCCATCATTTGCAGTTTTCACATACTATGTTTCTCAGTCCGAGCATAAATTTCATATACCCAACGCAGATGGCCTAAACATCCTATCTAATCTTCTCCAGCTTTGTCGTCCCGGTATGGGGCGTTCCTCATCTGCGCTGTCTTCTTCATCTGACGAGACAAGGGAAACATAACTTCTGGAATCCTCAGAAGATGGCAACTCACTTCTCGATTTTCTTTTGCGCCTACTCAATTTAGCCACCTTTGTACTCCTCTGGCTGGCCTTTTGGGTGCTTTCATGTTCCCCCCTTTCGTCCAGGTTCTTTTAAAATTGACGCCTTGCATTTTAGCTTGTCTTGAGCTGAAGGTCCTTCCTAAAGCACATTCTCTGCCTATTCTGGAGCCCGTTTCCTCTTCCAAGTTTCTTGCCTGTACGTAATACAATAGTGTATATTTTGGTACTTCAAACGCTTTGAATGGCTTTAAGGACACCATTTCTTTATTTCTAATGACTTCCATTGCCTTCCTCATAAGTTGCCCATTACTTTCATTTCTTCCCAGCCATCTCTCGAAAAGAAATAAAAAGCGAAATCTATAAAAGTGCGCATTTGCCAGGTGGTCGAAATCAGACATCCTAACAGTATCCGGTATTATGCATCTGTGCACTTGACCTACATGGCTGAACTGCCGAAACATGTAATGAATTATTGCATTTAAAGGCTACAAGTGTCATTAAGTATACCACTAATAAGACTAAAATATCACACAAGCTACCATACTGCTGTGAAGCTTACGTAGTGTCTACAATATATAACATTCAGATGTATTGAGAAAAAAAATCAACTGCGGGCACGGATCTCGATTGTTGCGCTCGACGGTTAGCAGGACTCTAAAATGGCAGAAGCACAAGGTTTCCAGTCAGTTTCCGCATCGGTAGCACCGCCGAGGGAGCAATATTCACCCATTCGGGATTAGGCCACCATCCGAAAAATAGGGTAGGCTACCTCATCCTATGCTGACGTGTAGGAGCGTAATGTGTCAGGAGCACACGTTGGCACACACTCCGTATCGTCTCGAGTTTCGTGCTTCGGCGGTGGCGAATCCACAGGTCTCCCTCCACTGGTTGCTTCGATCCTTTCTCTGCGAGTGACCGCTGCATAGACAGCACTTGTGCGCTGTGGTTAGGCGATCGATCTGACACAGGTGGATCATTTGCGCTCATGTCTCCCTTTGGTGTTTTTTTCTCGTTGAGGAGTCGCGGAACGCCAGCGGTCGGCGACCTTTGTAGACCTCAAAAACCGAGCGAGGTGGCGCAGTGGTTAGCACACTGGACTCGCATTCGGGAGGACGACGGTTCAATCCCCTCTCCGGCCATCCTGATTTAGGTTTTCCGTGATTTCCCTAAATCGTTTCAGGCAAATGCCGGGATGGTTCCTTTGAAAGGGCACGGCCGATTTCCTTCCCAATCCTTCCTTAACCCGAGCTTACGCTCCGTCTCTAATGACCTCGTTGTCGACGGGACGTTAAACACTAACCACCACCACCACCACCACCACCACCACCACCACCACCACCACCACCACCACCACCTCAAAACGTCGTGCGAGATGTTGACGAATGATTGGCGGATCGTTTTCATTTTGTCCACTGCCAGCTCGTCTGTGGTAGCCCGCTTTCGGAACGGCAGCGCCTCCACTTGCTTCGTAATTCCCGGTTCTTCACACACAGAGATGGTCTGCATTCGGTTCTTCGCCATTGGTCTTGCTTCACTACAGTTGGGATGACCAACTCTGCCGCATTCCGTAAGACCTTACAGGAAAATTTCCTTGGCTGTTCTGTGGTGTTCCCTGATCATGTTACCCGTTTCGCCTCCCTGATGAATATACCGTTTTCGCAGCGGAGCTCCACGCGATCCTGAAGGCACTGGAGCAGATGCATCGTATTCGGGGTAATCGATTTCTTCTCCCGATTCTCTTATTGCCTTACAATCACTGCAGAATCTGTACCCATCTGAGGAGTTGGTCCAGCTGATATATGACCAACTGTACTTGCTCCAACGGCGGTGTAAGGAGGTATCCTGCTGGGTGCCTGGTCATGTAGGCATATGGGGCAATGAACAGGCCGATCGGGCTGCCATGGAGGCCTGCAGAGAGCACGATGTGGTCCAGTGTCCTGTTCCCTTGCAATCTCAACAACTCGGCCGTGGCGTTCCTCCTGCCGGTTGCTCAGGCGGGAAGAAGTGACCCTCACACGTCTTCGGATCGGGCAATGTCCTCTCACAAATAGCTTTTTATTACGGCGGGAGGATCCTCGTTTTGTGATGCTTGTGGTGTGCACATCTCTGTCCGGCACATTTCAACAGACTGCATTTTATACCGCGATGCAAGGGCAGAAGCTCGAGTTGATGGGGATCTGCCTCGTGTTGTAGCTAACGATGAGACGTGTGTGTCTAGGGTTTTAAAGTTTTGTGATGTTTCTGCACTCTGGCCTAAACTTTTAGGCTGGAGGTTTTAGTGTATTGCAGAGTGGCTGACTCCTCCCTTTTTTCCTTGCGGTCAGCCAGCCACTGCCATCTCCTACATTGTTTTAGCTCCCTCTACCACTTTCTTCCGGTGTTGTCCATGTTTTACTGCTGACGCCCTGCTTCATCCCACGCTTCGGTGTGGGTAGGCATATTTTTCAAAGCTTGTTACCTGTGTTTTATGTTCTGTTTTATATTGCTGTTCTGAGGTTTTTTCTTGACACCCGTCTCACTATGTTACTGAGCGGGCGCTGGAGACCTTGCTGTCGTGCGCCCAAACAATCCTCTACTACTACTACTCGTAGGACCTTACATGTTACAGCGGTATTTTTTAACCTCCCGGTTCCCTAAATCACCGCCTGTTCGCGCGGCAGTCCATCTCCCGCATCGGCGGTCCAGGTCAGGGCTAACGATTGCGGTTCGCGTGCGGTCCCTTCTCTCCGAAATGGAGTCCTTCCCTTTACCACCTCTGCTTGCGGTAGGTTCACGTATGCCTCCATGTTGTACGCCTCGGCCGCAGTTTCGTCTGAACTCACGCGGCCCTAAGAACTCCATTAACCGTGCGGCCTTCCGCCGTCACTTCCTCTCTATTCTTGACGTGTTCCGGGGCTCTGAAGTGGTTTGCACCGACGGCTCGATGGCTGATGGTCGTGTTTGCTTTGCCTTCGTGCACGGCGGCCATATTGAACAGCATTCCTTACCCGATGGCTGCAGTGTATTCACTGCAGAGCTGGTGGCCATTTCTCGTGCACTTCAGTATCTCCGTTTATGCCCTGGGGAGTCTTTTCTTTTATGTGCTGACTCCTTGAGCAGCCTGAAAACTATCGACCAGTGCTACCCTCGTCATCCTTTGGTAGCGTCCATCCAGGAGTCCATATATGCCCTGGAACGGTCCAATCGTTCAGTGGTGTTTGTCTGGACCCCTGGTCACGACGGAATCCCAGGAAATGAACTTGCTGACAGGCTGGCCAAACAGGCTTCACGGAAACCACTTCTGCAGATGTGCATCACCGCAACTGACTTGCGTTCGTTATCACGCCGCAAGGTTTTTCAGCTTTGGGAGACGGAGTGGCAAAATCTCAGTACGCACAAGAAGCTGCGAGCCATTAAGGGGACCACGAATGTGTGGAAGTCCTCGATGAGGGCGTCTCGTAGGGACTCTGTGGTTCTCTGCATGGGCGACCCACGGCGCCCGGTTGACAGTGGCCCATATTCTTCTGCTATGTCCTCCTTTGGCTGCCCTGCGACTTCATCTTCGGTTGCCGGACTCTTTTCATTGATTTTAGTAGACAACACCTCGTCGGCTGATTTGGTTTTAAGTTTCATCCGTGAGGGTGGGTTTTATCGTTCGATCTGAGTTTTAGCGCCTGTCCTTTGTCCCTCTGTGTCCTCCGCCCTAGTGCTTTTAGGGTGAAGGTTTTAATGTGTTGCGGGGTGGCTGGCTTTTCCTTTTTATTTTCGTGTTCGACCAGCCACTGTACTCTGCTTCCTTGTTTTACTCTCTTCTTTTTCTTGCATCTGTCTGTTGTTCTCTTGTCCTCTTTTGTCCCTTTTAGTGTTCGTTGCCTTTCTTTCGTTCTTGTGGTCATTTCTTTCTTTCCGTTTTGTGTTATATGTCTCGACTATTTTATTCTCACACTTGCGGCATTGTTTTATTAGGAACAAGGGACCGATGACCTCGTAGTTTGGTCCCTTTCCCCGTCTTTTAAACCAACCAACCAACCAACCGCTTGTTCCTCCCGTATATTTCATCAGTAATCATTTGATGTATACCAGAACGTAACAATTACTCATCTTCGTTTGTAGGTGATCTCCGATGCTGCAGTAGCCGTAAAACAATTTTGCTAGTATCTGCTCCAACACAATTTGCTGCCACTTGGTGAGTTCTTGACAGAGTAGCTGTTGATTTGGTAGTGCCAAGAGAAATATCAAGAAATTATGGTTGACACTATGTTCTGCTTTGGAATTACATCTTTATTGCGCACGACTGCAACTAAAATAGCACACAAAAATCTGTCGGAAAACTGAGGCTCCGATGGTTGGTTCGCCACTGCTTGTTTATAGAACAATCACTGGTTACGTCGTCCATTACTAGAAACAGTCAAAAACTTGGTGGTTTATAGCGATTGGCCACATCCAGTTACGCAATAATTTGTTCCACTCACATTGCAACATGGTTTTCCACGCTTTTGGCTTTTAGTATTGAAATTCATAAAATATGTTATATAGGCCTAACAGTGCTTTTCATTAAGTCCCTTACATCATGAGGATTATTAACCGGAGAATGTTCCTAACGTGTTCATGACTTTATCCCTAAAATAGTAGCGAAAAGCTGGTTTCACTTCTTTCAAAAGGTATTCTGTAATTACAAAATGAGAATTTTTTATGTTTTATGTTCAAGAATCGATTAGTAACAGTCCAACCAGCGCAGAGGTATTTGTATACTTCGTCAGGTCGACACGAAATTAAAGCCAGAATATGAATCAGTATAATAAATTGAGTTCAAAAAACAACAGATAAATGAAATAAGAGTATTAAAAAAATGTGAATGTGGCAGCCTGACACCCTGTGGTCATCACTTCATGCCATAGTTGTCCTAAAGATCGTATATTGCTGCGTTCCACGCTGTTCGTAAATATTGATCCTGCGAAGTACCATCGATATTTGAAATTACTAGACGAACAGACAACGAAAAGTTTTCGGATAATTATCAATACTGTTGAATTTCTCTTCGGGAACACAAGACAGTTTGGCTCGAGGGAATGCGAGGAGCCGAGAAAGACTGACGTAGCTTACGCGTCTAGAGGGATCGTGAGCGTGAGGATGTTTACTTGTTTCTCGGTAATAATGGCAAGACGCGGATGTGCTCGCCTCGTACCGATGAGTAACTATCGTGTAAATAACAGACGGAGGTAAGGACTCCTGAAGGCACATTCCAAGAAAATGCGACGGAGTTGTGCAGTTTAATTTATTGCGACTAAATTTCCCGTAAGATCGTGGCCAGATGTCCGCCATCTCTCTGAAATCCACGGTCGCATGTCTGTCGCCCTAACTACTCTGACCAACTCTGCACTGATTGTCGCAGCTGTATGGCGCTTTACCAGTGCTCTGCGCCTTTTTCTCTTCACTGTCTCTGACTGCGCCCTACTGTACTGCGACGCAGGGATCCACTGCCGACGTGTCCATGCAATGTTGTTGTTATGGCCTTCAGTCCGAAATATGGTTCAAATGGCGCTGAGCACTATGGGACTTAACATCTGAGGTCATCAGTCCCCTAGACTTGGAAGAACTACGTAAACCTAACTAACCTAAGGACATCACACACATCCATGGCCGAGGCAGGATTCGAACCTGCGACCAGAGCAGCAGCGCGGTTCTGGACTGAAGCGCCTAGAACCGCTAGGTCACAGCGCCGGTTCCGAAATATGGTTTGATGCAGCTCGCTCTCCTCTGCAAGCCTTCTCATCTCCAAATACACTCCTGGAAATGGAAAAAAGAACACATTGACACCGGTGTGTCAGACCCACCATACTTGCTCCGGACACTGCGAGAGGGCTGTACAAGCAATGATCACACGCACGGCACAGCGGACACACCAGGAACCGCGGTGTTGGCCGTCGAATGGCGCTAGCTGCGCAGCATTTGTGCACCGCCGCCGTCAGTGTCAGCCAGTTTGCCGTGGCATACGGAGCTCCATCGCAGTCTTTAACACTGGTAGCATGCCGCGACAGCGTGGACGTGAACCGTATGTGCAGTTGACGGACTTTGAGCGAGGGCGTATAGTGGGCATGCGGGAGGCCGGGTGGACGTACCACCGAATTGCTCAACACGTGGGGCGTGAGGTCTCCACAGTACATCGATGTTGTCGCCAGTGGTCGGCGGAAGGTGCACGTGCCCGTCGACCTGGGACCGGACCGCAGCGACGCACGGATGCACGCCAAGACCGTAGGATCCTACGCAATGCCGTAGGGGACCGCACCGCCACTTCCCAGCAAATTAGGGACACTGTTGCTCCTGGGGCATCGGCGAGGACCATTCGCAACCGTCTCCGTGAAGCTGGGCTACGGTCCCGCACACCGTTAGGTCGTCTTCCGCTCACGCCCCAACATCGTGCAGCCCGCCTCCAGTGGTGTCGCGACAGGCGTGAATGGAGGGACGAATGGAGACGTGTCGTCTTCAGCGATGAGAGTCGCTTCTGCCTTGGTGCCAATGATGGTCGTATGCGTGTTTGGCGCCGTGCAGGTGGGCGCCACAATCAGGACTGCATACGACCGAGGCACACAGGGCCAACATCCGGCATCATGGTGTGGGGAGCGATCTCCTACACTGCCCGTACACCACTGGTGATCGTCGAGGGGACACTGAATAGTGCACGGTACATCCAAACCGTCATCGAACCCATCGTTCTACCATTCCTAGACCGGCAAGGGAACTTGCTGTTCCAACAGGACAATGCACGTCCGCATGTATCCCGTGCCACCCAACGTGCTCTAGAAGGTGTAAGTCAACTACCCTGGCCAGCAAGATCTCCGGATCTGTCCCCCATTGAGCATGTTTGGGACAGGATGAAGCGTCGTCTCACGCGGTCTGCACGTCCACACGAACGCTGGTCCAACTGAGGCGCCAGGTGGAAATGGCATGGCAAGCCGTTCCACAGGACTACATCCAGCATCTCTACGATCGTCTCCATGGGAGAATAGCAGCCTTCATTGCTGCGAAAGGTGGATATACACTGTACTAGTGCCGACATTGTGCATGCTCTGTTGCCTGTGTCTATGTGCCAGTGGTTCTGTCAGTGTGATCATGTGATGTATCTGACCCCAGGAATGTGTCAATAAAGTTTCCCCTTCCTGGGACAATGAATTCACGGTGTTCTTATTTCAATTTCCAGGAGTGTATCTACTGCAACCTACATCCCTCTGAATCTGCTTGCTGTATTAATCTCTTGGTTTTTCCTCTACGATTTGTACCCCCCCCCCCTACACACACACACACACACACACACACACACACACACACACACACACACACACACACACACACACACACACACACACACACACAGGGATTTTCTCTGCCTCGTGATGGCTGGGTGTTGTGTGCTGTCCTTGGGTTAGTTAGGTTTCAGTAGTTCTAAGTTCTAGGGGACTTATGACCACAGCAGTTGAGTCCCATAGTGCTCAGAGCCATTTGAACACACACACACTTCCCTCCAGTTAGTGATCTCTTCATGTTCTTTTCTCCCCAATCCTGTTCAGTACCTTCTCATTAATTACGTGATGTACCATTTAATCTTCAGCATATTATGTAGCACCACACTTCAAAAGCTTTTGTTATTGTTCAAACTGTTCATCGTCCGTGTTTCACTTCCATACAGACAAATACCTTCAGGAAAGAATTCCTAACACTTAAGCCAGTATTTGATGTTAACTTCTCCTTGAGAAACGCTTTACTTGCCATTGTCAATCTACATTTTACATCTCTCTACTTCAGCCATCATCAGTTGTTTTACTGCCCAAATAGCAGAACTCATTACGACTTTAAAATGTTGAATAACATTGGCAACAGACTACAACCCTTTCACACACACTTCTTAACCACTGCTTCCCTTTCATGCTCCCTTTCACCCCCCACCCCGTAATTATTCATAAGAGTTCCAACGCTTTGGAAATGGGAAACGCGAACAGCACTGTTTTAACAACAGCGTGTATAGGTGGAAACTAGCAACACATACATGACATAAGAATCGGTTCTGCATAGGAGACCAAACAGTGTGCGTATCGCTGTGTGACGTGGTGTGTTAAGAGTCTACGTGTACGTGCAGACCCTCATGGTCTAAAAGGTGGTTTCTCCCTGTCGGCCTGCATCAGTTACACTGCTGAATATTACCACTCCAAGTTTGGAAATATTTCATGAAGTGCGGTAGCAATGAAGTACAGGGTGTCAGAAAAGTCTTTCCCTGATTACATAAATTGATAACTCAGGCTAGAACTGAGATACAAATATGAAACTGGTGTCTAATTGTTCACAAACTATCAAAGTTTTTTTGACACATCAGTAAACTTCCACATGAGCACCCTTGGTAGCACGTAGCACATCTAGGGGATATTCAATTTCCGTCCACACATTAGCCAACATCACTGGAGGGATCGATTCAACTACTGTGGTTATCCGTTGCCGCAGGGTTTCAAGATCTGGTACACGTGTTCGGTAGACCTCATCCTTGACATAACCCAATAAAAAGAAGTCTAATGGGATTATGTCAGGAGAGCGTGGAGGCCAAACCGTTGGCCCATCACGACCAATCCATTGCCCAGGAACGGTCATATCGAGATAGGCACTGACGTCCAAACCCCAATGAGGCGGTGCACCGTCTTGCTGAAACAAGACATCGGAGCGATACTGAAGCAGCTGAGGAACAGCATACAGTTGCAACATGTCCAGATACACTGCAGATGTGATGGTAGCCTCAACGAAGAAGAATGGCTCGCTAATTCGATCGTGCAATAGCGCGTAGCAAACATTCACCTTTGGACTGCCTCTGGTGCACTCCATGACCTCACCGGGGGGTTGTGAACCCCAAATGCACACATTATGGCGATTCACTACTCCACTGACAAAAAAAGGTAGCTTCGTCGTAAAAGGCAATTCGTCCCAGATAACCATCATCATCCTCAATACGTGATAGCATTTCGACCGCAAAGTCATATCGACGTGTACTGTCATTGGGCAACAAGGCCTGAACGATTTGCACTTTGTCTGCACGAAACAATAAATTTTTGTGTAAAATGTCATGGAGAGAGTTTTTGGCATCTGAAATTCACGTGAGGCCCTGCGCACCGATTTCTTCGGATTTCGCAGAAAAGACTGCCTTACAGCTTCCACCCTGTCTGCTGAGGTTCTTGGTCGACCAGACCTCGGAAGGTCAGCAACCGATCCTGTGTTCTTGAACCTCTCATACCAGGCTTTAATGCTCTTGACATCAGGTGGATTCCTTCCAAATGTTGTCTGGAAGTGTGTCTGCACTGTGGTTAGTGATCGTGTCTCATGGTACCACAAGACACACTGTGCCTTCTCCTGATTGGTTAACATGGCTTCTTGGGCACTGCACCTCATCCACTACTTACGTACTGCGAACCTAAAACAGAAAAAAACTTTGATAGTTGTAAACAATTCGACACAAGTTTCATATTTGTATCTTACTTCTAGCCTGAGTTATCAATTTTTGTAATCAGGGAAAGACTTTTCGGACGCCCTGTACAATGCTCCATTTGCGTTAAAAGATTAAAAACGGGAAGTGGCACTTCGAACTTGGCGACATATCGAACTTGGCGACATGATGCAAGCAGACACATCCATAACATCTGGAACAAAATAATTTCGGTTATTAGGCCGCGTCAATTTAAAACACTAAAGCAATTAAATTGCCGACGTTTCGACCGACTTGCCGAGGTCCTCTTCAGGGCCAACTTTTAACAGGAATCCATAATGTACTATGGAAGAGAAGGTAATTTGGTAAATATGCCTGGAATGTTATTGTGCTGCGAATTTGAGATTCTGACTAAACCCTTAATTTTGTAGTTGCTTCTGGCTGAAAAATTGATGGTGTGCAAAAGTGACGATTTAGAGAGGTCTTCAACTTGTGACATTTAGCTCTCGCTATCTCCACGCTCCTCCTTCTTCGCAATCTTGGCCGGAGATGATAAGACTGGTTTGTGCCGCAGCCGCAACCTCATATCGATCGTGATCTCTTACTCCTTCACCTTCCTTAGAATGTTTCAGTCTTTGGTCAAAGTCTACGTTTGTTACTGGAAGTAATAGCAATCAAAACAGAATATCTGTTACTTCTGAACTGGTTGTTTTGAGCGACCTTACAGGCAGGTTAAACATGAAACGAAAAGAATCGGTGTAACCGAAAATCGATTGTACAAGCGATAACCACCATTTGTAATATTACTGGATTTCAGATACTTCGCAAATGAGATATTTATCATAAAAGAAAGCAACAGGGTTCAAGACCCTGTTCGGGCGCCACATTAGTGTTATAGATTTTGCTGTTCACACACATTTAATCAAATATAACAGTAATGATGATAATGTCTGGCAGTGTTTGCAGACAAGATAAAAAATGCAACCTATAACACTAGACTGCGTACTCACGGCCGTTTTGCTTTGCCGTTTTTGGTACGACTTGAAAAGAGAGAAAAATTAATGGATGATCGCCGATGCGTCGGTTCTCGATTGTGTTCAGGAGACGTAAGGTTTGATTACGCGAAGGTGGTTTCGTGACTGTCCTTTGACCCGGATTGCCTTCACGCAATCAGAATCTTCGATGAAAATACCTAAGGGACCTATCTGAATAATAAAAGAAAAAATGGAAATGAATGCAAAACAGTGAAATTTCGTAAAAAGTTATCAGATTGGAAATTGATCACATTAATGACCTCCCGAATACAATCGAGATCGATGAAGCGCGAACCTGTAACAAAGCTTACATACATTGAAAAATCATGGTGAGTTTAAAGAAAAGAATAAGCAGAGATTTTCTGTAAAATGAAGCATCAGTATATTCTAAAAGAACAAAGACGTTAAACTAATAGATATTAACAAATATACAATGAATACGAAACTTACATTTTTATGTTTCTCTCATACATGGAGCAGTTCAACAATCGCTGCTTTTGTCTGTCCAAGAGTTCTTAAAAATTAAATGTTCTGGCGTGCGCATAAGTACTTTTTAGCGTCACACGGTTGACCGAAGCATTTTGCTTGGTGATTTACATGGTTTTTGACACTAAATAAAATATAACTTGTAGCGGTGCTACACAACACGTCTTAACAAGTCGGCGACCAAACGTAAAAAGGTAATGAAGTCTCTAGAACATTTCTTAACAAATGATGCATTGTTCTTTCAAATGTTTCGCATCTTATTGCTATCGAGCGCTATGGCAATGGTTTAAATATTTTAAATATGTGCGCCCAGCGGGTCATAGTGTTTATTTGAAATATTTTAACGCTGGTCGCGCGTCTTGATGTAGGCGCACTTTATACAGTGTTTCGTCTCTTGACACATGCGCTGAGATGCTCAATATCTTTACGAGCTACAGGCCGATGGCTGTTACTTTCTTTTATGGCAAATATCTCATTTGCAAAGTATCTGAAATCCAATAATATTACACATTCCTCCCGCGATACAGAGCTGAGCAGGCACTGTCGTCCGCGCATGTCGCATTGCAGGGAAGACACGGCTGCCGAGGCGGCGGTGCCCGCTGTCGTGCCCCTCTACTGCTCTCACCCCTCCCACTCTCCCCTCCCCTCCCCACACTCAGGAGCGCGGAGAGTCCTCCGGCTGAGTCCGCTGCTCCAGCTGAGCACCTGCCCGCCCCCTCCACCCACGCGTCTCTTCCGCCACTGCCGGCGCCTCCAGACAGATAAAGTGTCGGGTGTAGCTTCGACCCTCACCAAGTACTGGTAACCCCCCTTAAGCCCGTTTCACACGAGCGACTTTCTGGTCAAAATAAGTGCCCAAGGAATAGAAAAGCAACTGGAATCACTCAACAGAGGAAAGTTCACTGGACCTGACGGGATACCAATTCGATTCTACACAGAGTACGCGAAAGAACTTGCCCCCCTTCTAACAGCCTTGTACCGCAAGTCTCTAGAGGAACGGAAGGTTCCAAATGCTTGGAAAAGAGCACAGGTAATTCCAGTTTTCAAGAAGGGTCGTCGACCAGATGCGCAAAACTATAGGCCTATAACTCTGACATCGATCTGTTGTAGAATTTTGGAACATGTTTTTTGCTCGCTTAACATGTCATTTCTGGAAACCCAGAAGGGCCGGCCGCGGTGGTCTAGCGGTTCTGGCGCTGCAGTCCGGAACCGCGGGACTGCTACGGTCGCAGGTTCGAATCCTGCCTCGGGCATGGGTGTGTGTGATGTCCTTAGGTTAGTTAGGTTTAAGTAGTTTTAAGTTCTAGGGGACTTATGACCTAAGATGTTGAGTCCCATAGTGCTCAGAGCCATTTTTGAAACCCAGAATCCTACTCTGTAGGAATGAACATGGATTCCGGAAACAGCGATCGTGTGAAACCCAACTCGCTTTATTTGTTCATGAGACCCAGAGAATATTAGATACAGGCTCCCAGGTAGATGCCATTTTCCTTGACTTCCGGAAGGCGTTCGATACAGTTCCGCACTGTCGCTTGATAAAGTAAGAGCCTAAGGAATATCAGACCAGCAGTATGGCTGGATAGAAGAGTTTTTAGCAAACAGAACACAGCATGTTGTTCTCAATGGAGAGACGTCTACAGACGTTAAGTTACCATTGCTTTTCACAATATATATAAACGACCTAGTAGATAGTGTCGGAAGTTCCATGCGGCTTTTCGCGGATGATGCTGTAGTATACAGAGAAGTTGCAGCATTAGAAAATTGCAGCGAAGTGCAGGAAGATCTGCAGCGGATAGGCACTTGGTGCAGGGAGCGGCAACTGACCCTTAACATAGACAAATGTAACGTATTGCGAATACATAGAAAGAAGGATCCTTTATTGTATGATTATATGATAGCGGAACAAACACTGGTAGCAGTTACTTCTGTAAAATATCTGGGACTATTCGTGCGGAACGATTTGAAAGGTGACATCATATCCTTGCCACATCATACGAATGGGGTCTCCGAGGCCCGCTCCAGATTTTTGTCCAAAATTTCCTGTTGCTTCGTACTTTCTGTGTATAAGTTGGTGCCTCCGATAGTTCCTCCCCCCCCCCCCCCCCCTCATATCCAGGAGAATGGGATCCCGCAGGTGTCTGTATTGAGTGTGTCTCTATTTTTAGTGGCCATTAACGGTCTAGCAGCAGCTGTCGGGCCGTCCGTCTCACCTTCTCTGTATGCAGACGACTTCTGGATTTCGTACTGCTCCACCAGTAGCGGTGCCTACAGGGAGCCATCCACAAGGTGCAGTCATGCGCTCTAGCCCAAGGTTTCTAGTTTTCGGCCGGAAAGTCGTGTGTTATGCATTTCTCTCGGCGTCGTACCATTCATCTGGAACCAGAACTTTACCTTAATGACGATCCACTCACTGTAGTGGAGACATCGATTCTTAGGACGTATTCGACGCCCGATTGAATTGGTTTCCTCACCTTCGTCAGCTTAAGCGGAAGTGCTGGCAGCACGTCAATGCCCCTCCAGTGCCTGAGCAACACCAACTCTAGATCGCTCCATGCTGCAGCAGCCCTACAGAGCCCTTGTTCAATCCCGCCTTGACTATGGCAGTGTGATTTATGGTTGGGCGTCGCCCTCAGCATTGCATTTACTCGACCCAGTGCACAACTGAGGCGTTGGCCTAGCGACAGGAGCTTTTAGGACGAATCGAGTGACCAGCGTCGTGGTGGAGGCCAGTGTCCCTCCATTGCAGGTTAGGTGTGCACGGCTGCTGGCCAGGTACGTTGCACACGTTCGTAGTTTTCATATGCATCCGAATTACTGTCTCCTTTTCCCACCCACGGCGGTTCATCTCCTGCATCGGCGGACCAGGTCAGGGCTTCCAATTGCAGTTCATTTCCGATCCCTTCTTTCCGAACTGGAATCCTTGCCTTTACCACCTATACTTGAGGTCCATTCACGTACACCTCCATGGTGTACACCTAGATCGCAGCTCCGCCTGGACCTTTCACGTGGCCCTAAGGACTCATTTAACCCCACTGCTCTCCGCTGCGACTTCCTCTCGATTCTTGACATGTACCGAGGCCATGAAGTGGTCTACACCGACGGCTCCATGGCTGATGATCATGTCGACTTCGCGTATGTCCATGGAGGACACGTTGAGCAGAATTCCTTGCCCGATGGCTGCAGTGTTTTCACTGCCGAGCTCTGGTGGCTTTATCTCGTGCTCTTGAGCACATCCTTTCATGCCATGGGGAGTCGTTTCTTCTGTGTACTGACTCCTTGAGCAGCCTACAAGCTATCGACCAGTGCCACCCTCGTCATTCTTTCGTAGCGACCATCCAGGAATCCATCTGTGCACTGGACCGGTCCAGTCGCTCAGTGGTGTTAGTGTGGACCCCAGGTCGGAATCCCAGGCAACGCACTTACCGAAAGGTTGGCCAAACAGGCTATGCGGAAACAACTTAAGGAGATCGGCTTCTCTGCAACTGACCAGCGTTCAGTATTACGCTGCAAGGTTTTGCGGCTTTGGGAGACGAAATGGCATAACCTTAGTACACACAACAAACTGCGTGCCATTAAGGAGACTACGAATGTGTGGAAGACCTCCACGCGGGCCTCTCGCAGGGAGTCTGTGTTTCTCTGCCGGCTCCGTACTGGCAAGGCTTGGGTGACACACGGCTACCTCCCGCGCCGTGATGACCCACCTCAGTGTCCGTGCGGTGCCCGGCTGACAGTGGCACATATCTTGTTGATTAGTCCTTCTTTGTCTGTCGTGCGAAGGACTCTTCAGTTACCGGATTCGTCACCATTAATTTTAGCTGACAGTGCCTCATCGGCTACTTTAGTTTTACGTTTTATACGTGAGGGTGGGTTTTATCATTCTATATAAGTTTTCGCGCATGTCCTTTGTGTTCTCCATTCTAATTCGTTTTGGGTGAATGTCCTAATGTGTCGCAGAGTGGCTGGCTTTTCGTTTTTATTCTCGTGGTCGG
Source organism: Schistocerca nitens (assembly GCF_023898315.1). Taxonomy (NCBI): domain Eukaryota; kingdom Metazoa; phylum Arthropoda; class Insecta; order Orthoptera; family Acrididae; genus Schistocerca; species Schistocerca nitens. The sequence continues at coordinate 66,794,081 of NC_064623.1, read as the reverse complement.
CCAGCCACGGTCATCTGCTCTCTTGTTTTTATCCCTTCTACCTGTTCCTTGCTTCTCTCTGTTGTTCTCTTTTCCTGTTTTGTCCATAGTAGTGTCTGTTGTCCTTCTGTCGTTCTTCTGGTTCTTCCATTCTCCTGTTATTGTGGTGTACGTCCCCTTTTTCTTCTTTCCCTCGGGTAATTATTCTACCGGGAGCAAGGGACCGATGACCTAGTAATTTGGTCCTCTCTTTAAACCAACAAACCAACCAACCAACCAACCTTGTCATTCTCGGTGACCAATTTGTTTATTGAGGATGTCAAGGAAAAAAGCACTGAAATCTGGTAGCACGAAGTTCACAGTATCTTAGAGATACTGTGACGAATGATTTGTAGTGTGGTTGCACGGTGAACATAAAGTACAAAAATTTTTAAACCATGTGAATTTTGTTTTGTAAATAAAAACCGCCTTTTTTTGCTGCAGTGTACTTTATTTGTCCCTGACGCGTTTTGCCGCCACCCCTTTCTTTTTTTACACGTCAAGTTCCGTAGGACCAAATTGAGGAGCAACTCTCCAAGGTCATGGAACGTGTCAGTACATGAACTTACAACATAAAAGTTATAACAGATAAAAATAAATGTTCATGAACCTGAAAAAGTCAATCCATAAATTTAAGTAAACGCTATCAGCAATACAATAAGAATCAGCTTAATTTTTCAAGGAACTCCTCGACAGAATAGGAGGAGTGACCCATGAGGGAACTCTTCAGTTTCGATTTGAAAGCACGTGGATTACTGCTAAGATTTTTGAATTTGAGTGGCAGCTTATTGTAAACGGATGCAGCAGTATACTGCACACCTTTTTGCACTAGAGTTAAGGAAGTCCTATCCAATTGCAGATTTGATTTCTGCCGAGTATTAACCGAGTGAAAGCTGCTTATTCTCGGGAATAAACTAATATTGGTAACAAGAAACGACAATAAGGAATATACATATTGAGAGGCCAATGTCAAAATATCCACACTCGTGAACAGAGGTCGACAAGAGGTTCGTGAACTCACATCACTTATTGCCCGAACCGCCCGTTTCTGAGCCAAAAATATCCTTGTGGAATTGGAAGAGTTACCCCAAAATATAATACCATACGACATAAGCGAATGAAAATAAAGTAGACTAATTTTCGTGTCGAAGTATCACTCACTTCTGATACCGTTCGAATAGTAAAAATGGCAGTATTAAGTCTTTGAACAAGATCCTGAACGTGGGCTTTCCATGACAGATTACTATCTATCTGAACACCTAGAAATTTGAACTGTTCAGTTTCACTAATCTTATGCCCGTTCTGTGAAATTAAAACGCCAGGTTTGGTTGAATTGTGTGTTAGAAACTGTAAAAACTGAGTCTTACTGTGATTTAATGTTAGTTTCTACAAGCCATGAACTGAGGTCATGTACTGCACTATTTGAAATCGAGCCAATGTTGCACACAACATCCTTTACTACCAAGCTAGTGTCATCAGCAAGCAGAAATATTTTAGAGTTACCCGTAATACTTTGAGGCATCTTCAGTGGAATCTAGCATGATTGGTATGCGATGTTTGCAGTTTATAAAATAGTTCACGTCTTGTTTTCTGACGTAAATAAGTGACTACGTGCAGTTATTTGAGTTTCTGCTGGCATCTGCGTTTCCTCTCGTCTGTCCACATGCTGGAGGTCGCACTGTAGTTTCAGTTATGAAACATAAGCACGTTTTAGTAAGTGAAGTAATAGTGCGACTTCCAGCATGTGACCAGACGAGAGGAAACGCAGATGTCAGCAGGAACTCGAATAACTGCACGTAATCACTCACTCACGTACGCATATCAAAACAATCCTCTATCATTCTACATTCCACTGAAGGTGCATTAAAGTAAAAAGCGAAACGCTTCAAGGACGAATGAAAAAGGCTGTTTTTATTTGCAAAACGAATAGTTCTGTGCTTGCTCCGGATGATGAACAGCCGGCCGGGGTGGCCGAGCGGTTCTAGGCGCTACAGTCTGGAGCCGAGCGACCGCTACGGTTGCAGGTTCGAATCCTGCCTCGGGCATGGATGTGTGTGATGTCCTTAGGTTAGTTAGGTTTAATTAGTGCTAAGTTCTAGGCGACTGATGACCTCAGATATTAAGTCGCATAGTGCTTCAGTCGGCAGAGCACACGCCATAACTAACGACAGGGGTTTGCAGGATGAGCTTCAACACTTAGTTTTTGAAAGTCAACGGGTATTCTCCTCAGGAGGTAAGTAAGGCGCTGCCAGTGAAAGCAAAGATGGCCATAAGAAATAGAGAACAAGGCAGAGAGAGATTTAAATCCGTGGGTTTCGTGCCGTACGTGGGAAGCCTATTGTGAAAAACAGGACGGATCCTCAGAAAGCACAAACGAAAAGTCATTTCTCGCCCTCCGCCGAAGACAGTAGCACTCTTGCGTTCCGTTAAAGACGATTCGATGCTGTGGAAGGCTGGGGTTTAACAACGCCGCCTGCGACTGTGGTCTTTCGTACATCAGAGAAGCCATTTGCGCAGTCCATGAAAGACGAACGGAACACCGTAGTTGTACCCTGCCTGCTCTTACAGCCCAATAGTGGCAGAGCACTATATTGATACCGGTCATTGTATGTTGTAAGAAAACGTCGTAATTCTGGCGCCGACTTCATCTTTTTGGGACTCGGCGGTGAA